>NW_028245930.1:1200000-1840000 GCF_964263255.1 Lissotriton vulgaris
CCGCTCCGCTCCTCTTCGCCATGACGCGCCAAGGTGCAAGTTCTCTCTCTATGTTTACATTACCTGAGCTGCCGCTCCGCTCCTCTTCGCCATGACGCGCCCACGCTCCTCAGCTCCATGTGCGCCGCGATTTCAATGTTTACATTACGCTCCTCAGCTCCATGTCCGCCGCTCCAACAGGTCGTCATCACGCACGTTATCGCGTCGCGTCACGGCCAGCGCTAGGTCCCGGCCGGCACTACTTTCAGGGGACTACTTTGTTTACAAATTTAATTTTTTTAATTTACTATTTTTTTTTAATTTATATAACCTATGTCCATCTACACACCCTGACATTTTCATAGATGTATCGGGTGTGTAGATTGGCGCTGTGGTTCCCGAGTTTACCTTGCCAAAAGGTGCAAGTTCTCTCTTTATAATAGTAGTATAGATTGTTTACTTACCTTCAATTATCCATACTCTAGTTTTTAGCACCCCCCACCCTGCCCTTCCCCCGCCCTGCCCCCTCCCCCCACCGAAACTCCCCCCGACGGCCGTGGCTGCCATTAACTGCTTGCAGGTTCACACCAGGTGTACCATATCTTCTTTCCCTTTTTCGCACAACCGGCAATCAGTCATAGGGGTGGTAGGTTTCCAGGGTGGCTGGCGTAGTAGCAAAGGTAATAAGGCCAGTAGGTATCACAGAATGTTTCTTTTGTTGAGTTGGAGTACCCCTTGTGAAAGTAGGGTTGGGGTATTGCTCTATGATGAGAGTGCAGCACATACCAGCCGGGGGCTCTGCCTGCCACTGCTGCCTCGTCCTCAGTTGATGAGACTTTTTTGATGGTTTAGTTTCCCAGCATTTTGGATGGCATAGGTAACAGATGATTCCCAAAAGTCCTGTAAGCCAAGTTGAGTGACTGATTCATTAAGGTAAGGCATTAGCAGGTGACATGCACCTGATCGACAGTTCCAGCCATAGATGTGTGTTTAGTATGTTTGGTCCTGCTTCCTTGATTTTGTGCCAGCACTTGATGTACGCGCCTCTCCGGGCAAAGGATTGTTTCTGAAGTCCAAATTCCAATCTGAGCTGGAGAGGTGTATTCGGGAAGGCTGAAGATCATTCACTGGGACCCGACCATGATCTAATCCAGTGTTGCTGCAACCCTTCTGCGTAATAGCTCACTCACATAGGTTATTGTCAGAATCAATTTTGCTTGAATTTCCTAGAGCAGCGGTGTTATTTGATGGAGATCTATAAAATAATTTGTGGTGACTTGCTGTCCCAAATCAACCTCGGACTCTTCTTTAATATAACCATTTCAACATTTGAGTAAAACCCTTGACTGACCAGCTGGTGATTCAGAGTCAGGGTGTACATGTACGCCCATGACATATCCCTACTTTTAAAGCTTGAGAGCCAGGAGGAATCTTATTTGTTGCTTCATTTTTTTATTTTTTTATTTTTTTATATGCAAACTGATAAGGAAGACATGACACTGTTCATATAGTAAGAAAAAAAACACATAATATACAATGTAGATGTAGCACGCTCCTAACAAAAGCTAGTTTCAGTTTCCACTTGGAACACATTACAAAGTAATTCATTTTATACATACATAAATAACATCGGAGCCACGAGAAAGATGTAAACAAATTCAACAGCAAAATCACTATCTAATGTAAAAAAATATATATATATATATATTTTTTTAGGCGGACACAGGGCTATCAATAAAATGACCCCATATTTTCTCTAATTTTTTTAGTGAGCGAGCTCCTCTAAGATTAGCTCACCCAAACTCCATAGAGCGAATTTTGTTAACTAATGACCACCATTCCCAAATGTTAGGAGGTTTGGGACAGATCCACGCTCTGGCCAGTGTAAGTTTAGCACAAGATATGAGAATCGTTATCAGAGCGGATTGAGGGATGGAAATAGGATATAAATCAAGTAGTACAATTGATGCAGTAAGGGCGGGTAGAAAAATCTTTTTGATTTCCAGAACTTTAAGTATTTCCCCCCAAAAATCCTTTAGAGTTGGACAAGAAAACAGCATGTGTTCCAAGTCTGCGGCATAAGCGAAGCATTTGGGACATTTAGTACGGTCCCCTTGGATGTTATTAAGGGACCACTTTGAAATCTTTTCCGGTGTATAGTATAACATACAAGTTGTACGAAACTGTTGTAATCTTAGGCTAGATGATCGTACAGTGTTGTTAATATTGGATAAAGAGCATGTAATTTGTTTAGAAGTTATGTTTAAGCCAGTTTTACTGCTCCACTTTTGAGCTAATTTTGAGCAGTCATCAGTTTTAACAGCGCAAAAGTATTTGTAAGCCTCACTTATCATTGATTTGTTTTTAGTAGAGTATAAACAGTTCCAAATATCAGAATCTAGAATATTATGTAACTGTTCCTTTCTGATTATGAAATCATGTATTTGTAAGTATTTAAATCTCATGGTTTCCGTCAAGTTATAAAGAGTTTGTAGAGTGTGAAAGTCTAGAAACCCTTGTGCACCATATAGGACCCCCAAAGTGTTAATACCATGGGCAGACCATCTGAGGGTCATTCCGTCGTTGAAAATTCCCGGAAGACCCGGGTTGCCCCAAAGCTGTAATTTCGGGTGATAAAAGGAGGTTTTGCAGTAGGCCAAAATGTTAACCCATATCCTGATAATGTCTTTGGCGGTCTTGAATTTCACCCTCTTGTAGTAGTTAGGGTCGTTAGCTTGCAGTAAAAACATATTAGATTCAGATTTTAACATAAAAAAACGAAAATAGAAAGTATCTTCGCTATATAACAAAGACCAAAGGCGCCTGATAAATGAGGACCAAAAGTACAGCTTAACATCTGGGAAGTTTAAGCCGCCTTTGTCTGTACTATTTTTAAGGAGCTTCAGCGATCTTCTGGCTAATTTGTATCCCCAAATGAAGCTGCTAAAAATCCCGTCAAGCTGCTTAAAAAAAGAATTATTTAGTGCAAGTGGGATGGAGCGAAATAGGTATAGGAATTTGAGAAGTATCTTCATTTTAATGAGGTTGATTCTGCCGATTAAATTCAGAGGTAGTCTATGCCACTTTTTTAACGTAACGGTGGTAGATTTAATAAAGTTGCGGAGGACAGAGCTTGTACTTTGATCGCTAACATTCGGGGCTCTGATAATAAACTACACGATCAGCCTCATGACATATTGGAACAATTCGCAGACTTTTATAGGACCTTATATACTCCAGAATCTATCCCGAACGAAATTACAATACAGAATTATCTAGATGAGCTTCCTTTAGTCTTACTTAGTCAACTAGAAACAAACCTCTTGTCGGAAAATATCACTGGACTAGAACTACGCTAAACCATTGCTGTCCTACCCGCAAGCAAAGCTCAGGAGAAAATACCATCCCCCTAGCGATCTATAAAATCTGTTTAGAGGAACTTGCACCCTAACTATTACAGGTAATGCAATCAATGGGGTGACTGGAAAGGCCCCCAAGTCATGGAACAAAGCTAAAATAATATTTTTTCTTAAAAAGGGCAAACCAAAAGAAGAGAGAGGGTCATACAGACCCATCTCCCTGATTAACACCGATGCAAAAATATTCGCGAAAATCCTAGCCACTAGGTTGGCTCCCCTTATGCCCAAAATAGTCAACCCTCAGCAACATGGGTTTGTAACTGGGAGAGACACTACCACACATGTCAATATGGCTATAACAGCATTCAACGTGGCTGAGATTAAGTCCACCCCACTCGGAATGATTTTGCTGGATGCCGAGAAGGCTTTCGACCGAGTGGGGTGGGACTATCTGTGGCGTGTTATGATTAAAATGGGGTTTAATGGACATTTCCTAAAGTGGATACAGGCTTTATATGATAACCCCTCAGCCTATATTAGTTATGGGGGACTGACCTCTACAGATTTTCTGATATCCCGAGGCACCCGTCAAGGCTAACCCCTATCACCTTTATTATTTGCCCTTTCACTTGAACCATTTTTACATTCCCTTCAAACACAACCCAAAATTGTACTGTTTAAGTCTAATGAACAGGTGTTGAAAATTACGGCATACGCTGACGATATTGCCATCTACTCTTCTGACATTATCCAAACCCTACAAGGAATTAACATTGAGGCCTGTAAATTTGGCAAAGTATCTGGTTACAACCTAAACACAAATAAAACACAAATTATAGCTAATCATCTACCAGCGGTAAACGTCCCCGAGATATGTAAGACTGCTACCTACTTAGGTGTCTAAATCACTTTAAAAATATGAGAAATAAACAATCTTAATTACAACGAACTAACTTATTTGTTGCTTCAACATAACTTGCAATTCATCTTAGGGTTGATTTCAATTCCTGTCCTCCTCAGTCGTGGTGGAGTCTCTGCGCTGCAGCTTCTCATTACATAGTTTGTGCCAGGAGTGCAGAGACTCCTCCATGACTGCAGACACTCTTTGTAAATTGGGTCCACTCTCTCTCTCTCTTGCTGTTTCTCTCGCTCACTCTCTTTTTCTCTTTCCCTCATTCTGATTCGTGAAAGGCAGACAGGATCTGAACCAAAAACATACAATCACTAATTGCCATCTTGCAGGTCCTATAACGACAACATTTTTGAAGCGCAAAATACCTGTGAGATTGAGAAAACGCATATGCAATAAAGCGTTCATTTATCAAGTGCCATTGGGTAAAGGCGACATCAGAATAAGTGTGTTTTAGAGTCTTTCTAAAGAAAAGTGGCTGATTACAGAGCAGAAGACCCTCCAGGAAAGAATTCCACTAATAAGGTGATACACAGATAATATTTGCTATCTACCTTTATAAATCGAGCCTATTGGCAGCGCGCATGCACTGCTCGCTGTGCGAGGCATGCTCTATTAGGGTATGCACTGGAAGCCCCGCCCACTCTCCACCCATTTTTGTCATTGGCTTGTGCCATTGTCCTTCGTAAATGCTGGCTTTTGATTCGTAAATAGGCTTGTTAGTCCCTCCTTGGTACCGCCTTGTCTGCATTGGTTACCGGCCATAACAACTGGACCTTTTATTTGGCTTGTTACACGATCGGCTTTATCTAGGGGGTGAGCACTATTTTGTTTACTGAAAGTGATGGGGACAATGGCGGGCGAATTTCTTATACAGCGCAATGCGCTCTAAAGTGTATGCTAAGCACTGTACGCTTTAGGGACACCGCGCTCAGTTTACATTTAAAAAAAAAACTTTGATGACCACGACGCCCGCTTCAGGAACACCGTACTGGGTTAATTTTTTATTTTGTAAAACTTTAATACTGAGTGCGGCACCCGCTTCAGGGACACAAGCTTGGTTTCTATTTTTTGCCTGAAGGCCCCTCCCCTCCTGATGTGTAGCCCAGGCTGCGACGCCAATGCACAGAAGAGCCAGACATTTTATGCTAACAAAAGGGTCTGAATGGAGCTAGTTCCTTTCTCTTCACCGCGCTCTATGTTGTTTTCTCTCACCTGTGGGCCTCTCCCCACCACCCTCCATGATGTGTTCACCTTCAGGTGTTTCTCTCCCGTGTTGCCTTCTCTCCCATGTTTTTCACCAAGCTACATTTGTCTCTCTATCTAATTTATTTGCTCTTCTATGCTCCACCTTGCGCTCTCTTTCTCTCTCACCACTTGCTATTATCCCCCTAACCACTTCCCCCATGTTGTTTTCAGCACCCGCATTCTCTGTGTTGCTTCTTTTCGCCTAGACCTCTGTGTGCTTCTGCCTCCCATGAGGCTTCTTCCCACATCTCCTTAATAACAAACATTTGCAATAGGTCTCACATTTACACGAGTTTAAGCTTTTGGCATTGTAAATGAGGATTGGTGTCAGTACAACGCGGTTTTTTACAACGCATTCCGTTACATCGGAATTTTTACAACGCAGGATCCATTACATCGGATGCCATTACAACGCATGGCATTACATAGCAGATGCTATTACAACGCATGGCATTACATCGTAAGTATAGGTAAGTATACCTTTTTAAAAAAAATGTAATTAAGTTAATTTTATTAATTTGATTTAATTAATTTAATTAAAATACATTTTAAAATAGTAATTAATTTAATTTAATAAAATAAAATCTATTTATTTAATTTAATTTTAATAAAAATTGTAATTAATTTTATTAAATTAATATAATGAAATTAATTTAATTTAAATATTTTTTTAATGTAATATAATTAAATCAATTAAAATAATTTATTTAATTTAATTAATTTAATTAAAAAATGTAATTAATGTAATATAATTAATTTAATTTAATAAATAAATTTTAATTAATTTAAAAATGGTAAATATAATTTCATTTGCCCTAAACACAAACCTACCCCTACCCCTGAACCCTAAAATACCCCTGTACCCCAAAACCCAAACCCTGCCCTAAAACCTAAAAACACCCCTGTACCCCAAAACTCAACCCCTGCCCTAAAACCTAAAAACACCCCTGTACCCCAAAACCCAAACCCTGCCCTAAAACCTAAAAACACCCCTGTACCCCAAAACCCAAACCCTGCTCTAAAACCTAAAAACACCCCTGTACCCCAAAACCCAAACCCAGCCCTAAAACCTAAAAACACCCCTATACCCCAAAACCCAAACCCTGCCCTAAAACCTAAAAACACCCCTGTACCCCAAAACCCAAACCCTGCCCTAAAACCTAAAAACACCCCTGTACCCCAAAACCCAAACCCAGCCCTAAAACCTAAAAACACCCCTGTACCCCAAAACCCAAACCCTGCCCTAAAACCTAAAAACACCCCTGTACCCCAAAACCCAACCCCTGCCCTAAAATCTAAAAACACCCCTGTACCCCAAACCCCAACCCCTGCCCTAAAACCTAAAAACACCCCTGTACCCCAAAACCCAAACCCAGCCCTAAAACCTAAAAACACCCCTGTACCCCAAAACCCAAACCCTGCCCTAAAACCTAAAAACACCCCTGTACCCCAAAACCAAAACCCAGCCCTAAAACCTAAAAACACCCCTGTACCCCAAAACCCAAACCCGGCCCTAAAACCTAAAAACACCCCTGTACCCCAAAACCCAAACCCAGCCCTAAAACCTAAAAACACCCCTGTACCCCAAAACCCAAACCCTGCCCTAAAACCTAAAAACACCCCTGTACCCCAAAACCCAAACCCAGCCCTAAAACCTAAAAACACCCCTGTACCCCAAAACCCAAACCCTGCCCTAAAACCTAAAAATACCCAAACACCCCAAAACATATACCTCAGTACCCCAAAACATATACTCCTATACTCATACTTATTTAAAAAATTACTTAAATTAATATATTTCATTTATAATATTAAAAAACATAAATAAATTAATTTATTTAAAATTAATAATGATTAAATTAATTATATAATATTAAAAAAATATATATATATATACTTACCAATACTTACGATGTAATGGTATGCGTTGTAATAGCATCTGCTATGTAATATCCTGCGTTGTAATGGCATCCGATGTAATGGAACCAGCGTTGTAAAAGCTGCGTTGTAACAGCATTACAACGTAAAAGTTGCGTTGTAACAGTGACATACCGTAAATGACAATGCTTTTTATTTATGTTTTAAAAAACAAAACATAAATAAAAAGCAGTGTCATTTACAATGCCAATAGCTCAAAATTGCGTAAATGTGAGAGCCAATGCATTGCAGATGCTTGTGTCTGATGTTTTTGGTTAAAAAATCAATTACTTTGATTCCAATCTCAGATCCTTAGATGGCTAACAGGGAATAAACTGTACCCTCAGGTAGTCCGGCCATTGCCAGAAAGTGACTTAGAGTATTGTCAACCACACGTAACAGTGCACATTCAATGCATGCTTCTCCATGCACTTGCTGCCCTATGCTTGAAGGCATGGTGGAACTAGAGGAATACAAGGCATACACATGTGTGGCATAAGGAGTAAGGGAAGAACATCTCCCCTTACAGCAATGCTGTTGCTGTGGGGGTGTGGTGTATTGGGTTTTATTGTGCCACTGCACAAGTGATTTTAGTAAATTGTGTGCATCCATGATCCTTGCAGAATGACTCCTCTGACATGCTAATACTTGCCATTTTGGGGGCATACCTGGTACTAAAATACCCACCCCAAATTTCCTGCCTCCGGCATAATGCATTGCCTGACCCGATGGTGATAATTCTAGAAATGTTGTGGGCATCGATAACACTTTGATGTACACCCATTTATATAATGCTTGAAATTACATACTTGTGGTGACTATTGGCATAATGTGGTCTGTGCCATGATAGTGCCATCTCTTGTTCCCAGAATGTATGTATTAATTCTGGCATATTGGGAGGATCCATGGCCAGAAAGCAATCACCAATGGTGCTGTGTTTGCCAAGGAAAAGTGTGGGAAAATGTTATCAGGATTGGTCCCACCCCTGGTGAGAGAGCGCCATGTTATTCTGAAAATTGTATGGGTGCATTATACTCACCCGTAGTCAGCACCCACATATTTAGAGGATTTTACTAATGTAGTTTAGGAAATGTAACGTTGGGGCCGGGGACCAGTGCAAAATGTGGTGGAGTGTTTATTAACCATAGACAAAATAATGCTTTAATCATGCTAAATATTTGTTTAAACTTTGAAAAAGTAATCTCATGTGAAATGTCGTGTTAACAATGAAGTGTCTTAGTGAAGAATAAAAATGCTTATTAATGAGTGATTTAACATAGGTTTTAATGTGAAAAAGCGTAGCTCGTATTGAAAATAGATTTAAAGTTTAACCGATGAAATGTATGCTCATGTTATAATAGAAGCGCATTTAGAATGTGCAAGGCCTGAGGTGTGTTAAAGCTGGTAGAGGCCTAACTGTATTTTTCCTTTGCTTAGCTTTAGCTGAAGAAATAATTCTTATTCTTGGGAAAGGCTGTTCTCAGCAAATGTTGAATTGTAACTTCGAATGTTGCAAAGGGTTCTTCTCACATATTCCAGCTCGCAGGTGCAAGGCCATGGGCCTCGTTAGGTAGAAGGAGCCATTGTTTGGAAGTTTAGGATAGTAGGAGCGAGCGCAGAGGAGATGCCAAGGAATTTGTGAGTGCAACATGTAGCGGAGAATGTGCCTGGGACCCAAGGACACTCTAACGGACGCTCGGTGGAGAGGAGCCATCCTGGAAAAATACGAAGACCCATACCTGCCAGAGGGGTGTGCCTGAGGCGGTCCTAAGGCGGGCCCAAAGGCGTGTCAACTGTTTTGGGGTTTTGTATTAGGGACAGCCCCCGAGGGTGGAGGGCAGATTTTAGTGGGCTTCAGGAGAGAGTGGATGTAGAGGCAGAGAGTGATTTTGGGAAAGACAAAGATGTAGGGAGATTGTGCACTTGAGGCAGAGTAGGGGGTAGGAAGGAGGACCTGAGAGAGAGTTCTCGAGCGGAGGTTACTTAGGGGAAAGTGGGTGTACTTCTTAGGAAGTCATCATTGCTGACACCTTTATTCTTGCCTTGGTGAAATGCTAAGTAGGGATGTCACTCCAGAGACAGTGTAGGGACAGACTAACCAGATTCTTTTCCTTTCTGTAATGCAATCCCGGACTCAGGTTGGGAGTTTCATCCTTTGCCTGATGATTCTTGAATTGATCTTGCTCTTTATTCTGAGTCGTATGAGACTCTTGCGTAGGATTATGAATGTATTAGTTGCTGTTTACTTCTTGAACCTTTTGTTGAGATGTTTGTACATCCAATTATTTTTGGCTATGTAATAAACCCTTTAACTTTATTAGTAGTCAGTGGTTTTTGAGGACAAATTGAATTTGGCTAGTTACATTGTCTAGAGTTGTAACAAAAGATCAGTGGCGTCACTAGGGTTGGTGTCACCCGGTGCGGGTAACTCATGGTGTCACCCCCTGACCACTTACTGCATGGACCTCATGTGCCATCAGCGGGTTTGCCTTCCAGTCTGCACCCTTTCCACTGTTTACCTAGGGGTACCCTGCGCGAGTTTCAGGACGCTCATCTGCGTGTCCAGCGTTGTCCCCTGTATTTTGCGAGCATTTGTGCCTGTATTTGCTCAATATAAACTCACTTGACTGCAGTTTGGTTCACTCTGCGTCGGGGCGTTGTACTTAGTTCACTGGTTTCCACCGTATTGAATTATTCTCTGGTTCAGGCCTTTCCTGAAGCCACTTTTAATAACCACTAACTCTGTGTTGATACAACCATTGCCAGGCAGTTTTCTGTGTCTCAACCCACTGCCCACTAAGCAAACTAAAATGATCACCTTATTGTAAATGGTTCCATTTACTCTGTAGCGCCAAGAGGCCTGCATAGTTAATGTGTGCCATCTGACATACATTGATAGTGAAATGAATGTCACAGCGCCCAAGTAAGGACCGGAATCATTCTTACAGGTTTGAAGTGGCCATTTGTTTAGTTCTCCTTACAGTATCCGTTCTCTCTTTATTACACATATTCTTTGCTTTACTTTTTGCTCTCTCGCCTGCCCACCGACCTCTCAATTCTCACTGTAGCCTATCCTTCCATGTCCACTCCTTCCTTACACCCTCCTTTGCCATTATGTGTTCTCCTTTCCCTCCCTAACCCATATATACAGTCTGGAATGTTTCCGAGTTGCATGTATGAACTTTAGATGCCTTAGATGTAAAAATGCAGCTACTCTGCTGCACGCTGAGCCAGTGCACATGATCTAGCATGGGCCCAGATGTCTACATAACATAAAAGCATAAGAACTACAGCCCCAGGCTGTCATGGAACAACACTAATGTGTAGAGTCCTGCTGAAAAAGGTTCGGCATTCTCTGACAACACACCAAAAGCAACTGTATGTTAGACAATCTGTGATGTTTTGACATCCCCACCTTCTAGTTTGCTGTACTGTCACTTTTGTAAAGTTTACTCCTATTTTTGTTAAAAATGATGAGAATTAAAGTAAATAAAGCACCATAACACGTGGAAAAGAAGAGACGAATATCTGACACAAATAGGTCTCGCTTTTGGGACCTAATAAGTGTTTAGCCATACAGCACATTATCCTGGGTGCAATGCCACCAGGGATTGGATAGCTATACAAATACTACATACTGGGTCTTACAGTCTTGTTCTAGGTTTCACTACAGTGATAGTGCATAGATACATTCATTCAGGGCTTTAAGTGTAGGGTGACCAGAATTTTAAATCCAAAAACCGGGACATTTGTCAAAAATAGAAAAAGGACTGCAATTTTACTTCAAGTGATGAGAGCGCTCCTCAGCAAAAAATTACAGAACAGGCAGTAAGAACATACATAAAATGCTATTTTTAAGCCCAGTAGCATGCCTGTTAATTAAATTGCTTTTTTGATACAACTGCTAACTATCCCTGCTTTGTAAAACATAAAAAACACCTCCCACCGTTTTCAGTCGACCCTCTCTAAAAACGGGGACTTAACTAAATTTCTTGAAATTTGCTGGGACAGCTGGTTAAAAACAGGGACCGTCCTGGCAAAACGGGGATGCCTGGTCACCCTATTTAAGTGGGATGAAAAAACGGGGGGTCTCTCAAAGGGGCGTGGCCTATATAATTATAGTTGTGACTTAAAAACACCTACGCTAAAAACTTGTGCTTAGCATAGTGTGCCTCCTGACTGGTATTTTGCCTTTTCTATCAATGCATTCAGATATATAATATAGCAAGTAACATTATACCTACTGGCTACCAAAACATCATCTCACAGCACACGGAGGGCAGCCATGATTACACAGCTGAATGTCATTAAGCAGATGAGGAGGTAATGCAGAGCATTCAGGTCACTCACTGCCTGTCAGTTTCACAATGTACCCCGAGACCGACCAAATGTAGGAATAACGGCAAGTTCGCTTTTCTATAATATCGAAGGCTTCATTTTAGGTACGACACCAATTTTGAATGGCAGAAAATACCAGGTTTTGCTCCATCTCCCTGGAAATGTTTCTTCCGTGGCGCTACAGACTGTTTTTGTGGAGTAATACTGCACTAAAGTGTGAGTTCAAGAAGCAAATATATTTTTTCCAATTATTTTGCTCGAATTATTGGATCATGTTCGAAGTGCAAAACATTTTACATTTGTTAGTTTAGTAAAAAAAAATCGTGTAACGCCAATATTCAGTGGGAGTACTGCTACTGTAAATCATTAATACGGATTGCATTAGTTATGCAGGTAATCGATGTTGAAACAATGTTTCTACTTCTCCCCCTCCCAGTGGAGCCTCTATGGCCCCCCTCCCTTCATGTCTTTACCTCCCTCTGTTGTCTCAGCTGTCCCTGCCTTCGCCCATTCTGTCCCAGAGCTGGCACATAATAGTCTGATAGAAGAGACATGAAAGGAGGTGACAGATACACTGCCCACTGCTGCCTGATAACAAGCAGTCATGTCCGGCTGCCACGCAGCCTAAGGTTATGGCCCTTTCACTGCAATGACGCAGTTAAACGTATATCCAAACGAAAGGTAGCAATGCCTATGCCCTGAGCAGCAAAGCTTTGCGAGACATGGCTGTCACAAGAAGTGAACAAGATGACATTATATACACATACCAGGGGCCTAGCTAGAGCTTGAAATGGAAATATAGAAGTGCAGGCACTCTGGAGCAGAGTACCTGCGTGTTTCTGAGAAGTGCCGGTGCTCTCCAAGTAAAAGTATTGCATTTTTCTTGGGAAGTGCAGCAGGTACACACTCCCTCTCAAAATAAAAAACTGCCGGACAGTACTGGCTCTACTTAGAAGAAATGCACAATCCTTACCTTAGTCTGCACACGAGGTCCCGCTGGCCCCGGCCGGTCTCGGAGGCCCCCCACCTGTGAGCCATGGTGTGGGGGCACAATCAGGAAAATATGCGGTAAAACCCCGAGCCGCGGGAGGTAAACCCTCCGGCGGGGCCAGGGTGGGGGATCGGCTGCGCGCGGTACTCCTGGGTTCAGTGGATCATCACGCCAAAGCATTCCCGCCGCTCCTTGCATGAGTGACGTATGGAAGTTGAACGTCATTGACGTCCGGACGCTGACGTCCTACAGCAGCCTAATAATAATCTTGGGCTGCGGCCGGGTAATGGGTTGGGTGACACCGTGACCTTCACATGGGGTGACACCACCGTGAGCCTCTGCTCGCCTCCTGATATGTAACAAAGCAATACGATTATTTAAAGCAGAGGCTCACGGTGGCACCCCATGTGACGGTGTCACCCGGTGCGGTCCGCACCCCCTGCACCCCCCTAGTGACGCCACTGCAAAAGATCTTCTCTCCACGCTTCTATGACAGGGAAAAAGGTTCAGTCGGCCTTATCTGGGATTCTGGAAATTGGTAAGACAATCGAGAAAAGAATCCCAGCTTCTCCACTGGCAAAAAGGTAAGGGTATTTATGAGGTCGTATGATAAACCTTACTTTCATCTGACTATGGTAAAGAAACCGGTCCTCGGAAGCTTGTTTCCGTTCCAGGGAAGACATGGCTTGGCAGTGTAGTTCCGTAGTTTGAGGGTCTGAGGTTCGGTGGTTCCGAACCCGTTCAATAAAGGTCATCGGAAATAGAAGATTCTGGTGTTAGCGGACCGCAAATCACGAGTGCGGTATGTACGAGTATTTTCGCATTCATCGATCAGTGAGAACACTATGTATTTAGGGATTTCGTTTGAACCTTCGGGATCCATTTTGTGAACGGCAGCCATTTTGTGTGGTTGCCCTCACATAGGCCGGTGACTGCGGCCGAACGAGTCTTTGGGACACGTACACCTTAGCTGACTTCTGAATGACCTGGCCGAACTGACTTCTTTGCCCGAGGCTGACCTAGCTGAGCCAGTTCCTTGTTAAGCAGCTGGTCAGATAAAGATCAAAGATCAGGACATGCCGAAGTTTACAGTACACTGCACCCACCTTTCTATCTTGCTTCCAATCTGTTTCTGCTCCTTCCTTTACGACATAATCACTGATTTGGGTTGAGGTTTTATGATGGGTTTGTCCGGCCTGATCGAACAAGAAATTGGAATGTGCTTGGTCATTTCTGGTGGGCTGGACAACGGAAAATGGGATTGTCGTCATGCGATATGTTTGAAATGTCACTATGTGATTGACTAGATTGTGTGTAACCGATGCCACCTTTGGAATGTGATTTTTGGCATAAAAGACCATGCTCCGCTCATTGAATTTGTGCAGTCTCTAGCGAACCACCCGTGTTGTGCTTCGTAGATCTCTGTTCCTGGTTGCAGCCAATAAACTTTGGTCTTTGACGTCATCAAGAAGCGTCCCGTGTCTCTGTTTGCCGAGGCAGGGAAACTCGAAGGCATCGGGCATTTTCCCTGGCGCCGTTAGGTTCTAAAACCTGGTCCTTCAGTTGGCACCCAACGTGGGGCAACTTCAGCGGTACCGGTCCACGCCCGAAGATCGTGGAGAGCTTCGTGTGGAAATTCTGGAGGAAGGCCAGCCACTTCATCGACCCCTGTATGTCGTTGTGGTCCGAAAGTCTTTGCTGCGAGGTTCCCCGCTTTCCGACGGCTACGAAGGACTGCTGCCCTGACTGTCGCCCTGTCTTGGAGCCGTAGACGATTTGTAGAGCGAGACGATTGATGGGTCTTCTGGTGACGCCATCGACATTTCAGTTAAGTATGAGTGGAGCGTCTCCCAGTCCTTAGTTTGTTTGGTATCCTTCATGGATCGCTTTGATTTGGAACCTGCAGGCCCCAAAGCCAAGGGACTTGTGTATTCACAAGACTATTGTTTTCCGATTTCCCTTGTAGTTTGAAGCTAGACTAGTGAGCAAAGATGCCTGGTTTTAGCAGACTTGGAAAGATATTTAGTTGTGGTTGTTCTAAGGATTCCCGGTTAGAGGATTTGTGTCCGGTTCCTCCAATTGGAACTCCTACATATGAACTCTATGTGAAACATGGTGTGGGTCCTATTAGTTATAATGATATCTGGGTAAAATATACGAGAAAAGGCAGTGTCCTACAGTGGCCCCGTTACGGTAGCTTTGAAACTGAGATTTTAGATAATCTCGAAGTTAAACTGTTCAAAAAGAAAGCCCGGCCGGCAATGTTTGACTCTTTCCGCATATGGCGCAAAGAAGCCAAACAGAAAGAAATTAAATTAGCGAAGAAGAATAATCGAGAACGAGGTTTGTCAATGGTGCAAGCTGCTATAGCGTATAGGGATAATGAGGGAGAGCAAGAGAGCGAACAGATGCTTAGAATTTGGAAGTTAGCGGTAGATAAGTGCTACCCAGTTTTGCCGCTTAAAGAGCAGGAAGAAAAGAAAGATCTTGCTAAAGATCCTTTAATGTTGCATCTATTGAGTTCGCCACCCCCTTATGCACAAAATGCTACGGCACCGCCACTACCAGTTGTAGTTCCATAACCTCCGGTTGTTGTGCCATCTGCAATTCCTTCACAGCCAGCTCCTCTTCCGTTGGCTACTGTTCCTTTGGTGCAGCCTCCTCAGGGGCCGCCAACTTTGCTTCCTTCTTAGTCTGCTACTCCTACGCCTACTTATAATACTCCTTCTGTTCCGACTTTGGATTCTTCTACTTTTGTTCCATCTTCTCTTATTCTTTCATCTTCTCCTTCTGCTAGATAGAGAATGACTGCTGCTTTTTCTGGTTTCTTTTCTCCTTTGTTGGGACAATTGAGTCTGTCTCTTGTTAATGAGCGTAGACAATAACATAGTCAGTTGCCTGATACAGATGAACGCACAGTTTTGGATCATATAGCGCGTAAGTGGATTACGTACGCTTCTCAGTATGATCTTGAAGGTGTTATGGATGTCTTCCTTCAATGGGAAGCACCTAAGCAACGATATGTCTTTGAGATGATGTGTGGATTCCTCCATGAACAATGGGTTGAAGAAGTAGGTAAAGCTCTTGAAGAGTTGTACCGAATACGTTCTGAATTTGCAAAAGGGACCGTTGTGGGTCCGAGTGCTGTTGGGAGAGCAGTTGCGACTATCTTGTCGTTTCGTAGTGACACTCCTTCTGAGCGATTGTTTGAGCCTGATTCGTCAGATAGGAGAAAAGCGCGTCAGTATCCGATGCGAGAGGTTCCTCCAGTTTGGAGACCTGCTGATGCAAATGCTCATCCACCTGTTGTCGCACATTTTCAGCGAGTTTGGGTACATGTTCCTTGGAAGCGTGTTGAAGTTTTGGCAATTAAGCAGTCTTTGCCTGATCTGCGCAAAAATCCAGCAGGATATTATAAAGAGCTCACTCAGACTGTGGGTTCATGCATCATGAACTTAGCAGACATAGATATGCTGTTTGGAAATGTTGTTCCATAGCCTATCGAGTCGACATACGGATCATGATCAGGAATTGGGTGATACATGGGTTAATATTAGTCCTGCGAATGATAGACAAGTAGGATGTGCTAAGCCTGAAGATATCATTACTCTACTCCCTGGTAGGATAATTAATTATATGAAGACTTTGATGCCTGAAGTGCGTGTTAATTGGGACAAGTTGTCTGCTTGTAAGCAGAAGAAGGACGAGACGGTATCTGACTTTTTCACACGGTTTGAAGAGACCTTTGTAGATCATAGTGGTCAGGATATGGCTACTGAGGGTGGCCAGAGATTGTTTGTTGACAAATTTGTACATAATTTGCTTCCCGAGTTATGCACTAAGCTGAAAGATTCTGAGAGTGCTTGGGCTGTTTCCACATCAGCGCAGATTTTAGCTACAGCCCAGTACTATGAAAATAGGTGCAAAGATGAGTTAGAGAAAGCGGATAAGAAGACTAAGGAATTGAAGACTAAAGTTCTCCTTCAACAAGCTTATCCACCTCGTACTAATAATCAACGCGATTATCAGCAGAATCAGCAATATTCGAGAAACTAACAAAGGAACGAGTCTTCTCACCAGCGTTTTCCGTATGGGCCTATTCAGTGTGCGTATTGCAAAGAAGAGGGCCATTTCAAGAATCGTTGTCCGGTTTTGTTGCAGCGCACGAATGGTGCTTCTGGTGTGAGAGGTCGAGGTACTCAACAAGCACCTAGAGGTAGAGGTCGCAGACAAAATGGGCGTTCTTTGCCTCCACAGAACTCAATGAATAGTTTTGATCAGCAGCAAGATTCATCTGGTAGGACAGCACAGTACTATACGGATGATTACTACGTTGAAGGTGAGGAAGTGGATGGTAACGATTGCTAGGACAGCCATAGGCATAGAGAGGGAGTTGTTTCAGTTCCAGTAGATCAGAATGGACCTTATGTTGAAGTGATTGTATCAGGTGTGTCAGAGCCTTTTCTGTTAGATACTGGTGCTACAAAGAGTTCTATTATGCACTCTAAACTCCCTGGCGCACCTTTGTCTGGCTTTGAGAATGTTTCTGTAGGTTTTTCTGGTGCCCTGGTTACAAATCCGATTTCTGCTCCATTGTCTCTTTCTGTTGGACCTCGTAAATTTGAAGCACCCCTCATCTTGACTACTAGTTGTGGTGAGAATTTGTTGGGATTGGATTTATTGAAGAGATTGCATGCAACGTTGTATTGTTCTCCGTCAGGGGTACACCTTACGTTGGGTGAAAGAGTGATTTCTCCAATGTACATATCGAAAGACAGACTTCCACCTGAATTGTCTTCTTTACCAGATTCATTGTGGGCTACTGGTCCGAACGATGTTGATCTTTTGGAGATTCCTCCATATAGTGTGATACTGAAAGTGACTGCTAAGTTACCGCGCATTCCACAGTACCGTATTTCTGGCGATGGTGAACGTGCACTTTTAGCGATTATTTATGATCTGATCGAAAAAAGGTGTGATTGAGGAAACGAGAGGTAATGTGTGCAATAGTCCCGTTTTGCCTGTTCTGAAGAGAACTGATCCTTCACAACCTCTTGTATATAGGTTTGTGATCGATCTTCGCGAAGTGAACAAGATTGTTGTTCCACAGTTTCCTGTTGTGCCTGATATTACAGCTTTGTTGACTCTGATTCCGGCTACAGCCACATGGTTTTCGGTGATTGACTTGAAGAATGCTTTCTTCAGCATCCCGATTGCCGTGGAAAGTAGAGATCTCTTTGGATTCTCTTTAGGTGGACGAAGTTTCCGCTTTAAGCGCGCTCTTCAAGGCTATTGCGAGAGTCCATTGATCTATAGCCAAGCTTTGAAAACACAACTTGATCTGTTGGTTTTACCTGATGGTGCTGCCCTTATTCAGTATGTTGACGATCTGTTAGTTGCGGCTGACAATGAAGAGATTTGTAGAGAAGCCACATTGTCGTTGTTACGCCACTTGTCTGATTTTCATCAAAAAGTTTCTCTCTCCAAGTTGCAATATTGTCGACAAGAAGTAACCTACTTAGGTCACCTCTTATCGAAGGAGGGAAGGAAACTGACCCCAGAGAGAATTCAAGCTATTGCCAAAATGAGTGTTCCTACAACACAGAGAGAAGTACGTGCGTTTTTGGGTATTACCTCATACTGTAGACAGTGGATCCCTAATTTTTCTTTGCTAGCGAAGCCTTTGATAGCTCTTACTGTTAAGGATACTCCAAATCCTATTCCTTGGACTGACGAATATCAGAAGAGTTTTTCAGAATTACGCAATGCGTTGTGTTCGGCTCCTGTGTTGGGTACTCCCGACTACAGTAAGCCTTTCACATTGTATGTCCATGAGAGAGAGGGATGTGCATTGTCAGTGTTGACTCAACAGTTCGGCGATAAGCAACGTCCATGTGCGTATTTTTTGTCGACTTTAGATCCGGTAGCTAGAGCGTTGCTGAGTTGCTTGAGAGCTACAGCGGCAGCGGCTGTTTCAATTCGACAGTCTGCTGGTTTGGTTATGGACAACACGTTAATCGTAATGGTTCCACATGCAGTGGATACCTTATGGAACCGTACCAAGACACAGCACTTAACTAGTGCTCGGTTGTCGGGTTACGAGTTGACTTTGTTAGCAAGTCATGTGCATATTAAACAATGCAACACGTTGAAACCAGCCACGTTGTTGCCGAATTCAGTTGAGACAGATAATGACACAGAACAGCATGATTGTTTTCTGAGAACTGAGGAAGAAACGAAAGGGAGGATAGACCTTAGGGATACTCTTGTTCCAGAGTGTGATGGTACTTTGTGGGTTGATGGTTCGTGCTTTAAGTTGCCGAATGGTGATACAACTGCGGCATATGCTGTCACGACTTTGCATACGATTGTTGAAGCTGCACGTATCCCACATAATTCAGCGCAAGCAGCCGAGTTGATTGCATTAACGAGAGCATGTGTGTTGGCGAAAGGAAAACAAGTGAATGTGTATACTGACAGCCAATATGCGTTTGGTGTGGCGCATAGCTTTGGACGTTTGTGGCGTGAACGTGGGTTTTTGACCTCGCATGGAACGAAGATTCAGCATGGGCAGTTGGTGAATGAACTCCTTGAATCACTTACTTTGCCGTTGCAAGTAGCGATTGTGAAATGTAGTGCCCATAAGAAAGTTACGGATGATGTTGGTCGCGGAAATGTGTTTGCGGATGAAGTTGCGAAAGAAACTGCGAGAAATGTGATGAGCCGAATGCATGTTGCAGGTCCGGCGGGATGGGTTCCAGAGAAAAGTATGTGTGAAGATACGATTGAGAGTGTGAAATCCATCCAAGCTGAGGCTACAGAGAAAGAGTTGAATGAATGGAGAGAAAGTAAGGGTAGATTGGACTCGAATGGTTGTTGGACTGATTTGTTTGAGCATCAAAGATGGTTGTTGCCTGATGCGTATGTGCTTCCAGTTGTTACAATGGCTCATGGGATGGCACATATCAGTGTGAAAGGGATTTGTAAGTTGTTGGCTCCGGTTTGGCAGAATGTGGGAATTCCCAAATGTGCAGAAAACTTGGTTAAGAACTGTATGGTGTGTTTGATGTACAATCCTGGTAAGGGAACTCCAACACCAGCAGGTCATTTTGCTCCTCGTACGTATCCGTTCAAGGCTTTGCAGCTAGATTTCATCCACATGGAGAGGTGCAACAACCTGAAATATGTTTTGGTGGTTGTTTGCTCCTTCTCTAGATGGGTGGAAGCTTATCCTTTAAAGGACAATACTGCCTTGTCCACAGCGAAAGCCCTAATCAAGGAATTTTTTCCTAGATTTGGTTTGCCGAGAATTATCTGGAGTGACAATGGGAGTGAATTTGTGGGTCAAGTAATGAAGAGAGTATGCGAGGGATTAGGAATTCGGCAGAAGTTCCACGCTGCAAATCACCCCCAATCAGCTGGTTTAGTCGAGTGCTATAATGGTACTCTTAAATTAAAGTTGGCCAAAATCCAAGCAAGCACTGGTTTGCAATGGCCAGATGCTTTGCCTTTAACACTTTTGTCCACAAGAATGACCGTGCATTCGCGAATGGATTTGAGTCCGTATGAGGTTGTGTTTGGTCGCCCGGCGAATATTTGGGGCGTACCAAGACCAACAAAGTTTAGTGACCTCGAGTATCCTGTGTTGCTTGAACTGACAGCTAAACTGCGTGTTTTACACCAACAGGTTCATGAGAGTCTGCCACAAGCTTCTGAGGATCCATGTCACACCATCAAACCCGGTGACTGGGTTCTCACTAAAAACGTCCAGCGGAACAAGAATGATCAGCCCCCGTTGGACAGGACCACATCTAGTTCTCCTGTCTACACGTTCTGCAGATCGAGTGCAAGGCAAGAAACACTGGATCCACGGCGTACATTGTAAGCGGGCTTCTTACCGTACGATCGGTGGGTCCAGGAAGGACTCCCAGACTCTGAAACAGAAACTGTGCCACGATTTTTGCCATTCAGCGATGCCCGTCTGATTGGAACAAACTCTGAAAAAGAAAGTGACGATCTTCTGCAAGAAGCTGTGCCTCCTTTGAATCGATTGAACACTACTGAGCCTGACCCTTTGTTCAAAGAACAAACATTGCCTGGAAAAGATCGTTATAATTTGCGACCATGAGTCGTGGGACAAATAAAATAAATGAAGTTTTTATGATTTTTCTGTTTACAGGTTAACTCTCCACCGAGGCTCTACTCATTTTTGTTTTTCGAACCGCCATCCGGGTTCAGCTGTAGGGTCGCGGTTGATAAGTCTTTGGTGTGCAAGCCTGAGACACTAGGTCGAAGGTTCTGGTTGGCCTAAGGGAGTTGCCCTGGGTTGACAGAGGCATTCCTTAGCATAGAGTACCCTACCATCGCGAGCCGCATATTTAGTTAGGATGGATTTCTTCGAGTTGGAGAGACCTGTAAGGACAATGAATTTTAAGAATAAGATACACAAGCTAATCACACGGAAAAGATTTAATACTGTGTTTGCTTTTGCTATTGAGTTTAAATATATTTTTAATTGGTTATGTGACATTCTCTTTTAAAGTGACGTTTATTCCCACTGTGCAACCTACAACTCCACCTACTATTTCTTCACATTCTTTTCACCCTTTGCCTGAACACAAGGTAGTTAGACGATTAGAATTTGTCAATAATACCTTTATTCAACTTTTGCACCAACACCAGTTAGTGATGAATACAACGAATTGTTGGATTTGTGGTCTAATGCCCCATTCGACCGATAAAGGTATTCCGTACTTGGTTTTACCTTTTAGTTTGAATGGTTCTATTTGGGCTTACAGAACGATGTTTATCTGTGCCCATAGTGTCTATCCCCTACGTTCACCGAAGGACAATCCGAAGAATAGTTCTGTAGCGAGAGGCATAGTCAACATGGTTAAAGGGACTAATGCCATTGAAACTATTCCGATAGATGAGAAGCAACCATATAAGTGTTGGGACGTTACTGGATATGGAGTTAGTCTGAGTGTTAACCAGCGAGCGAAAAGTTGTCCACCGATTTGGATAGTGCCCCATCAGGGTCGCTATTGTCTGCAGGGTAATGGCAAGAATCCGAGAGCTCAGCTAGGGAAGAGCGTTTGTACTGACACTTATGTATTTACGTCTCAGTCTTCCCCAGTCTTCCCCAGGATTTCTAGCCGCTAAGGGTACTTATTTTGTTTGCTACGACAAAGCATATACATGGTTGCCCCCTGATTTTTCGGGCACATGTTTTGTTTCCTTCCTGTTGCCTCCCACTTTTACAGCTGCGGCAGATTACCATAAGACAAGAGTTGCTAGAGGTGTCTTCAGTCAGAAAGATACTGCAGGGCAAGAGTTGGGAGATTTCTTTAAGGGTTTTCTGCCGTTCTGGGGACCAATGGCCAACAGCAGGAATATTCGCCAGTTGACGAGAGTGGTTGAGTCCACCATAGTCGAAACTGCCGGTGCCCTTAGTAACTTGACTGCTGAGCTCCAGTTGGATAGACTTATGACACTTCAGAATAGGGTTGCCCTTGATGTCATACTAGCAGACAGGGGTGGAGTATGTAAACTGATTCAATCGAGCTGCTGCGTTTTCATTCCAGACAACGCTCTGTCAGTCTTCCAGGCCATTTCCAAGTTGCATAAGATCTCCGATTCTGTCCATTTGGATAAAGGAGATTGGTCATTGATGGGATGGTTATGGGGATTGATATCCACTTGGGGATGGAAGATTCTGATGGTCATTGGGATGGTCTTAGCTATCCTTTTCCTGTTCTGTCTCTGTGTACAGTGTGCTCCTGCTATTTGTGGCCTCTGTGCTACTTCGTGTGCAAGGAGACATGTCCAGAGAGAGGTACTAAGTACTAGGATGATGCTACAGCAACATATCGATGATCTGATGATGATAGACCTAGATTCAGATTGACATGAGTTTGGGTTTGTTGCCTATGTAAGGGCAAAAGGAGGGGCTGTAGTTCCGTAGTTTGAGGGTCTGAGGTTCGGTGGTTCCGAACCCGTTCAATAAAGGTCATCGGAAATAGACGATTCTGGTGTCAGCGGACCGCAAATCACGAGTGCGGTATGTACGAGTGTTTTTGCATTAATCGATCAGTGAGAACACTATGTATTTAGGGATTTCGTTTGAACCTTCGGGTTCCATTTTGTGAACGGCAGCCATTTTGTGTGGTTGCCCTGACATAGGCCGATGACTGCGGCCGAACGAGTCTTTGGGACACGTACACCTTAGCTGACTTCTGAATGACCTGGCCGAACTTACTCCTTTGCCCGAGGCTGACCTCGCTGAGCCAGTTCCTTGTTAAGCAGCTGGCCAGATAAAGATCAAAGAGCAGGACATGCCGAAGTTTACAGTACACTGCACCCACCTTTCTATCTTGCTTCCAATCTGTTTCTGCTCCTTCCTTTATGACATAATCACTGATTTGGGTTGAGGTTTTATGATGGGTGTGTCCGGCCTGATCGAACCAGAAATTGGAATGTGCTTGGCCATTTCTGGTGGGCTGGACAACGGAAAATGGGATTGTCGTCATGCGATATGTTTGAAATGTCACTGTCTGATTGGCTAGTTTGTGTGTAACCGATGCCACCTTTGGAATGTGATTTTTGGCATAAAAGACCATGCTCCGCTCATTGAATTTGTGCAGTCTCTAGCGAACCACCCGTGTTGTGCTTCGTAGATCTCTGTTCCTGGTTGCAGCCAATAAACTTTGGTCTTTGACATCATCAAGAAGCGTCCTGTGTCTCTGTTTGCCGAGGCAGGGGAACTCGAAGGCATCGGGCGTTTTCCCTGGTGCCGCTAGGTTCTAAAACCTGGTCCTTCAGCAGTTCGGGCTGGACTGTTCCCATGAGGCACAGGGTCAGACTGATTTGCATATAGCCATGTCTGAACTGGGGTGGCAGAGTGGGCTAAAGAACGGTGATGGATTAAACCCAGATCTTTTAATTGGGTGTGAGTGTTTGATTGATTCAGATGCTCCGTCCATCACCACACCCTTTTGTACCGCTTTTGGACTCCATAAGTGTGGCAGGGTATGCTCAGACGTGAGTCCCTTGCTCACTTTACAACTGGATTCAAGCAAGCCGGGCTGAAGACGGCTGGAATGCCAGAAACCGGTTCTCGGAAGCTTGTTTCCGGTCCAGGGAAGACATGGCTTGGCAGTTCGGGCTGGACTGTTCCCATGAGGCACAGGGTCAGACTGATTTGCATATAGCCATGTCTGAACTGGGGTAGCAGAGTGGGCTGAAGAACGGTGATGGATTAAACCCAGATCTTTTGACTGGGTGTGAGTGTTTGATTGATTCAGATGCTCCATCCATCACCACCCCCTTTTGTACCGCTATGGTACATGGGAAGGCAGAATAGGCCACAGAAGACATACTAATACTTGTGTCTCAAACCTTTACTCACTAAACAAATATAAATAAAGTACTTTATGGCAAAATGTTGTTTTTCCGGAAGCACCTGCGCTTGTATAGGAAACTTGCTTTTTCTTATCAAGAATGAAAAACATGTATGCGATAATGAAATGTGTATATTTCCAGAAAGTGACACACTAATGCTTGAGGATACACTTCCTCTGCTTTCTAGGGACTTAAAGTGTCAGTTCTGTTTAATGTTTAATTTTTAAACCATATGCTTTCCAATAAGATTTTTAGTCATAATGTATGATTTGGAAATCTACGTGCAAAGGGAATGGAAAATGGCAGGACGTTTACTGTAGAAGTGACTGAAGCGACATGCATTAAAAAATACGTCAATAAAACTTGCATACCAACATTTGATGCCCTTGGCAATATAGACAATTTTTAGTGAAAATGTGGTGAAACATGCACAGCTCTAGTACCATTTTTGAAAGTTTTCATAAGACGGTGAACCCCAATATGCCTGGTGAAAGTCAGCCTTACTTGGAGCATGATGAAAGTAACGGTCTATTTCACGAGAGACCCCCTTCAGAAATTAAGATTTTTTTAAGCCAATTAAAATGACAATTATGCTCTAGAATGCACTAATTAGTAACAGTTTTACAAACGTTTTGGGGGATTGGGCCTGCCGAGATCTCTGGAGCAGTTTTCTCTTTCTCTGCAATTCCTGCTGGGTACCACTACCTGCTACGCCCACCAATGCCAGGCAGCAGCAGGGTCGTGGCTGACGTGTAAATGATTCCAACCCAGCTGTTCTGATGCCCCGACATTTCTCTGCGGCAAAGCTACAAACATTATAGAGGTGTTCCATGCGGTGCTGTGGTTCACCTTTGTACACTGAAGCAGAACCAAAGTGACTTCCTCTTCTGGGTCCATTACTGGCCAATCCGCATCAAGGATGGTCCTAGAACTGAAGTGTAGGAAGGTGTATGATGACCCGGCTGACTCGACGCCTTCTCCACCTGCAGGACGAGCTGCGGCTGCACCACTAATTACTGACAGGTGAAAGTTACAAGGGCGGGAACAGGCGCGTGCAGCTTGGGGACTCGGGCGTGAAGAAGCACTGAGCCGCGGATAATTAGTACCCTGGTGCTCTGTTACTTGCGCGCGCCGATCCCTTCAGGGGATGGGTTTGTCCGATGTACCTGTAGCTCCTCCGAAGCCTTTGCGTTTGTGTTCGTCATTATGAGCGGCAGAAATCCTTTATTACAATCTTTGAAGATGTTGCTTCCCTTCTGGCAAGGGACTGGCTGTTAAACCTTCTGCAGCCGATCTCCCGCCCTTTCGGCTTTTTAAAAGCCAGGCATGTAAATTGTATTCAGTGGCGTCACTAGGGGGGTGCGGGGGGTGCGGACCGCACCGGGTGACACCCTCACTGGGGTGACACCGTGCAGGCTGACAAGTATCACCATAGGGCATGACGCTAACGCATTTCTTTCAGGCACATCTCTGACACCTGTGCGTGCGCCTGGGCCGGCAGACTTCACTTGCCAGCGCAGGCTCATTAACAGTTAAAAATCTCTCTGTGGCGTGCAGTGCTACAATCTTACAATACGTCCTCTAAACCTGGAGACTCGGGCGGGGCCTGCCCTCAGCAGAGTCGTTGCAGGCTCTGTGGCGCCGTGGTGGGGGGATGTACCTCACGTCAGTCAGAAGCGGCGGGCCGGAGCTGGGGTCTGACTCGACTGGCACGGACACTATCTGTGCACCTGCTGTGCCTCATATTTCCAGGACGGCATTTGCTGGGGGAGTAGTAGTTGCGGCCACGAGACAGACCTTTCGAATTCCCGCTGGCATCTTCGCAGTAAGTGAGTGCCTCCAAAGTTACAGGGAGCCCTACTGACGCTGCAACCTGTTGTGAGACAGGAACTCAGTGGTTCGAGCTTAACAGATTGTGGGAACTGCCCAAGTTTCCTTCTGAAGAACATGACTATTGCTGAGGTAGCGCTGTGTGGGCAGCCGCGGTGGCTAACTCGAGGGAACAACTTCCAGCGCACAGGTGACAACTGACAAGTTGGAGCATGAAACTGAGATCGTCTGCGAGAAAACACATTCCGATGAGCTCTCCAACAACAGAGTCTCTGCTGGAAGAGCCTGAGCAGCGATTCTCGATATAATGTAAAGTCGCAGTCTCTCACCCCACTCTGCATCAAGGTAAACACCGACACTCACGCTGTTCTATAACTATCGTGACATTGGGTTTGTTTTAAAATTCGGCATGAAGTATTATGCACAACAGTGCTTTACGTGTAGTTATCTAATGCTAAATTACAGACTGTATATTTATTAGCCTTCAAGATGCAATGGTTTCACTAAGCAGCAGGACTAAATAAACACTAGCTGTTCCTAAAACATTGCATCTTTGTAATCAATGACAGGGTCGAGTGTATATTTTAAAGGGCGAGCCTTTTTTGGTAAGTGCATTCTGCAAGCAAAATAATTTAGCTTGGGGCCCTGAATTTAGCGCCTGTGAAAGGGAATGTATCGGAAGCACAAACTAGTGTTGTAGATAGTGCTCAGGGCGCAGTTGGGGTCAACATACTTGAGCAGGTGTGTATTTAGATCAGGCTGTATGTATGTTCATTCAATCTTTGGCCTCTGTGTGGAGTGTCATAAATATGACTCTGGTGATTTTGGTGGGAGCAAGACTCCAATCGTGCTTATTTACAAGCCCCTTGCACCGCACCAATTTTAATATGGGAAAAAGCGATGTACCAATGCCGCAAAGGGCTTGTAAACAAGCCCCAAGACTCTAAATCAATGGTTTAAGTGGGTGGTCTCAGACCAGGTTGTAATTAAAATTTAGCATTGCAACTGGTGTCACTTTTGGGCCTAATAATCATGTCCCTAATTTAACAGTCAAAATCACTGCTCAATTTCTGACCAATGGATGTAATCCAAATCTGTGATTTAGCTTCTGTTTATATTGCACGTGTTTTACTTAATCTTCCATTCCCAAAGAGCGTTTATGAATTCTTGGGTGCTATGTTTCTGTACTTCAGCAGCTGAAAGGAAGGGCACAAATTGAAACTGTGCATGTCACATATAGCTGTCCCTGGGCTGGCGCTCTCCACACCTGTCCCTTCTCTCCCTGTGCTATTAGCATTCAGCCGACGAAACGTGCCCAGCAATTAACACAATGGCAGCGCCATTCCTGGTGACTGGAGGCCTCGCGAAACTTCGGGTGGCGTGGGCCAGCGCAGACGCGGCCCTTTGCTGGGAACAGAGAGAAGTGTCACCGCCGAGTAGGCCGCAATATGAAAAGCTATTAATAGTTATGCGGGAGCATCCCTTCCATCAGCCGTTTATTGAAAGGTGCTCAGTGCAGGAGCCCGCCTTCTGATTTATGAGAGCAATAAAGCTCCACATTCTCTCACACTGGCGGACTTTGAGGAGGTCCATGGGGTAAGTCGTGAGGGGGTGACACCATGAGCTACCGCACTGGGTGACACCAACCCTAGTGACGCCACTGATTGTATTTTCCCTGCCCTAATGGGTCAGACGTTCAGGGCCGGCTCTAGGCTCATGGTGGCCCTGTGCAGGGAGCGTAGGTGGGGGCCCCGGAAGAGGGGGTCCGGACGGGGCGGAGCTTTGATGTCAATATACTCATTGTGGTCACTTGTTTTATTTGTTTTGTTTTCCACTGTTGAACGTGTTGACCCTTCTTTGTTTTTTGGGAGGAATGTAGTGTCCAGGGGTACACCTTCCTGTGCAGGCCCTATCTCCTAAAAGGAATGTCCTACACTTTCTTACACCAAACCCCCTCATGTGTCACCAGTAAAGTAACACTGGACCATTTTTATTTGTTTGTAAGGTGATACATATGCTAGCTGGATCTAAACAGTGTAACCCAGGTCAGCAGTCAGACGCGTGAGAGGCGAGGGCTTCTGTGTGACCTTCGCGCAGTGGCATCATGAAACCTCAGGGGGCCCCCCTGCAAAGTGCATGGAGGGGCCCCCTACCAAACTTAATACAGAGCTCTCAGGCCATGTACTGTGCTTAGGGAGCCCTCTAGAGCTCCCCCCCCCCACTGCAGGGGATGCGGGGCCTTTGTTATGCCCCTGTGCATCTTTTGATCATTTATCTTTCAGAAGTTCCAACACTCGTATGCGCTTTACAGCCTACCAGCCTGGTTCACAGAACCTACTTACTACAAAATCCTAAACTTACTACCATTTTGGTATTCACAGAAGGCACTTACTAATTGATGAGTAAGTGCATTCTGGGAATACCAAAATGAGTAAGTGCATTCATTGAATACCAAAATGAGTAACTTACTCATTTTGAGTAACTTACTCATTTTGGTATTCACAGAAGGCACTTACTAATTGATGAGTAAGTGCATTCTGTGAATACCAAAATGAGTAAGTGCATTCTGTGAATACCAAAATGAGTAACTTACTCATTTTGAGTAACTTACTTATTTTGGTATTCACAGAAGGCACTTACTAATTGATGAGTAAGTGCATTCTGGGAATACCAAAATGAGTAAGTGCATTCTGTGAATACCAAAATGAGTAACTTACTCATTTTGAGTAACTTACTCATTTTGGTATTCACAGAAGGCACTTACTAATTGATGAGTAAGTGCATTCTGTGAATACCAAAATGAGTAAGTGCATTCTGTGAATACCAAAATGAGTAAGGTAAGTGCATTCTGCGAATACCAAAATGGTAGTAAGTTTAGAATTTTGTAGTAAGTTAGTTCTGTGAATCGGGCCTAACGCATTTAGTTCAGGAAACTTCTTAATCTTTAAATAATGACATTGCTGCGGGTGGAAGAGAATGCTGCTGGATTCGTGAATTGATCTGTCTGTTTACAAAATACATTGATACGGTGTCATTGTAGCTTATCAGAGTTTATTCACGAGTCCTACCCTCCGTGCGCAGGGTCTCATCCATCAAAAAATAAAAAAGCAAGCAATCCAGCATGTCCCCGTCACAGGGTCGAAAGCCGTCGGGCCATGCAAGCGAGCGTGTAGTTCAATACACGTGTCAGGTATAAACACTATGCGGTATGTGGTCGGTACTGAGTGGGGCACAACACCAAGGCACAAATGTACTACTTTTAGCGCAACACGGCGCAGCAACACAACTTGCTGCACTGCATCAAATGGCGAGAGCAGAAATGTGTCAAATGTACTAATCTATGGCACATTCCTGCTCTCTCTCTACGCTAGTGCGCACACTGCAAACTAGCGCAAATGCACGCTTACACCTTGGGGGAAGCATGCCTGTGTTTCAGGCAGGATTTTTTGTGCAGGAAGGGACATATTCAGCACAAAAACTATTTTCAGATGCATTTTCCTCTTTCTACTTGTAGTGCAGAATGCAGTACACCTTGAAAGAGTGAAAAACAAGGAGGAATAAAGATATTCCTCCCTATTACGCCTTTTGGTCAGGTATATTATTCCCCTTCCCAATGCAGAGTAATGCAAGGCATCGACTTGGGCTGCTTTGTGTTATTCTGTATTTACTAAGCAATGCAGAGCCATGCAGGCTGGCTTTTCATGGCTTAGTAAATCTCACTGAAGCCCCTGTGTTGCCTTGCATGATATAACGCAACCCAAGGGCTTCAAAAATTTGGGCCCAAGTTTTCAGACTTGTAGCCATATTTACTAACATTTTGCTTCGTGGTTGTGGCACTTTTGTGGCACAGCCACTATGCAAAATCCTAGTAGATATTTACAAAGCCATGCAAAGGGCGATTTGCACCACATTATGTGGCTTTGTAAAGAAATGTATTGCAACACAGTTGCTTACGATGCACTGCATTACATTTCATTCTGGGAGGCGTTCCACGAGTGGATCATGGCCATTACCGTGCATCCACCCACGGATTTCATGCCATGCCAGATTTACAAATGTTTGTAAATCTGGGATTGCATCAAATAGCTACACCTCCCAGAGGATGGCGTAAGGAGGAGAAATATCTTTATCTCTCCTTGTTACTGCCTCTTTCTATGTGGACCGCATTCTGCATTGAACAGCCTGGCAGCATTAGCAGTGTACTGTAACCTGACTGAAGAGTGCATGTTTACACAGAAAGATGACCTTGGCCTTTCGCTGTAGCTTTAACCCTCCTCATGTGGTGTGTGGTGGGGGGGGGCTTGTGACACCAATTGCTTAAGAATTTGCCTCAGAGCTACAGCCCTGGGCAGAAAAACGTGCTGCTTATATTATTCCTCCCAATAGCGCTGCACCAGGCGTTCCCCAAAACGTCCAGAGGCAGGAGCATTCGGCGCTAGAAGGTGCAACCAGGAGTCTAGAGAAACGGCCCCAATGGGCCCCAGACTCACCTCAAGAAATCACTGATGCTGCCTCCTGACTCAAGAGCATGACAAGACATGGCACAACGAGGTTGGCTCCTGTGGACAGCGTGTCCAGCGGGGAACAAAGAGGCCGGCACCTAGGTGGGGCAGGTATAAGTAAGTGGCCCCATCCCCCCAGGTGCTGGAAATGATGCGGGGAGAGACCTGGAAGGGAGGAACTCCCACGGCGGTCCTTATGAGTGGAGCGAGGATGAGTGTGTCAGTGTGTGGCACTAAGGGGCTGCCCTCTTAAGAGGGGCCACTGCTTGGGCAGCGGGAAGCCACATAGGAAGTGAAGGGATGGTTTTTGTGCAGGAAGTTATGCCTTCCTGTACAAAAACAATCCTGCCCATTACTCAGCACCCATGTACCATGGTGCATGGGTGCTCGCATTGGAGATAGGATGCCTGAAGAGCGTCAGTGCCAAGAGATTGCAGAACTGTGATATATCTTTTAAGATATTGCACATTTCTGCTCTCTTTCTTCCACTTAATGCTGCACTGCGTTGTGTGATTGATTAGTAAATATTGACCTTTGTGTGCGTCCTCCACATACAATGGGATGGAACCACCAGATACCTCGCGTCTGTGGCTCAGGGTGCGAAGAGCAATGTTGCTGTTGCCACCCAGGATCCCTTTCTAACTCCTCTTTTTTTTTACACATGTCACCAACTTGCACTTTGCAAAGCTGGTAAAGTTGAAAGTGGCAAAGTAACAAGTTGTTAAATTCTCGAGTTTATAGACCCTTCAATACTGTATCTGATCTATGTGTGAAGGAACCTTCAATTGAAGTGGAGTTAAAGGAACACATCATCTCCAATTCGTAGCAGAGGCCCAAGTGGCAGATGTGAAGAGAAAACTTTGAACCATGTAAAAGAACGGAAAACATACAAACATATAAGAGGAGGTTTTTTCAAGTAAAAATAGCTCCATAATTTTACAAGGAACGTAGCTCAAAGACGAAGAGTACCTCACGTTCGTTACTCCCATTGCTATTCACATTGATTCAATCAGGACTGCTGAGGTCTCGAAACCTTCCGAGTCCACCTCTAACAGTCTGAGTAAATGCCACTGTCTCTCCTTCCTGGCCAAGTAACAGACTCCCTTATTCTCCGGAACAGACGCCCTGCCTGTGATTGAAATACCTCACAGAGATGAGCTCTCTAGTCACGAGTGCAAATATGCGAAAACGAAAGCCTAAGTATTTCAAAAGAAATCTTGCCTTTACGATGAAACATTCACAACACGCACCTCAACATTGTGTTTGTTCGTGTGTTTTTTCATGAAAAAGAACTTCCACTCTTGAAGCCCCACCAGCAGCAACATATATTGGTAAAACGTTATAATATTTAGGTTTAAAGTATTTTATTGAAGCAGGGTGGGATAGGACACAGAGGGGTAAGAAACAGGTGACCCACAAGATCCGCGCTTCAGTGCGCATCATATAGCCAGTACAATCAATGCAATCATAATTCGTGAGAGGCTCCATCCAACTCGGGAGCGTAGCTTCAGCACCTGTGGGTACGGACAAACGACGGGGGGAGGGGAGGGGGGGGGGGGGGGAGGGGGGGGGGAGAGGAGGGGAGGAGTGAGGAGAGGAAAAGGGGGGGGAAACTACCCCGCTCCAAAAAACCTACCCAACCAAACTAAACCCTAAACAACCCTTTCCCGACCCACCCCCTGTACTGTGCCAGCATCTACAGTCTCCGCCACTGTGAACTCTCAATGAAACACTACTATGCAACACCGACCCCACCCATTCAGGCAGGCGGGTCCGGCGGCGGTGTCAGCCTCAACAGACGCAGATATCTAGGGCAGGTAATCTCTCGGAACTCAGAGCATAACAGGCTGTGAAAGGGCTCCCACAATTCCGCAAAGGTATCCGTATCCCCCAGGGCCACTAAGGACATCTTTTCCATTCCAAGAACGTGCCACAATCTGTGCAGCCAACCAACTACAGAAGGAAGTGTTGTAGTGCGCCAGTGTATGAGAATATTCTGCACCGCTGACCCCAGCGCAATTGCGATCTGTCTACCCCTCTTGGACCTAAGGGGATACATCAACCCATTCGGCAACCCCAACAGGACATAAGCCGGAAACCTAGGCAGTTCTATCCCGAAGCATCTGTCAACCTCGCTCAGGACCTCTTCCCAGTACGGAGCCAGCAGGGGGCATTCCCACAGAATGTGTGTCAGTGTACCAGTGTTGCCACAGTTGCGCCAGCACGTCCCTGGTATCGCCCTATCCATCTCATGCAGTTTCTCCGGAGTGCGGTACCAGTAGGTCGAAATCTTAGTAAAGGTCTCTGTAAGACCCGTGTGATAGGCCGAGTGGCGCGCGCGGTAGGAGATGTGGTCCCATTCTTTATGACTCAGCTCACGCCCAAGCTCTCGCTCCCAACGTTCCCGACCAGGGTTGTGAATGTGAAATGAGGGGGGCTGCAGCATCCTATACAGGTCCGAGATCAGTTTGGCGTCCGATGTGCGAGTAATTAACCAACGCTCATATTCCGTGATCTCCCTGTGTGCCGCGTCGCGCACTTGGGGTTGTAATGCCCAGTGGCGGACCTGCATATATCGCATGCGTTCCGTCTCAGGGAGGCCATAATCCCTTTGCAAGTCCTGGAAGGAGACAACTCCTTCGGGGGAGTACAAGTGGTACAGAGTGCAGCAGCGGGCCACCCGCCAGCGTTCATAGGCTCCCCGTACCATCCCCGGGCCGAAGTCCGGGTTGCCAATGAGCGGCGTGAAGGGAGAGGGGAAGGTAGTCAGCTCACATCTGGCAGCCACCGAGTCCCACGTCTGGAGCGGGACCCGCGTCACCAGGGACGCGTAAAGATTGGGAGGCCGATGGGTTCTCCTCAAGAATGGGACTTCCTGCAGCGTCCGACCCGCCACCGCCTGATCTTGGAACAACCAGTGTTTATCTGATTCCCACCGGCTCCATTCCACGAGGTATCGGAGCTGGGCGGCCTGAAAATACTTCCGTAAGTCCGGTATTCCCAGCCCTCCGGACTCCGGTGAGAGCATAGCGATGCTTCTCTTGATCCTCGGCCTACGGCCCTGCCACACGAATCGTGCAATGGCGGTCTGAGTCTCCGCAAGCCACCCCGCAGGGGGGTGGAGCGGTAATGCTCTGAAGAGGTAAAGCACTTGAGGCAGAAGGGTCATCTTCACTGCGGATACCCTACCCAGTAGCGACAGCGTGCCTTTATCCCACCGGCCCAGTTCTTCCTTGATTTTAGTGCCTAGAGCTGCGTAATTGGCCTTGACCATCTCCGGGAGGGAGGGTGCCAGCAGGATCCCCAAATACGGGATCTGGTCCTTGGACCAGCTCAGAGGGTAAAGCCTCTGCAGTTCCACTCTAGTGGCAGCAGAGAGCGAGATATCTAGGGCGGCCGACTTACCCAGGTTCACCTTAAAGCCCGCCACATCAGCGAATAAGTTCAGTTCCTCCACACAGGCCGGAAGTGATCTCCGCGGGTCATCCAGTGTCAGTATGACATCATCCGCGTACAGGCTAATCGCGTGGCGAAACCCTCCCATCTGGACACCGATAATGTCAGGGTTCTGCCGAACTCTCTGGGCAAATGGCTCCATGTACAAGGCGAAGAGCAAAGGGGAGAGCGGGCACCCTTGTCTCGTGCCCCGTTCAATGGGGAAGGGTCGAGAGCTGCCGCCGTTCACCCGGACCACCGCAGATGGAAACCGGTAGCAGTTAAAGATCAGGTGACGAAACTTCTCCCCTATCCCAAATTTGCTCAGAACTTTCTCAAGGTAGGGCCAGTGCACCCTGTCAAAGGCCTTCTCCGCGTCAATGGACAGGAGCATCCTCTCTCCAGGGACCCTAGAGGCCTTCTCGAGAATGTGCGTCACCCTCTTTGTATTATCCACCGTTTGCCTACCGGGCACGAAGCCTGCTTGGTCCGCGTCAACCATGCCAGGGAGATGCAACGCCAGGCGTGCCGCCAAGATACTGGTGAACACCTTCAAGTCGGTGTTCAGCAGCGAAATGGGACGGTAGGACCCACAAGCGGTCCTGTCCTTGCCCGGCTTAGGGATCACTGAGACCGTGGCCTGAAGAAATTCGGATGGGATGGCCCCCGGTTCTGCGAAGGAGTTAAAAAGGCGAGTCAACAGAGGCGCCAGCTCCTGACAGAAGGTTTTGTAAAACAGCGGGATAAAGCCATCCGGGCCCGGAGCCTTGCCCAGTTTGAGCCGGGATATCGCCGTGACCACCTCCTCAATGCGTATGTCACGCTCCAGATACTGAGCCTGATCCTGAGTCAGCGACGGAAGCGGAACCGAGTCCAGGTAGTCCCCCTCAGCCTGGGCCGAAGGGGGCTCCCCGGAGTAGAGGTCCGCATAAAAGCCGCGGAAGACGTCTGCTATGTGGTCATCTGTCGTGACTCTGCCTCCGGCCGGGTCTAGCAATTCCTTCACTCGGTGCTGCTGGTGCTGCACCCTGAGTTTGTTAGCCAGGAGCCGCCCACATCGATCGCCTCCCGTGTAATATTTGTGCTTCAGGCGGAGCACTGCGTACTCCGCCCGATCCGTGTCTAGGGCTGCCAGGAGCTTCCGCGCCGCCTTCAGCTGCCTCCACACCCTGGGGGCCCCTGTCCTGTGATGAACCTGTTCCAGCTCCTTCACCTGCTGGGTGAGCTCATCCCTCTTAAGTTGCCGGTCCCTATTCTCGGCAGCGGAAATCGCGATGAATTCACCTCGGAGCACTGCCTTCAGGGCCGCCCACTGTGTTGCACGGGAGGTGTCCCCATTATCGTTCACGGTCTGAAAAGCCAAAATGGCCGCCCTGATCTGCTCCACTACCGACCGCCTATGCAAAAGCGTATCTCGGAGCCTCCAGACCCCCCTCGGCCGAGCCGCCGGCGGAAGAGTGAAAGTGCCCTCAACCGGGGCGTGGTCAGAAAGAGAAAGGACCCCCATATCTGCATTCGAAGCCAAAAGAAGCAGCGGGCCCGACACTAAAAGGTGGTCTAAGCGCGCATAGGACCTATGGGCGTGTGAAAAATAAGAATACGCGCGGGTGGCGGGGTGGAGGTCTCGCCACAAGTCATGCAGATCCAGCTCCGCAAGTCGAGTTCGAATCGAGCCCGAGAGCTCACCCAACTGCTGGCGCCGCTGCACAGACCTATCCAGCGCTGCATCAAAAACCAGATTCAAATCACCCCCCAACACTATGTGCCTATCGGATGTGAATGCAACGTCGTCCAAGGCCCTGTGTAAGAATTGGTCCTGATGATCATTGGGGCAATAAACGGAGCCTACAGTCAGTGCTAAGCCCCCCACCTTGATTCTATATACCAGGAGTCTTCCTTTCTGCTCCGCCACCTTGCTCACAACCTCACCCCTGAACCTTCTAGAAAACAAAATGGCCACCCCTGCCGTCTTGGAGGTACTAGAGGAAAATAGCTGAGTGGGAAACCTGGGGGTTCTCATCCGTGTGCAGTCCTTAGCCAGCAAGTGGGTCTCCTGCAACAGGCAGATGTCCGCCTGTGAGTTTTCCAACAGGGACAACACTGCCCGCCGCTTAACCGGATTATTCAGTCCCTTCACATTGAGAGTAAGCACCTTAAGAGCCATCTAAGAGAGAGGTCCGGAAGCACATATCAGTAGGCGAAGCCTGGTCAGCAAACGCAGAAGGCCACTTTCGAGACCTCAAAACAGAGCAACGTTGAATCAACCATTGGCACAGTACAGTCCCCGGACCCCAACCTCCCACAACCAAAACCCCCCCCCCCACCCCCACCCCAACAAAACCGCGCCACCCCTCGCAACTGGCCCCCCCTCTAGGTCCCAAAAACGAAACAACTACCCAACCGCCCCGACCCCTTCCCCCGCTTCTCGAACTTTTCACAAGAAACATTGTCCCAGTCCGGCCCAAACGGGCAAGGCCGTGGAAAGTCAACCTAGTGGACGTCCAGCCACCACCTTTCGCACTCGCCCTTCCTCCCTCGCCACCCCCCGAAACCCCGCACCTGCAATAAGAATATGCTAAAGTAGACTCCCCCCGGAGTGAGTTCAGGCCGTCAAGGCCACTTCGCCATTCGTCGCCACTCTGGAGGCCTCCTGGATGGCAGCCGCCATTTCAGCCCGGATTGCAGGCGAGCCCGGGCGCTCCGTCGGGGGAGAGGCCCCCCCCTCAGCTCGTTGCCAGCCGTTACGATTGCTGCGCCTCCGTCGCGGGGCCGGGGTATCCGTGTCCGTTGCAGTAAGGCCCAGCACATCGCAAACATCCTGAAGGGACCGAAGTTGATGTAAGACCCCGTTCCACCTGAAGATCAGGCGGAAGGGGTGCCCCCAGGAGTACTGCGTTTCATGCTCCCGAAGGAAGTCCGTAGCGATCTTGAAGGACTTCCTTTTCTGCAACGTGACCGTAGATAAGTCCTGAAACAGTGTCACAGGGTGGTCTCGGAACCGAAAAGGCTGCTGCCCTCGTGCCTCACGGAGGATCCGCTCCTTCAGAGGAAAGTTCGGGAGGAATGCCAAAATGTCCGGGGCGGGCGCCGTAGCCCTGCGGGGGCGACCCACCCGGTGCGCCCGGTCAATGCGAATCCGAAAGTCCACCGGCTCTCCCAGGATCGCTCGGAAGAGGGCCACCAGATATGCCGTCACGTCTTCCCCCTCTTCACCAGACGGCACTCCGCGGACCCGAATGTTGTTCCGCCTGGACCGATTTTCAAGGTCCTCGGCATGGGCCTGTAGCTCGATCTGTTGCTCCCGGAGCCGTATGACCTCCTGCTGCAGATGGGTGATCTCCTCATCCCTGGAGTGGCCCGCTTCCTCCACCGTGTTCACCCGGTCCCCCAGGGAGTCCATCTCTCTCCTCACTTCGCGGACTTCCCCGGCCACTTCGTTCTTGAGTGCTTGGAAGTCTTCCCTCAGGGAGCTAAACAGGGATTCGAGAAAGGACCTCGTCACCGGGGGCTCTCCACCTTCCGCCCCCCTGGCTGGAGCCGGAGAGGTCGCAGCCAGCTGAGCACCTCCGCTGCGTAGGGCGCCTCGTCCCAGCATCTCCGGCAAGGTCCGGTCGCCTCTTCGCTGTCCCCTGGCATTCGACATCGTTGAGCGAGAACAAACACTGAGACTCGCTGAATAGCAGAGAAAGCGGCTATATGCCAGCCGGGAGTGTCCGTAGCGAGCGAGGGGATGAGCCGCCCGGCCGAGTCCCCACAAAATGGCCGCTCGGCAGTGTCTTGGGGACAACGCCCAAAATGGAGACCCTTTGTCCTTCTCCGACCCAAAAACCAGAAATCCGGTCAGGGGGCCAAGTCACAATGCCACAGCTACCGGGGTCCGCTGCGCCAGGGAGAGGGTAACCTCGAAAGACTCGGTCCCCAGATCCGCACAGATAACCAGCCGAGGCGACCCCCACCGGCAGGCCTCGCCGAGCCGCGGGCTGGCGTAGCAAGGGGGCACCGACTCCGCCACCGCTCTGCGTCTCCGCTCCGCTCCGCTCCGTACAGCTACTGCTGGACAGCTCCAAGCCTCGTGCGGAGCCGTCGCCGAATCCAACTCCACCAGCCCTTGCACCACCGCGGACTTCACACCTCAGGGGCCGATCACCCCGTCGCGCTCCGAGGGTCGGGAGACGCGCGGCTTCCAGCTCCCAATCGGGTCATGCAGCGGGGTCCGATCTGGGCTACACCGGCCAAAATCTCGTCCCCGACGGCGCTAACCAGGCTCAGCGGGCTCTCCACACATCCACCGCAAGCACCAGGCTCGGTGGCCGCTTGATCCGGGGGGGAATCAGCGGTTCCAAGCGGTGCAGAAATTCAGGGGTCCGGGAGCCCTCGGCAAGTGCGACCGCTCAGCCCGCCATCTTGGCCACGCCCCACGTTATAATATTTACAGCACGCTGAAGTTGCAGAAGTGATGTGCGAGGCGCCCTGTAAAATCTACTCTGCACGTATCACACATTCAAGCATAAGTGAAAGGACTTGCCTCGTAGTCTGTCTCCATGTCTCTGGCGTGGCTGGGTCCTGGGATGCCTCAGCTTACAAATCACGCGCACTTCAATAGCGCATACGAGGGGACAACTGCGCACTCACCCGCCATTTAATTAACGGATAGCCTGAGAAGCCCGGCCGGGCCCGCGCATGCGCAGTTGAGCTTGCGCACCATACAATTCAGTCCTATTTAATGAATTGATGAAGAGCCTCTGGAGCTCGGCCGGGGTCCGGGCGTGTGCACCATTTATTCTATCAAGAGGCTAGGCATGCACACCATTGTGATGCTGGCTCCGAGTGAGGGGGGCCCCTGGAGCGCGGGCCCCCCCCGCAACGCGAGGGACCCCGCAACGCGAGGGCTGCAGGGGGCCTGTGTTACGCCCCTGCCTTCGCAAGAGAAGTGTCTGTGAGTCAGGAGAGGTGCCGCGCGCTGGCCTCTTGTAACCAGGACGGGCCTGACTCACGCTGCCATTGCCCGGAGGCCGCCAAATCCTGCCAGGGGGCCGCCACTCCAGTGATCCTTCCGATCCAATCCTCGTCGTGGCGGCCCCTGGGTTTTGGCGGCCCTGTGCAGGTGCACAGTTTGCACATGCCTAGGGCCGGCCCTGAGACGTTTGACTGACACTGACCCAGTCTGTCTAGCTTTACACATACAAAGAGCTTGGCCTTTGATTGGCTAATTGTGTCCCATTTGCAATTTGACTTATTAGAAAAAGTTTTGGGTCTCCACGAGGTCTTCTCATGTCAATTGTGACAGCTTCAACGCCCACTGCTGTCTTTTTATTCAAGTTTAATTTGCATACTGGCAATTTTGCATCCACAGTTCCAAAGTCAAAATTAAACTCAAAATATTAGAGTGCTTCAAGCTTTGATCTGAAAAGAGCATGGTCTGGTTCAAGTTCTCTGTGAATTCTGTGATGTATTATAGTGTATGTTTGTGAGATCTAACTGTGTAATTCACTCTCTTGGGTCCAATCAGGCTCATTTGTAAAATCTTAAGCTTAACCCTGGGTAGCTGTGGCTTCGAACAGCAAGGCTTAAACAAAGGAACGAGTGTAGAGCATTTAGAAGCACCAAACAATGAAGTAAAGAAGTCACACAACACAAAAGAAATCCAACACCAATTTCTAAATGCAAATTATATTTTTATGAATTTTTAGACACCAAGATGAGCAAAAACCACAGGAGGGTTCTGAAGATATTGATTTTAAAGTAAAAAGCAAATCACAACTTTTTTGTCAAAAGTGCAAGCGCTGGTCACCAAAGCAGTCTCAAGTCCAGTTCCACACTTTACAACAAAACCGCAAAAGACTACAGTGGAGTAGTCCTGATGCTGGGGATGCAGGATGCTGAGGATACTAAGGATGCTCTGGGTACTGTGCGGTCCGTGGGGGTGTCCTTGCGATTATTCCTCTGTTCATGGATGAGATGGGATGACTTTAGCCGCAGTCCTCTTTAAGCAACTGCAGATCAGCTGCTGCTGGGAAACCGGTCTCCATACACAGCAGCTACAGAGCTATCCATTGGTGGAGTCTAGTCTCCCTTGAGGGAGACTAATCAAGACTCAGGCGCCATTCCCGGGCCCAGCGAACTCAGGTGCAACTTCTGGCCATCGAAGATCAGCCTCTCGGGTTTCCCAACAGCTTTTGGCAACAATTTCAGGAATGTGGAGACCAGCTTGATGGATGGGGCTTCTTTAGCTTTGTTGGTCCTAGTCCCAGGGTTCAGTCGACTGACCCTTGTAGACACTTCTTTGGTCTGGGGTTTGGGAACGACTTTTCCATAGACCAGGAGCCACAGGCACATTCCTATTTTCACTAGACCAGGGTGTGGCAGGTGTAGTCCAGCAGATGGTGAAGCCTCTCTTGCCAGGACCAGAGGAAAGCAGGGAAGTCCTTTTTCAGTCCTTTATCAAGTCCTGGCATGATCTGAGATTCAGGGTGCCATATTTATGCCCTGAAAGTGCCCTGGGGGATGATGCAGGCACTAGCCAACGGGCTCCCAGAACTTCTCCTGCCCTGTGACGACTTCAAGCTATGTGTAGCATCTAGCAACCCGAGAATGCACCATTCTGTCCACCCCCAAGATTTCTGAACACTTCCTTGGATGTTAAGAGGTTGGTACCCCACCCTAGAGGTGAGCCACCTGTGAGCAACATGCCTATGGGTAACCAGTTTGACACTGGTCTCCCATCTCTGTTCCCGCTGTCAGCCTGTCCACCCGAACAAAGGGGTAACCCTTGATAGGTGCGATCGCCATTCACCCACCATAAGAGGCTTTGTCTTTGATGCTCACTTTTTGGTTTGGAAAACTGAGTAGCTTCCTGCAAGGGTGGGGTAACATCTCTCTGTGTATCAGGCTACTATTATTCACAAGCCTGAGTGTCATTCACACCCAACCCCCATGAAGACAGAAGGCTGTCTGGCGGAGAGCTACTGTGCGAGGCACTGGCAAACTGGGCAACAGAATGGCAGTTTTCTAAAACTTTTTTTCGATATGAGTGACGTTAAGTTTGACTTGGGCATCAAGTCAGGTTTAATGCCACAATTAATTTGATATGAAGTACCCATTTTAGTAGTCTCATTTATATGTGTTAGCGAATGGGGCTACTAGCCTTTCCACAGCAAAAATGACACTTTGGAAGTTTTGCTGTCACGACAGAATAAAGTATACTTAATAACATACAGCTTCCTGCCTGAGGGCTCCTCAGGCCTTCCTTATGCGAGAATTACATATATTGTTAAGGGAAGTGGGGGCTTGCCATTGGTTTAAATGGCAAACCCAAACTAGCAGTTTAAAACTGCACTCTCAGGCTGCAGTGGCAGGCTAGGAGACATTTTGTACTTTGTCACACCCAGGGTGGCCCAACCAGTACTGCAGCCATGGGATGGAACACTCAGCCTTACAGGCCCTGGGTACCCTTGGTACGGCACGCTAGGGACTTATAAGTAAGTCAGTTTATGCCGATCTGGGATACATACATTTTATAAGGGATCAAAATACTGGAACTGAGGTCAGGTTAGCAGGCCTCAGTGCACTCTCAGGGCCCGATTCACAAAGGTAAAGTGAGAAGAAAGACTAACTTTACGACTTTCAGTATTCACAAAGGGCATTTAGTACTCGTAAGTGCCTTTAGTGAATACCGAAAGTCATAAAGTTAGACTTTTGTTTAACTTTGCCTTTGTGAATCTGGCCCTTAGTTTCTGTATGAATTGATGTAGGGCTCGATTCACAAAGACAAAGTTTGACAAAAGTCTAACTTTACAACTTTTGGGATTCACAAAGGGCACTTACGAGTAGTAAATGCCCTTTGTGAATACCGAAAGTCATAAAGTTAGACTTTAGTCTCGCTTTACCATTGTGAATCGGGCCCACAGAAACTAAGGGCCCGATTCACAAAGGTAAAGTTAGACAAAGGTCTAACTTTACAACTTTCGGTATTCACAAGAGTATTTACTACTCGTAAATGCTCTTTGTGAATACCGAAATTTGAACTTTATGACCTTCAGTATCACAAAGGGCATTTACGAGTAGTAAATGCCCTTTGTGAATACCGAAAGTCGTAAAGTTAGACCTTCGTCTAACTTTACCTTTGTGAATCGGGGCCTTAGTTTCTGTATAAATAGATGTAGGGTCTGATTCACAAAGGTAAAGTTAGACGAAAGTCTAACTTTATGACTTTCGGTATTGACAAAGGGCATTTTATGAGTAGTAACTGCCCTTTGTGAATACCGAAAGTTGTAAAGTTAGACTTTTGTCTCACTTTACCTTTGTGAATCGGGCCCACAGAAACCAAGGGCCCGATTCAAAAAGCTAAAGTTGGACGAAGTTCTAACTTTACGACTTTCAGTATTCACAAAGGGCATTTACTACTCATAAAATGCCCTTTGTAAATACCGAAAGTCGTAAAGTTCGACTTTCGGTATTCACAAAGGGCATTTACGTGTAGTAAATGCCCTTTGTGAATACAGGAAGTCGTAAAGTTAGATTTTTGTTTAACTTTACCTTTGTGAATCAGGCCCATAGAGTTGAAAAACCAGCTGCATCAGTCCAAAACTTTAGGGGTGATCATGGAAAAAGAGGCATTTCCGTACAGTCTCACTCATGGCGTGGGGGGGGAGGTGAAATTGGGGATCAATAGTACTCTTGATATAAGGGGCCTGTTGTCAGTATTTGTGTGATATTTGCTCCGAAATCACTTAGCTTGTGGGTTTTTTTATCTTAGTGATCAAAACAGTAACCTTAACAAATAATGTGAGTTTACAAATATCAATGTTCTTGTTAATTATAGCAGAAGCTACCACTAATGATTTACGTGACCCCAAGCCATATGTTATACCTTTAGCTAGTCCTGCTTTCTAGCAACCATCTGGTTGCATTCTGAGACTTGTAATTTTTCCTTTTCCAGTAAAAAGGCCTACATTTGTTATCTCGAAAGGGATGTTGTTTAAAAACTACATACTGAGTGAAATGGTCAGACTTGGACTCACTTGATGGTCCTGGACTGCATTCCACTGACCGTAGTAGATTTCGAAATAGATTTTCCTCAAGAAAACAATCTATTAGAAACTGAATGAAACAAACATTAGCAAAGCCAATAGATTCCAGCTATAAAACGCTGAACCATTGGCTTTACAAATGTTTTTTGTCAATTACATGTTGAAGCATGGGTTAAGATACATGCACATGCATAGCTGGCAATATTGAAATGGGGTTTCTATTAAAAAAATAATTCCAAGATAACCAAAGAATTGCCCTGATGGCTCATTATGCATGTGCAACTGTAAGTCATGATGCTGCATTGTGATTTGTACATGCATGCATCGTGATGCGTGAGTGCAGATGCAGAGAGGCAATCGGCCATGCATTAGAACAAAAACTAAAAGAAAAGAAAATGAAAAAAAAGTGAACCCAAAGCTCAAAAACAGAAGTGAGAGGCCGGGAAGCACTCCACATCTATTGGACCCTGGACAAAAAACTTCTTGAGTGTCATAGAGTGAAGTGGCGTAGAGTGGAGTAAAGTAGTGTGGAGTGGAGCAGAGTGGAGTGACACAGAGTGGTGTAATGTGGTGCATAGTGGAGTGGTGTAGTCTTGTATAGTGGAGTAGAGTGTCGTAGAGTGGAGTTTCAGAGTGGAGTGTCGTAGAATGGAGTGTCAAAGTGGAGTTGAGTGTCGTGGAGATGAGTAGAGTGACATAAAGTGGAATGAGAGAGTGGAGTGGGTACAGTGGAGTAAAGTGCAGCAGAGTGGAGGGTCAGAAAGTGGAGTGGTGTGGAGTAGAATGGCCTAAAGATGAGTGGCGTAGAGTGGCATAGGGTAGAGTGGCGTAGATTGTAGTGGCAGAGAGTGAAGTAGAGTGTCATAGAGTGGAGTGGTGTAGAGTGGAGTGGGGTAGAGTGAAGTGGCGTAGAGTGGAGTGAAGTGGTGCAAAATGGCATAGGTTAGCATAGACTTGAGTGGCATAGAGTGGTGGAGAGTGGAGTATCATAGATTGGTGTAGAGTGGAGTGGCACAGAATGGCATAGAGTAGAGTAGGGTGCTATAGGATGGAGTGGCATTGTCTACAGCAGAGTATTATAGAGTGTAGTGGTGTAGAGTGGCATGCAGTATAGAGGTATAAAGTGGAGTACTGTGTCGTAGAGTAGATTAGCTTAAAGTGGTTCAAACTTCTAACACTAACACTGATGCTAAGGCGTTGAATCAATGGATTGGCGATATGGTGGAGTCTATTGCTCCAGTTAAACGAGTACTGTCACAGAGGGAATCCCCCTCGTCCCCTTGGTTTTCAATGGAGCTGAGAGCAGAAAAATCAGCCTGCAAGAGGCTGGAGCGGTTGTGGAAGTTGAATTACTGCGAATTGGCAAGGGTCCGCTACAGGACAGCCATCCGCAAGATTCAAAAATCAATAAAAAAGGCAAAAAAACTTTTTATCGCTACCTCCATCCAACAAGCAGAACATTCTAGTAAAGAAGTCTTTAAAATAGTGCAGTCTTTCTTCAAACCCAGATACATTGAGACAGAGGTTATCCCTTCTGTGACACTCTGTGATAACATTTCAGAATTCTTTGATGATAAAATCAAGAAAGTGTACAGTACCTTCTCCCTGCCTAGGCCCACTGTGAAGGCGGATACGGCTGAGGCCAGTGTTCCTCCTGTGTCCCTATGCCAATTCCAGCCAATTTCGCTGTCTGAGGCCCTGCAGGAAATAAAGAGTTGCAAATCAGGGTCGCCAGATGACCCTTGTCCACCAAAGCTCTGGAGTCTGATGGCGGATTCAATTGCGCCCACTCTCCGGCATATATGGAACATGTTGATCTCCACGGGGGTGTTTCCTAACTGCTGGAAACATGCCACGCTTGTCCCTCTGAAAAAGAAACCAAATGGGGATCTGGAGGATCTCAGAAACCTATGACCAATCTCGTTATTGGCGGCACCAGGAAAAATGTTGGAGAAATTGATCCAACGTCAACTGAATAGGTTCACGGAGGGCAACAAAATTTAGCATGAAACTCAATCGGGCTTTAGGCCCGGCTTCAGCACTGAGACCGCTCTGATCGAGGTAGCTGAGTCAGTCAGGTGGTCGTTGGATTCAGGGGCATCTGCTATGTTGGTGCTCCTGGATCTATCAGCCGCCTTCGATACGGTCGACCACGGCAGACTCTTACATCTACTGGTGGAGATAGGCCTACAGGACCAGGCGCTCGGGTGGATGCACTCATATCTGTTTGAAAGATCACAGAAGGTGGCGCTTGGCGCCTACTCTTCTAAACCTAGACGGCTGGGCTGCGGGGTCCCACAGGGCTCGGCACTCAGCCCGCTGCTTTTTAATATTTACCAAGCCCCACTCTTTACTCTGATTGCCAACTGGGGAGTCACGGCAATCTCATATGCCGATGACACCCCACTTGTTTTCCCGTACTCTGAGGTGTCGAAGGCAGCATTCGCAAACTTCAAGGGGTGTTTCCGCGATGTAGCAAGTTGGATGAACACAAACAAATTGAAATTGAATGCGGTTAAAACCGTGGTGATTTTCTTTGGGAAAGGTTCTCGCCCCGCTGCGGGGCTCTGGTGGCCAGCTGAGATGGGCCCAGCGCCTCTACCCAGCTTAAAGGCAAAAAACCTGGGGGTGAAGTGGGACGATAGCCTATCCTTCTCACCCCAAACCCAGCAGGTCGTCGGAGGGTGCGTAAGCAAACTGAGGAATTTGCGAAAATTTCTCCTGCTGCTACCTGAAGGATGCCGAAAAACGGTAATCCATGCTGTGGTCACCTCAAGGCTGGATTATGCCAACGGCCTCTACCTGGGCCTTCCTAAATACCTGATCCAACGGCTGCAAACCGTACAAAATGTGGCTGCGACGCTGATAAAGCATATCCCGTTCAAGCAGCATGTCTCTCCGCATTTGCGTAGGCTGCACTGGCTGCCCGTAGCAAGCAGGATCAAATTTAAGGCTCAGACCTTGGCCTTTAGAGCCTTGCAGGGAACCTGCTCCAACTATTTAAGAGCTCAACTCCCCAGATATGCACAGGTGAGATTCCTACGCTCCAACTCTATGCTTCAACTACTCGTCCCTCGAGTCAGAAGGGCGCGTTTGGGTGGCAGGACCTTCTCGGCCAACACTGCTAAGCTGTGGAACACTCTGCCGCCGGCTATACAGTTGGCACCTTCTGAAACTAGTTTAAGGAAGTTATTGAAGACTTGGCTCTTCTCCCATATAGGTTGAGTCATCAGGCCCTGTCCCACCACGTTGCTTTTTGTTGCCCACCTAGCTCCGGGACACCTCCGGTTGAGGTAACTGATCGCGCTTTATAAAAGGCTGTATTATTATTATTATTATTATTATTATTATTATATAGAGTGGGGTAGTGTAGAGTGGCTTCAAGTGGCATAGAATGGAGTTGGGTAGAATGGAGTAGAGTGTGGGTGAGTGGAGTAGTGTAGATTGGAGTGACACAGAGTGGAGTGGTATAGAGTGTTGTGGAGTGGAATGTTGCAGAGTGGAGTAAAGTGGCGTGGAGTGGTGTAGAGTGGAGTGTCGTAGAGTAGAGCAGGGTGGCATAGAGTGAAGTAGCGTAGAGTGGAGTGAAGTTGTGTGAAGTGGCATAGAGTGGAGTTGCATAGAGTGGTGGAGAGTGGAGGAGCTTAGAGGGGCGTAGAGTGTCATAGAATTGAGTGGCATAGACTGGAGTAGATTGGCGTAGAGTGGAGTGACATAGAGTGATGTAGAGTGGAGAGGTGTGGAGTGCCATAGAGTAGAGAAGCATAAGGTGGAGTGCCATAGAGTGGAGTACTGTATCGTAGAGAACAGTGGCGTAAAGTGGAGTGGAGTAGAGTGTCATGGAGTGTAGTGGCATAGAGTGGAGTAGTGTATTGTAGAGAGAAGAGGTATAGAGTGGAGTAGAGTGTCACAGGGTGGAGTGTCACAGGGTGGAGTGTCATTGAGTGGAGTAGAGTGGAGTGTTGTGGAGTAGAGTAGAGTGGCAGAGAGTGGTGTGGCATCGAGTGGATTATAGTGTCGTAGAGTTGAGTGTAGTAGAGTGAAGTAGAGTGTCACAGAATGGAGTCACGTGGAGTGGAGTGATGTAAAGTAGAGTGGTGTAGAACGGTGTACAGTGGTGTAGAGAGGAGTGGTGTAGAGTGGAATAAGCATATTAGAGTGTAGTTTCATAGAGTGAAGTGGAGAAGTGTGTAGTTGAGTAGAGTGAAGGTAAGTGGCATTGAGAGTCATAGAATGGAGTGGCATAGAATGAAGTAGCGAAGAATTCTGCAAAGTGGAGTGGAGTGCCGTATAGTAGAGTGGCGCAGCATGTCAGAGTGGCAACGAGTGGAGTAAAGTGTTGTAGAATGGAGTGTTGTGGAGTGGAGTGACATAACATGGAGTAGAGTGTTATCTTCCAAGTCTAAATGAAAATTAAAATCCCCTAACACAATAAAATTCTGGAGCGCCATACATGATCTTAAAAAAGATTGCAGCATTGCAACAACATTATTCCTTGGACCTGGAAGGCGGTAGATCAGGACACCATTGAATGCTATTTTAATATTACATTTAAAATTAAGCTTCAAAGCCTCACCCTGTAGGAGAGAGATCGGAGTAAAGCTGGCTTAACCATGATTCCGGTAGATGATTGCTATCTCCCCACCCTGCTTACCCACCCTGTCAAGCCTGTGCATTTCATGGCCATCTGGACTATATTTACATCAGAGTCGGAATCCACGTCTAACCACGTTTCAGTGAGAAACACAAGATCTGGGACATAAATATTTATAAAATCTGCAAATTCATATTGATGCTTCACTGGTAACCTTGTGTTAAGTGATGCACAGGTGAGGGAACCCTCCCCAGGTTAATATTAAGGAAAGAATGTCCTGATTTTTGTGCAGTATTGTTGTTTAAACAATCCGTTAATTATGGAAAAAACATTTCTGCAGCCTGCACAGCTGAAGGAGCTCACTTTCATACAACAATTATTAATTTCACAATTAGTGAGCTTACCGATGTTGCCCATAGACAGCAGTTCGTTCTTTGAATACGTTTGGATATTAAAACGGTCAGGGGTCCTGGCGCATGGGGCAGTCCGGCCATGGACATGCGCAAATGGTCTTGCCTTTGGCACGCCTGCTGCGCGTGTCTGTTGTGCTGATGCGCTCCCCGGTCCTCTCTATGGCCAGTCATAGGAAGGCATGGCCATGGCGAACTTACAATGCTGAGCCTCGAGTTGGCAAAGGAAACAAGCATTTACAATGCAATGGTTTTGCCTTTGTTAAAGTTAGAGCTATTGGCATTGCTCTTGACATTATTTTTATTAATGTTTTTTTTAACATAAATAAATGGTATTGTCATTTACAATGCCACTAGCTTTATCTCCCGCAAATGACACACACAGAGCCCCCCCCCCAACACACACACACACAGAGCCACCCACACACACAGCCACACAGAGCCCCCCACACACACAGCCACACAAAGCACCCCACACACACAGCCACACAAAGCTTCCCACACACACAGCCACACAAAGCTTCCCACACACACAGCCACACAGAGCCCTCCACACACACCCACACAGCACAAGCAGGCAACAGGGGCACACAGAGGCACAAGCAGGCAACACTGCCCCTAGACTGCTCCTATCTAAAGCCACCAGCACACATCTCTGCTTGGAGGGCGATATACTGGTTACCAGTTGAATGAGATCCTCCTTCAAGCTGCTTTGTATCACACAAAACGCAATACATGGAAAAGGACCACTTTCGTCTGGAAGAAAATCAACAAATACATACAAAGGAACCTAAGCTCAATAATTTGCTCCCCGCCTCACAATTCCTAAATACAAGGAAAAAACCATGGGTGGAACATCTTTCTCTGTTCTAGCAGCCAAATCTCAAACATAAGATCCATAGACCACCATCTCCATTTCAGAAGATTAGTCAATAGCTGGCTCTTCCCCGCATGTCAACTATAGTCACAACTCCAGAATATACCAAAAGAATATATTCAGACAAGTTATACTTTTCACAGTATGGAAAAGTGCTGTCATTATACAAGTACACATCATAGTACTTTGAAATATGCCTCCAGTTGCATGTAGATACATGTATATAAGAGAAAATCTATATGACATTATACATGTATATATCAGACCAAGTCAAAACTGCTGCTTCTACATACATATAGGTGCATATATAGAGGGTTGTGCCTGCTACTAATAACTACAATAAGAGGCATGTGTATGTAGGTTTATTATAGCTATTTAAAATCATTTTTTTTATGTACAAGATTAATGTGGACAGCAAACCATGTCAACATGACTGTTTCAATGTGCATATGGCTATTTATATAGAGGGGTTTAATCAAGCAAACCTAATTTTACTAAGCGCGTATAATATATATATATATATATATATATATATATATATATATATATATATATATATATATATATATATATATATATATATATAGAGAGAGAGAGAGAGAGAGAGAGAGGGAGAGAGAATCGTCCTCCAGTCGCACTTCTGTTCTGAATGAAGGTAGATGGTGCAAATGTTTATTGTTTTAGCACACACACGTATACATACACACACACACACGTATATATTGGGGAGAGGATGTGGCCTAATGGCTAGGGCGGTCGACCTCAAACCTGGGGGAACAAGGTTAGAGTCTTGGCAACTACGCTTAACCTGTGATTCTGGGCAAATCACCCCGTGCCTAACAAAAATGAATGTGTCCTTATGCAACGCAACTGGTGCTCATGTAAAGCGCTCTTGATACGCGATCCGGGTCAAGTTTGAGCTATAGAGAACTCAGAAAAAAAGGGGGGGGGGAGAAATACACCCACTTTTACTATTTAAAAAAAAAAAAAAACACATTAACAAATCCTTCCGATTTTCCTCCCTCCATCATCTCAAACATCCTTTCACCCCTCCATTTTACCCATTCCAGGCAGCCAACAAGCACACAGGACCACTATTTACAAAAACACTTATTACTTCCCGTTTTCAATTTCATTCCTATCATTCTATCCCTTCTGCAAACCCCCCTTTTCGAATCCATTGCAGTCATTCTATCCCTACTCCGAACTCTAATTAACAAACACGCATGAAATCAAAAGCACAAACCTAACACAATTAATGCACACGGAAAAAAAAATAGTTACCTTCTAATCTCTGGTTCTGGAGTAGCGTGCTCTCACCCCAAATACATTTTTTTACTGAAATGGCTTGTCAGTGTTTGTAAGCACTATAAAAGTACATTAACAATTACATCTGAACAGAAAGGTGCTGTTTAGGCTTTTGTGCAAGAGGTGGTGTTTAGGCTTTTGTGCAAGAGGTAAAGTCAACCCAAAGTGTATAGGAGGGTTCTGGTAGATGAACCATTGCTTCAATACACCTCATATGATGAAAGTGTGACTGCAGGTGTCCCTTCTCCCTCGCACGGTCTCATGATGCCACTTGAAGGCAACCAATATTTTTTCAACAGACTATCCTGATACAAACACCATTTGGTGCTATATGTATTTATCTAATTATTTGTCTGTCCTCAAAGATTTTTCCTGACTAAGGGAAGATATTAGAGTGGTATCAGGGAGAGTTTACTCTTGGTGCTGAAGAATAGCTAGGGCTAGAAACATGTTAACCAGTGGAACTGAGGTAAATTTTCCCCTCTAGTTCCCTGATATTTTCCCCATGGTTTAATCATATCAGATAGTCGGGAAATGTGGTGTGTGCTGCGGAACTGTGTTTGCTGGGAATGGTTAAGAAACTGAAGCCATGCAAAAACTGAAAGTGGCTAACTGCATGGAGACAGCAGGCTACATTTGTTTTCTGTGTAGCTCTTAGGAGGCTTAACAAGGGAGCAGTCATGGTTGATACTTGCTTAGTACATGGTCACAATAATCCTTTACAATACAAGCAATATTTTTACTTTTTTGACTTATATGGATTGTTTTTTTTTTACTCCTTAATAAGTTGCAGTAGTTCTTGCATAACGAGAAAGTGTGGTCACAAAAGCCATTGTCAAGGACAGCGGGCGGGGCGGGGCGGGGTGTAGGGGGCTCGCGCGGGGGTCAAAAAGTACATTTTTTAAAAATAAGAAAACTTACCTGACTGCCCGCTGCTTTCATGGCTCATGCTGTGGACATACCAGAAGGAGCATCATAGAAATCTTAAAGAAACATCGCATTATATTAAAAATCATATAAAGCCTGATCAATGATGTCATTGTTGCAGCAGTCTCATTACGTTATAGTTACCATAACCTGGCATTCGAACGTCTGCTGTCGCGTGCACCTAGAAATCATCCTAAGTCATTCCGATCCTTACAACTCGTGGGGGGGGGGGGACTCGCGCGGGGTGAGGGGAGGGGGGACGGGACTTCGGGGTGGAAAGGAGAGATACAAAGGAAACAAATGGTGAAATATTGATTCATGATTAATAACATACAGGGTTAGAGGCAGATTTTCATGAAACCATTCCCGCCTCGGAGCACTGTTCAGCCTGGTCCATCAACAGCCTGCACCGAGATGACGCTAAAAACTGTAGGATTGATTGGCGTGCAATAAACGCAAAACATAACAATAGATCTGCTTTTGATACGGGCTTTCTTGCAAACTGCAGGCGATAACCACACCTGCTGAATACAGATAGCCCAGGGTTTGGTGCTTACAACTTATGCTGGATTCCGCACAGCAAGGTGAAGCATATAACTTGCAGGGCCTTGTTTCCACCACTACTAATTAACGTGTCTCGCCATTTCCCAATCATTCTCACCTGGATAGTTCACCACTTGTTTCCTGGTGAAATGCGTCTGGTGAAAAACTGTGAGCGTTTGGAATTCACAAATCTCAGAATCCCGATTCAATTGCAGACAGGCGTTTAACTGCAAAACAGAATTTCCTCACTACGCAAATTACGGAAGCTTGGATTCTAATACCAACCTTGCCCTCTGAAGCTCTGGCCTAGGACATGACCTTGCCAACGTATCTCTTTTATTGCACACGGTCGGGTTTTACTGTTTCAATCAGTCGGCTGAAGTTGCAGCAGAGTTGATGTCTCTGCACCTGAAGTTGGCAGGGCTCGAGTAGTTATACAATAACTCACACCACAAGTCAACAGCCCTGAGTTCGTGTGAGAAAGCAAAGATGCGCAGCTGATAAACCATCCTGGAATCCCAAGGCCACCGTCGGTGTATTTCCAGGTAACAGTGAGTGAACAACTGGGGGTGGGGACAGAAAAGTCAACATGCGGTGCCGCTCGGACTACCACCCACAGGTAACGGCCATCTTAATTACCGAATTACTGGCGCCCATTTTACCGCGTGCTGCTTGTACGTTTTTCGATGAGTTTTATCTCAATGAACAGGTCTACTTCCTTCTCCTGGGATGTCACTTCTGACTGCTCACTGAGCTGTATGTGAGATCAGCGTGGGGTAAAACTGCTCTTAATGCATGGCCTGCCCTGTATTATATAGTGCCTTTAACATGACGCAGATCAACCACGGCAGAAGGCTTGTCTAAGGTGTCGGGACTTGGGGGGGGGGCGATGGGACTTGGGGGGGGTGCGGGGCAGGGGGGACTCGCGCGGGGGTTAAAAAGTACATTTTTTAAAAATAAGAAAACTTACCTGACTGCCCGTGTCCGCGTCAGAGCAGAGGAAGCAGCTCTAGTGATGACGCGGCGGAGGCTCGGCCGGCTGGGCCAATCCCAGCGCGGCCGACGCAGGCTACTTCCTGCTCTCCACTCCTCCTCCTCCTCCTCCCGATGACACGGCGGAGGCTCGGCCGGCTGGGCCAATCCCAGTGCGGCCAAAAAAAGTTTAAAGCAAATTGTGAAGTAACGAAAGGAAGAGAGACTTGGATGGGGGTGGGGGGTGCAACCAGAATTGAAAAAAAACCCCCAGGTAATGTGATAAAGAGGGGGTGCAAGTGAAATTAAATATGTATTCACCATCACCGGGGCCACAGGGCTCCTTCAAGGTCAGACCCGAGGAAAGGAAGGGCACAGCCTCTAGGGAGGGCCCACAAACTCATCTGGCAGCAGTCCGTTGCTTACCGCCTGGACAGGGAGAGCAAGGGCGCTGAAACTCATTGAAATAGAGACTTTTAGGGAGATGGCCACCCAGGAGGGTCCCCGTACGGTCGTGACCCAAAATAGTAGGCTGGGCGTGCAGCTGGGTTGCAGGTCCATAACTTGCATATAGCAAAAAGCCTGTGCGGCGATGACATGATCTCCTGCTCTCCCCCTGCGTACACTTCGTGCGCTCCAATGACCCGCTGAATGTAAAATGTTGTACTGCACACGAACCCCCACCCGGCACAGCACAAGCGGTCCCCACATAGTCACAGCACCCACATCCCACCAACAGAAGTCTTGTTGCTCAACTGATGGCCGCAGAGCAGTCGTACCGCCTGTTCCCGCTATGTACAGTGGCCACGCCGTTGCCCTCACTGCCGGTGATACTCGCACAGCTCCATTACCCTTTAATACTCACAGTTCCTACGCTGCTGTGCCTGGCTCACGGCGGGCCCCAGGGTCCCCGCGCTCTTGTTGAGAACGCCGCTGGCATGGGCTCTGCTGCAGACGGAGTGCAGTCCTCGGAGGTAGCCGGCCATCCTGCAAACAGAGCGGGGCACGGAACTGAGGCTGCTGCACGCGCGCACGGGGAGAGGGACGGTCGATGCAGGCTGCTTCCTCCTTCCGGCTCTCTCCTCCTCCTCCTGCGATGACGCGGAAGGGGGCTCGGCCGGCTGGGCCAATCCCAGCGCGGCCCGGGCTTGAAGGCGGGTGCTGCTTCCTCCTCTCACTCGGGGCCGCGGCGATGAATACACGGAGCAATGCCGGGTGGGAACCGGCCTTAAATCTAAATATTAAGCGAGGTGGGCACTCGCTCGGGGTACCACAACAGCGGCAAGGTCCCTGGCAGGGTGGGCACCTGCCAGCGGACAAAATACTCGAAAATCAGGTGCCGGCAATGCCGGACCAGATTCAGGGGCGTTCCCGGCTTTTGGCTGACGTAGCGTTACGTAGCCAAAAGCCAAAAATTCTCGGGAACGCCCCCGAATCTGGTCCTGCATTGACGGACAGGCCAGTCTTCCAATGGATAGCCTCCATTTATGGAGCTAACCAATGGATGACGGGGGCGGATTCCAACCCCTATACTATACTCATTAGGTTTTTTCTAGCGAATGCTTACTTCGTAAGCATTGGCTAGGCAAAACCTAAAAAGGGTGGGGAAAATGAAAGTTCAAAATGGGGTCCAGCAACCCCAATTCTATCTGCCGGGCTCCCCTGCGTACTGGCAAATAATTATCAAACTAAAATAAACAGAAGAAAATAGACACACATGAAACAAGAAAAACTTGGCTCGCAACCCACAGCACAGCGCAGATTACAAGGGAGCCAGGCACCTCCCAAAGATAGCAGCAACGTGCCGATACAAGGAAATCAAATGTGGTCGTTCAGAAACTCCAGCTTAGAGGCCGCTGCGCAGTCGCGCACTCGGTCCTCTGTATGGCCCGTCATAAGAGGATGTTGCCTTGGGTGTGGCCGACTTGCAAGGCTGATACTCAAGTAAGCAAAGGTAAAAAGGACACGGAAAATGAAAGCTCAAACTGGGGTCCAGTAACCCCAATCCTGGCTGACAGGCTCCTTTGTAGGTAAGACGTGATGGCAAATAATAATCAAACTAATATAAAAGGGAGAAAATAGAAACTCATAAAACAAGTAAAACTGGGCTCTCAACCCAGAGCATGGCGCAGGATAAAAGAGAGTCAGGCACCTCCAAAAAATGGCAGCAACATGCAGATACAAGGAAATCAAATGTGGCTGTTCTGAAACTCTAGCACATAGGCCTCATAGAGTGGAGTGGAGTAGAGTGGAGAGTTGTAGAGTAGAGTGGCAGGAGTGGAGTGGCTTAGAGTGGAGTATAGTGTTGTAGAGTAGAGTAGAGTGAAGTGGTATAGAGTGGAGTGGTGTATAGTAGAACAGAGTGTTTTAGAGTTTAGTATCATAGAGTGGAGTACCGTAGAGTGGAGTGGCACAGAGTGAGGTAGAGTGGAATAGCATAGAGTGGAGTAAATTGTCATAGTTTGGGGTGGCTTTGACTGGAGTGGCGTAGAGTGGAGTGTCATAGAGTGGAGTGGTGTAGAGTGGAGTGTCATAGAGTGGAGTGGAGTGAAATAGAGTGGAGTGGTGTACAGTGGAGTAGAGTGGAGTAGTGTGTTGTAAAGTGGAGTGGAGTAGAGTTAAGTAAAGTGACATAGAGTGGCATAGAGTGTAGTGTAGTAGAGTGGCTTAGAGTAGAATGGCATACAGTGGAGTATTGTGTCATAGAGTGGAGAGGAGCAAAGTAGAGTGGGATAAAGTAGAGTGGCATAGAGTGGAGTAGAGTGTCATAGAGTGGAGTGGGGTAAAGTGGAGTGGCATAGAGTGACAGAGTGGAGTGGTGGAGAATGGAGTAAATTGTCATGGAGTAGCATAGATTGCAATGTTGTAGAGTCGAGTGGAGTAGAGTGTCATGGGGAAGAAACATAGAGGGTCATAGAGTGAAGTAGAGTGTCGAAGAGTGGGGTGGTATGGAGAGGAGTAAATTGGAACGGCGTAGAGTGAAGTCTGCATGGTGTAGTAGTGCACTGCCATTACAGATAGCACATTTTCAATTGAAATGAACCTTACATTTGCAGAGATATACAGTTTTACTGATAAAACTATACAAAGCACAAACAATATAGTGTGGAATTTCCCATCCCCTATTGTAGTGATTTGTTTTGATTCTAATAAAATATTTGTTTTCACCACACTACAAAAAAAGGCTTAATTTGTGCTTTCTTAATTCTGGTATAGTTGGAATTATTTGTGCAGTTAATTTACTGGCATTTACATTTTTATGTGCTATAAAAAAACAACTACAGCATTTCCTTACACATGCCCAGTGCCCAGCAGGATTGTCACATAAAACCTCTCAATTTGCAGTCAGAGTAAGAAAAGTATACACCATTCTCCCTCAGAAGACAGACAGAGAGAAGACAGAGTCTAACATGTTTCCACTGTCTTTGAATGCACAACAAATGTGACAAGACAAAAACAAAATCTAAAGGCCTGTTTATTGCTCATTCACTTCTGGAATCCAGCTTGGTTATTTTGGGGATCCTTCAGCACCCTCTAGTCCCAGCACCTAAGGCATGGTTTGAAATTGGGGAAGAGGTTTTAGTTATGCTATTAGCAAAGAACACTGACTAAAATAAAGAAGCACATAGATAGACCATTGTTCCTCACAGGCATGTGTGATTGATGAACTGGTAGTGTTAGAAATAAGTAGAATTAGTCAAGTGGAAAGATAGGAGGCAGGAAACATTTACACAGAAATACAGTACATTTACAGCTTTGAACTACCAGACAATGGAGACAACTGAAAACATATGTACTCTCGTGGAGTGCCTCACAAAAAAGAAAAAAGAGTTCCCAGAATGCAAGCACTCATGACAGAACACATGGAGCCAGATAGAGAGGTAGTAAACAAGCTGTGCTTCACAGGAGGGACAAAGATATGCTGAACAGCCTAAACCAAATAAAGTCAGCAAACAGAAAGCAAGCATATGTGGGTTACAGAACATAAAGCCATTGGTAAACAAAGGGACGGAATGTATTCCTAGGGATGCTTTCAGCATGTTCCCAATATATCTTGGCAACCAGACAGCTGTGATGTCTGATAGGCTTCAGCCTAAAAATGACTCCCCACAAGTATGAAGTGGAAAGATACAATTCAATCAAAAACATTTTTGGGAGGCCAACACGGTCCTGAGCAGGATAAAAAAAGGAATAGGGAGGGAATCCGTTGAATCAAGGGCAGACAATTGAGATAGGCAGCAAAACCATCCAATCATTAGCAGGAAGCTGAACCCATGCTAAGTGTAACTTATGTTTTGGAAACAATAGCTCTGCCTACAAGCAGCTTGCTGTCTGTTTGCTGTCAAGTCACTTGGTTAACTTTACCAAATACTGTTGCTTCTATTAATGTACCTTTTCTGGAAACCACCATCAAGATATCATGTTAGATCATTCCAATAGGCCTGGCAGATGGGTACTCCAGACATGCTCTCATTAGCATAAAGCTATTAGTGATATATAGGAGGAGCCGACTACTTCTACCTCGACAAAGTAAGAAGCTGATCTGCACCTTTGTAACGATGTGATAAACTTGATGCTTTGTTATGAAACAGTGTCCATGCTGAAGTTGGGTAAGGGTTCATTTCCTGCCTGAGTCATCATGGAACGTTGCTGTGATCTGTGACTGAGATGCAGACCCGTTGTTCCCAACCTTCATCAGATGGAGGCACATTAGTGAATGTTCCAAGCCTAGCTTCCTGACATACAAAACTAAAGGTATGGGGTAGGTCATTCCAATAGATGTGGTAGATGGATACTCCTGAAATGCTCTCCTTAGCAGAGGGAATTAGTAATAGGTAGGAGTAACTTTAGTAATATTATAAACAATAATGAGGAATTAACATGGTTGAATTGTTTGTGTTTTACATCCTTCTAATAATGCTTAAAACAATGATATTTCTCATCTTTCTAATAATTGCAGTTCGTGTTTTATTATCAAAGATTAGAGCTTTTCAATAAACATTTGAAAATGCATTATAGTATCTTTTCTTTGGGACACCTTGGGCATGCAAGAGGGACCAACAAAAGAGTTAGATCTGTTTCCATTAATTCCTTGGGCGTTAGAGTAATGTTTGAGGTTGCCAACAACATCTATAACTCCGAAAGGTTAGGAGTTTAGATATGGTACTGTGAGCTAGCCAAATAAACCAACATTTACTGATTATATAAGAAGACTCAGTCTCTGTACTATGAAGTTTTGTTGATCTAAATACGCAGTCCTCCTAAATTCGTAGGAATCGTATAACATGACGCCCAACATTCTTGGTTTGGTACCTATTTATTGAGGCTTCTGAGTACTTTTCTTGCATGTCCCAAAGGTTCATTTATTATCTTTACATGGAGACGTTCCTGGTAATAAGGGCTTATCTTCCTTAACTAAAGAGGAAGCAGATATTTATGTCTGTAGTTTAATCATGCTTGATTATTTAAATGGATTCTCCCTTATAGTATTTTCATTTCTTTATATTCCAATCATTAAATATGGTGCACCCAGTGGTTATTCCTATTATTTGCAGACAAACAGTAACTTCTCACTTAACTAGATATGGGCTTTCCAATGGCGGTGGATAGGTTACTTTTAAGGTTGAGGCACTCAAAGAGTAGAAATTTGAAGTTTTTTATTCCTGGGTTGAAAATTCACAAACATTTCAAACATACACTGAGGCAGCAGTTCATATGAATGTTTAGAAATACCATTAACTTACCAGTAACATCATAATTGTCCCAGTGTGCCCTCCCACATATACTTAAAAATGTCAGACTGGGCCCTCGCCCTCTCAGTAACGAAGGGGCAACTTAGCCAGTCCTAGCAGTCTACAAGCCTTATCGAAATACAAATCAATTGAATTAGCATGACTCATTTGCTCTCTTGAACCATTTAGGGGCATATGTATCAAAGGATACATTTGCGATTCTCAAATGGCGATTTTTAGAGAATCGCTATTTGAGAATTGCAAAACGCTATGTATGTAGGATTTGCAAATAATTTTGCGAATCCTAGAGGCCCATAGGAATGAATGGGAAGACATTCTCAATTTGCGATTCTCAATTAGAAAATTGCAAATTGAGTATGCAATTCCAAGGGTGCCAGGGTGTCAAAAGGACACCCTGTTGCATCCCTGAAATGTACATGTGTGCACATGTGGCACACATACATGCCCTAAGGGCATGTATGTGCGCCACATGGCACTTTGAAAAATGCAAAAAAGTACATTTTTCAAAGAAATCACAAATTACCACCAACTTGAAGTTGGTGGTAATTTGTGATTTCTTAAGGAGAAATCGCACAACTTGGGTGCTTTTTACATCGCATTTAAGGAATCGCAAACTGCGCTTCCCTAAATGCTTTAGCAAAATAAGGAATTGCAAATTTTGCGGTTCCCTATTTTATGAGGGCCTTTTGGTATGATACATCCCAAAAGGCTTTTTCCCATTCGCAAATGGGCCGATTCTGAGAATCGCCCCGTTTGCAAATGGGAAATGGGCTTCATACATATGCCCCTTTCTTAGGCCATATCGATGTCTGATGGAATATATTATGCGTACATTAACTGCTGCCCCAGCAAGGGCTCCTCAAGTTGGTCAGGCTGTTAGATGTGCCTGCGATTAGTCCTATCACCATTAATGCCATAATGGGCAAAGTTCCTACTAAAAAGGATGAAATTCCGTTTATGATTACACAAAAACTTATCAGCTTGAGGCAGTCTTTCCCCATATGAGACCCCAAAATTAATCTAGAATTCTCACTATGTGTCTTCCACATGGTATGGTTCCCCTAGTTGAGGAGTGTAAAACATGGGGTATTGTATTTGCTGCCATTTACGCCATTACGTATGGTACTCCTGCAATTGCTGTTTTACCCGAAGTTTCAGGCTAAACATGGGGTAGCCCCTGCCCTAGATTTGGGAATTAAACTCATAGGCAAGTTTGCCACAGTATCCTCAATTATTTTAAGTAATATTAAAGGGGAGGCAGCTTCTTTGATGATATGCCAAGGGCTCACTTAAAACAATTTCTGAAACCTATGTATCAAGAGGTTGTGATCGTTTGGGACCCAGGCCTAATAAACCACAACTAAAAAGGCAAATCTGATTCCAAAATTAACAAGCAGACACCTGAGTCTTGTAAGAAGCGCTGAGATAAAATAATGCTACAGCTAAAACACATACTGGATCTCCGCAACAGGAGTCTTGCAAAAAATGTTACAATTTCCATATCCATGATCAATTTAAACAGCCTGATAAGTATCAGCATTCTGATGCACGTCCTTCTCATTCCACAAGTGGTCAGAGAGAGGAGGGCGAGGCGATCGCCAACAGGAGAAATATGTGAAACCAAAAACAGACTCACAGTACTCTTCTGATGTCATCATAAAAAAGGAAGAGAAACTTTTACAACAAAAAGCACAATTTAAAAAGAAGAAAGTGGCTAGAATTTCCACTAAATATGCCTTAAGTACTCAGAACGTTTCTTCAGAACAAGACATGGGCGAGAACTCTGCTTGACAGTGCAGCAGAGCTCACCATATTTCACCAGACTCTTCAAGAGTTTATGGCCATGAGACCGACCAATGACTACATACAGGGAGAAACTCCAAATCAGCGGCTAAGCCCTCCTGATAGACTCTACGAGTTAGACATTCATATCATTGAGGGTGACATACCGCATTCTAATAAAGTAATATTCTGGCAGAATTTGACTATGAAATTGTCTTGCCTTCGGTAAATTGGCTGCCCGAGTTTGTTAGAAAAGTCCCACAAAGGGAGGATGTAATTATGCTTTCCTCTTCTGTTCTTGTCCCTGAGAATGTTATAGCAGCCTCTGATACAGAGTGAGCTCTTGCACAAGCCTTGGCTTTATATCACAATCAAGCAGGTTGGGATAATGACTTACCTTATCATATTATACCTATAAGGCGCATCAAACCTACCATGTGTAAGGCCACCCCATTCCAACACTAGTAGGGAACATCTCAGTGTCCCCATTGTAGCCTCACTTTAAGTGGAGGTACTGTGGAATCATTTTGAAGCAAACACTAGGAGATGATGGACGTAGCGCCGAAACTATTCAGACCCTCACCCCGAGTCACAGATCTGGGTTGAATCCATCCTCGTTCTTTAGCTCACTTTGACACCCCAGTTCAGACCCAGCCATATGCCAATCAGTCTGGCCCTGTGCCTCAAGGGGGACAGTCCAGCCCAAACTGTCAAGCCAGTTCTTCCCTGGACCGGAAACAAGCATCCTGTGACCGATTTCGAGGTAACACCCCATATCAGCCAAGATAGGTTGAATCCAGTGGCAAAGTGAGCAAGGGACCTACGTCTGGACTTACCCTGCCAACTTGAATAATTGTGAAACCTTTCTATTTCTTCGTCTCTTTTTTACAAAGGATGATGTAGCAGATATAATAATTTTGATGTAAGGCCTGTGTGGGTCTTGTCCAGGAGGTATGTGCTCTGGATCTTGACAAGCTGGACTGTCTGATGTCTCGGGTGATATAAATTCCACCAAGAGGCTGCATGATCTTTACTGAGCCTTGTGTGGAATTCTTTCCTTTCATTTAGAAGTGCTTTCAGTTCTCCCACCCCCCACAAAATTAGTAACAGAAGTCACTGATCCTATCAGTGACGAAAGAGGTATTACATGATAAGATGCCCATATTTTGAGGAGGGAACAAATTGTCAAAATCGTGTTTTCGATCATTGGAAGTGGCTGCACCAAATAGATGTGTCAATTTAGGAAGACATTGTTTTCAGGTGAGAGAAATGGAGACCAAGCAAACTGTTAGATGATGACGTAGATCGGTTAAGTTGAATGTTCTTCAAGATCAGTATCATGTTAGTTAATGACTTTACAGTACAAAATCTACATGTTTCAGGGAATACGGGAGGATGTTGACCCGTAAGTTCCCCAAAAATATTTTAATCACTAGTGTTCTTCGCGGTAGGGACTAAATTCTGCTTCCCTCAGCTGTGACTATCACTTGTATTATTTAGTAGCAGTTGTGACTTAGTATTTTAGTTAAGTGGACATTTGTTTATTGGAAACTCATCTTGGACCAGTAGTACATTTACTTACTGCCACATCATCTGATTTCCAGTCTCCACTGCCTGGAATGCTTTATAAATAATGACTCGGAAGTTTAAGTCCTTTGTTTATGTCTGAACTGGCCCCAGCACAGACCCGGGCAGCCAAGGACATACATACTGGAGGATACGGGGGGGAACAGCGTTTACAACGCAACTTTTACCACGCAGTACCTTTACCACGCAACTTTTACAACGCAAGTCGTTACAACGACTTGTGCTGGGGGGCGCTGTAGGATAGGGAATAGTTTAATTTACTATCCAAAACCTTCCCTACTATCCACGGGGACTGGAGTTGGAATAGTAAATTAAACTATTCACTATCCAGCGCCCCCCAACGCAAGTCGTTGTAACGACTTGCGTTGTAAAACCTGCGTGGTAAAGGCATGCATTGTAAAGGCATGCATTGTAAAAGCATGCGTAGTAACGACATACATCCGGATATGGACCAAAGAATGTCGTTTGTCTAAATAAAAGCATCATTCAATGCCCATTGGATTCCCCATGTTAAACTAATGTTCTGATTTGTTACCTTTGCCTCAAATTGTAAAGCGCTCTGATATCCTTCGGGATCAAGTTTGTGCTATATAAAACTTTATAAATAAAAAAAATTAAACAATACAATCTCCTATTAAACATGAAGATAAACACCCAGTTAAGGATATTTTTTCACAATTAGAATAACAAGGTGTAATTGAGCCTTGTGTCTCCTCTATGAATAATCTATTATTTCTTGTGCTTAAACCTGATCATTCTTATCGTTTAGTCTTAGACTATCGCCATTTAAACAGTCACAGACTGACGTTTGCTGTACAAAATTCACACAGCATGGGCTTGATCAATAAAACACTACGTAAAAAATAAAAAACTGCCTTGGACATTTCAATTTTATTTTGTCAAAATATAGTTCCTGTAAGCCACAATTTGACAGCATTATCAGTGTTAGCAGCCCAGCAAAGGTTCTGAAGGTTCCCACAAGGGTATAGGAACTGTCCAGGTTGGTTTAATGCCTGAGTGATGTCATGTTGTTATTTTACAAGAAATTGACTCAGAAGCATTGTCCTATGTTGATGACTTTTACATCACAGATAATGATTTAAATGCACATCTGGCCAGAGCGAATCATATTATTCTGGGATTCACTGACCATTGATTTAATTGTTTACAATTTAAATTTGCCTTTCTCAGTCCCCTGTTTTTGGGACCTGAATTATCAAATGAAGGCAAAAGCCTGGCACCACATTTCTTGGAGAAATGTACTCTATTACAACTACCAAATACCTTAAAAAAGCTACAATCACTTTTGGGCTTTCTAAATTTTGGTAGAATATACATACCAGAGTATGCACAATGTGTTAAACCCTTGTACGAGTTGATTAATCCTGATTTTCTAATACTATACTTTAAACACAGACATGCTTGAGTCTAAACAACTACATACTCATGTTAACACTAGTATTTGGAGATTTGCATAATTGTGGGTTCGAGTGGTTACTTATATGTGTTATCCAATGAAGATTAAGCAGTGCGGACTGCATATAAATCACATTTATTTTCCAATGCAGAAATGCGTTTTGCTTCCACTGAAAATATTTTGATTGTAGTACAGACAGTTGTGCTGAAGGAACATCCATTGGCTCAGAGGAAACACATAATTGGGGTGTCCCCTGTCCCGGCCATAGAGGCTGTCACTAAGGCAAGAGTCCTTAACACGAAAGCCTTACATCCTAGATGGATCCAGTGGGCCAATTCCTTAACAGTTTATAGATTATGCTTTTGACCCTAATTTATAAACACAGGAATATCTCCAGTATGAACAGGAATACTCCATGTCTAGTGACATTTTGCCTCTAAATGAGAATGCTTTCATAATCTATACTGATGGTTCAATCCAGTCTGTGGTTGGTACAAAGTACAAATACTCAGCTGTGTGTGCTGCAGTAAAAGGTGTCATGAAATATAGTGTGTTTCAGGCACAAAAAAACACATGGAAATTTTAGGTGACTGTACTGCTCAGCTGGTGAATTGAAAGCTTTTGTTCCGGCATTGCAGAATATGGATTCAGAATTCCGCACACATGTAGTGTGTGATTCATATTACTGAGCCCAGGCCTTCAATGATAGTTTATCTTAATGACACTCAAATAGATTCACAGATTCTAAAGGAAAGGCTTTAAAGCATAAGCTTTAGTAGGGGAAGGTGGAGGTACTAAAGGATGCTCATGAAATGTACACATTAAGTCATCATAATGTTGGTGTACACATTGCAGGGAATTAATTGGCTGATAAAGCTGCAAAAGCAGCTGTTCAGACTTTATTAGTGGCTGTGATTACTTGTTCACATACGAGGGTAGATGCTGACATTATTGTTGCCGTTACTGCTTCAGCTAGAGGCGCACCCCTCCCTATAGATTATTGAACAAAATACTCCTATCTACTGATTTCTCAAGATGTTACCTTTGCTCACATTCCCGGGGAGGGTGATTGAGTGATAATCAACTGGTACTTCAGGTTAGAGTTAATAAGAGCTGCTCATGAGGGATTGGCATCTGCCCCTGCTATTGTGGCGGCTACAGTTTCTTTATAACAGAAACGCTACTGGTGGCAGGGTCTTTATAAATAGACTAAAATGTATATCCTCAATTGTGACACTCGTCAACAAATTAAACATTTCACCATTGCTCGTACACCACAGATAGTGCCATTAAAGATATCTTAGTGGCTGGTGATTCTTGTTCTCAATTTCAATGGGTGTGGCCACATGTGTCGTTATCGGTACATATGCAGTGGCAGCATTCTACTCAGACCAGGGACAGATCTCCAAGACAAACCAGCATACTATGGCAACCCTGGGTGTTACTGTGCTTTTTCCCACCCCATATCATCCTGAGGGAAATTCAATAGTGGAACGGAAGACCTGCGACTTAAAGCAGTCCATACAGCTAGAGCATTTAGTTCAGGTCATATTGAGGTTCATCACCTGTATGGTATTTGGAGAGCTCCAAATAATATGCATAGAAGATTGTTGGGTAGTTGGTCTCCCTGCAAGGTTCCACATCTTGATAGCTTTGGCACAGTGGCCCTTTGACATCAATGAACATTTCAGTGTCTTACAGGAATTACAAGACTTCCAAGAAGAGCACTCCAATTAGAATTCTAAACATTCTGACAATGATGAAGTAAAGGAGCAACCAGCAGTTTCTGGCTGGATTCCTAAAGTTGGGGATCTTGTCAGAGAGAATATTGGAGAGGAAAAAGAGGTTTGCCCACCCTATTGTGCACCGGTGCCTGTCTTTGCTGTTCAAGGTACTCAAACTGTGATTTTGCCACCGCTTGGTGGTTGTAAACAGAAAATACAAGTTTCCATGATTCAATCAAGTAGCACCATGTGGTCAGTTCTCCATAGTAGGCCACAAGAGTTTCTGAGTAGTTCCTTTACCCCTACCCTTCATGAAATCACTAAATGGACTAAGTAGCCCTATTCTCTTTACTGGCTGGCTGGAGACTTCACATGCTGAATTTTCGATTACACAGAATGATGATGAAACCAATTAATGCGTTTGAAACATGTGTTTGAAACACTGATGCTCCTTGAAATTAATTATATATTGTTCAACCACCTTTGGTAGTGCCTACCTGCTCTCATTTACCTGATGAGGTGTCTGTTTTTACCCAGACAGCCTCTGGCTATTTTGTCAACATTGATGATTTTTCATTAGACTCTTCACATACTTCCTTGTGTGTTGTGCATGCAGTTTTCCTTTGAATCAGACAGACTTACCTGATTCCTCCTTGGTCCTATTGTTGGACTTTTCCTTCATTATTGTTTCTCATCCTCTGGAGTGGATTTGTTACAGTTTTCTTTGTACTGTTAAATGGACACCCTCTCCCAGACCGTACTTCTCCAGAATTAGTAGTTGAGGTGGTTATGCCCAATTCTTCATCACATAAGGCCAGAAGAGGCTTGCCCTTTGTGAACATTACTGTATTACGGGTCTATGATGATATTGTTTTAGATAATGCTCCTCATGACATTTTTGGTCCTACAAAGACATTGCAAATTCCCTATGTTATTAAAGTTGCTATGGGTGATGATATTACCCCAAGTTCTATTTCTGTTACTAATATGCTATCTAAATTAGAATCATACCCACTGTTTGAAAATGAAGATTTCTAATTGAATTCTGTAAATTATGGTGCAATGCTTTGCTACCATCATTATGCCTATCACATTTTACACAGAGCTACTACACCACATGCTGGTTTTAACTATACACAGAGAGAACACTGTTTGACACTACCTGTAGGTAGTTCTGAAACATATTTGTAGCAGTTTCCTTACTTTTCTGGTAATGTTTGTACAGACCAGGTCTCATATTTTTACAAACGTATGCCTTCCCCACCGAAGAAATATATGCTCATGCAAACAACATTTATTTATTCAGATTTGTTTATTACACATCTTTCCCTGCAGGGTTATGAGTATTGGAAAAATAATGTTGAACTAAAATCTATATGGGGACACAACACTGGCAGGTTCAGGGTACAGATGCTTTAATTAGGGCTTGTCTGATCCCGAGCCAAATGATCTTTAAAAAAAAAACAGTACAACAGACTACGGGCCTCATTTATGAGGCCCCTTGCGCCATCGGAACTTCACTTTTCATGAAGTTCCGTGGCGCAGAAGCCTGCGTGGTATTTATCGGGCAGCAGTGCGCCAGTTTTTGTGGCGTACTGCTGCCTGATAAATATCAGTCCCTTTAACGCAGTGTACTGCGTTAAAGGGGCGTGCAATGGGTGTTGCTGGGGGCGTTCCCAGCAACATCCATGGCCTTTTGACACTGCCCCAGATTTACGAGAAATCGTAACTCTGAAGCAGTGCCAAAAGCTTACGCCTCCCCAGGGGAGGCGTAAGGGAGGCGCAACAGGGAGAAATGTCTTTATTTCTCCTCCTATTTCCTTTTTCTATGTGTGCTGCATTCTACAGCACACATAGAAAGAGGAAAAGCCTCTTGTGATTATTTTTGTACAGAAAGGTTTCCCTTCCTGTACAAAAATAATCTTCCCCGCAACGCAGGCACCCTTGCACCATTGTGCAAGGGTGCCTGCGCTGGCGCAGGGAGCCCATTGTGCGCCGGCGGAGGGGAAAAGGACAGGAATGCGCCGTATCTTATAGATACGGCGAATTTCTGCCCTTTTCTTTTGCCGTAGGGAAGCGCAGCAGGAAGGCCTGCTGCGCTTCCCTACGGCAAAAAGTCATAAATGAGGCCCCCCGTGTCTTGGCTTTGGTGGTGTTAAAAATATAAATTTAGCAATTATTCTCTCAATTGCAAAATTAGATAACTGGCTAAAGCTTATTAATTACACAGAAAACAGTTTCAAGAGATGGTGCCGAATGGAATTTACAATTTTTCACTTTCTGGTTCATATGGGTAATTACTATGGGCAGTTGATACCAATGGATGTAATGATAGTTTTTACTCCCCATGGGGTTTAAGGCAAGCAGGCCAGGCCCCCTGTATATTCATATAGACAGAAACAGTGGTTCCTGTGGGCGAGTACAGTTAATACTGGTAATTACAGGCACAATCGCAATATAAACAAGAGTTAAGTCGATATCCAAGGAGAAGAAACCATATGCCACTCAATGATTCGTAATGGCAGTAGATATTTATAAATATGTAACACAATGAAATTCTACCAAAAATATTTTTTCATATATATGTATATATAGTGCAAAGTGTCCCCAGTGAAGAACTTATAGAAATAGTGACATATTGTGATATAAACAAATGGTTTCCAAATAGAAGTAAAGTCGACCATAAAAAACGAGAAGCAATAGACACAGCCTCCTTATACAATAGTAGGGGCTGTTTAATGGTTCATCTTTAATTAATGTCGATGGTGTTTCACAGTAGGGGGTCTCTTCAGGACCTATTGGTGTAGGGACATCTATAAATTAAAGAAAAGGAAATAGCATAAGTGTGAGCGCTGCAAAAAACTGCATTGTAGTATGGATCAATGGGAGGCGGCCTGTAATTGAAAGGGGACATGCATGTCAGCGTGACAAAGGTGCACCACTGGAGGTGAGAAGGTAGGGAGGGTACTCACATGGGACTCAGCCGGGCGCTATACATGCGGAAGAATAGAAAAGAAGAATTTGTAACTTCCATTATAAGTATGTTCTGCTGAAAAAGTTAGATGGTGAGAAACAACTTATCCCAGTGAGGGGAGACTGACAGGGAGGGGTCAATGGCAGTGATCCGCAGGTGTGGCACTGCTGTTGAAACACAATAATAAGTGTGTATGGACATCTGAAACATCTGAAACCAAGGGAGGAATGTGTTAAATAAAGTAAATAGGGAGAATAGGCAGGCCAACCGTGTATGAAAAAACTGAGCGCGCCGTTACCAGGGTGAAAGTATGAGGGGCTTCTATTTGGAAACCATTTGTTAATGTCACAATATGTTAATATTTCTATAGGTTCCATTCTTCACTGGGGACACTTTGCATATATATATATGCAAAGTGTCCCCAGTGAAGAATGGAACCTATAGAAATATTAACATATTGTGACATTAACAAATGGTTTCCAAATAGAAGCCCCTCATACTTTCCCCCTGGTAACGGCGCGCTCAGTTTTTTCATACACGATATATATATATATGCAAAGTGTCCCCAGTGAAGATATACATATATACATATGAAAAAATCTTTTTTGTAGAATTTCATTGTGTTATATATATAAATATCTACTGCTGTTACGAATCATTGAGTGGCATATGGTTTCTTCTCCTTTGGATATCGACTTAACCCTTTTTATATTGCGATTGTGCCTGTAATTACCAGTATTAACTGTACTAGCCCACAGGAACCACAGTTTCTGCTTAGATACTATTTACCCTGGTTCGTTGTGAGTAGGGTTTCTGTTGTCTCCTATTCTCCCCTGTATATTCAGTCACAACATTTAGGGGTCATCATACAGTGTTGGTAAGCTATGCCACCAATGGTTAGAACATTCAACCTTGTCGGCATATAAAGACCACTTAGCCCTCCTTTCCGTTAATATGGATTTACAAGATTTTTTCATTGAGTCTGAAATCTCCTCATTCCAAATGTTTTATGTATGTCACTTACAATGGAAGAAAGTAAATATTCTTTATTTTTGCATTACTCCATAAAAGACAATCAAACATAAAAAACAGCATAATTCAATACAAACGAGATGAAAAGATTATATATACATTAAAAAACAATTCAAATAAAAATGATATGAGCAACCTTTCATCATTAGGAAAAATATAAAATTTAAAAGTACATTCCTTGCTACCATGCGTAGACTTTTGCTAAAGTAGAACAACATAAGGTACATAATCGATATGTTGAAAATCTGTGGTTTAGTACCGAGAATGGTGTTAAGAGACATTAACTGTAGCAGTCAATGCAAAGTGCTTGTGCTTATACACCATGCAGGAAATAGATACTAGGAAACTCTAAATAAAATGGGCTGCCTGGTGTATAATTTAAGAATCCTAACCGATTCCACATGCTGTGCAGCACCCAAAGTCCTATAGATGGGAATACACCATTTTGACCTTGCCTGCCTATACTCTGGGCAAAAAAGAGGATGTGAATCAAAGATTCATCAGCTAATCTGCAGGACAGACAGTTCTGTTCCTCTGCATTATCTAGACAAGCTGATTTGCGGGTATATGTGTGCAAGGAAAGGGACCTGTATCTGAACTGGACATAGAGCTTCCTGGCCAGAATTAGTTCAGCTTCATTTAAGAACTCTTCAATTTTAAAATAATCTTTATGTTGTACAAAATCATTAGTCAGTACACTCAGGGTTGATCTCGATAGAAGTGTGCCTAGTTTATGTTTCTTATAGCTCACTATAAGATCCACTTCGGAAATTTGGCTGCAGGCCTCCACAAGATTGTCCCAGAGTCTGTATTGCCCTATACTCTGAAGGGTATCCCTGACATATTTAATCCAGTGTAAGACCCCTGCAAGCCTACAATCTCTGACAATATGAGGATAACTCAGGGGTTGCCCAGATTATTTTTCAATACATTAAAGGCCTAATGGCAATTGGTTCAGAAATTGACCTGGCTGGCCCCCATATCCATCCTTAACAGAATCAATGGGGTACTTACTGGGAGGATCAACAACTGCCTCAGGAAACAGTTCTATATGAGAACCAATGCGTTGACAGCTTTGTGTTCTCAGAGCTCCACACCGTAAAGTATGGATCCCAATGCTTTGATTGCCTAATTCTGCATTTCCGGGAAAACAGACCTGAAGGAAGACTCGCTAGAGACCTTCAGCAAACCACCAATGTTTCTTTCCATTTTAAGTCTTTGTTTGGTGGTATGTGCTGTCCAGTCTATCCACTCAGAGAGTGTAAACCCCAAGTACTTAAATGTATGAAGCCGCTCAAATGGAATCCCCTTTAAAGTACTATTTGAACGTGAGGTACGGCATGGGTTAAACACCACACACTTTGTTTTGTCCACATTTATTTCTAAACCCCTCTGCAGACAAAAACTACTGAAATAATCTAAGATCTTCTGAATGCCCAAAGGCGGCTCGAAAGAAGACGTGTGTCATCTGTGAACATTAAAGCTGGCACCTTCATACTATCTAATCTTGGAGCATCATTGTCAAACCTATTCAGATGGGTTACGAGCTTAATTAAAAACAATGCAAAAAGTGTTGATGCTAACAACCATCCTTGCCTTACTCTTCCATTATCCCGAAATGGCTCAGTAACTTCCCCCAGCCTACCATAGCAGACTTGAGCAAAGTTACGCTCATGTTATCTTTCCAGGATTAAACAAAGATATGAAGGAACACCCAGCTCCACCAAGACTTGCCACAGAATTTGTTCACAGACTAGATCGAACACCGACCTTAGATCTACAAAGACGGTATAGAGTCTACTCTATACAATGGTGACAATTTTCCAATAGAGAAGCTGCAACCTAAATACTTGGTCGACAGTAGAGGTGCAACTATGGAAGCCTGCTTGTAGGGGGCTAAAGATCTCATTTATCTCCATCCACTCTTGTAATCTTCCCAAGATGACTCTGCAAAATACTTTTGGAACAGAGTCAATAAGATTAATAGGTCTATAATTGGCTGGGAGAAGTGCAGAGCCTTTTTATATATGAGTATTATTTCGGCACCTGCCCAAGAATGAGTAATGGACATCCCTTCTAATATGGCATTGATTAGAAGCTCAAAATAAGGTCCCCAGACATTGATTTCTGACAAAAATAAGTCACCAGGAATTTTGATGATACCTGGAGCTTTATGGGGGACAGTGTTTTTGATAGCCGAAAGGACTTCATTGCTGGTAATCGGTAAGTGCCTCTCATTAACATGCGCTGCCTATGCACTTGCCTTTAAATGTCTATTAGTCAAGGGGGTTACCACAGAACTCCCGGCCAATACATTGTACAAACTCAAGAAATGGGATTTCCAAATATCTGCAACTATATTGTTTTCTACATTGGAAATACCTTCACCATTGTGTGGCTACAATCCTCAACAAGCATTTGCAATGCAATAGGTCTCGCATTTACACAAGTTTGAGCTATTGGCATTGTAAATGACAATGGCTCTTATTTATGATTTGGTTTTTAAAACAAATAAAAGGCATTGTCATTTACAATGCTAATAGCTTAAACTCTCACAAAAGCGAGACCGATTGCATTGCAAATGCTTTATTTGTTTGTTTTCTAAAGCGTCGAGATAGTTTGCTCTGATGTAAAGTCTTATACTAAGATGCGAGAGCAGAACAACCTGTCAAACACCAGAATGCAAGGATTACATTTAAATGTATAATCCGAGAGCTACCAAACAATAACTTCGGCAGAGGAGCCAAGTCAATCAAAACAAAGTCTTTAAGCCGATTGAAGGCGTGAATGAAAGTTGTAACGAACTAGCGACAGAAGGGGCAAAGAAAATAGTCTCTCTCTCTCTCCCCCACTCTCCAGTTCCTGAAAATGAAATGCACCAAACAGTTTGGTCGGAGGACTTGGGGGGTGTTTGTTGGTGTGTGTGTGTGTGAGAGAGTGTGTGGCTCAGTGTGTGTGTCTCTGTGTGTCTGTGTCTCTGTGTGTGTCTGGCTCTGTGTGTCTGTGTGTGTCTGGCTGTCTGTGTGGCTCTGTGTGTGTCTGGCTGTCTGTGTGGCTCTGTGTGTGTCTGGCTGTCTGTGTGGCTCTGTGTGTGTCTGGCTCTCTGTGGCTCTCTGTGTGTGTGTGTGGCTCTGTGTGGCTCTCTCTGTGTGTGTGTGTGGCTCTGTGTGGCTCTCTGTGTGTGTGTGTGGCTCTGTGTGGCTCTCTGTGTGTGTGTGTGGCTCTGTGTGTGGCTCTCTCTGTGTGTGGCTCTCTCTGTGTGTGGCTCTCTCTGTGTGTGGCGCTCTCTGTGTGTGGAGCTCTCTGTGTGTGGCTCTCTGTGTGTGGCTCTCTGTGTGTGGCTCTCTGTGTGTGGCTCTCTGTGTGTGGCTCTCTGTGTGTGGCTCTCCGTGTGTGTGTGTGGCTCTCCGTGTGTGTGTGTGGCTCTCCGTGTGTGTGTGGCTCTCCATGTGTGTGTGGCTCTCCGTGTGTGTGTGTGTGTGGCTCTCCGTGTGTGTGTGTGTGTGGCTCTCCATGTGTGTGGCTCTCCGTGTGTGTGTGTGGCTCTCCGTGTCTGTGTGTGGCTCTCCGTGTGTGTGTGGCTCTCCGTGTGTGTGTGGCTCTGTGTGTGTGTGTGGCTCTCCGTGTGTGTGTGGCTCTGTGTGTGTGTGTGGCTCTCTGTGTGTGTGTGGCTCTCTGTGTGTGTGTGGCTCTCCGTGTGTGTGTGTGGCTCTCCGTATGTGTGTGTGGCTCTCCGTGTGTGTGTGTGGCTCTCTGTGTGTGTGTGTGTGTGGCTCTCCGTGTGTGTGTGTGTGTGTGTGTGTGGCTCTCCGTGTGTGTGTGTGTGTGGCTCTCCGTGTGTGTGTGTGTGTGGCTCTCCGTGTGTGTGTGTGGCTCTCCGTGTGTGTGTGTGGCTCTCCGTGTGTGTGTGGCTCTCCGTGTGTGTGTGGCTCTCCGTGTGTGTGTGGCTCTCCGTGTGTGTGTGGCTCTCCGTGTGTGTGTGGCTCTCTGTGTGTGTGTGTGGCTCTCTGTGTGTGTGTGTGGCTCTCCGTGTGTGTGTGTGGCTCTCCGTGTGTGTGTGGCTCTCCGTGTGTGTGTGGCTCTGTGTGTGTGTGTGGCTCTCCGTGTGTGTGTGGCTCTGTGTATGTGTGTGTGGCTCTCTGTGTGTGTGTGTGGCTCTCTGTGTGTGTGTGGCTCTCCGTGTGTGTGTGTGGCTCTCCGTATGTGTGTGTGGCTCTCCGTGTGTGTGTGTGGCTCTCGGTGTGTGTGTGTGTGTGTGGCTCTCCGTGTGTGTGTGTGTGTGTGTGGCTCTCCGTGTGTGTGTGTGTGTGTGTGGCTCTCCGTGTGTGTGTGTGTGTGGCTCTCCGTGTGTGTGTGTGGCTCTCCGTGTGTGTGTGTGGCTCTCCGTGTGTGTGTGGCTCTCCGTGTGTGTGTGGCTCTCCGTGTGTGTGTGGCTCTCCGTGTGTGTGTGGCTCTCCGTGTGTGTGTGGCTCTCCGTGTGTGTGTGGCTCTCTGTGTGTGTGTGTGGCTCTCTGTGTGTGTGTGTGGCTCTCTGTGTGTGTGTGGCTCTCTGTGTGTGTGTGGCTCTCTGTGTGTGTAGCTCTGTGTGTGGCTCTGTGTGGCTCTGTGTGCGTGTGGCTCTCTGTGTGTGGATTTGGTGCAAATGCAATAGGTCTCGTATTTGCTAGAGATTAAGCTATTGGGATTGTAAATGACAATGCCATTTATTTATCTGTTTTCAAAACCAACAAATAAATAAAAAGTTTGCCATTTACAATGCCAAAAGCTCTAACTTTTCCGAAGGCGAGACCGTTGCATTGTAAATGCTTGTTTAAGGTTTTCGAAGAGTCTTCGCCATCTGGGCTCAAGCCATATGTGTTTCAGTCCTTGCACTCATAGCTGCAGAGAAACTAGAGCACAGGGAGATATATGATAATATATTGATACAATCTAGTCCGCTGCTGCAACACACATTCACTATGATTTGAGTCAACTAAGTGGAGCAAATGTAAACCTTTGAGCCAAGTGTCAAGCCTTGAGCTGATGATTTTAATGGGTCAAGCCATCTTGATGCACAGACTTCAGTCATAAAGCAATAACTGGAAATGGATAACTGCATATCAGAGCTTTTTCCACATTAATGCTATAAGTGCTATTTCTTTTAACCACCTTGCTTATTAGCTCTGCATATGTAAAATACCTATGTATTTTTTAAGAAACACTCAAACTGGACAATGAGTATATTGTGTAAAATAATGTGTTTAATATAGATCTTACTTCAAAACCATTTGCCACATTCTAGAGTAGGCCTTAACCGCTTGCCCTTGCTGTTCCTAGAAAGGAAAGTGTACAAAAGGAGTAGCTTGATTATCCAGTTGGGCTGCAATAGTACCCGAGGGCCTGGCATACCAGTGGCGATCAATAGTACCCATAGGATAAAATGCCCAGTAAAGACTAAACGTGAGAGTACCTAAAAAAAAGGCTCACGTTTCTATAAACAGCTCTTCCTTCATGTGGGCTAATGCTACCAGTGCCCACAGTCCTGCTTGAGGCCACTACTTTATTTCTGAGGGTGTTTCTACGTTCCCTTCTCAGTGATATTCTACATTGGAAATAACATTTCTTCAGTGCTGAATTCGATCAATTAGTTGCCATTTTAATTAATTGGCATTTTAGAGTGGTGTTGGGCCTTCTCCACTGCTCGCAGTTAACATGGTTTCTCCGTCTGACCTGAAGGCAGTTTATTTATTTACACAGTGTAAAAAACAAACTAAACCATATTTGGTCACAAGAAAGATCACTTGTGTCAAATAAAAAAGTGAATTTTATTCTGAATGGACTACGAATTGAGTTTTCCTTTACTGTAGACAGAGGAGATTCCATAGTCTGGGTCCAAGAACGGAGAGTCTGTGGTTGCCCCAAGATCTACAGAAAGCTTGCCGGACCCTGGAAAAGAAGGGTTGGGCAAGACAGTACAAGGGGATTTTGTCAGTCAGATATTTAGGCACTAGGCCTTCAAAGTACTTTTGGGCCAGTGCATGTTTCTTAATATACACTCTTGCTTTGCCTCTAGCCAGTGTAGTCTAATTCTCAGGTGTAGGATTCCATCACATTACCGTAAACTAAAACTCAGCCTAACTGCTAACATTTTGATCAATTGGAGCACAATCGCTGGGAATTATAATGGTTCTCCAATGGAGCATTCCCGTTGTCGTGTTAATGCAGCCTGTGACTCTTTCTGTTGACATAATGTTTTCAGTGCTCACCTTCCATCTATGAACCACTCACATGGGCCTCCATTTTTATTACATTATTTTTGATTACCTAGGGTCCACTCTTTTGTGTTTAGCCGGTCTAACTTCGTATGCTGACCCTCGCCCTGAACAAAGAACAGATGGGGATGAAGTGCTGAAATGTGTAGACTGTCTACATCACTACTGATGTTTGTTTTCAATTTGTGAAAAGGTTGAGAAGAATAATAATGCACTGTCCTCTCTGTTTTAGCAGTGTGGGAAGCAAGAACCACAGAGTAAAAACATATTCTCATTGATACAAACGTTTTGTTCACACAGTGAGGGGAAGGGTAGAGAAGGCTCCTAATGCAAGGAGGCAACAGCAGTGTTTTTTTTTCCCTTAATAGCAGCCGCGGCCCGTACAGGTAAGAGCGGTGAGACCGGGTGAGGGGTATTCGAGAGGCGAACACAAGAGAAAATCAATTATTTATTTAATTTTCCCTTGTGGGCGTCTCTCGTCTCTCATTGTCGCACTGACCAGCAGGAGGCACTTCCAGACAAAAAGATGCCCTAGCAACAGGCAGTTAACAAAAGGTCACTCTGACTCTGCAGTCACTCATGCAGTCACTCTCACTCATGCAGTCACTCTCACTCATGCAGTCACTCTCACTCATGCAGTCACTCTCACTCATGCTCTACTGTCACTCATGCTCTACTCTGCAGTCACTCTCACTCATGCTCTCACTCTGCTACTCATGCTCTACTCTGCAGTCACTCTCACTCATGGTCTCACTCTGCTACTCATGCTCTCACTCTGCAGTCATTCACTCTGCGGTCACTCTCACTCTTTACACCCCCACGGACAGTAAGCGACAGGCAAGGACAATATCTGTCAGTGTCAGCCCGACGTGAAAGGGGCCGAGAGAAATCAGGCTTGGAGTGTTCTATGAAAAGCTCCTTTCAAGGAGGCATTTGTCAAATTCTGCACATCAACTTCAAAAAACCGAGAAATACAAAGAACTTGAAGTGAATGATTCAACGTATTAGTGTAAATGTGCACGAGCTCCAGTGCGGGTTGTTCAGAAATCTTAGCTTTTTAAAAACACGTATGCACAAATCCTGCAGCTGCAGGCCACTCCAATGATGGGAGGGCCATAAACTGGATCAGAACCTCATACAGGCATGTGCAGTATGAGTGTGTTCGTTTTATTTTAAATTGGATGTGATGGTACTCTTTGTAATGTGTTCGTCAGCTAAACAATGTATCAAACACTAACAAAAGAAAAAACAAAGGTTTAATCTTCAATAGACAATTAAACTGTCTTAATATAATGAGTCTGGTCGCAGCATCCCATGACTCTGCGGCCAGATGGGCCCCTCCACAGTCAGCAAGGCAATCGGGCACTCAATATAATATGTCCATGCAGATCAGACACCGCAAAGGGGTAGAGGGCGAACCGTGGCCTTTCGTCGTTTCTTACACTCACATTGAGGAGCTGGAGTACAGGGTTCACGGCTATGATACACAAGCACCAGTGCTTTCATAACATTCAAGGTTACATGCATCGTCTCTCGTAATCCCCTCCCCCCCCCCCCCCCCCCCTCACGGCCTCACGGCCTCACTGCTTTTACATGCATGGGCCGTGACTGCCTAATAGGGGAAGAGCAGCGAATAAGCTTATCATAGAGACACATTGTTATTGTGTGTTATTTAATGCCGATCGAAGTATTTAATGGTTATAAGTAAGATCTGCTGCCTATTATGAAAAACAGCGGAAAAGGACCATACCTCGGAGTCCGAGCAGTATAAGAATGTGCTTCGCTAGGTGCCTCATCTTCATGTTCTGTGGCCATAAATCTGTGACATTTGCAGTCTGTTGATGGCATATTATAGGCATCCTTGGCATGCGATTGTGGAATATGGGCATAAGAGATAGATTCTCTACGTTTTGGGCAGTAGTATATGGGAGCTTTCAATAACAAGCACTGTGGGGGAGAGGTCGGCGGCAGTGAAGGTGCCTGCGAGAGGCTCATGTGGCGTCGCAAAAGTGAAAGCAGGAGCGCGAGAACAGACGCTGCTGACGCCGCCGTACACGCTCACAGCTCATGCCAGCAGCAAACGCGCGCTCACGAGGCCAAATCCGTGATGGAAAATGCACGCCCCAGTCTCGTGTCCACATATTCAAGCATATAGGTATACTAAAGTATACTTGAGGTCCATCGCTACGCTCGACCTAAAAACGTGTCAAAGTTGCTGCTTTTAACAGCAATAAGTATGGACTCCCATCTAACCTGGCCCTACTCCTTCTTTGTGCTTTTTACTATCTTTTTGTAGTTTGCCCTTGTGGCTCGAATTTTGGCTTTTATCCTGACACTTAATTGCTATTAGAAGTGCGCCCTTGGCCTCTCTACAATGCGTATAAAACCACGGGGGAATCCTCTTAACACCCCCATTTTTAGCATCCACATAAAATATAATTTTTTAGGCCCACAAATAGATGTGCCTGGATCTTCTCAATCCTCGCAATCGAGCCTGACTGACCCAATAAAGAGTTGAGTTTACATTGGTCTCCTATGTTCCATCCAACCATCTGATAAATAGCTTTAACCCGTTGGCTGCTTCGACCGTTCTGCGCCAGTGCTGAACGTTTGAAGAAACGGGTGGGGCCGCGTCGGCCAATGGACGTGCGCAGCACTACCGAGGTAGTGCTCACGATGACCATTGGCCGACGGCAGCAGCCAACGGGTTAACAGTTTCCTGTGTTCGTATGACTACAGCCCACTTAATTCTATGTCTATTTGTTGACAATTACTGCCTTCCATCAAATTGATCTGGCCTAGTGGCAGTGGCCTTAACATCTGGGAGATTTACATCTAATACAAGGGGGAGGGGAGGTCGCTCTCACATCTTGGCACTATTCTCATGTCAATGACATAGGGCCACAGTCTAACGTCAACTAGGATGTAATCTATAAGACTTGTGCTCCCAGCACAATTAAATGTATGCCTCCCTTCCCTATCAGACGGGTTTCTCCCATTACATGCTCGAACAATCTGGTTTAAAGTTAGAGCATTAATTTATAAGGTCAGTGGGGACCACTTTTTAATAGGTAATAATGCTAATTCTAGAACTGCCAATGCTCTGTCCTCTGCTTGTGACAAATTGTTATTACTAGTGCCCAGGGGCTCAAATTGACAGTTTAAAGTCACTGCCTAGTATTTTACGAGTTTCCCCCGGTAAAGCTGCCATGTGTGCCTTAAGGGCTCGCACAACTGGTGTTTTCTGGCCACAGTTCAAAGGTCTAGAATAGATGTTTTAAATAAAAACACTTTAGATGGGAAGGAGAGGTTAATACACAGGATATCATCTGAAGCAATCTCTATCGGCTCTGCTGAACACCCTAAGTGTGTCCCTACCCCGTTTTCCAGGTTTCCTGAAGGAGACAGACATCGTAATGGTCAATAAAGCACCCCCAATCTGGACAAGCAATTATAGAACCTAGTCCTGCAACATTCCAGGAGAGCACCCTTATTATATGGTTAAATTTGTGGGTCAAAGAGCTCTCCCCTGACATCATCCCTGACAGAGGCAACATGCTCAGGGCTGTTAAATCTAAATTGGGAGACCTATAGTTAACCATGCCATTACTGATGTCTCTATTAGTTCCTTTAGGTCCCAGTTTGTCCAAAACGGAGGGTAGGTCATCTATGGGATCATGACTATTGGTCAAGCGGTTTGGTGTATAACATAATATTGGCTTGCTGTCCTGGGGCAGAAGTCCAACCTGATTAATGAAATTTGGACCATCAGAGAGGATACTGGATCAAGCACTAGCTTGGTAAACTTGGAGTTATTCTCTATCGGGTTGATGGCTGATAGAAACCTCTCCCCCTCTTCCTTTACTGAAAGGCCCAACCCCATGAGGATCTATTCCCCTCCCTCCCAACATGTGAACAACCTGGGGCCCTCTGCCACATTAAGTTAGTTGACATTCTCCAGTGTGTTAAATCCGTTTGCAATAGGGATACTGTATAACATGTCATTACATTTGTTGACCAGTTGTGCACTCTTTTCTATATGGCTGCTGTAAGGGTAGCAAGTGGGAATTATCCCGACAAATGGGAAAGCTGAGTTTATAAAAAATATCCTAAAGGCAAAAGAACAATATTTGTAGCCCTGCCCTGTCCACGTGCTTCTCCTTCCAACAATCTTCACACCAGGTTTGGTTCCCTAAGGTTTATAATAACACAGTCCCTTGGTGGTCTACCAGACTCCACCCAATTCACCCAACTCGACATGTACAAAGAATGGTATGTGTGGGTGACACTGGAAAATTCTTACTTCTCACTAACTAGTTCAAACATGTATTGGCTAACTCATCCTGCGTTTCTCTCTCCCCCTCCTGCAGCTATGGGACATCTGACACGATTGTCACATAAGGGCAGGATGCAGGGGGTAAGTTAGTGGTTGGAAGCTTGTGGGTCTGAGCTCACCCACCTCGTACGGGATTCTCTGGGCCAAGCCTCTTCTGACCTGCAAAATTCTCTCTCTGGCTTGTGGCTTTTCGCCGGCTAGGAATGGCTGGATTGTCTCTCGCTATTTGCACATTTACATTAGGAATATAAATCAGGGAGTAGCTCCTACAATCTCTTCATGGGGCACGGTTCTTTAACATGGAGTTTGAGTTACTTAGGGCAGCTCCACCCTCTGTCAATATTATCCTTAATTCTTATCTACAGCTGATGTTCCCTCAGACTGGAAATTGGTGGTGGTAGAACCTTTGCATAAAAAATACCTGGTAGATCCGGCTACTTTGTGTAATCTGCTTCCTATTTTACTGCTTCCAATTCTCACCAAGATTCTTCAAAAAATTGGTCAATGACCAATTAACCTCTTTTCTTGAACATTCAAATATACTCCATCTGCAGCAATCTGGTTTCTGCTCCAAACATTTTACTAAGTCAGTATTGTTGGAAGATTCTGAGACCATAAGATTTACCTTGGATGTGGGAAACAATGTGGTATTGATTCTATTGGATCTCTCTGCCCCGTTTGATACCATCTCTCACCAGATACTTTTCAAATGGCTCAAAGACTGCGGTATTTCCTACCAAGCGCTGGCGTGGATTAAATCCTTTCTAACCGGGAGGAGACAAGTTGTCTCTATAGGACCATTCTCTTCAGTAGAAAGATCCATAACATCAAGAGTCCCGCAGAGCTTGTCTCTTAGCCCTGCATTATTCAGCATATATATGTAGCCCCTCTTATCTCTTTGATAGCATCCTTTGGAACTGCCACGTCGTCATATGCTGATGATACGCTGTTGATTCTTTCGATGGATAAAGAGTTCCCACAATCTGATCTTAATTTCCATAACTGTTTAACTGAAGTTGCCTTGTAGATGCAAACAAACCATTTACAATGCAACACTGACAAAAGGGAGATTTGGCAAATCCAACTGCTTTTCACCATCGCAATAATGGCCAATTTCTGTACCCCCTACCCCAGCCACAGTTGAAGTGGCCAGAAACCTGGGAGTAAAATTTGACATCTCACTCTCCTTTCGTTCACAAGCTCTTGCTGTGACAGGGACTTTGTTTAAATGCAATTAAATCTTTAAGAAAGTTCTTTGACTTCCTCCCATTAGCCGCCAGGAAGAATGTTGCTTCTGTCCGTATTGCATCCAGACTGCAATAGCCTCTTTGCAGGGGCCTCAAAATACAATCCTCATAAATTTCCGATGGTACAGTATACCGCAGCTAGACTTGTGCTGAAGCTCTGCCAATGTAGCTCAGATTCTACAGCTTGGAAAGCCTTACACTGACTCTCAGTACACAAACAAATTCTCTATAAGTTTCTTGTACACGTTTTCAGAGCTTATATTTGGTGGCCAGATTTTCACATTGGAAACCGCCCGAAAATCATGTGTTCAAACAGATTATCTGTTACACCCTATATGGCTTGTCAATTAATTGGTTTTTGTATCAAGTAGATTGAGTATTGAAAATAATATCAGATTGAGGTATGAAAGTGTGATGGATGATTGTAGTATGTTGAACAAATCATGGTCTCTGTCGATTTATATCCATTATATTTTTATATTTAAAACAACATTATATATAAGACACAAACCGTTTTGTATTTTTCGAAATGCTAGTGTCACTACTTTTATTTGACATGCTCTGATATTTCCATTGAATTGAAGTTGCCCTAGAATATTTACAGTATGTATTTCCCTGTCTAGGTGAACTTCACATTAGTACCAGGGGGGGGGGCCCTTATCTTTGCAGCAGATTTTCACATTATACAACCCTCAGAGCACTCAGATCCTCCCACATTAAACTTCTTAAGCCCTCTCCATTTCGACTTAAAACGAGAGGAGGCAAATCGTTTTCAGTATTGGTTGCTAAGGCATGAAATCAACTCCCCAGTTCTCTCTGATTCATTGAATCTGAGGCTCTCTTCTAAAAAGCAGTTAAAGCCCTGGCTTTTTTTGGTAGCGTGGTAGACAACTTGATTGAGAGTAGATAACACTGGCAGTGGTGGTACCCCGAAACCAGTGACGGACTCATTTCCACCACGTCAATTTCTGTGTACACGACCCCTATCGCCCTCTGTAACATTCGATCTATCGTTTGGGGCCTAGGACGTGGAGTGGCCAGCTGGGGCCCCATTGTGCATTTCCGCTTCCACATATTCCCACCACTGAGGTAATCATGGGACACTTACTTGTATATTAAAATCCATTTACTTGTATTGGAGATATGTCCTTGCTAGTTGTTGAAATATTATTGCAATGCACTCCAACCCCACCACAGACAACACTCTGTTAAAACTTAGGCTGCAGCATCAACATTATCGGCGCCATCTTGCCCCTTTTCGAGCCCATTTGTGCGCGTAAGCGGCAGCCATTTTGAGTACCATGGCCTCTCTGCCCATCGTTGATAGCCAGCGCGTCTCTCTCTCTCTCTCCTGACCTCGCAAAGCATCCCCCGCACGCTGACAGCCCCCGCTCTCACATGCCTTGGGTCATAAGCCCCTCTTCAGCGCAGCTCTGCCTCGGAACCCCATCCTGTTCCCAGCGCGACACCTCCCCCCATTCCTTTCATGGTCCCGGATCCTTGATAAAACCCCCTTTCCTTTGTGCCCGTTTGTCTTACTCGTTCCCAGGCCGCCACCTGGCCCTGCGGATACTGTTTATTGCCCCCCCTTGTACAGTAGGAAGCTTCTCCCATCAAAGGATCCATGAGTTGATCAAAGCCCCCACCCCATGAGATCCGATCAACCACATACATTCCGTGAATCGGCGGAATGTCCAGCTGCGCGATAATCATCACCTGTTGTGACCGGGGTGGGGTCTTTAACTGTAAATGTGTGTGGGAACGGGCCTGAAGCGGGGATTCCGAGGATGTCTTTCCTTACATCAAAGTAGTGACAGAGATGTGTTTAACGTAATAAAACAATAAACTTGTGTATAAGAGGCCAGGCCTCAGAGATGCGGTTAGAGCACCTCGAGAAGATACCCTGTTGTCTGATTTGATGTGTTCTGCTCCGTCGGAATAAAACTTCTGTTTCCTGCCTTCCAGTCTCCAGCGCCTGCCTCTTTGTTTGGTAACTCGAGTGGGTATAGAGGCGGTTAACGCCGGGCAACTCTGAAAAAGATCATCAGCCCTACCCTTTTTCCACAATTGGCGTCCCAAACGTGGGGCCCATCAGCGACTCGTGGATCCAGTGGGAGAGGTCCCGACGACAGAGTGAACGACTGCAACGATCGGGAGAGCTCCTGTCCGATAGACCCTCGTCTGACAGCCGATCATCCGAACTTCACTGGTTCCGAACAGACCTCTCTCGAGTGATCTACGGTCCTGACTGGGAACCATCAGGAGTGCCGCGAGGATCACGAAGAATAGAGGACGATCGGGCGCTGGATTCGGACGACAAGAAACTGTCCATGCGGTCCGGGTAAGGTCGTGTAAACACGACGAATTGCAAAATGATTGTTTGATTGTTTGGAAAATACTAGTATTACTCTTTTGTCGATTTGTTTGGAGATTCACTGTCTGCAAACGGAGAAACAACAGGCTCTCTCTTTGCAAGCAGTGAAGGATAGGTAACGCAGACCTTTGTCCCCATTGTAATCCGTCGTGCCTATCTTTTCTCCCCCACTGATTGATTGTTTGACCCGAACTATTGTTCGCGGATTGTTTTCTGGAGATTCTCTGTCTGCAAACAGGAAAGAACAGGTTCTCTCTTTACAGGTAGTGAAAGGGTAGGTAACGCAGACTTTTGTCCCCGTTGTAACCCGTCGTGCCTACTTATTCTCCCCATTGATTGTTTGATTGACCGAACATTGACTGTTCGATATTGGTTCTTTTGAGGTATTCACCGCCTGCAAACAACGAAGAATAGAAATATTCTGTCTAGTCTTTGCACGCAGTGATAAGATAGGTAGTGCAGACTTTTGTCCCTATTGTAATCCGTCATGCCTGTCTTCTCCCCACTGATTGGTAGCCTGTTTAGCCCGGACCGCTTATTAGAGATGAACCATCCGGCTCCACTGGAAGGCACCCCTAATAAGGACATGTTCATGAAGCATGGATTGACCGCTATAGCGTATAGCAAGCTGTGGAACAAATATATACGAAAAAGGATCGAGAAAGTCAGTGGCCACTGATAGGGTCCTTTGATGAGGATAAAATAAGCGCGCTAGAAACAGCCCTTGGGAAACACAAGACAACGCCCACTATGCTTGATAGTCTTGGCATGTGGCGCAAAGAAACCGAACAGCGTAAAAAGAGAAATGAGAGTAGGTTGGGAAAAGAGCTGCGAGAGGCAGCCCACCTAGCTGCTAAGAAACTAGAAGAAGAGATTAAGGAAAGAGAGGAAGCCAAACAGAAACCAGAGGTAGAAACATCAAACCAGTGTCCGGTTAGAACGCCCTCTACGCTCTATCCTGAATTGCCCTTGAAACAAGGGGCCAACGATGATCTTTTGTTAGGTCCTCCGATCATCTACATGCCCCCTCCATACGCCCCTTCCCAACCCTTAGCACAGCACCCGCTACCCCCAAGCACAAACGAGAGTAGCGCCACAGCTTCGGCCCCCATGGCCTCTGTGCCGGCCGAACTCCTTGTATTAGATACTACACAAACGACAACGTTAGGCGACCCTGAGACCCGAAAGGCTGATTCCGCAAGAACAAACAGACTAAGCAAGAATGAGCGAGCAGGGATTGACAAGATAGCGAGGACATTGGTAGAAAGAAAGGAAGGTGAAGAGTACATCACGGATATGTTCAACTCGTATGCAGGGAGTCACAGACGACATTTTACCGTACGACTGTGTTATCATGTCTTGAACGCATACGAGGACCGATATCGAGACAAAGGTCCCGAGAGCCTAACGACTCTGTACAGGAAGGTCGATATCGGGGATGAGGGCGAGTGTGATGTGACGGACCTCCTTACGCGTACGCTTGAGGTTTTCCGCCACCTCGCTGAACAAGAATCGGAAGCTAAACCCACGACACCCGTAGCAACCGAACCACAAACTGAGCGATCTAACGCCATGATGCCAATAGGAGAGGCTGCCCCTTACTGGGTTCCTCCACGAGGTGAAGGAACTAATGATGACGTCAACCACAAAGATGCAAGAGGGAGGGTAGTGTACAACCGGGTCTACCAGCCATGGGATCGGCAAGATATTCTGACGTTCCGGAAATCTCTGCCTGATCTACGTAAAAACCCCACTGCCTTCTATACTGAATTAGGTACAGCCCTAGGTTCAACCATTATGACCCTGGCTGACATCGACTTGTTTTTCGGGTTATGTCTACCAGCTGATGTGTGGAAGCAAATCCGGAAAGTCGACCACCTTGAGCTGTTTGGACATACCTGGTCACAACTCGATGGCATAGATAGGCAACGAGAACCTGGACAGAAGCCTTTGAAATCCATTTTAGACCTCCCAGATAAAATCGTACAGAAATTGAAAACCCTGATTCCAGAAAAGAAAGTGGACTGGTCGATAGTAACGGCTTGTCGTCAGAAACCCCAGGAGGATGTATCGGACTACTTCTCCCGGTTTGAAGCGGTGTTCTCCGATTACAGCGGCCAGGACATGACCACTGCAACCGGACACCATCTGTTTGTCCAGAATTATGTTAAGGGTTTGTCACCAGAGGTCTCCCAGAAACTGCAGGCCAGCGAGAGTAGTTGGGCAGCCTCCAAACCTGCGGCTATCCTTCAGATGGCCCAATATTACGAACATCAGAAAAATGAAAACGATAGAGCAACAGAGAAAAAGAAGAAAGACTTGAAATAGAGGGTGATGATTGCACAACTGCAAGGGGTGACTATAGGACGAGACCAATACAAAGGAAACTATCAGACGAATTTCCCTAAGACCGCACCTCCCAAAGACCGCACCTCGACTCCCCACATTGGACGTACAGACATTAGAGAGGACCAGTGTGCTTTCTGTAAAGGATCCGGCCATTGGAAATCCCAGTGCCCGGTTCTTTTGGAAATAATCAGAAATAGGGACCCCAAGGACGTAGCAAGCGGACCGAGAAATAGGGGACAGCAACGAGGGCCCACAAATGACACGACTAACGATAGGTTAAGCAGACCAAATACATTTGATCGACCCAGACAGAACCAGTGCCAGCAATCTGACTACGATGACGCCCACGACTTTGCATAGGACTGCCAAGGGCAAGGGAGGGATCCAGTCGAGCTCTATGTTGACCAGCAAGGCCCTTATGTCACTGCTAAGGTCCTGGGTACAAAGTCTCCATTTCTGGTAGACACTGGCGCAACACGTAGTGCGTTATCTAAACGACTGATTCCAAGGGCACCCTTGTCTGGCTCACTTATAACATCGACAGGTTTCGATGGTACGCCCTCCACTAACCCTTTGTCCGCTCCGATCCTCTTCGACTTAGAAAACAACACCACTGACACCACGTTTTTGCTTTCCTCCAATAGTCCTGACACCATTATGGGACTTGACTTACTGAAACACTTCCGAGCGACCATTAGATGTTCCCAAGACGGAGTTCGAGTTTTCCTATACGACAACCCCGTTCTGCTTAGACATTGCCCTTCCCGGCGCATGTTTTCCATCACTGACGCTGACACATCCCTGCTTGACACTCTGCCTCCGTATCTGTGGGCCAAGACAGATTCGGACGTAGGGCGCATGATGATTGACCCAGTGCACATTACTGTCCGACCGGACGCGATACTCCCAAAACTTCCACAATATCGGATATCGCCCGAGGGCGAGAAGGCATTGGTAAAGATTATTCAGTCGCTGATAGACGCAGGAGTGGTAGAGGAAGTGGTTAGCAACGTTTGCAACAGCCCTATCTTGCCCATCATCAAGAAACAAGGAGAGGGAGATGAGAAAGCATACCGCTTTATCATTGACCGTCGAGAGATCAACAAAGTTGTTGTACCCCAGTACCCCGTGGTCTCAGACATCACCACTATCCTGACTTTGATTCCTTCTACTGCCACCACATTCACTGTCATTGACCTAAAAAATGCATTTTTCTCTATCCCCATCCACCCAGACAGCCGATATCTCTTCGGCTTCACCCTAAAAGCCCGCTCATATAGGTTCTGCCGAGCACCCCAAGGCTACACGGAAAGCCCCAGCATCTACAGCCAGGCCCTCAAGAGACAGCTGGATCAAGTCCAGTTACCCGATGGAGTGGTGTTAGTACAATACGTCGATGACATCCTTTTGGCAGCTGACACCACTCCACTAGCAGTCACAGCCACCATTCAACTCCTGCACTTCCTTGCGGAAAATGGCCACAAGGTTTCCAAAAAGAAGTTGCAATTCTGCCAACCCCAGGTCACTTACTTAGGCCACCTCCTGTCCAAAGACGGAAGGAAACTCACTCCCGACCGGATCCAAACCATTCTTGACACCCCTGTCCCTAAGACTCAGAAACAGGTTCGCTCCCTACTAGGCCTCACCTCCTTCTGTCGACAGTGGTTACCAAACTTCAGTCTCATTGTAAAACCGTTGCTTTCTCTGGTAGCCAAAGATGTCCCTTCCCCCCTCCCTTGGACCACTGAATGCCAATCCTCCTTCACGGAATTACGAGATGCCCTTTGTTCGGCCCCTGTCCTAGGTACCCCTGATTACACTAAGCCCTTCTCCCTTTACACTCACGAAAGGGAGGGGTGCGCATTATCTGTCCTGACCCAGTCCATTGGCCCAAAGCAACGACCGTGCTCTTACTTCTCTGCCACTCTTGACCCTGTAGCCAGAGCCTTACCTGCCTGCCTTCGAGCTGTAGCTGCCGCTGCTATTTCTATCCGACAGAGTGAGGGGATCGTACTCTCGAATTCCCTCACGGTACTAGTACCCCATGCAGTTGACATCCTCCTGAACCAGACCAAGACACAACACCTGACGAGTGCACGACTGACTGGATACGAACTGACTCTGCTTGCACCCCATATCACCCTGAAAAGATGCACCACCCTGAACCCAGCGACTCTGTTACCCCTACCAGAGAATGATCCCGATGCGCCCCCTGTACATGACTGTGTGACCCTCACGGACGAACAGACTAGAAGTAGAATTGACCTCAGAGACACGGCTTTTCCTGACCCCGACGGAGAGCTGTGGGTGGACGGCTCTTGCATCAAACTCCCCGATGGCACCACTTCAGCTGCCTATGCAGTCACTACGGCTCGAACTGTAGTCGAGACAGCCCGCATCACGCAACGATCTGCTCAGGCAGCGGAACTGATTGCCCTGACACGAGCCTGCATCCTAGCAGCAGGAACGACAGCAAACATTTACACCGACAGCCAGTATGCCTTCGGGGTGGTTCACCATTTTGGGCTCCTTTGGAAGGAAAGGGGATTCTTGACCTCACACGGCACTCCCATCTTACATGGAGATTTAGTCTCCGCCTTGATCGAAGCTGTCCTTCTCCCCAAAAGACTTGCGGTCATCAAATGCCAGGCACACAAGAAGGTGACAGACATTATTGGACAGGGAAATGCACTAGCTGACATCACTGCTCGAACGACAGCTGAAAATAGCGTATGTACGTGACCAGGTCGCAAGCAGAAAAATGGACCGACGCTAGGGACACTATTAGAGACATTCAAATGGCTAGCACACAACACGAATTGACTGAATGGGCACGGGTGGGAGTAAAAGACGACGAAGGCTGCTGGCGGACAAAAGACACAAACAAATGGTTGCTACCTGACTCATACCTGATTCCTATACTGACTATGGCACACTCCCCTGCTCACATAGGATCAGCCCCCATGATTGAACTTGTCTCCAGAGTTTGGCACAATGATAAAATCACAGACTCCGCCAAACGTCTGGTCCAACAATGCTTGATATGCCTGCAACATAACCCCGGGAAGGGAACTGTGGTACCCCGGGGAGGGTTTGGGGTCCCAAATCACCCGTTTGAAGTCCTGCAGATGGACTACATCCAGCTAGACAGATGCCAAGGCCTGAAATATGTACTTGTTGTGGTATGTGCATTTAGCAAGTGGGTGGAGGCATACCCAAACCATGACAACACTGCTATGGCCACTGCAAAAGTACTGTTAAAAGAATTCTTCCCTCGCTACGGCCTTTGTCGAATTTTATGGAGCGACAACGGCCCCCACTTCATAGCCGAAGTCATCCAGCTCATCTTAAAGGGGCTGGGTATCAAGCAGAAGTTCCACGCAGTCTTCCACCCCCAGTCTGCTGGACTTGTCGAACGACACAATGCCACATTAAAACTAAAATTGGCCAAGATAGTGGCTACCACAGGACTGAAATGGCCAGACGCTCTCCCCCTGGCATTGCTATTGATGCGTTCCACCCCCACCAAACACCACTTGACACCTTACGAGGTTGTTTTCGGCCGACCCATGAGCGTCTGGTCTGCACCAAAACCGACTTCCATTCATGACGTCCCGGACGTCCTAATGTCTGATTATCTGTATAAGTTGACTGAAACTCTGTCTGTCATTCATCAGCAGGTGCAGCAGGCCATCCCCGATGCTTCCAGGGGTCCGGGCCACGACATCCAACCGGGGGATTATGTACTAATCCGAAATTTTCAATGGGCGAAGAGTTTGGAACCCCGGTGGACGGGCCCCTGGCAAGTACTGATCACCACCCGGACGGCTCTTCGAGTGGAGGGGTAACGGCACTGGCTGCACGCACACCACTGCTAGAAGGTCTCCTCGACCTTGGCCACAACAGAAAGCATCGACAACCAGGAAGAGCTCCTGAACAAGGACCGACCATCACTGAACTGCTATCCTGATATTGAGGCACTTGAACTTGCAAAATTCCCTGATCCCACTGTGCCATCCAGAGAAGGGTATTTCCTGCGTCGATAGGAGGGAGCTTCGGCTAAGTAGACCACGGACTAAGTTAAATCTCAGAACGGTGACCTAAACACCACCAAGGGTCACCCGGAGAGAAGCTAAATGAAGTCTGTAGTTCTGCCCGCTACCGAGCACCTTGAAGATGATGGAAGCGCCAGATAAGAAAATGATGGAAGCGCCAAATAAGAAGATGATGGAAGCAACTGGAAATACCCACTACAGAAACCCAAAAACAGACAGACTCCACAGCTCAAAGACAATTGCACTTTTCATCACAATCCTTTTCTGCTTTCTCCTCATGTCCACACTCTGGATTGTGGAAGAGAATGCACCTGTTCATGAAACATTCCTGACCACTGCTCGGCCTACCACCATGAAGGAACATTATCTGATTTCGCTCTCTCCTCAACTCAGAGAGAGACGAAAGGAGTTTTGGAATAACTCCTTTGTACAGCTGCTGCACCAGCACAATCTTGCCACCAATGCCACCAACTGCTGGATCTGTGGGTTGCTACCCCATGCCACTGGACATTCAATACCTTTCATCCCTTCACCCTTCTCAATTCACAGCTCCTGCCTTGCTTGGCTGATCCTCCTGCAAGAAAGCTATAAGGACAATGCCACCTCCAGCAAAACCATGACGCATTTCTTTCATGAGGTCTGGCGAAACAAAACCAAGACTCACTTCTGCCCGCAGACCTCCAACGACTCTATCCACATGGACATCCCTGCAAAAGAACGAATTGAAATGCAGGTGTTCAACAATCCAACCAGGCCCACCTTCTCCTACCTACGGAAACGAACGGCTGCCACCCTGACTGTGGCTCTATCTGTCATCAACGTCACAGGCCACATGTGCATAGAAGGGCTTGGGACACAGTTGGTAGGCCGCAGTGCTTGCCGTTTTACCAGAACTTTAGACTCCACCGACCCACCTTCCTTCGTATCGTCTCCAAACATGTACTTCGTCTGCGGCACAAAGGCTTACACCTGGCTCCCCAAAGGCTGGGGGGGCACTTGTTTCATCTCCTTCATCCTTCGTCCGACTTATGTGGCTCCAGCGAATCTCCATAGACAAAAACGAGCCAAGGATATTGAACAAGCCGACTCAACAGGAGCACAGTTCCTCGATGCTATGAAGGGACTTGTTCCGCTCTGGGGCCCGATGGCAAACAGCCGTGCCATCCGACATCTGACTCAGGCAGTTGAGACAACAATGAACATCACAGCTGGTATCCTTGCTAACAACACCGCCGAGCTTCAAGTAGTCCGCTTGGTGGCTCTCCAGAACCGCCTTGTTCTAGATGTGGTTCTTGCGGACCGTGGTGGAGCATGCCGCATTATTGGGTCCAGCTGCTGTACATATATACCGGACAATTCACCGTCAGTGTACAAAGCCATCGAACATCTCCACAGACTCTCTTCAGAAGTCCACCAGGAGCAGGAAGAACGGTCACTTGGTGGATGGTTCTGGAGTACTATTAAGAACTGGGGCTGGAGACTGTTTTCCATTATCCTGATTCCTGTAATTGTAATATGTGGATAATGCTTAGGAATTCAATGCCTGCCCCCTCTGTGTTCATTATGTACGAATTGTATTTGCCCTAAGACTGTGGACTTTGGAAATGAACGCATGGGAGCATTGTATGATACCGAGGTTAGGAATTTAATGAAGATCGATATCGAGTAGGCAAGCTGGCTAGATATGTTGAAAAGGGAGGACTGTTAAAACTTAGGCTGCAGCATCAACATTATCGGCGCCATCTTGCCCCTTTTCGAGCCCATTCGTGCGCGTAAGCGGCAGCCATTTTGAGTACCATGGCCTCTCTGCCCATCGTTGATAGTCAGCGCTTCTCTCTCTCTCTCTCCTGACCTCGCAAAGCATCCCCCGCACGCTGACAGCCCCCGCTCTCACATGCCTTGGGTCATAAACCCCTCTTCAGCGCAGCTCTGCCTCGGAACCCCATCCTGTTCCCAGCGCGACACCTCCCCCATTCCTTTCATGGTCCCGGATCCTTGATAAAACCCCCTTTCCTTTGTGCCCGTTTGTCTTACTCGTTCCCAGGCCGCCACCTGGCCCTGCGGATACTGTTTATTGCCCCCCCCCCCCTTGTACAGTAGGAAGCTTCTCCCATCAAAGGATCCATGAGTTGATCAAAGCCCCCACCCCATGAGATCCGATCAACCACATACATTCCGTGAATCGGCGGAATGTCCAGCTGCGCGATAATCATCACCTGTTGTGACCGGGGTGGGGACTTCAACTGGAAATGTGTGTGGGAACGGGCCTGAAGCGGGGATTCCGAGGATGTCTTTCCTTACATCAAAGTAGTGACAGAGATGTGTTTAACGTAATAAAACAATAAACTTGTGTATAAGAGGCCAGGCCTCAGAGATGCGGTTAGAGCACCTCGAGAAGATACCCTGTTGTCTGATTTGATGTGTTCTGCTCCGTCGGAATAAAGCTTCTGTTTCCTGCCTTCCAGTCTCCAGCGCCTGCCTCTTTGTTTGGTAACTCGAGTGGGTATAGAGGCGGTTAACGCCGGGCAACTCTGAAAAAGGTCATCAGCCCTACCCTTTTCCCACAATTCTGAGTGACCATCCATCTCTAGGGGTGGACAAATACATAAGGAACAATAAGAAAAAGAATTAGAACTTGCTCACCCATTTATTCAGGAGGCTGCTTGAAGCTGGTGGCCCAGCCTGGCCTCTTTCGGTCACTGCCAGTCCTTGGCCTGCGTCACGTAATATAGTGCTAGGAGGGGGCGTGTTCTCTTCCTTCCTCAGGAAGTTGCTAGCGCCCTGAGTTGTGGTGATGGCTAGATCTTAGATTCCTTACAGAGAAAGCAGTGACCCGTTGACATTGAAAGTTGGAAGATTTCTCAACAAGAAGCTGCTGAACGGTTGAGACAGATTGATAAGGAAAATACGGAAAAAGCTTTGACAGTTACCACTAATGGATTTACCACATTGTCAACTTATATGTATTCATTGAAAAATTGTATTTCTTCTGCACTTGATATTGTAATAAATGACGTCTGTGCTTCAACATGGCCAGAGTCAATTAAGATCGATTTCGCAAATGAGTTGGACTTTGCAAATTTTAAAATTGAATTGAGGGCCATGGCATTATTTGAATGGACTTGAATTTTTATGCCTTACAATTTGGCATGCATGCAAATAATAATGGCAATAAAAGAAGCCGCCTACACTATACTTAATACTGAACGTTTAGAGAAGTATCCTTTTTCAGTTTCAGAAACCCTGTCTGCCGTCTGGCTCATTCATAGTTTCATTTCTCTTCCAATTTCAATCATTCATTTTACATCATGTCTTAGACATTTCCCATTTGGCAGACATGAGGAGAGAGGTGCATGTTTTTTTACAAGAAGCTTGGTTTCTTCCTTTTCAGTACAGATGCACACACAAGGTGAAAGAGGTTTTTGTTAGTTTGAGTGTGGACCTACATTAAGGCACTCCTTCAGATGTAAGGAAATAACACTCCATGGAGTTTACAATGTGTCCATGGCTAAAGTAATGTGTTATATAAAGGGTGTTCCTGTACAGTTGAACAAGGCTGAATTTTTGTTGCTTTCTAATGAAAGCTACTTAATTTTAAATGATTAAAGTTGTTGCGGGATGAAACCAGGTGTCTCTTATGTAGGCACTGTTTCCAAGGTTGCAACTTGCTTCATGAATATCTTATAGCCTCGCAAAACTGTCACTGGGAAAGGTACTTTATTACCAAAGGTCCATGTTGCTCAAATCAACTTTTTACAGATTAAGCAGGCTGAAATCCTTATAATTCCAAAAAGAAGTGGCTCTAACATCTGCTCAAGAAACTTTTGATCTTCAAGTAGCACGTTCCTCATCTGAGGTGCAATCACTTTTGCAAACTCATTTGCCACAGCAGTTTGGTGAGCTAGTACACTGTATTTTCCATGCTTCTAACACAGCTGGAGTGGCACACTTTTTTGAAGTGATTGGGTCTGGAATTGTTTCTGCATTTCGGACTTTGCCTGGAGTTACACCCTCTTTTTTACATTCACTGTTTCCAAGTGTTTTGGAGGCATTCCGTTTGTTTTACTGTTCCTTGTTGCTATTGTTAGCCTATTTTTATTACTCTTCAATGGATGTCCCACAGCGAGGACGAATGGGAATGGAACTGTCGCACATTCTTCTGTGTCGTTAAACCATGATACAATACTTTGGGGAGTTGATATTGGTGGAACTAAACAAATAATGGTCTCTGAGCTTCCGGCCTGAATGGTTTCAAAGAGTGCAGCCTGTGTTTCATTGCATGTGAAGTTGTTTCGAGTGTGAACTTGACTTGTGCCTTGCTACACAATTGTTGTAGTCTCTGGATATGGATCTGCTTGTGTGCCCTTTTCGGTTGCCTTAGCTGTGTTGTCCAGTGATGCTGTTGCCTTTGCTGCAAGATGCCTATTATGAGACACCTTTGCAATGCAAAGATGCTCCTTTGACTTCAGGTTTCCTGGCATCTGGCTATTCCTCTGATGCTGCACTCTTGGCACTGTCACCTTCCGCATCTGCTGAATGGGTTGGTGATGACTCTTTGTCCTTTGGAGCTTGCTCTTCAGGCCTCTGCTGATGTGTTGTCTGCTGATGCGAGTTTCATCCTGGGCCTCAACAACACTCTGGAAATGGATGTGGTGGACATTTTTGAGATTTCTGGCTTTCGATTCGGATAACTTCTAGACTCTTTAATTGTTTTTAAAAAATTGCTTTATTCATTTTTCGGCAGTTTGCATGTTTTTTTAATTTGGCATTTTTTATGTCTTGTTGTGTCTGCTTATACTGTTAAAGTGTGCTAGATGAAACGCAAGTCTATTTACATATATTCATTGCTGTAGATTATTTTTATATAGCCATCTCATCCGACAAATGGGGGGGTATTGTAAAGTTTACATTTAGTCTCTATTTTGGTTTTCTTTTTTAACTTTGCATCTTTTTCTAATGAGGGTTTGAGCATGTTTTCACTAACATTTACTCCTTGTAGGCATTGTTGGCCTGTAGTCAGCACAATTAGTTCCATGGTCACACATATTAGAACGTGATGTCCTTCAGCGTAAAATGAAATTCAGATTTCCCAGCGACCCAGTCTCCGTCCCGGTAACACCCACCAGTGCACCGACGTGATAGAGGAACATTCTCCTTCCTGTGATATACTTGGTCCTTCAACGTGCAACACTTTATTATCTGAACAGAGTCCATAAAGAACTTGGCGAGAGGCACTTCATAACAGAGAGAAGCATCTATGCAGGCCCCGACCTTTATCCTAAGAAGCAAGATAGCCACGCAAACAGAAGTGTGCGTTAATGCACTGAGGCCGGCTTTCTGACACATAATACCAAGGTATGGGGTTTTGGCATGCATCATGTTAGAATTGGGGGTCTCTGGTTGGCACAGGTAGGTACTTGTGACAAGCAAAGACCCTCTCCTCTAGTCAGGGCAAGGGAATTACCCTCCTAAAATAACCCCTGCTCACCCTCTAGACGGAGTGGCGCGAGCAGTTGAGGATAGTTCAGAGGCGATGTAAGTTAAGCATTTGTGACCACATACAGTAACCCAGTGACAACACTACAAATGGACACCACACAAGGTTTTATATAAAATAATAAGTATACTTTATATAGAATTATCACAAGACCAATAAACGACAAAAAGAATCCACAGTACTATTAAATTTCAAGAGTTCTGATTAAAAAGGTGTAAATCAAAGTTCTGTGCGAGTCAGGTAGCCTTGTCCGGCTACGGCGTGCTGAAAGAACACAGGTTAACATATCCAGCGGAACGCAACGGTCCGGGCCCACTCAAATGTCGACAGACTCAAACACAGTACCTTTTCTTTGAGGCGGCTGGCACGGATGTGCGAGCCGGTTCCGGGGATCGCTGCGGTGTGCAAAAAGAAAGCGTTGCAGGTCACGGTGTCCCTTCCATCACGGTGCGGGCTATGGCTCGTTGACGGCGTCGGTGAGCTCAGAGCTGGGGTTGTTCGGGGCGGACGTTGGTCATTACTGTGCTTTCAGCTTTACGGTGTGGCGTTCCAGCCAGAGTTCAGGAGCTGGCGTCGGTTAGTCCGGACAGCGCTGCGAGCCGGGTGGTGCGTCGTGAAGTGTGCGAGGCGGTGCCCAACTCCGGTGCGGTCACAGGTCTCGAAGTCAGCAGCAGTGAAGCATTGGTCAGACCAGTTCGAGTTGGTGTAGTGAGGCGTTGCATGTTGCGGTGTCCTTCCAGTCGCGGTGCAGGCTATGGCTCGTTGACGCCGTCGAGACGGAGTTGGTGAGCGCAGAGCTTGCGTTGTTCGAGGCGGACGTTGCTCAGTGCGGTGCCAACAGGACACCGGGCCGGTCCTGAGAGTTGGTCACAGCTCCCTTCCTCTGTAGCCACTGGAACAGCAGCAATTCACAAAGGCTGGTGAAGTCCACTGGTCCTGGGACTTCGTTCAGAGGGCAAGCTCTCTTCCAAGCCCTTGGAGATCTTTTTAGCACAAGTTGAAAGCAAAGGTAAAATCCACAAAGTCCTTTCTCCTCTCTAGGCGGCCAGGCAACCACTGCAGGCCAATCCCCCAAGCAGCACTTCAGCTTGGGAATAGTCTCTCCTCAGTTTCTTCAGGTTCCTTCTCCTCAGCAGAGGTTTCTTCTTGTCAGTTCCAGGAGTGATCTAATGTCATGGGATCAGGGTCCCAATACTTATACCCCAAAATCCTTTGTTCTCTGAGGGGAGAGGGGCCTGTGCCCAGTTCAAGCCAGTTCTGAAGCACTCTGTTTACTTGACTTCTCCTTCCCTTTCACAGCACAGGGCAGGCACATCAGATGCCCCACAGGAGGTGGTGCCAGCATTGTGGAAGGCAAGTACAGTCCAGGAGCACTTTGTTGACAGTCTTCCTTCTCTTCTGTCAGTGTGCAGGGCAGAGACATCAGACGCACCACAGTGGGTGGAGCCAGCACTGTGGCGGGTGGGCACAGTCCTATTCAGGTCCCAGGTGCAACTCCTCCCTCCCATCTGGTTGCAGATCTCCCTATTCACCACCGGGCGGCCCCAGCCTGTCTCCTGGAATTCCTCAGTCCTGTCACACACAAGCCTAGACAAGGAATACACAACCTAGCAGAGGCGGGCTCAAATGGTTAGGCAAGCAAATACCTACTTTCTTAACAGTGGTATTTGCAAACACAGAATATTAAAATAAACTTTACCAAAAGATGTATTTTATCATTCTGAGTTCAGGCATACTAAACTCAAATTTCTACCATGTTCTCTGAGTCTGCTAGGATTATAAACATGTAACAATCCAGCAGCCCATTCTAGCCTATGGAGAACAGGTAGCCTTGCAATAGTGAAAAATGAAAATGGCTGTAATTCACTATTAGGACATGCCACACACATCAGGGCTTGTCCTACCTTATACTTACAATGCACCTTGCCCTTGGGCCTGCCATAGGGGTAACTAATATGAAGAAAATGGAAAGTTTAGGGACTGGCAAGTGGGCGCACTTGCCCAGTCAGCATGACAGTACCAGACTGCAAGCAGGCTCTGCAATGGCAGACCTTAGACACGTTTTACAAGGCCACTTCTGTGGGTGGCACAACCAGTGCTGCAAGCCCACTAGCAGCATTTGGATTTACACGCCCTGGGCACACTCAGTGCACTGTACTAGGGTCTGACAAGTAAGCCAAATATCCAATCATGGAACCCCTAATCATACATCAATTTACAGTAGGGAGCACTCGCACTGTGGCACTGGACAGTAGTGACACAGTGCCCAAAGCATCTAACACCAGAAAAACACATGAGGCAACAGCAAAAATGGAAGGGAGACCCACGCAAATGGTGCCAAGTCTAACACATCACATCCTTCACTTTTATGTGGTGCTTGGCTCAAGCACAGATTAATTAAGGTTCAGTAGTATCCCTCTGCTGGCCATCGGCTCTTGATGCTGTGAGTCAGGTATTGTTTCTTCTAAAAATAGGTGCTATGATGCCTCAACGCTGGCTGCATCATAGCACTTTTTAGGTCTCGCAGAGAGACCTATTGCGGTGAAACCAAAAAGTTAAACCAGGCGGATTGCAAGTGCGGATTTCCAACAGTTCACATGAAATCATGTGACCACAAGCACGCGCATTTCCCCACCTCAAAGCCACATCAGACCGACCTTACCATTTGCTCCTGTGCTTCCCCGCCCACTGCTTCACACTTCACGGCCGCCAGGCCGTGACTCGCATTCAAAGCTGGCCTAAAAGCACCCCGTTCGTTCTGCACGTGTCCAACCTTTTATAGTGTGGCTTCCGTCCTTTAAATAGAATGGCTCCACTGCTCGTTAGCCAGCTCCTGGATTAATACAACATGTAATGTTTTCTTCTGACATTGCTTTCTACTGAGGTCTTCCTCTCACCCTCTGAGTCCCCTTACACACACTCTCCCCCTCCCTGGCGATGTTGCAACCTTTTTGGGAAACGGACTGTGAATTTGGCAAGGGCCGTTTGCTTTTCAGGAAACAGCTAGCAGTTAACAGGCTGTCTTATCAACGTTATGGAAATATCTGCGGCAAAATTAAAGGGACTAGCACGTGGTGGCAACACCAGGAGTGGACATGAACGTGCAGTCACTGATGTCTGTGGCAATCATGCTCAGCTTTTGGACCCAATAATTTGTAAAAAAATCCAGTCAAGGTCTTGATAGTGAACGGTGGGCTTGATTACCTGCTTGTTTAGGTTTTGGTATTATTGGGGTAGTCCCAGATATGATTTTCTAAACTTGTGTTTAATGAATGTCTTTCTTCTGTCCATGGTTGTCGTTTGTGTATGGCTGTAATGCTTTTATGTAATTGACACACGCGTATTTCCCCATCTCAAAGCCACATCAGACCCGACCTTACCATTTGCTCCTGTGCTTTCCCGCCCACTGTTTCACACTGTTTCGCATTCAAAGCTGGACTAAAAAATAAATGCTCTTCAAAGGCTCTGCTCCCAACCCCCCCCCCCCCTGCTCCACTCTCCTACTGTGCTGGCAGCCCAAACCCAGAGGACATCTCCCCTGGCCGCAGACCATCGTTGCCCAAACTTCATGCATAATTGCCGAAGAGGCATTACTTCATTGGAACATGAGCATTTGGACACTAACTACATAATCAAGACATTTCTCTGTAGTCTCGATTTTACCTCAACCCCTCACCCCCCATATGCCAAAGTCCCTCCCACCCTTCCTTAGATCTTCACTTTTGTCTGAACTGCTTCACACTTCAACTCGCTCACTCCCCTTCTCCCCCGCCCCCCACCCCATCCGCACTGCAATCTCTCTTCGTCGAACTTAACATTCTCCCCACCATGTCAGTACCTCTTTGTCACTTCTGCACTGTAGCAGTCTTTCTGTGGGCCCCAGCCAGCTTTCCTCGTGATCTCTTCAGTGTTTCAGGTGCCACCGCTGCTTCGGCAGGCGATAAAGTGCTTCACTCACACACTTCTTTCACATTGACTCTGCCTTCAAGAGATGCAACATGTGCAGAAGGTGCCGCAGTCAGTGCCCGTGCTTGTCCTTGTTTTAACATCCCACTAACCTCGGTGCTTCCAAGTCTTGCAGGCCACTTCCCTGCATTATGGCCCATGCATCTGCGTGTAGCTTTTGCTGCACCCTTGTTCACTGTCGCCTCCCTTTCCATGCCCAGTGTCACCTTAATGTCCCAGAGGCGATCCACTTTTCTTCCGTCCTCTGGTCAGTCCCTTCCCGTCTCAGTGTCTCTCCAATGCCCCACCATTGAGCGTTTTGCCCCACACCTTTTACACCGCATCCCTTTCGTTCTGCACATGTCCACCCTGTTATAGTGTGGCTTCCGTCCTTTAAATAGAATGGCTCCACTGCTTGTTAGCCAGCTCCTGGATTAATACAGCATGTAATGTTTTCTCCTAGCATTGCTTTCTACTGAGGTCTTCCTCTCACCCTCTGAGTCCCCTTACACACACTCTCCCCCTCCCTGGCGTTGTTGCAACCATTTTGGGAAACGGACTGTGAATTTGGCAAGGGCCATTTGCTTTTCAGGAAACAGCTAGCAGTTAACAGGCTGTCTTATCAAGGTTATGGAAATATCTGCAGCGAAATTAAAGGGACTAGCACGTGGTGGCAACACCAGGAGTGGACATGAACGTGCAGTCACTGATGGCTGTGGCTATCATGCTCAGCTTTTGGACCCAATAATTTGTAAAAAAAATCCAGTCAAGGTCTTGATAGTGAACGGTGGGCTTGATTAACTGCTTGTTTAGGTTTTGTTATTATTAGGGTAGTCCCAGCTATGATTTTCTAAACTTGTGTTTAATGAATGTCTTTCTTCTGTCCATGGTTCTCGTTTGTGTATGGTTGTAATGCTTTTATGTAATTGACACTGCCAATGTAGTAATATTATTACCACCTTCTCGCTCCCTGTATTCTGTTAAGATTACGATATGACTCCGTGTCATCAGGGAGACCATAGGCCAGTTCAGAATTTCCTCCAACAGACTATTGCATTCTGGGAGCTGTAGTCTTGATTCATCTCAACAGATAAAAAGAAAGGACTAACGTTTCTAAAACAATGACTTGTAAAAGGAAACTCGGTACCCTGAAGTCATGTGGTCATCTTGTAGCTACACTCTATAAAGGTCTTTCTTAGGGCGTTTCCTCCCTGTGCCCTCTCTCTCGCTACTTAGTTTGTGCTCTCTCTTTTGACCTTGGTCTCCTTCCCTCTCCCTCGCTGTCATCCCATACTACTCCCTACTTATTTCGTGCTATCTCTTTTGACCTCTCCTCTCTCCCTCTCTTTACCTTCCCCCTGCTCTCCTTTTTCTCCCTCTCCCAATTTCCCCCTCTGCCTGCTCCCCTCTCTCTCTCCCTCTCTCCCTCCCCTCTCTCTCCCCTCCGTCAATGCCACCAGCCGCCTGCCTGCCTGCCTCGCATCACCACATCAAAGGCAGCCAAGCCTCCCTCCCACAAGCTTCTCCCAGCGTGCGCTCTGCCTCAGGCCAGTATTTCTCCTCCCCTAATTATTCACTGCACGGCCTGCTGCTCCCCTTCTTGTTTTTCACTGTCACCTCCCTTTCCATGCCCAGTGTCACCTCAGGGTCCCAGAGGCGTTCCTCTTTTCTTCTGTCCTCTGGTCAGTCCCTTCCCGTTTCTGTGTCTCTCCAATGCCCCACCATTGAGCGTTTTGCCCCACACCTTTTACACCTCATCCTGTTCATTCTGCACATGTCCACCCTGTTATAGTGTGGCTTCCGTCCTTTAAATAGAATGGCTCCACTGCTCATTGGCCAGCTCCTTGTTATTTTTTAGTTACCGCTGGCAGTAGATCTTGTTTTTACTTCCTCCCATTCCGTCTTACTTCTTCTCTCACCCGCAACAGTTTCATCTCGCCTCTCCCCACCCTATTCCTGTTTCTTCTGCCCATCCCCCTACCCACCCATCCCTGTTTCTTTTCTCCCTCCCACCAGTGCCCATCTCTGTTTATTCTTTCCCTCCCAACTAACAGAAGGACAAGCATTTGCAATGCAATATGTCTCGCAAAGACAGTGTTTTGAGCCATTGGATTTGTAAATGTTATTGGTTTTTTCCCCTTCGTGAAGCATTAATCAAACGGTGGAATGCAAAATTCCGCCATTTGATTGACAACACCATTTGATTTCACAACAACAATGTCCTGGCTTGTTGTAGGTATAATTTTACTTGTTGTATTATATATCCCTCAGCCCAACACTGTTCAACATCTACATGGCGCCGCTCGCCCACGACACCCGACTTCACAACCTCAACATCATCTCTTACGCCGACAACACCAGTGGATCCTCTCCCTCACCAAGGACCCTCTCACCGCCAAAACCAAGCTCCACGAAGGAATGAAAGCCGTCGTCAAATGGATGACAACAGCCGTCTGAAACTGAACTCGGACAAGACGGAAGTCCTCAGCCTCAGCTCCACACCTCGGCCGTAATGGGAGCAGCACTAACACCCACTGACCATGCACACAACCTGGGGTTTATCCTCCACTCAACACTCTCCATGACCAAGCAAGTCAACACCGTCTCGTCCTCCTGCTTCAACACCCTCCTCATGATCCGCAAGATCTACAGGTGGATCCCCACTGAAACAAGAAGAACGGTCACCCAGGCCCTCGTCAGTAGCAGGTTGGACTACGGAAATGCCCTCTACGCAGGAGCCTCGGCCAAACTCCTGAAACTACTACAACGCATACAAAACGCCTCTGCACGCTTGATTCTCGACATCCCCCGCCGCAGCCACATCACACCCCACCTGAGAGACATTGCACTGGTTTCCCGCCAACAAGAGTATCACCTCCAAGCTCCTCAACCACGCACACAAGGTACTCCACAACACTGGACCAGCATACCTCAACAGACGACTTACCTTCTACACCCCCACCTGCTAGCTCCGCTTCGCCGGCCTTGCCCTCCCCACCGATGCCCTCATCCGAAAAGCGACCTCCGGCGGCAGATTATTCTCCCACCTCGCTGCCAAGACCTGGAAAACCCTCCCCACCCTCCTACGGCGGAACCAGGACCTACATACCTTCAGAAGACTACTCAAGACCTGGCTATTCGAGCAGTAGCAGCATCCCTCCCCTCAGCGCTTGAGACCTGCACGGGTGAGTAGTGCACTTTACAAATGTCATGATTGGTTGATTGATCTGAATGCAATGACAGAAGCAGCAAAATACCAGTAGCACAGCACACTGGGCTAGGCACAGATATTTACTGTGTTTTTAAGCCACACCCTTTGTTGTAAATGAATCTAGGACCCTAGTGTAATTTTCCCGATTCATGCCCTTATATAGGTATAAATTAACCGATCCTTATATAGGCATAGAAATCATTACCATATTTAGACCGAGCCTATGCAGCCCAAATACGGCATGGCTACTTCCTCTACGTTCCGAGAATGAACAACGATTTCTTAAAAAAACCCACCTTCAGCAGCTAGGGACTTCCCCTTGCCTGAATACTAATTTATCTAGGAAATCATGGAGTTTTCGAAGAACTGAGTCTTTGATGACGTTATTAAGTTCAATCATACGTCAAACTCGGCACCTTCAAAGTATAAATATGCCTACATTTGCCCAGACAAGACACACGGTGGTTTGGAGCAGATCGACTATCTACTTGCCCGACGCACTGTAGCAGCAAGTGCCGAAGGAAGCCGACCTTTCAGCAGACGCACTGAGAGACTCTGTCTTTTCTCCTGCCAAGAAATCCAGCTCCAGTGTTTTCAGGCTACCCTTGCGGGTTGCTAGTAAATCGAGTCCTGAGAGAGAGATACAATACCTCCTTCATTCTAAACCAAGGTACGGAGCTGATTAGACCCTTAGAGAATTCTTGGAATAGATTCTTGGCAAAGAATACAAAACTTAAGCTACACCTCACTTACTTCTTCCCTTGTACTAGACTTAGGATAGGTACACCGGGGTAGGCGTATTTTAGAAGCACCAGTTGAGTACTTTTAGTCATTATATTATCACTGTATGTATTTTATGTATTTTATGTATTTTATGGCTTAGAAACCATGTCATGCTTTTACAGTACTTGTTTATAATACTTATCGTATTATATACCTTGTACTTTATAACCAGTATTACGATTGTAGCAGTACATTTCTTATGCTTGAGAAGGAAGACTGTTCAATAAATACTTTTTTATTGAAAACGCCCGTCTCTCTATTTTCTCAGCACCTCTGGTGAAACGAAGCATGCACGATTGACTGAGTAAAATAGTTATCTATTGTTTCCGCGACTCTAAAGATTCATTTCTTATTCTTGGGAAACAAAGTTGTCATGTTTAAGCGGTTGTCAGAAACTAATCCCTTCTTGTGAATTCGAGAAAGTTTCTAGTGACCTCTGAGCTAGCTGGCACTCACAATTAAGTCTAAAATATTCGGTAGAGACCTAGTCGACCTCAGTCCTACGTCTAAACTACAGGATATATTATTCCAATGTGCAGAGCCTATCGGGAATATTGGAACTACAATACACCTTAATTACATCAGCCACTCCCCTTTGAGAGACTCCCAGTTGTGTCATCCTACTTAAAACTCTGCTGCTAATATTCTTTCAATTAATAAGGCCACGCTACTGAAAGACATTGAGTTGCTTATCTGTTTATGGGCACTTCCCCTGTTGCTGCTTGGACCTTTTAAACCTCTGGTCAGCTGTCCAGCTGGTCCATGGTTAACAAGGATGGCCAGTAAGCATGGGCGGAAAATCCGTTCCGCTCGTGGATTTTGCGGATTTTCGGTAAATTCGCAATCCGCGAAAGGTCGCGAATTTACCGAAAATCCGCAAATTCGCACGCAGCGGATTTTTTTTTCTTGGTGATACAATTTTGCGGCGTGCAGTGTAAGTTCGCAATTGCGAACATGTAGGTGTGGCGGGCAGCAACAATCTCGCACTCGCGAAATTACAAAAATTGCAATTCTGCACAAGAAATCCACGAGCAAGCAGCATAGACCTTCTGAAAATGATGATTTTTACGAGAATAACTCCTCAGGTTGACATTTGCCTGCACTTTTTGGGATTTGAGGCCTTTTGACTTTCTTTGGATCACTTTTGGATTAGAAATCAACTTTCACATGTAAGCTTGTTTGGGGCATTACAGTTGCTGTAATGCTGTTCTGCAGAAAAACGAGTTTTGCTAAACTGAAAGCACTCAGCAGCAGGTGCAAAAGTTCAAATTCATCATTAGTAACCATTCCCTGTAGTGCTTCCTGACTGGGGCCCCTCCAGAGTTCAGTTGCTAGTTGCAACAATTGTATGACCCTGCTCTGACCCTCACAGCCGGATCATAGAATCGCTACAAGTAGGTCACAAAGGTCCTGGAAAAAAAAATTGCACTGCAGCAGAAAGCAAATTACAGATAAGGAAGCAGGTGCCAGACTGGAATTTTAAAACAGTGACACATAAATAAATCAACCCCAAATTAATTCATGTCAGTTGAAGCAGGGCAGGTGTGCTTGCTTTTTCCCCCCATAATCTGCAGTGATGATGAACCAGAGGGTGGTATTGATGTACCAGAGGGTAGCATGGGCGAAACAGAGGGTGGCAGGGGTGAAACAGAGGGTGCTGGGAACCTGTGATGATGAACCAGACGTAGAAACAACATAATCGCGACCGCTGCGAGCCGACATGTAAGTTCGCAATTGCGAACTGGTACAAAATCCTCGCGAACTGGCAGAAATCCTTGCGAACACAAAAAAAAATATCCGCAAATTCACGAGAATTCGCGGATTTTGCGGATTGCGAATTCGCAAAATTCGCGAACGCCAGATTCGCAAAATTCGCCCATGCTTAATGGCCAGTGAGTTAGGGACACAGACATGGGGAAGGTGAGTATGGGGTAGCAAATGGTAGCCCCGGGCAGCATATTCACTGTCAAGCAGTGAGTTGAGATAATGTGCTTGGTGCATGTTAAGTGTCCATGCTGCCAAAACCACCCTGGCGTATCTGCACTAGAGTTTGCCCGGACAGGCCCTTTAGAAAGAATCTTAGTTCGAAACTCAAAACTTGGATGTCTCATTGATTTACGTACTCCTGTCTCACTTCTACCAGTGCTTTCAAAGGAAATGCTGAAGTGCAGGAACTCGCTATTTAGTGAAGTGCCGGTACTCTACCATTAGATATACTGCAGCAGTATATCTAATGCAGGGGGCTCTCACTAGCTGTTTGCAGGATCTCACGGAGCAGACCGCTCGTGTAGTCGATGAGCTCTTGCAGGCGCCGCTCGCTGTGATGTCCGACCCGAAAAGTTGTGCAGCACCTTCTCCAGCTCCCGCTCCACCATCATGCACTGGTCCATGGCGGGCTCTGGAGGCGGCGGAGGGGGGGTCGGTGCCAGCGCCGTGTCTGGGACCTCTCTGGGGCTTTTGCACTCTCCCTGCGCCTCTCTATGGCTCATACGTGTTTTGAGCTTCTCTGTGGGGCACGCTTTGCTGGGGCAGCAGGAGGTCTTGCGCACTGTCTGGCGAAGAGTCTCTAGAGCGGGGCCTGTGTCTCATGCGATCTGTGATGAAAACTGTCTTGCACGTGCCGTGACTGGGCAATCGAGCTACCGTTGTGTTATTGTTTTCACAGATGAGAGACGGGGCAGAGTTCCAAGTTGACCTGCTTCGCTAGGCAAAACCATTCTCACGTCCTTTGGGGTGACAGCCGGATAGGAACAAGGATAAGACAACTTTTTGAGCTGCATGGGGAAGCTGAAGTGTAAACCTTAAAGAACCCAGCAGCGTGAAGCCCCACGGTTCATTCTCTTCGCGTACAAGACTGCACAACGTGAAACCGAAGGCTGAACATCGATACACCTTTGGGACAGCGAGTCTACAGCGTGTCTTGCTCACGCTGTCTGCACACGCCAGTAAGCTCTCTGATTGGTTGACAAAGTCCACCAATCACAGTACTTATTTGGTAGTTGCCAACGAATCAGAGAGCCAACTGGCGCGTGCAAGCAGCGTGAGCAAGACAGGCTGTAGACTCGCTGTTCCAAGGGCGTGTCAAAAAAAATATAGGGCGATAACAAAAAAACGCTGCACACCAATGACAACAGAAAGTTTTACATAAATATCAACATTATCCAATTGAAAGCATGGGCGATAATAGAAGTCCCTCTACACAAAATACTTTACACCAACGCTAGCGAGACCTAAAAAACGCTAGCCACTTCATAGCACATTTTTAACTGTCCTGTTATCCACTTACACCCATCCCCCAACCCGTTACCCTCCCTCACCCAATTGTCAAAAACAATAGCTTGCTACAGTTCTTAACACTGTCTGGTCATGGATTTCGCCTCATTAGGACCAATTTACCAGCCAAATATAGAAATATGCAACAGAAAGTTGACCAATCAACTTTTGTGACGGGCCTTCCACTGTGCTGCAACGTTTGCGCTGCCTTTTTATTAACTTTTGATCAATTTGAGCTAGAAATATTTTTTTTGCTAAACCTACAGATTATGTAGCAGATAATAGATAGGGAGGTAAATTTATTAATATACATGAAGCATTTTGTCTGCAAAATCGCCTAATTACAAGGGTCCTGTGAATAGATTACTTCATGTTTGATAACCTCATTGTCTAAAGCTTAAGTTTATGGATAATTCTCCCTCCACTGCAGTGCAATAATTTCCTAGTAACTTGTGGTGAGTCACTCTTTTCTGATTTTTTAGTATTTACTGAGGAACCCTGCTCAACGTTGTCTATCAACATAATCTCTTAATAATAGCTTTACCAAAACCCCGTAGCGCTTTTCGTGCACTATTACTCCTACTGAGGACATCTGGGGTTGTGAATCCCTTGGGTTCTCCCTAACTCTGTCACCTCATTTAGTGTATGCAGTGCTTCTTATATATAGACCCCCTGGTCCCCTGGGCTCTTTTTTTGATGACCTCAACGCGGTGGTATCGGCCTTATGTATGAGATCGACCGATTGCCTATTGCTGGGAGACTTTAACATTCATTTGGTTGATAAAAGCGACACTGATGCCACTAAGCTCCTGGATGTTACAGCGCCACTTGGTTTGTCCCCTTTTATCTCCGGTCCCACGCATGAGAAAGGCCATACTCTCGACCAAGTGTTTTCCACCTCATCACTTGTTGCTTCCCCTCCCGAACCGGTGTTATGGTCTGATCACTATCTAGTCAACTTTCAGATTCCAGTGACAGATACCTTGTCATTCAGGCCTTTAGAACGCTTGCAGCAAACGTCGAGAGCCTTCCATCGTGTATCCCCCGACATGCTGGCGCATGCTCTTTCCATTCATCCGTGCCAGTTGTCAGGTAGTCTAGAGGCCGATCTTAACCTTCTGCACAGATGGCTTGTCGATAGATTCGACGAGTTAGCACCTGAGACGAGTCCTCGCAAAGCTTTCAGTCGGGCATCTGCCCTGTGGTTCACGGCCTCGCTCTCCGAGCAGCGGCGTAGGTGCAAGAAAGCGGAACGCACCTGGCGCCGGCATTATGAGGTAGCGGACAAAACTGCATATAGGGAAGCCATCCAACTCTACCATGGTAACATCATGCTAGAGAAAAAATCCTATTATGCCAGAAGAATTGAGGCCGCCGTAGTTACTAGTAAAGAAATTTTTCTTATAGTAAAGGAGTTTATTTCACCTAGCTCCGTTCTGCCCACACACTCTCACTCTGAATAATGGGTGACGCATCTCGCTAATTTCTTTATCACCAAAATCAAAACTATTCAAGACTCATTTCCCTCCTCAAACTTGATTACACCCCCTGACACTAATCTCTCTCTAGACACGTCTTTGCCCGGCGAGGGTCCTTCCCTGTCGGAATTTCCCTTCTTATCTCTCTCTTCTTCTTTGGAGCTGCTTTCTAGACTCAAATCTGCATCACCTCTGGACCCTTGCCCGGCAAAATATCTTGGGAAAATGGCCTCAGTGATCAATTCTCTGATCAATCCGGTACTTAATCTCTCCTTGAGCATGGGCGAGGTCCCTCTTGCCTGGAAGCACGCCCTGATTCTGCTGCTGTTAAAAAAGCCCAATCTCGATCCCGTGAACTATGCCAATTACAGGCCCATCTCCCTCCTCCCGTCACTGGCTAAAGTGGTGGAGAAGCATGTCCACATCTCTCTCTCCAACTTCTTGGACAGCAATAACATCCTTCATGACATGCAGTCGGGTTTCCGCGCTAATATGAGTACAGAGACCGCTCTCCTTGAAGTCACCGATGCCATTTGTGAGGTGTTGGATGAAGGTGGAAAAGCCATGCTGGTGATGTTGGACTTGTCGGCGGCTTTTGACACCGTTCCCCATAGCGGTCTTCTTTCAAGACTCTGGGAGATCGGGCTAAGGGGAGCGGTGTTCAGCTGGTTTAAGTCCTTCCTAGCTGGTCGCCTCCAAACGGTCTGGGCCCCTCCTTTTTCTGCTGAAATGCCGCCTTTGGAGGTCGGGGTGCCTCAGGGCTCTGTCCTGAGCCCCACCCTCTTTAATATCTATCTGGCACCCTTGGGGGCCTTGGCAGAGTCCTTTGGTGCCCAGATCGTTTCCTACGCCGATGATACCCAGCTTCTCTTCACCTGCTAGAGGGGCTCGGATTTTGACAGCGTGCAGATCAGAGGCTGTCTGGGGGCGGTGTTTGAGTGGTTTGAACATCATAGCCTCAAATGCAACTCCGATAAATCGGAGCTGCTGTTCTTTGGCTGTGCCGCCGATCCCAGATGGCAGTCTTGGTGGCCTCCTGCCATGTTTCCTCCTTCGGCTGTTTCCACCAAGGCAAAGAATCTGGGAGTGCAGATCAATGAGGGTCTTACTCTTAAACCTCAGATCCTGGGTCTTGTTGGAAAGTGCTTTGGCATTTTGAAAATGCTTAGGAAATTTCTTCCTTTGCTTTCCCTGGCGCACAGAAAAGTCACTGTCCAAGCCTTGATAGGCTCCCGCCTGGATTATTCCAACATCCTCTACCTGGGCCTGCCTGATTACTTGTTTTTGCGCATACAGGTAGTGCAGAATTCAGCTGCTAGAGCCATCTATGGCCTCCATCGTAGAACTAGTGCAAAAAGTTATTGGAAAAATTGCATTGGCTACCTATTAAAAAACGGGTGGCTTTCAAGGCACTTACACTGGCTTTCAAGGCACTGCACGACTCTGGAGCAAAATACATTGGAAAGCGACTGGCTTTCTACATACCGGCCAGAACGCTGAGGTCAGCTTCTCTGGCCTTGGCACGTGTTCCTTCCATACGCCGTCCCCGGTTCGGGGGTCGCTCCTTCCGTTTTCTGGCACCCAGGCTTTGGAACTCCCTGCCAGCTCAATTGAGGAAAGCCTCGAATGTGCTGACTTTTAGGAAAGAGCTGAAATCCTGGCTCTTTGTGCAATAGTCTCCTGCCCATTCTCTTGCTCACAACTTCCGCATCTGGTTTTTCTGCTAAAGCGCCGGGACACTCCTTTGGAGTAGCCGAGCGCTATATAAAACCATTAAATAACATAACATAACAATATAATAGTATCTGATTGACACAATGTAGTGGTTTAAGCACTAAATGTGTGTGAGAGGTGAGCCAACAAGTGGCTGAAAAAAAAACGTAATGTAATGATTTCCCTTCAGTGGCTAACATAGGAGAAGTGTTGTGTGTGAGCTCCTCCAGGGGGTGAAATATGAAATATGTTTGTTAGGAGTGTCTCCAGGGACTGAACTAGGAAATACATGTTTAAGGGGAATCTATGACATTACAACGCACACATTTACAACGCATGCCTTTACAACTCAGTTTTTACATCGCAACATCCTTTACAACTCATACATTTACATTGTATGCCATTACAACAATTTGTTTTTAACTACATTTACAACACATTCCATTACATTGCATTATACCTTTACAACACATACCTTTGCAACACATACCATTACAACACATACCATTACATTGGGTTTAAGGTAAGTGTTGGATAGTGTGGTGGGGTAAAAAATACTATTCTAACTCCTGGGGGTGCAACAGTTGGGTAAGTGTTGGATAGTGTAGGGGTAAAAATTACTATTCTAACTCCTGGGGGTGCAACAGTTGGGTAAGTGTTGGATAGTGTAGGGGTAAAAATTACTATTCTAACTCCAGGGGGTGCAACAGTTGGGTAAGTGTTGGATAGTGTAGGGGTAAAATGTACTATTCTAACTCCTGGGGGTGCAACAGTTGGGTAAGTGTTGGATAGTGTAGGGGTACAAATTACTATTCTAATTCCAGGGGGTGCTACAGTAGGGTAAGTGTTGGATAGTGTAGGGGTACTATGCGTTGTAATGACATGCATTGTAATGACATGCGTTTTAATGGCGTTGGGGTGACATGCATTGTAGGGTCATGCGTTGTAGTGACATGCGATGTAATGGCTGAATTGTAGTGGCATGCATTGTAAAGGACGTTGCGATGTAATGACTGCATTGTAAATGTATTGCGATGTGATGACTGCGTTGTAAAGGTTGTTTCCCATTTCAGGGGCTACTGCTACATGTACATGCCCATGACCTGGTGGATATGTTTCTGAGAGGACTTTTTTTGGCATATCTTTGCTGATCTCCTCTGGGCAGGAATCGGCACTGAACTCGACTCTCAAAGAACATCACAATTTGGGAGATGCATTGACGCTTAGTTGAGCGTACATGTGTGTGTGAGAGAGAGAGAAGGGTGGGTCTGACTCTCGAAACTGATAACTTGTTACTAATGCTTTTTGTTCTTTTCTTTCAGAAATATCAGAGTAAAGCTGGCATAGTCCTGCAACCTTTATGTTCCACTCCCTTCCTAAAGCACTCCCAACAGGACCCACAATCCTAGTTGGACCTAAACAAATCCCCAGAGCAGACATCCAACACCCTAAAGAAAGCTTTAGAGCATCAACAAATAGACCAGGCTTCCAAGGGGTCACTGAGTGCCAAGATCTTGTCCTTTGGTATTCTGACAATGGCTTCTATCTCTAATCCAGCTGCCTTATCCCCCACAGGCTCTGAGTTCTTATGGGAGTTAGGGAGTGTTCATTCAGTGGTTGCCTTGCACCTATTTCTCCAGTTCATTCTCAGAGGCTGGGTCCTGAAAAAGGACATTTCCCTATGGCTTTCTCTGGCAGCTTAGGGAACAAACATTAAAAGCGGGACAGGGACATTAATGATTGAGAATAAGAATCTCGTACACAACATCCTGTGATTCTGGGCAAATCACTTAGGGGCAGATTTATGAAGGCCTTGCACCGCCGGTGCGTCATTTTTAACATGGGAAAAAGTGACGCACCGGCAGCGCAAGTTCTTCATAAATCTGCCCCTTAATCTCCCCGTGCCTACTAAAAATGAATGTGTCCATCTGTAACAAAACTGGTACGCCTGTAAAGTGCTCTGCTACCCGATGTCTCGGGTCTAGTTCGCGCTATATAAAACTAAAAAATAATAAAAAAAACTACTACCTGAAGTAGGGAATGGATGTGTGAAGAACCCTCTAGTGGATAATACAGGTAATATGTGTGCAAGGACCTCGTTGCAGGTAATCGAGAAATGTGTGCAAGGAACCCTGTCAAGTTTGAAACTGGACATAAAGTATTGAGGGGCTGCCTTTCTCAATAGGATGTGTGTGTAAGTTGGATCCTCTGGTGATTGGTACAGCATGTCAGTGTGTGGTTAGCCCTTTCTAAGCCTGAAATAAGATGGCTGGAATAGGATGCATGTGTATACTCTTCACAAACAGATATCAGTCACCAGGGGTAGGTCATCACACATTTATGCCATAGAGTAAAGTACTCAAATGTAAATAGAAAATTTTCTCTGAGCAGCTTCCACTAGTGGTTAATATAAGACATCAAGTTATTAAGTATGAAAGGCTCAATATGGGCTACTTATTTCAGGGAGGTTGTTCAGAAAGGGTAATACTATTTATGCTATTTATTTCTCAGAACTGCTCATCCGATTGTCAGCCTTTGCATCTAGTCTAGAGAGATTTAGGAGGACGAGCTTATCAGAGGTACTTAGGATCACTTTGAGCTCAGTACACTTTACAGAGCACATTATAAACATAACATGTGAGCCTCTTTTTGCACAATTTATTTATTTATTTATGCGTTTTTATATAGCGCGGTCTTTACCCGAAGGTGTCAGAGCGCTTCACAATAGGAATAGTACTGATACATGAGTAGAAAATTACAAGTGAACAAATTACAAAAGCAAACTTTAAGTTTGCTTTTGTAATTTGTTATTAAGAAGATCATTGTCCTTGATATGACGAGAGAGCGTTTCGCTACACATCTTTCTGTGATCTTCGCAAGAAAGGGTAGGTTAGTGATGGAACCGAAGTTATTGAGGTCATTCGCATCAGCAGTGGGTTTTTTAAGTGGAGGGGTGACCTGCCCAGTTTTGAAGGGGACACGAAGGGAGCCTTGACAAAGGGAGAGGTTGACCAGAGTGGTCCAATAGGGAAGAGAATGGGTATAGAAGTCAATGGCAATGGCACTAGGGGTGGGGTCAAAGAGAATGGTTGTAGGGCTTTGTTTCGAGGATGCAGTTGAGGAGGGCAACTTCAGAGATGGGGTCAAAGTTGTGCCAAATGGCTAAGGATTTGCGCTCCTCTAGAGGGGTAGGATGAACGACCTGATCCACAAGTGTTTTCACGTTTTCGTCAAAGAATATAGCGAAATCCGCTGCTTTCTTTGTGGAATCCTCCAACTTGGTGGTTGGGGAGAGGAGTTAGGATTCTTGATGAGATCAAATAGTTGTTTGGGTCTGTTTTTAGCTGAGTCAAGGAAGGTTCAGAAGTGAGACGCTTTCCCAAGGAAGATCTGCTTGTGGTACTTGGATCTTGCTGAACGAAACGTGGCCAAATTATCGGTGGAGGGCGCTTGCCTCCATTGTTTCTCCAGGAATCTTAGGTGCTTCCTTTCTTCATAGAGGGATTTGTTGAACCAAGGTGCTGAGGTAGCGGGCCTTTTCTTTTTGCTTTGGAGAGGAGCGACGTTATTGATTTTGACTGCAAGTACTGTGAGGCATTGGGAGGTGAGTTTGTCAACATCTAGGTTCGGGTCTAGCCTTGGAAGTGATAGCAAAGCTGATTCACAGAGGGAACCGATGTCAATATTTTTAGTTTCATGGAACCAGGAGGTAGCCCTCTTAGGTTGGCAAGAGTTATAGACTGTGATAGGTGAAGAGAGAATGGGATGAGGAGGTGGTCAGACCAGTCTACATGAATAGGGGTAGCGATAGAAAGCATGCCTGCTTTAGAAATAACAAGGTCCAGGATTGAGCCCTTAGAGTGTGTTGATTCTGTGCAGTGTTGGATAAGATCGTTTGCAGAGAGGAAGGTGGCCAGCAAATTTGCAGAACAGTCTTGCAGTGAGCCCCAGTGGAGATTGAAGTCACCCACGAAGGTCTGATTGTCACTTTGCGAGTATTGGTCGCTGATGAATTCAGTGAGTTCCTCCATAAATGAAGGGCCACTACAAGGCGGGCGGTAGATGGCATGGAATTTGAGGAGTGAGTGGTGGTGTAATTGAAGCTCAAGAGATAGGCATTCAAAAGTGCGGAAGGAGCTGATAGGAAAAGCCTTAAGTTGAAGGGAGTTTCTAAAGATGACTGCAACAGCTCTCCCAACTCTCATGTAGGGGACTAGAGCATACGAACCACAGAGATACATCATGAAAAGGAACTTCTTTGGCTTTCATTGGGGCAGTGTTACTTTGAGGTGGTGCACAGTATTCTAAGCAGAGAGTGACATGTACATAAGGTCAGGGTAGATAACAATTGGGGTAGCAGCTGCTACCACTGGCTTGCCGTTCGACCTGTCTCGCAGTACTCTTGCTACCCCTGGTCTGAGGATCATGAGGGGCAGGAACAACAGGAGGCCAATAGCCCTTTTCTCTTTCTATTGTTTTCAATCATTGCCCCTGCAATGTCACATGCCGTATAGCTCATGATAATAAAAATATTGCATCAAATGCTCTGACCAAACCGCTACATCACAAGCTGAGTCTAAATATGGCAGATTTGGAAGTAAGAAAAGAGGCTGTATACTTACCTTGGCAAGGCAGTGGATGCAAGAGTATTTCTAGGTCTTTATTACTCACTGTGATGACTTCACAGGGAGGATAACCTTGCCAGGATGTAAACTTTGGGTCTGAGGATCACCGCATATCTGAGTGGTGAGCGTTTGTTCAACATGCTGGACCACGCAGCGGTAATGGGGTGAAAGGACACATGATGTCATTTCCTCTACCCCTGCTCATGGAGCTGCACAACCCGCCTAGTGTCACTTTAAGTATTTTTGGGGCCCAGGGCAAAATATAATGCTCAGAGCAACTTTCAATTGTATTACACACTTTTAGCTAATGCATGCCCTTGTAATGACAAACAGCTTTGAATTATATTGAAACTTTCAGAAATCAAGTCATACAAAACGGAAGTATGTCTTACTCGGGGTTCCGAGAATCCTTAGAATGCAGTGCATGGAGTGAGAAAGAGTGCAAGGGAGAAAGCAGCACACACAGTAAAAGGAAAAACAAAGAGAAATAATGCCTTCCCTGGGGAGGCTTAGGATGTTGACGCCTTCCCAGGTTTACGAAACCTTGTAAATTTGGGAATCCGTCAGGTTCTAGGATGTTGAGTGTGAACACCCACAGCAGCACCCATTGAATGCCCCTTTCAAGCAGAGTAATGCTTGAAAGGGGGGACATATTTACAAGGCCATGAAAACATGGCCTAGTAAATATGGACAGGCACACTGCGTCAAAAACAGTGACACGCCGGTGGCGCCACGGGCTTGTAAATAGGCCCCACGGTTTGTTGGCTTGCTTGTGCCTGAGCGAGACTGGCTGTCTGACGTGGTTTAGCCTCGTGCCAGAGATGCGGGCCAATGTGAACAGTACGCGACAAGGAGAGGCAGCAAGTGGCGCGGCCTTCCAATACTTTTCAATGAAATTTCAAAGCAATTACATTCATTTCAGAAAAGGGGGGAGGGGCAGGGCGGCAGCGGGGAGATTGTCAAACACTTCAGAGACTTCTGAAGTGCTTGGAGACCCGGGGGCCTGCACTCCCGAGGAGCCCCGTCCAGCATTCAGTTTACTGGTTCCTTAAACATGTCAGGCCCATCAAGCGTCACCCGCTAAGTGAGACTCGCTCACTGTGGCTGCCTTAAAAGGCCCCTTTATATACAAGCAGCTTCTTTCCAGGAAAGAAGTTGAAATGTACTTTCAGCCAGGCTTTGAAATCTGTCTTTTTTTTTTTTTTTTACTTTTATACATTGCGTTTTCCACTCATTCCAGATACACCAGTTTGGGCTCTCTGGTCGAAGCCCCCTGTTAGGTTTAACGCGTTGACTGCCCCCTAAACTGGGAACCCGGAGCCGAAATTGATGTTTTTTCAATTCTTTCTCTTGGCGTTTCTTGGTGACCTGCAGCTCAGGTGAGATTTATGTCCTTCGTATTGCCGCGGCCTGTTATTTCAAATGCGCTGCTTGCAAGCACAACCTCTGACAGGAGTTTCCATAAATCCCGGCCTGCAGCATCCCCCAGCCAAAGACTTGTCAGATGAATCTCTCACTCCAGAGCGGCCAGACAAAGGCAGCACAGTGAACTGGGAGCAGTAGCAGGGATTACTCGTTGCGTCAGAGTCTGTGCCATGAAATATAGTCTCCTGCCACAGGAACCCGACGACGGGGGCGCAGGGGGAGGGTGCGGGGGGCACGCGCGCGCGCACACACACACACATTGACACGAGAATGAGCTCACAAATACATACTAAAAGAGAGGACTTCCAAACGGGTTCCCCGAGTCTGGGCCATATCCACTTCCCTCACACACACACAAACATACACAAGTGCACAAGCACACACCTACTCACACGGCGGTCGATCCGGGCCCTAGACTTTTGGGTGTACAAGCTCAGCTCCCCTCAAACACACGTACACGATCATCTATGTGTGAATGCACAAACAGCCCATGAAAGGTCCCCAAAGCACAAGCAATGCATTTCCCTCATACATACGTGCACAAAACACACAAGCACATGAAAATCCATGTGTCATTGTTTAGGCACACATCCAGACACACGACCTCCAAGTAGTTCCGACTGTGGAGTATGCATGCCAACCCACTCAGACACCAGACATGAAGATCGATGCGCCTGTGAGTGACACACACATGACTCATACACAATGTCTGGAAGACTCCCCTCGTCCCCTCCTCCTGCACCAAATATGAATATCCATGTGTCAGTGCAAAACATACCCTCCAAACTGGTTCTCAGAGTGCAGCCTAATCATGCTCCCACCATACACACACACGCATACACACCCGCACACACACCTACATACACACACACACACACACACACCCACACACACACACACGTGTGCTCTTGACTTTTTCAGGTCGAGTCTCATTACCAAGGGCGATGCTAGACGAGCCCGCCTTTAGGGGCCGGCCCCCCGGCCCACGCACCCCATTCGTCGTGAGTAGCCGGTCGGCCACCCTATGGGAGGCCGACCGGGTTTGAGGAAGTCCTTCCGGGTTGGCCAGCGGTGACACGTTTCCGGCGTAGGCGGGGTCAGAGGCCGTGACCTATTTAGGTCCCTGGCGCAACTCGATCGGCCTCTTTCCTCGCCTGCGTCGTGACCTGCTCGCACCTGCTGGACCCCACCCCCAGGCTCGTTAGCCTGTTTTCTTTAACTGAAGTATTATTCTGGTCCCCATCCAGTAGCTTCCCCTGCCCCATAGTTGGCGCCTTTCCCCTCGTGGTGTCGAAGGATTTGCGGACGGCGGTTCCTGAGGAAGTGTGAGCAGGGCCGAGCAGAGTCGTGGTCGGAGCGGCGTAGATCGGCAGCGACCAGTGCGGCAGGTAAGGGGTCGGGGCTCACGAGGCTGCGGGCGTGGGTGGGTCTCAGGGTTCGCCCTGCTTCTCGTTAGGCGTTTCTTGGGCATCTCTGGGGCCTGCTCAGGCTGCAGCGTTTGTTTGTTTTTGACGCGAGCGAGCTCCGTCGCCCCTTGCCTGCCGCCTTGGTGCGAGCTGCGAAGGCGGGAGGGGGTTTGCGGTAGCGGCGCTTCGGAAGGGGTTTAGTGAGAGCGAGAGGCCCCGTAGGCGCGCGGCTGCGAGCGCTTTATTTTCCTGCGCGTGAACTCAGCAGGCAACATGCCGCCCAAAGGCTTGAACCAGAAGCGAAAGGGAAAAGATCCCGAAATAGCGCAGCTTTTGAAGGCGTTATTAGCGAAGCTAGATGGCAGCGGGGACAGCAGCGAGGGAGAGGGAGATGAGCAACCTTCTGAACCCGAAGTGGAGCCCGAAGTAGTGGTGGAACGTCCTCGGAGGCCAGGCGTCCCCCCCTAGGGCGGCTTTCCCCCCTTTGGTTAAAAAACTCAGAGTGCAGAAGCAAGGCGGGCGAGGCAGAAATAAGAAAGCTGGAAGCCGGGCTAAGGCTACCCCTAATGTTGTGCCACTCGAACCCGATATTCTGATCATACCCCCTCCTAGACAGCCCGAATTACCGCCATCGGTACCACCCAGCAGCCCTCAGGGTGTACCACCGATGCCCGTTCCTGTAGGTCCACCTGAGGACAGGACAGGGGCGATTTTAGAGGAGATTCGGGGGGGCGTTGGCGGCCCTTGCGCCGGTCCCGGTCACGGGGGGAGGGGTGAATTCACCTGGCACAGTAGCACCAGTAGCCCCTCAACCAGCGGCACCAGTAGATCCTCAACCAGGGGGTGCAGCTTCAGGCCCGCTGGCAGAAATATTAGGTGCCCTGAGAGCATTGACATCAGGTCCCAAGGTTCAGGAGGTAGGGGGGGCTGGGGCGACGCCGGTGGCGGTAGCCCCCACCCCCATTCCAGTGGCAGTTGCCGCAACTGCGGCAGTCGCTCCATGGGCTCCAAGTGCGACAGAGGACCCCACCCTTAGCGAGATTAGAGCGCAGCTGGCCGTACTGGTCAAAGCACAGGGATCCAGTGTGCAGTTAGGTCAGCAGACGACCTCATCAGTGACGATCGATCCCGCGTCTTCAGGAGGTAAGCCTGAGGGCAAGGGTATTGGACCAGCCGGAGGGGCTAAAACCGAGGGAGGGCAAGGTTATGTTCTGTCGAAACCTGGCCGCTTGGCTACACATGTGTCCCTAGAGGTTAAAGAGAAGATCTGGAAAGGGGAATATGTGGATGTGTTTTCTCTCATTCGACCCAAAAGATGGGAGGTGGAGTACAAAGATAAGGATGGGAAGGATAACTCTTCCAAGGATAGGAGACCGAGAGTGGATGAGTCCATTACAAACTGGCTTTTTGGTTTTCAGGTGTTCATGACGGTGATGATTGAAAAGAAACCAGAGCTAGCGGCATCTTTGGTGTATTATATGCATAAGATTTTGAAGGCACACACGACCCATGGTGGTTCAGCTTGGTTGGACTATGATAGGGACTTCAGATGGGAAAAGGTGCAGGACCCCGACATGGGTTGGGACCAAGTGGAAGTCAATGTCTGGCTAGAAAGTGTAAATGGCAAGTCTGGGGGGTTTCAATCTAATAGGCAGCACTTTCGGACTTCACAGGGGGGGCCCGGGGAGAAGAGAGGAACGTGCTGGGCCTTTAATAAAAAGGCATGCACCTGGCCCACAGATAAGTGCAAGTTCAAACATGTGTGCTCCTACTGTGGTCATCACTCGCATCCAGAGTTCAAGATGTATTAAAAAATCCAAAGAGAGAGGGGGAGGGGGCAAGGAGATCAAGCCTCCACAGCCTTAAGTTGCCCACTCCCGTGGACATTGGGAGACTGATTTATTGGCTGAATCAGTATCCCGACCGGTCAGCAGCCGAGTTATTATATCTGGGTTTTTCAGAAGGTTTTCGCATTCCAGCTCAAGACGTCCCCCCTGTAGGATATTGCAATAACTTGCTTTCTGCACGGGCTCAGCCAGCAGTAGTGAAATCCAAAATAGACAAAGAGCTAGGGTTAGGGCGGGTAGCAGGTCCTTTTCTGACTCCCCCCCTGCCTGGTTATGTGTGCTCTCCTTTGGGGGTGGTGCCCAAGAAGGAACCTGGTCAATTTAGAATGATCCACAACCTGTCTGCGCCTAGGGGGTCTTCGGTGGACGATGCTATTGATCCTGCCCTTTGCTCAGTGACTTATTCCTCATTTGAGGCTGCCTTAAAGAGGTTGAGGGACCTAGGCCCGGGGGCCATCATGGCTAAGACAGACATAGAATCAGCCTTTCGCCTTCTGCCTGTACACCCGGATGATTACCACCTGTTGGGTTTCCAGTTGGATAGCCAGTTTTATTATGACCGGTGTATGACTATGGGGTGTGCCGTGTCGTGCGGATATTTTGAAACTTTCAGTTCCATGCTCCAATGGTTGTTCTCATATAGGACAGGTTACAATGGGGTTGTGCATTACTTAGACGACTTTATGGTGATGGGGCCGGCGGCTTCTGCAGATTGTGAACAGGCTTTAGGCCAGTTAGTGGCCATGTTTCAGGAGTTTAAGATACCCCTGGCTCCTGGCAAGACGGTGGGCCCGGCGACATGTATGTCCTTCCTAGGCACAGAGATCGACACAGTGGCTGGTGAGTGCAGGTTGCCCCCTGATAAGGTTCAGGCTTTTTCTCGGGCCATCGAGGCGGCGTTGTCTTCTCCTAAAGTGACTTTACACCAGTTGCAGGTCCTAGTGGGCAAGCTAAATTTCGCCCTAAGAATCATCCCAATGGGACGCCCTTTCTCGAGATCAATTGCTAGAGCTATGGTAGGCCTGTCCCAGAAGCACCACAGGGTCCGCCTCCGGGCGGAGGTGAGGAACGATTTGAAGGTGTGGCAGAATTTCTTGACAAACTTTAATGGTTCTGTTGTTTGGCCGGCGCCTGCGGTCTCAAGCAAGGAACTGGGGTTGTTCACGGATGCGGCTGGTAGCATTGGTCTTGGGGCAATCCTGGGTCCTCGTTGGTGTGGGGCTGAGTGGCCAACTGAGTGGCATGAGAGAGGTGTGACTAGGAACATTGCATTCTTAGAGTTGTTTCCGATCCTGGTAGCAGTGACCATTTGGGCTGAGCACTTCAGGAATAGATCTGTGATCTTTTGGTCAGACAACATGGCGGTGGTCGAAGCCATCAATAGGCAGGGTGCTACGTGTACACACGTGTTGAGATTGCGGAAACGCCTGGTATTGGAATGTCTGAGGTTAAATTTGCTGTTCAGGGCTGCACACATTCCGGGCGTTGACAACCACGCTGCTGATGCTTTGTCTCGTTCCAAGTTGCAGGAGTTCCGGAGGTACCACCCGGAGGCGGAGGACGAGATGACAGGGTTTCCACCATCACTGTGGAGGATTGGAGCCCCGCTCTAGCGGGGCTGGTAGGTGCCTCATTGAGTGACCGCACTCGGGCTGGTTATCAACAGTGTTTTTTGACTTACAGGACGTTGGTGCAGGAGGCGGGCATCACAAGCTGGTTCTCTGATCAAGCCATGTATTCCTTCCTGCAAAGAATCAGGGACCAGGGCAGGTCTCTCTCTTATGCTAGGGCATAAGAGAGAGACGGTGGGCCCTGCTAATCTAGCAAAGAATCCCACCGCTGTCTCAGCGGTGGGATTCTTTGCTAGATTAGCGGGTTCTCATGATCCTGGGACCTCTTTTGTGGTTAAGAAGGCTTTATTGGGATGGGCCAGGCTAGAGGGTCCTAGGCGGGATTGCAGATGCCCTTTAGATGTGAGGACTGTGGGGGACATCCTGGGGGTCTTACCTAGACTTTGCACCTCGGTATATGAGGGCAAGTTATTTGCAGCAGTGTTTTCCTTGGCCTTTTATGGGGCCTTCCGCCTGGGCGAAATTGTAGGGTCCTCTCGTAGTAATCAGGATGGGGGGATCCAGTTTAGGGTCACTAGGATTGAGCATGGTGATCTGGTGGTGATCCTTACGAAATCTAAGACCGACCAGACAGGTAAGGGGGCGGTGATTCAGCTGCGCCCCGCTCTGGGTGCCCCGGTATGCCCGGTCGCCTACATGCAGGAGTATCTAGCCATCTGCCCTAGTGGGGGGGGGGGGGGGGGGGGGGGGGGGGGGCGGCCCTGTACATCCATGAGAGTGGAGAGTGCGTATCGCAATATCAATTCAAGGCCGTGTTGCAGAGGGCCTTAGTAGATCTGGGGTTAGGGGGCGCAGGTTACTCTTCTCATTCCTTCAGGATAGGGGCAGCTACTTTGGCGGCAGGAGCAGGGTTGTCACCTACTGCGGTGAAAAAAGTGGGCCGCTGGTCGTCCGATTGTTTTAGGCATTACATACGCCCTGAATTGCTTTGACAAGATGTGTTGGCCATGATTTTGCTTAACTTTTCTATTTCCTCTCTGATTAGTATGCCAAGAATGGTGGTGTGGGTGTTGGGTCACTCTTTCGTGCGGCGGGCAGCTGAGCATCTGCGACGGCGCCGACTAAGGAAACCACCGAGTTTGGTTGGGGCTGAATTTCTGTGGCACGGTGTGGGAGGAATGCGCATCCTGCATCTGCGGCGGCTCATGGAGGAGATTAAAGAACGCGAGGGACAGAAGTCCCCGGACCTGATCATCATCCATCTGGGCGGCAACGACATGGTGGACCGCGGACGCTTGGCGGTCAAGGAGGCGCTCCTCACAGAATTTTCTTGGCTTGGTCACACCTTCCCACAGGCCAGGATTGCATGGTCGTGTATGATCCCAAGGAAATGTTGGGGCGATGGCATCAGGGCTAGGGTTTTGAACGTGTCGGTGAGACGTCTGAATGGTGAGTTGGCAAAGTTGTGCTCAGTGAAGGGCCGCTTGCTGCACTTACCCCACAAGATGATTTCTGGCCCAGCTATGTTTCACCATGATGGAGTGCACCTATCTGACATTGGCATGGACGCCTGGATTAATGGAATCTGGTCTTTTGTTCTGCATCTGCTGGAAGGGGGGAAGGGCGACGGACCTATGGCCCCTAGTCACCCTTGTGGCGGAAAAGAGACATTGGAACACTGATATAAATGGATGACATAGACGGGAGTCCACCTTGAGCACTCCCTTAGGCCAGCACTGAGGGGAGAGAAGGTAAGCTCTCCACAGGGGGATGGAGACCACCGGTTGGGGAGGCTAGGGCGACAGGTACGAGCCTCCTGGGATCCGGGGCAACCTGGTGGACGAGTGGTGGTGCCCTGGAAATGGCGGACAAGGTCTCGAGGGCTGGGGCCCATCACTCTGTGGCGCAGGTGGGTTGCACCTCGCGCGGGCATCGCTTCCTGGGGAGAGCCGAGCCAGAGGGCCCCTTGGTGCTGGGGGGATAATGACATTCTGATTGTAGATGAATAATGATAATGTACAGTTTAATTTTGTGTTCTGAATATGCATTTTAATAACGTTTTTGATATAACTATGCAACGTCATGTTTATGTGTGTTGATATTAAACATGGCCGTTTTTTACACCCACCTAATCTCAAGTGTTATTTAATTGGTGGGTTATGGGAGGGCGTGGAGCATGCTGGGGGATCCGGTCCCTATACCAAGGGCGAGGCTAGACGAGCCCGCCTTTAGGGGCCGGCCCCCCGGCCCACGCACCCCATTCGTCGAGAGTAGCCGGTCGGCCACCCTATGGGAGGCCGACCGGGTTTGAGGAAGTCGTTCCGGGTTGGCCAGCGGTGACGCGTTTCCGGCGTAGGCGGGGTCAGTGGCCGTGACCTATTTAGGTCACTGGCGCAACTCGATCGGCCTCTTTCCTCGCCTGCGTCGTGACCTGCTCGCACCTGCTGGACCCCACCCCCAGGCTCGTTAGCCTGTTTTCTTTAACTCCCACCCACCCGTCCCTTAGTTAAGTAGTTTGAAGGGGTGTGTTGCGGAAAAGAGACATTGGAACACTGATATAAATGGATGACATAGACGGGAGTCCACTTTGAGCACTCCCTTAGGCCAGCACTGAGGGGAGAGAAGGTAAGCTCTCCACAAGGGGATGGAGACCACCGGTTGGGGAGGCTAGGGCGACAGGTATGAGCCTCCTGGGATCCTGGGCAACCTGGTGGACGAGTGGTGGTGCCCTGGAAATGGCGGACAAGGTCTCGGGGGCTGGGGCCCATCACTCTGTGGCGCAGGTGGGTTGCACCTCGCGTGGGCATCGCTTCCTGGGGAGAGCCGAGCCAGAGGGCCCCTTGGTGCTGGGGGGATAATTACATTCTGATTGAAGATGAATAATGATAATGTACAGTTTAATTTTGTGTTCTGAATATGCATTTTAATAACGTTTTTGATATAACTATGCAACGTCATGTTTATGTGTGTTGATATTAAACATGGCCGTTTTTTACACCCACCTAATCTCAAGTGTTATTTAATTGGTGGGTTATGGGAGGGCGTGGAGCATGCTGGGGGATCCGGTCCCTAATACCAAGAATGTGCCAGGGCTTACAGCCACAGAGTGTTTACAAACAATTGATTGGCTTTATTGTCACTCTCATGTGCTTGCTTTGTAGTCGATGGCTTTCCTTGTCACAGCTTGTCCATCTTGCATTTGTCCCTCCAGTAAAGCATAGTCTCTTTACCATCTCTCTGACAAGCTGGCTTCTATCCTTCTATTTCTCAATTTTAAAGAACTACTTTTTTATTTTAGGTTAAGCATCCCATGAGAGTCCATGTGTTTTCCAGCTCCCTCCCTCGTCTGCTTCCACTCCACAAAATAACTGCCCTTGCGCTCTGTGTTGCTACTCCCCTCATTTCACAATTTCTCTTATGTGCTACTCACCCAACAATCTCCATGCCTCCCTCACTCTCTGTGTTGCTTTCTTGCTTGTGTGCTAGCCCCCATCTTGCTTTCCCTTGTGTGCTGCTTTTCCCTGCCTCCTACCCACTCCCTGTTGCCTGAGTACCCCCGCCCGCACCGACCCACCTACTCCTACTATGGGCTCCACAGCCACCATCTTTTTTATTTTAACGTTTTTTGGGGGTGGTGCTTAGGCAACAAATCGCTGCCATTCCCTCCACTTTAAGAAAGGCACTTTCACGCTACTCCTTTTTCTTTTTTTTAAATTTACTAATCCGTTTCAAATCAGTAAAAAATAATAAAAAAAATTGTGCCTGCTTCATTTTGTAGGCTGCATGCATAATCATTCATTGCATGGATATGTTATCAAGCATGCACGCCAATAGAAAATGAAGCAGTTATGCCCTTTTCTATTATTATTATTTTTATCCTTTTGGCCATATTGTACAGAATCATGTAGATGCTGAACAACATCTCCAAAAGACAATGGCAAAGCCAATAGGTCCCAAAGGCAAGACCTATTGGCTTTGCCAATTATTGTTTCCACTTTTCTTCCATCAGCCTCCCTGATTTGCGTAGTCATGAGGATAAAGATATTACAAGAGTTTTAGGCAGTATCGTTTTCCACAATATCACTGTTTGTGTTCATTTGTGATATTTTATATTTGTGATTGTAATTTGTAATATTGAGAATGTAAGAAACGCTTGTGATGGTGACACTAAAAGCAACAAAACGCTCAATGTTTTAAAGCCTGCCACTGACTGTATTGACTATTTAAAAGCCTAACTAAATAGAGGATCTTGAGGTTCTTGTCCAAATTTTGAAAATTTTAAATATGTCGCTAAACAGTGAAGTTGAGCCATCAAACTGAGAGAAAGAAGATGAAAATCCTGCGCATTTCCTATTTATTAGACAACTAAATCACAAAAAGGAGTGTGGATATTAAATAACCCTAGTGAAGAATGCTTATGGGTCACTATCACAATGGCCTACAGGAATCAAGAAAATATTTAAGGGGTAGCCTCACCCATAACTTCTTGTGGCATGCTTTATCATCGGCGGCCCCTCACACCTGAGTGGGATAGTACTAATTAGGTGGACTCAAGTATAAAGGGAGTTCTTACATATTTTATTTATTCAGGAAAAGTACAGGGGTCCAAAAATAAAGTAATGAAAAATATCAAAGGGTACACCTAAGATATCTTCTTTTATTGACAGGGGCCCTTGGTATGATTATAAAAACAATATACATGGTTCAAGGGTGAAATCAGTGGATCACCTAACCACTTGTAAATGCCAATACTGTTCTTTGAGCTTCTTTAGGGCTCATGAACTCCTGTACAATCTAGATTAAATCAGTGGAAAATTCTGAGGCATAAGGCTCTCATACCTGTTGACTGCAAATCCCAATGACATCCTAAAGTGGGGTTTCTCAATGCTTCATGGTCGTGAGTGGTTGAGTCTCCTACTAAGTCACACATTCGTCAAGAACTAGATGCTTGCTGCGAAACTTAAAAAAAAAAGAGGGAAGGAAGAGAGACATATTTTAACGAGGTCCTACACCCAAGCTCCGCCCAAGAGACAGCTCAACGATTATCAAGATCGGGATAGTTCCTCCTATGCCAAAAGGTCACCAAGGGTTGAAACAGGTGGCTGTAAATACTGTCGCAGGAAGACCTGAAGGCAGGGGCGGATTGGGAGCACAATTTGGCCCGGGCACTGATGAAAAAAGTGGCCCACAGTCAAGGGGCGTGGCCAACAATTAAGGGGAGTGGCCCACATTCACGGGGCGTGCCCTTTCATGAAACACCATTTGGTTACACACGTCAATGTCCTTGAATATTAGATGTAAATACATTAAGAATTTGGACAAGTATGGTAGTGCACTATCCAGTGACCAGCTGAAAGAGGGCATCAAAGAGCAGAAATGGGATTATAAATTCAAATCTGTTCCGAAAATGGGCCCAAAAATATGTTTGGCCCAGGGCCCCCAAAATCCTTAAGAGGTTTGGCACAGACAAGGAATGAAAGTGAGAGGATACTGTTCTTGCACAGGACACAGGGCCAAGGTGACAATGGCGCCATGCTGAGCAACTGAAAAAACAGCAAGGCCCCTTTCTGTCACAAAATTATTCGAGCCCTCCAGGGAAGGAGCACCTAATAAGCAGCGAAGCCCCTGCTATTACTAACCTACTCAGCCCTCCCCAGACCTTAAGCTCAGGAGCACATGAATAGCAGTAAGGCCCCTGCAATTAGTAAATTAATCAGCCCTCCCCAGGCCTAAGGGCAATGTCCAGGCAGGGGAGCACAAAACACAGCTGCTGGGTCATCCATGGTAGCCAGGGGGAGGCTGAGGTGAAGATGGTGCAAGTTGCAAAGATCATTTGGCCCCCACAGCGAGACCCATTCTTCCTCGCCCACTATGCCCTGAATGTGAAGGTTAAAACTAACACTGTTTCTGGGCTGCGTGGGCCCCAGGGGGGCCGAGGTGAAAATGGCTCAAAGGCCTGAGCAACACCTGGCCCCCAGGGAGGCAGATTTTTGCAAACAATCACCCCCTCCCCAGCCCACCCTCATTGTGATTGCTTTGCAGGGCAGGGGGTGAAGGAGAGGCCACAGCGGATAATAGCTGCGGCCGCACAGTGAAGCTGCTTTTATTTCGATGTCTGTCTCCGTGCCCTCTGTGGGCCGTTTTTTTTCTCCCCTTTTCTAGTCCACAGGGAGCACGGAGACAGAGAAATGAATGCAGCTTCACTGTGCGGCTGGGAAAGGGGAGAAAAAAAAACGGCCCACAGAGGGCACAGAGACACCGGCCCTTCGGCTGATGCTCGAATGCCCGCGTTGCCAATCCGCCCCTGCCTGAAGGTCAGATCTTGATGCCCTCACATCGGCTGCTTCTCGCCAGGCCTGTGCTGCAATGCCTGATGGGCCTGTGGGCTCTTTGTCAGAGATCTTTTGATCTGAAGACGCCGTATAGATGAGTGCAAGTGAGGGGGCTAGCTAATAGTGTGACAAGTGGGATGAGTGAGTCGTGACTAAAATATGCTCTGGTATCCTAAAAACAAATATTTATACCAAAGGGTGAACTCACTAGTACTTCTAAAGTAAGTGATGTATGCCTGTTCGACTATACAATGATGTAACTAATACTCGCAGTGCAAAGCTCAACCGACATTCATTAAAATAACGATGTGTATAGTGGTACACTTGCATACATCAAATCCACTCGCGTGATCTGGTGAAAAACAGGCTTGCACATGTGATGTAGTTGTATCTATGTTTTGGGATGGTTGTAACTTACCTCGAGAGAGGCCGGGTAATGCTCCTTAGGCAAGATGGAGGGTCCCGGTCAAATTGAGGGACACCTTCATAGGAAAGAGAAAGAAGCATCTAAGGTCGTTGGTTAAAAACAAAGTGTCACATGCCCAGAATCTCACGTTCTCATTGTTAAGGATAAGGTGTGAGATACACGTCATGCCACAGGGTTGAATGAGTGATGAGAGCAGTATAATGTCACTATCGTAGAAAATGCTCCAAATGCTGCGGGTGTTCCTGTCCTTAAAGGTAAGTATAAAGTGTAGCATTATCATGCACTATTGCCTTTTGATCGATTAGAAATGTAGCCTAAATAAAGCAGCATTGAGTCATATAGTTGCTTGCCCTGGGGCACTATAGCCGTGAGGTTACTAAGGACATGTAAAAACACTGAGAGACGTGGTACAGTAATCAAGTCAAGTCAAGTCAAGAGATTCTTTATTACGGCCTAGCAAGGCCATAAAAGCACAGATAAAAAGCATAGAAATACAATACAAACAATACAAATTATCCGGCAATGAAGGGCATACACATAAAAATATTAATCGAGAATTCATAGAAGTTATATAGTATAATAAATATTTACAGAAAATCTGTAATGTGGCGCCACCAAACCAGTAACTTTTCGCTGGAAACCCTGTAACGAGAATTCTATGATGACTGTATGTTTTATGTTTTATGTATATGTAAAAACAAAAAAAACATGTTGAAAAAAAACAAAACATGTCAGAAGATCATAAAATATAATAAATTCGGATTTAAAAGACAACGATTCACAGTGGGGGAGCAAGATGAGTTGGTTGGGCTAGCCCTATCTTTAGAATTGCTCGGTGTGCACACCACATTGAGAACAGATAACGTGAAACTGAATACGCAATGGGCATACTGGTATCATATTTTAAAATCCTGAAAGCCTGGGAGCAGTGGGATGTTCCGAGGTTTCTGCACAACTGCCGCAACCAACGGTGTCTTACTTTCCTATATGCCGGGCAGGAAAATAATACGTATAGGTCTGTCTCCAGTATATTGTTACATGTCGTACAGCCCTTAGTAGAACTGCCCCCCCCACTTATATGTGAAAGCGCGCAGGGGAAGTATACCGTACCTAAACTGCAAATATAGCTTGATGACAGATTCTAACCTGTATTGCAGTTTTACTTCTAGATAAGATGTTGTCAGTGTGCCGGTCCCGGATCTCCCCTGCAATAAGGTAAGATTGTATTCCTTGTAGATCTTTACCAGAGCCTTCCTAGGAGTTGATGGACAACTGTCTTCTGCACTTGCCCATAAGTCACCCATTCCCATGGAAAATAGAGAGTTCTAAATGTGGGCCAGCCATTGGATTTTGCTTGCTCCCCTGAGGTTTGCCACTTCCCTCAGTTCCTCCCTATACACAGATAGTTCAGGGGTGTTCCATAGACGACGCCAATATAACAAGGGTGTAAGGGCGACCTCTACTGCAATTGGACCGACTCCAAGATCCATTCGGAGGGGTGTGAGTGGTGTGCTTTTGGGAAGTCCCAGAAGTTGTCTAACAAATGAAATCCCAATCTTGGAGAGTTGGTCAGATGGCCGATGGCCCCATATTTCCGCCCCATACAAGGCAGCTCTTCTGGCTAGTGCCTTGTATATTTCCAACACCGGCTCCATCGTTTTGTGTGTGCACTTCCTCTGCAACTTTACTAGCCCCCCGTTGTCTGGGCCAATTTTAAACATACCTACTTGATTTGTACACCCCATTCAATTTTCTTGTTAAGGGACAATCCCAGATATTCACAGACAGAGACCTTCTCTAAAAAATGCCCATCTAATTGGGGATTAGGTTGTGTTGAGTGCCCTGCGTTGAAAGCCATATATTTGGTTTTCTGGGTGTTAATCTCCAGGCCCCTACTCTTGCAGAATGAGTGGAAGATGTCTAAAGTCCTCTGGATTCCCATAGGGGACTTTGACAGCAGGAGGGTATCGTTGGCGAACATCAAAGCTGGTACCTTGCGGTTCACCAACTTTGGAGCATATATATACCTTCCTGCTGTCAAGGCCTCCACTAAGCCATTAATAAATGAACAAAAGAGGATCGGGCCAATACACATCATTAACTTACACCTCTCTCTATAGGTATACGATCAGTGAGCTCTCCATTTTTCCCATATTTAATCTGAGCAAAATTATATTCATGTTGTCTTTTTAGATTATGGCATAGATATTGGCGGGGGGGGGCTCCCAGATCTGAAAGAATGGCCCATAATTTCTCCCTAGGTACTAATCGAATGCCGATTTTAGGTCCACAAAGATCATGTACTGGTTGCCACCCTCCAAGATCAATGTTTTCCAGTGCAGTAATTGCAACCTGAAGATTTGGTCAATCGTGGACATTTTTTGCTTTAAAGCCGGCCTGATAGGGGCTAAGAATAGAGTGTTCTTTCATCCAACTCTGTAATCGGTCCAGAAGCACTTGAGCATATAGTTTCTGAATTACATCAATGAGACTGATGGGTCGATAATTCACAGGATGGAGGGGTGAACCCTTTTTGTAGATCGGAATAATTTCCGCCCCAAACCATGTTATGGGAATCACCATTCCCTGGCGAATAGCATTGAATAAGGTCCATAAGTATGGAGCCCAGAAACTTGGTTCAGTGCAAAAAGGATCACCAGGGATCTTATCTAGGCCTGGGGCCTTTGCAGGAATAATCTGGCTTATGGCATCCGTTATCTCTTTTAGGGAAATTTCTGGGGTAGCTAAGCAAAAAAGCTGTTGGTGGGGACATTCAAATGTGGCTTGCCCTTCTACGTTCTCTACCCTAGAATATAAGGACAACAAATTGCCCTTCCAGACTTCTGCCCCTAGGTTTGGTTCAATTGCTGGTTTATCCTCTTTTGAGTCTGTATTAATTAGATTCCAAAAAGTCCTCATGTCCCATTTGCTTAATGCAATTTTCAGGCTCTCCCATTTGTATTCTTCCCAGTTTCTTTAAGTTAGTTTGATGGAGTTACCATCATACCAGGAGTGCCCTGGTACCCCACTATCACTGGGCCGTGATTTATGGAAGAAAATATCAGCCAAGTAATCAGTGACGCAAGACGAGTGTGCCATATATAATCACTTAGGTGAAAAAATGCCCCCCAAAGCTGCGTGTGTACCTATCCTTAAAGGTGAATTTAAAAAGTGCAGATATATCCTGCTTTGATGTCTTATAATCGAATTGTAAGGGTTAGCCATTTTCAGCAAAGCACTATGGCATCCTGTAGTACCCTGTCCCGGGTACTATAGCCACGATGTTACAATATGGAGTGTGACTCGATAATCAGTCACTTAGTCAGCCCCCATTCTGATGTATTGTGGACTTTTTGTCTTGAAACATACCGGCTGTTATCGAAGAATACAGTGGCGATAAGCTATGGTGATGTAAAAATCAGGAACGGAGAAATCATATTAAATAATGCATAATATTCAAAGCAGAGAAGTACGAATGGAAAGAACACAACGAAAGAATCAATCTCATCGTGAGTGTCCTAGTCTGTATGTGGTGCCCTTTATATGGATGAGGCACTCCATGCTTATTTCATTTTACTGTTGTGCATTTGCCATGGCTGGAGTTGCTGCTTATTGTGTTAGTTTGGTTCTGTTCAGCTACCAGCTTTGGGGCTAAGATTCATATGCCATGACTGGCTTGCTTTGCATGTGCCCGTGATGTGACTTCTGCTCATACTACTATCCACGTGTCAAGTGAGAGGCGTCTGGCCATTTGTCAGATGAGAGGCTTCTGTACATGTAACTTGAGAGAGACTGCTTTGGCTGTGCCATGTGAGAGCCAGCTGTCCATGTGTCAAGCGAGAGGATGCTGTCCATGTGTCAGGCAAGAGGATGCTGTCCATGTGTCAGGCGAGAGGATGCTGTCCATGTGTCAGGGGAGAGTATGCTGCCATGTGTCAGGCGAGAGGCTGCTGTCCATGTGTCTGGAGAGAGACTTCTGTTCATGTTTCGGGTGAGAGGCTGCTGTTCATGTGTCATGTGAGAGGCTGTTTCCATGTGTCAGGCGAGAGGCTGCTGTCCATGTGTCTGGAGAGAGACTTCTGTTTATGTTTCAGGCGAGAGGCTGCTGTTCATGTGTCATGTGAGAGCCAGCTGTCCATGTGTCAGGCGAGAGGATGTTGTCCATGTGTCAGGGGAGAGTATGTTGCCAAGTGTCAGGCGAGAGGATGCTGTCATGTGTCAGGCGAGAGGCTGCTGTCCATGTGACTGGAGAGAGACTTCTGTTCATGTTTCAGGCGAGAGGCTGCTGTTCATGTGTCATGTGAGAGACGGCTATACATGTGTCAGGCGGGAGGCTACTGTCCATGTGTCAGGTGAGAAGCTGCTGTCCATGTGTCAGGCTGCTGTTCATGTGTCACATGAGAGACGGCTATCCATGTGTCACGTGAGAGACTACTGTCCATGCATGTCGTGAGAGGGTGATTTCCATGTGTCAGGTGAAAGACTGCTGTCCCTGTGTCAGGCAAGACGTTTCCGTCCATGTGTCAGGCAAGAGGCTGCTCTCCATGTGTCAGGTGAGTGGTTGCTGTTCATGTGACATGTGAAAGGCTGCTGTCTATGTGTAAGGGGAGAGGCTGCCTGAAACGGAGTACAAAGGAGGTAAATTTGAGGATTTATTGTCAAGAAATGTAAATGTAAATGTATTTATATAGCGCAAATCACTGACCGAGGTCGGTATCTAAGCGCTTGCTTAGGGAACCAGACCTGGTATTCCCCTGTGAGATAACCCCGGCAGGGTATCCACAAGGTGAAAGCCAGGCATCCCGCCGCGAGGGGCCGTTGTGGAGATTAAGCAAGCTATTGCCCAGAGTCGCAGAGTGTGAACCCGTGAGTCGAAAAGGAACCGGAGCGAGAATTATCGAGTCCGTGGAATTTTTAGCCCAAGACCCGCCGAGGTGGGGAATTGAACCCTGGTCCAGGGCCGATCTCAGCTTCCGGGTCTGCCGCCTCTAACCCCTGAGCCACACTTCTCCACTAGTATAAATCAACAACAGGAGGGAGCTGCCAGTCACCTCCACCAGTGTCCTTCCAGCAGTTACCTCAACCGAGCATTCCACATTCTATAGAATGCCCAGCACTACGTCTGAGATGCAGAAGTAACACATCTTCTCTCCTTATATTAAACAATACAAAAGAATACAATTCAATACGATTTAACAAAATAAAGCACATCACCTGACCCGAATAAACATTTTTTTTTGTAACAACAATTCAATCTGGAAAAGACAAGCATTTGCAATGCAATAGGTCTCGCATTTACGTAAGTTTAAGCTATTGGCATTGTAAATGACAATGCCTTTTATTTATGTCATCGGTGCCAGGTTATGAGGGCGTGTGCGACTTGGGGCCCAACCATAACTTAAGAGAGCTCCAGGGTCAGGCAAAGACTTTTCACTCTGGTTACCAGGAGTACAATGTCTCTAATCGAGTTATCACCCTGTCTAAAGTGGCAGGGAGGCGTCGGAGACTCAAAGCTGCAAAGGCAACCCATTTCTCACTTGCAGGACCCTCTTATCACATAAGTTTAAAAACCTTTTACTTTAGGCAAATATCTATTCTTTGTTGTTTAGCAAATTATTCCGACGATGGGGAGGTCTCTTCAGGGCACTAATTAAGATCACAAACCTCTGCGATCCCTGCATGTAGCTTATATATCAACATAAATATAGGAAACAATATATTACATGCATAAGTAATATATATTGTAAAGGTTTTATCTGAGCTATGACTGCAAAAAGAGGTTGGGACTACCCTTCCTATGATGGAGTGACTTTGTATGCACATTGTCTATGCTTCTTGTTCGTTCATCTATTTTTTAGGATTTGTTCCTTGCTTTTGGGGTTTAAAGAAGCAAAGCTTGTGTCCTGTTGGTTGGTTAGCACTGTACAAAATGATAATATGTGGCTTATTCATGGTTCTGGAGTCTCAGAGACTTTATTCATTCCTTGGCCTTTTCCATAGGCTATAACATATGGTGGTAAGTCATCCTGCGAGACACGCTCAGCATCTCACCTCGAAGAAGCTGCTTATATGATCTGAGCATCACCAATAGTTTGGGGAACCAGGCGTCTGTGCTGCACACAGACTTTGGACAAAGTACTCAATCTATCATTTTCCCCTTGTGTTGTTCCAGATTCCTGGAAGAAGGGTAAAAGTCACCCCATTATTTAAAACAGCAAAAAGCTGTCCTTTAGTGCATCCTTCAAAGCAACTTGTGGTCCATTACAGGAATATTTAAGCGGGAAAACATTTGGGAACTAAACGTCTATGTTCACTTACAAACCAACCTCAAGCAACACAACCTTCTTTGATCTTTGCTAGTCAAGTTTTCTCTCGAAACACAGGACCTAGACTGCCCAGGTGGAAGTCAAGGATGAAGTGCTCTTTTATATAACCAAGAAGGATGCCCACCAGTGCACTCCACAGTAAGCTTCAACTGGCCTACCAGCCACTCAAAAGCCTCCTACTCAAGCTTGTGTAATTTCACACGCAAATTGCTTATTTTAAGCAAATATCCTATTTTACATGGGTATAAACCCTTTTACGTTTACAAAAGGTGGTGTTACATTTGTAAAATATTTGATCATGCAAACAATTTCTTGAGAGTAATCCAGTGATGGAATGCCTTGAAAATGTGTGCACAGTCGCAAACGTATTTGTTTATGAGTATTCGCAAACTTTTTCCCAACACTTAAAAGTTGATTATTTTGTCCTCACAAGAGCAGGTGTAAATCCCTTTCCAGACCAAATCTGACTTTCATATTTACTGTAACACTCAGAAAAATCCCTTTCTACAGTGGGAATGGACCAAAGCCACTCTAGCTCTGAAAATTGGTGGAGTGTAAAGAGAGTTATTTTTCCACCTTGGAAAATACATTCCCCAAACGGAAAAAAGGAAGGTAGCAAGAATATGTGTCATGTTTTAGTAAATGTGTTATTTTACTATGGTAGCTCTCTAAATATGCCTCAATTTAATCATGCGTCCATCCAAATAATATAAATAATAAAACTATGTTTCACACCTGCGATATTCTCCCTACAGTTATATTCTGTGTTCCTAAATGAATCTCTCACCATACTTTTACACAGTTTTCTTTTCTTGCCCCTTGAAATGGAGGTTCTCCAGGAATGCCTTGATTAAATACCAGTAATCTCAATACTGTGATTCCATCATCCTCATCCCAGTACCTGCGCACGTCAAGTAACTAAGGGCTGGGAGGAAGATGATGATGAAGAGGTACTTACATTCTGTATATAATCCCCCATTTCATAATGTCATTGCTGAGTACAAAAACATGTACTTCTCCTTTTATATACAATATAGCAGAGTTCACTGCAAGGTACACAGATACAGCAATACATGATCGAAAAGAATCTGCAATACATGCATGAGTGGCTGGAACTGACACATAAATCTATCTTTCCGGATGAGCAAACATTTTACAAATTAAAGTTGGTCGAATGGATAGCTTAAAAATGTATAGAATGCTTGGGCTTAAGGAACACGTGATTTCTTGGGACCCCTTTTGTGATGCTGCATTTTTCAGCGAGCATTGTTTCTGAAAACGTGTTTGCCTGGTTGATATTTTACATATTGTAAGTCGGGATGTATAGAGAATGCTCATTATTAATGGCTCATATCTGAGTGGCGAGGGCGGCTGCTTGAGTGCATGCTAAGAGTCTTTGAAAGTAGTGGTCGTCACTCCGGTTAAGTGCACATAAATTATTCTCAGGAAGATGAGACACCCCAACTGTTATTGCCTGGAGATTAGTACTGTGATGCAGAACTAACTTCCACGGATCATCGTCTTTCGTACAGTGAGGTGGAGAAGAAAAGAGCCTTGACTTCTTTCTTCTTTAACAATATTTTTCCTTTCTGACTCACTTAACGAGAAGACAGCCAGGATCTTAAAAGGTGCAAGTTTCCTCCTTTTGCATTTACTATAAAGACTGATTTCTGTGGCTGGAAAAATAAGCTGTCTCCGTGGAGCCGATGGGGGACGGAAAGTGAAAGAGTGCGAAGCGCGTGTGAGAAAGTGGTGGGAGCCAGAGAGGAGAAGCCATGTGGGCGCGCTGGTGGGAGCGTGTGAAGCAGAGGAGACATCATGCGTGTGCACATCGGATGTCTGTGCGCGCACATGGTTTGGCTCCCTTAGCTAGGAAAAGCCACAACAATACAGGCTAGCCAAGGCGAAGCAGCGCATGCGCTGCATTCGCTAGGCGAGGCCTAAAAAATATGAGCATTAGAGGATGTGCACAGGCAAAACCCTTTAACGACCCATAATGAATTATTGAAATTGTTTAGGCATACAACGCATTCTACTTTCCGTCAACTTCCCTTGCACAGAACCCTCGGACACTTCTCCATCCATATAACTTCCGGCCCTTCTCCCTACCTTGTCATTCTCCATGGACGACACTCCATCCATACAACAATCAGGTGCCCTCACCACCTTCTTACTGTTCCACACATTACCATCACTCAACAACAGAGAGTAACGGTTCACTATTTTGATCTGCAGGGGTCTGGAAAACCTAGATGACACCTTGTTTTCCTTCCATCCTTTCCTCACCCGCACCCATTACCAACCACCAACTGCCCCTTGGGCGTGCTCATGTCAACCCTCGCCAACTCATCCCTCTTCCTGTCCTTTGACACCCCCTTAGTCAGTAACAACCTAGACTTCCTTCCCCTCATGACTTCAAATGGTATTTTACCAGTAACACTTTTCGGAGTAGTCTGAAAAGCCCAAACCAACCTACGCACAGTAACTCTCCACTGTTCACCCTGACTCACCGCCAATTGAATACCCTCCTTCAGGGTTGTGTTCTGTGTCTGGTGGCTCAGTGGACTAATGCATCCACTGCAGGGGCCTGTGTTCAACCTTATGGTCACAGGTTCAAATCCCAGTGGGTCCACTCAGTCTTTCATCCATCTGAGGTCGATAACATTAGTACCATTGAGTTGGGTAACAATAAACATCTGTTATTCAGCGCCAAGATACCCAAGGGTGAACGTGTGCTTTACAAATACACATGTTATGTTTATGTTATTTTCCAATTTTCCACCAGACTATTACCTGGGAATAATATACAGATGACTAAGCATGGGCGGAAAATCCTTTCCGCTCGCGGATTTTGCGGATTTTCGGTAAATTCGCAATCCGCGAACGCTCGCGAATTTACCGAAAATCGGCAAATTCGCACGCAGTGGATTTTTTTTTCTTGGTGATACAATTTTGCGGCACGCAGCGTTCACTTACCGTCATTCAGCATTTGCCGAGTTGTTTTTCTCGATATTTTGCAAGTGCTGCGCCATTTTGGATCTTGCTGCGGGATCCCGCGGGAGTTTGGCGAGCGCGATTACGTCATCGCGGCTTGCCACCTTGCACAGCGAGAGTTTGTCAACGCAATTGCCAATGCGTACATGCGGCGGGCAGCAACAATCTTGCACTCGCGAAAATACAAAATTTGCAATTCTGCACAAGAAATCCACCAGCAAGCAGCATAAACCTTCTGGAAATGATGATTTTTATCAGAATAACTTCTCAGGTTGACATTTGCCTGCACTTTTTTTTGCAAGGAGTCCATTTTGGGGGGGGGGAGGAAGGAAGTGCCCCACAGTCTCCAACTTCCTGTTCCTGTCCAGCAGGCTCCTCCCAGTGCTTTCTTCATGTGCTGGTCACTTCATTCGGATTCTTCACCTGGAAGGATTACTTTTTGTGGATGCTGCTGGATATTTGGATTTGAGGCCTTTTTGACTTTCTTTGGATCACTTTTGGATTAGAAATTTCACAAGTAAGTTTGTTTGGGGCATTACAGTTGCTGCAACTACAATTTTGGAAGTTTCGATTTTTGGGCTGTTTTGGGGCCTTTTGCCCAGAGGTAGTGAGTGATGCATGGGCCTAGTCTTTCTGTGGAGTGTCTTGAATTTAAACATCATGGAGGGCCTGGATGGCTTGGGATTGTGCTGATTTTTCTGTGATTTTCGTTTTTTTGGGCTGTTGTTGTGGCCTTTTCACCAGGGGTAGTGAGTGGTGCATGAGCCTAGTCTTTCTGTGGGGTGTCTTGAATTTATACATCATGGAGGGTATGGATGGCATGGGATTGTGCTGATTTTTCTGTGTTTTTTGATTTTTTGCGGTGTTCTTAGGGACAGGCCATGTGGGTGGGGTCCATTTTGAGTGCTGCAACAGGCAGGCCCTGGCCATGTGCTGGGAGGCAGGGGGCCATTTTGAATGCAGGCAGTGTTCTTAGGTCTGCAACCATTTTGCCTAGCTTTCAACCTTTATGCCCAGGGGTAGTGAGTGATGCATGGGCCTAGTCTTTCTGTGGGGTGTCTTGAATATAAACATCATGGAGGGCCTGGATGGCTTGGGATTGTGCTGATTTTTCTGTGATTTTCGTTTTTTTGGGCTGTTGTTGTGGCCTTTTCACCAGGGGTAGTGAGTGGTGCATGAGCCTAGTCTTTCTGTGGGGTGTCTTGAATTTATACATCATGGAGGGCATGGATGGCATGGGATTGTGCTGATTTTTCTGTGTTTTTCGATTTTTTGGGGTGTTCATGGGGACAGGCCATGTGGGTGGGGGCCATTTTGAGTGCTGCTACAGGCAGGCCCTGGCCATGTGCTGAGAGGCAGGGTGCCATTTTGAATGCAGGCAGTGTTCTTAGGTCTGCAACCATTTTGCCTAGCTTTCAACCTTTATGCCCAGGGGTAGTGAGTGATGCATGGGCCTAGTCTTTCTGTTGGGTGTCTTGAATTTAAACATCATGGAGGGCCTGGATGGCTTGGGATTGTGCTGATTTTTCTGTGATTTTCGTTTTTTTGGGCTGTTGTTGTGGCCTTTTCACCAGGGGTAGTGAGTGGTGCATGAGCCTAGTCTTTCTGTGGGGTGTCTTGAATGTATACATCATGGAGGGCATGGATGGCATGGGATTGTGCTGAATTTTCTGTGTTTTTTGATTTTTTGGGGTGTTCATGGGGACAGGCCATGTGGGTGGGGGCCATTTTGAGTGCTGCTACAAGCAGGCCCTGGCCATGTGCTGGGAGGCAGGGGGCCATTTTGAATGCAGGCAGTGTTCTTAGGTCTGCAACCATTTTGCCTAGCTTTCAACCTTTATGCCCAGGGGTAGTGAGTGTTGCATGGGCCTAGTCTTTCTGTGGGGTGTCTTGAATTTAAACATCATGGAGGGCCTGGATGGCTTGGGATTGTGCTGATTTTTCTGTGATTTTCGTTTTTTTGGGCTGTTGTTGTGGCCTTTTCACCAGGGGTAGTGAGTGTTGTATGGGCCTAGTCTTTCTGTGGGGTGTCTTGAATTTAAACATCATGGAGTGCCTGGGATTGTGCTGATTTTTCTGTGATTTTCGATTTTTTGGGGTGTATAACTGAACTGATGTTCTTCTGTCTTCCATTGCTTTTAGGTGCACAAGACTCAAGAGAACCACCAGTGCCAGGAAGAAGTCCTGCAGCGGTGTGTGTGTGCAGCATAACGTCACGCGACGTCACGTCTGGCCACAGACAGCTCTGCAACTCGTGCAACTGCGGCCTGCTGTTCTGACCTGCTCTGAAGAAGATGGCCCCAAAAAAAGTTCCCCGTAGCTCCTCTAGCAAGAAAGTTGCCAGTAAGGAGCAGAAGAAGCAAGTTACCAAGGAGACTGGTGTGCCGCCAGCCACATTTTTTGGGAGTAAAAAAAAAAGTACGCCTGCAGCAGCAGCGGGATCTGCTGGGGACCAAGCTGGGAGCAGCACCCCCGCTCCATTGGGCTCAGTGCCACCACCACCACCACGCCAACTTAAGTCCAAGCCCTTGAGTGCTGCAGAGGCAGCCCGTGTACTTCTTCAATCACCATCGACCAGTGATGTTGGCTCATCACAAGAAAGTAGCAGCAATGTCCCTCAATCAACACAGGTTGTTGTAACTCATCTGACGAGTGTTGAACAACCACAGCCGCAACAACAACCACATGTGCAAGTACAAGCCCAAGTACAAGTGGAAGGAGAGGCAGCGCAAGGAGATGCGCAAGCAGAGGTGCATGGAGGGTCACAAGTGCCCACAATAGTTGTTCCTCCCGAAGTAGGGGCACATCAGGAAATCGACAATCAAGGCGAGGTATCATTTGAGGAAGCCACTCCTCCTGATGATCATTCATTGTCTTCCACACCCCTAGCAAGGAAGAGATCAAGGCTGGTGTCTACATCTTCTTCAAGCACACCTCCTTCTGATGATATGGATCACAATTGGGAACCAGCACCACTGCCTTCTGAGAGTGAGGCACACCATGATCTGACAAAGGTACTTAAGCGTAAAAGGAAGCTCGTCCAAAGTCTCATAGTTATGGAGTGTGATGAGGCTCAACAAGAAGTGGTGGATACTGCTGCTGATGAAGGCTCTCACGACGACGACCCAGTCATCATAAAGGTCACTGCAGCCCCAGCGGGCATGCAGCAAACAGACATTTTGACCCTAGCCAGAGAAGCTGCTGAGCGTGATGATGATGTCGACGAGGAGGCAATGGAAACACAACAATCATTGGAGTTAACTAGTACACCAACACGTACCGCTTCCATATTTCTTCCTCGCCAGAAGGGACCTCCATCCACCTCAACCTCAATTAGTGGTGGTGAAAGTGCACAACGTACTAAAGTTCGGCAATCCACATCCTCCACTCCATCTGGCATTAGCAGCATGACCACCACCACCAGTATCGCCGCCTCCTCCGGCCCCAACAGACAATTCAAGTCCCAAGCTTGGGACTTCTTTAGTGTTTGCCCAAAAAGGGAAAACTTCGCCATTTGTAGCATTTGTAAGCTTGCAGTTAGTCGTGGTAAGTTTGGTACCAACTATGGTACCGGAGGCCAGAGAGGTCATCTTAAGAGACAGCACGCTGTCCAATGGTTTGCGCACCTACAGGCGATCAAGGAAGCCCGAATTGCACGTCAAGAAAACGTTGATGTTTCATCTGATGATGACGAGGAGGAAGATGACGTGTCAAACACTTCACTTACACCCAGTACCCCTGTCAGCAGTACACCCCATGTGAGCCACACTAAGAGTGTGGGAGAGAGTGAGACACCAATGCGAAAAAGTTCATCAGCGAGCGTAACTGGGACGAAGAAGTCATCATCATCATCCCGTAAATGCTTGTTCCAGGGTAACATTAGAAACACGTTGTTAACAGAAGCGCCATATGAACGCAACCACCCACTGACGCGTCTGTATAACACTAAGCTGGCTAAAATGCTAGCTCTGGACCTTCTCCCTTTTTCTTTTGTAGAAGGGGTTGGTTTTCTAGAATTAGTGGCAGCGCTCTGCCCTAAATGGAAGGTTCCGAGCAGGTTCTATTTTGCCAGAGTTGCGGTTCCAGCACTACATTAAGATGTGCTGGAGGTGATTGGGGCAGCTTTGCAAAAGAGTGCTGTTCACACTATACATCTGACAACAGACATGTGGACCAGTGGCGCAGGCGCTGATTACATGTGCATCACTGCACACTGCGTCTCTTTTTCAGGGGTTAAAGCAAAGCTAAACGCAGGTGTTGACCTGGACCAAGTTTTTAAAGCTGCTCGGAAACATGCAACACTAGCCATGTTTGGCTTGGAGAAACGCCACACAGCAGAAAACATTTTGAATGAGTTTAACACAAAGGTCTTTCACTGGCTGTCCCCAAAAAAACGCCAGATTGGTTATGTTTCCACAGATAATGGCGCCAATATAGTTAAGGACATGGAGCTGGGTGACTATTTCAGAGTGCCGTGTTTGGCGCACTGTATAATCCTGGTTGTTAAAAAATTCTTGAGTGATGAAGACAGTCCAGCGTGCGAGATAGTGGCCATCTGCCGAAGAATGTGCAACCATTTCAGCCATTCTTTTAAGGCCCGGAAGCATCTGAGGACCCTGCTACATAACCGTCTAATGCCAGTGAAAGGACTCATCCAGGAGATGGCAACACGTTGGAACTCAACCTTCTACATGCTTGAGCGTCTGTATGAGCAGTATACGGTACTCGATCAGTATTTCTTAACACTGGGTACAGCTCTGAAGGACCTGAGGCTAGATGCGGCGCAATGGGACCTAGTTAAAAGCCTGACAGACATGCTTCGTCCTTTTGAGGTCTTCACGCGTTCAGTCAGCAAGGAGGACTGTAATTTGGGAAAAGCTATCCCATTGTTGCGCATGCTGGAGCACCAACTGAAGGCGGTGTCTTCTATGTTTGAAAAAGATGAAGAAATGAAAGACGCTTTTCTTTTGGCGGAGAAATTATTAGAGCGCCTACTTGGTGATGAACGTCTTAAAATGATCCACTCAGAACAGCATTACATTTGTGCTACTATTCTGGATCCACGCTACAAAAAGGCGCTGGCAGGCCAAGCATTCTTTCCTTTTGGTGATCAAGATGTTACAAAGTACAAACGTTGGCTAGCCTTGTCAGCCAAGAGGTTTGAAAGAGAACGGCAGAAAATTGAAGGAAAAGGCAGTACATCAGCATCAGCAGGCCATCCCAAGTCAAAAGAATCCACTTCAGCACCTGTGGCTGTGGCACAAGTGACCTCTCAACCGTTAAAGACACCGGCAACCGGATCATCTGCACCAGACACAACAGTAACATTGGATGCAGAAGAGGATTGGCTAACTCGGCTTGGGTTTGGTTCTCAAAAGGTCACAGCAAAAAGTAAGCCTAGTGGAGGAACCTTGGAGGACCTTGAGTCGATGGTGCAGGACTATCTGAATGACTCAACAGAGGTCTATGTTAATTCTGACCCATTGGCATATTGGCATGGGAAAAAAGAATTGTGGGCACAGCTCTCCAACCTGGCTATAAACTACTTGTCTTGCCCACTCGCAAGCGTGTCTTCTGAACGTGTTTTCAGTGCTGCTGGTGGCATTGTAGCTTCCAAACGGAGCCGCCTCTCGCCCAAAAATGTGGAGAGGTTAACAATGATCAAGATTAATCAGCACCTCATACCACCAGATTACAAAGTACGAGAAAGCACGCCGGATGAAGACGAGGTGGACAGCAACGTAGATGAGGGAATTTCTTCTCTGTTAGGTGACACTGATCTCACCCTACCTGAATTCGCAGAGTATGATGACGAAGCCTTATTCTTATTCACTGACACCGAGCCCTGAAAATGAGACAATTAATCAATAACTTTCTTTTTCGTCCTTATTCACTTTTATTCCTGTGTGTCTGTCTTTCTTTGTTGTGCACAGTTAATATAATTCAAACTTTAATCACCTAATCACAAAAACAAGCCCATCAGCAGAACTGTCTTCACTTGTTTGCTTATTGATTTGAAGGTGCCGCAGTCTGCATTCCTCAGGTTCACAAGTTCACAAGAACATGCTCCTCTATCCTCCTCCTCCTCCTATTTCCCTCAAAGCAGACGGCTGGATTACGCCCAATGAAGAAAGACTCTGCACTTGTAGGGGTGTTCTACTTCTTTGCGGGTGAGTTGACGGCTCTGGGGCCATTGCTGGGAAGCTCTGATACCGGGTAAAAGTGGTTTGGACAAAATCGGAGGCGGAATTGTTTTGCATTTTTGCTGACTTGCTTGCCTTTTAGGTGCTGTTTGGGGGGATTCCGGGTGTTTGTGGGTGAGTTTTGGGGTCTGGGAGCACTGCTGGGACAGTCTAATTTTGATTGCATTTGCTTTTCAGGAAATCCGTGGCGGAAAACGGGAGTTATGACCTAGCTGCACAGCGCGTTTGGACCGAAGGCCGAGAAATATTGTAAGTATGAGATTTTCCTTTTTGGCTGTTTGGGGGTGTTGTGCTTTTTTGCGGGTGGGTTGGAGGGTCTTGGGGCATTGCTGGGAAGGTCTAATACCGGATAGAAGTGGTTTGGACAAAATCCATGCAGAATTTTTTTTGCTATTTCTGAAATTTTGCTCAATGTAGCGTTTTCGAGGGCCTATTTGGGGGGCTTCCTGGTATTTGTGGGTGGGTTTCGGGGTCTGGGAGCACTGCTGGCTACGGATACTTTAGTTTGCAAGAGGTTTGAAGCAAATCCATGGTGGCAGAGGGGAGTTAGGGCCTAGCTGCAGAGCGCGCGCGGAGTGATTTTGGAAATTGGCAAGAAAATGACTAAGTCCCCATTTTTGTACTTTTGCTTTTTGGCTGTTTGGGGGTCTTCTACTAGTTTTCTCCTGGGTTGACGGCTCTGGAGCCATTGCTGGGAAGCTCTAATACCGGATAAAAGTGGTTTGGACCAAATCGGAGGCGGATTTCTTTTTGCATTTTTGCTGACTTGCTTGCCTTTCAGGTGCTGTTTGGGGGGTTCCGGGTGTTTGTGGGTGAGTTTTGGGGTCTGGGAGCACTGCTGGGACAGTCTAATTTTGATTGCATTTGCTTTTCAGGAAATCCGTGGTGGAAAACGGGAGTTATGACCTAGCTGCACAGCGTGTTTGGACCGAAGGCCGAGAAATATTGTAAGTATGAGATTTTCCTTTTTGGCTGTTTGGGGGTGTTGTGCTTTTTTGCGGGTGGGTTGGCGGGTCTTGGGGCATTGCTGGGAAGGTCTAATACCGGATAGAAGTGGTTTGGACAAAATCCATGCAGAATTTGTTTAGCTATTTCTGAAATTTTGCTCAATGTAGCGTTTTCGACGGCCTGTTTGGGGGGCTTCCTGGTATTTGTGGGTGGGTTTCGGGGTCTGGGAGCACTGCTGGCTACGGATACTTTAGTTTGCAAGAGGTTTGAAGCAAATCCATGGTGGCAGAGGGGAGTTAGGGCCTAGCTGCAGAGCGCGCGCGGAGTGATTTTGGAAATTGGCAAGAAAATGACTAAGTCCCCATTTTTGTACTTTTGCTTTTTGGCTGTTTGGGGGTCTCCTACTAGTTTTCTCCTGGGTTGATGGCTCTGGAGCCATTGCTGGGAAGCTCTAATACCGGATAAAAGTGGTTTGGACCAAATCGGAGGCGGATTTCTTTTTGCGTTTTTGCTGACTTGCTTGCCTTTCAGGTGCTGTTTGGGGGGTTCCGGGTGTTTGTGGGTAAGTTTTGGGGTCTGGGAGCACTGCTGGGACAGTCTAATTTTGATTGCATTTGCTTTTCAGGAAATCCGTGGTGGAAAATGGGAGTTATGACCTAGCTGCACAGCGTGTTTGGAACGAAGGCCGAGAAATATTGTAAGTATGAGATTTTCCTTTTTGGCTGTTTGGGGGTGTTGTGCTTTTTTGCGGGTGGGTTGGCGGGTCTTGGGGCATTGCTGGGAAGGTCTAATACCGGATAGAAGTGGTTTGGACAAAATCCATGCAGAATTTACTTTTGCTATTTCTGACATTTTGCTCAATGTAGCGTTTTCGGGGGCCTGTTTGGGGAGCTTCCTGGTGTTTGTGGGTGGGTTTCGGGGTCTGGGAGCACTGCTGGCTATGGATACTTTAGTTTGCAATAGGTTTGAAGCAAATCCATGGTGGCAGAGGGGAGTTAGGGCCTAGCTGCAGAGCACGCGCTGAGTGATTTTGGAAATTGGCAAGAAAATGACTAAGTCCCCATTTTTGTACTTTTGCTTTTTGGCTGTTTGGGGGTCTTCTACTAGTTTTCTCCTGGGTTGACTGCTCTGGGGCCATTGTTGGGAAGCTCTAATACCGGATAAAAGTGGTTTGGACCAAATCGGAGGCTGAATTGTTTTTTGCTTTTTTGCTGACTTGCTTGCATTTCAGGTGCTGTTTGGGGGGTTCCGGGTGTTTGTGGGTGAGTTTTGGGGTCTGGGAGCACTGCTGGGACAGTCTAATTTTGATTGCATTTCCTTTTCAGGAAATCCGTGGTGAAAAACTGGAGTTATGACCTAGCTGCACAGCGTGTTTGGACCGAAGGCCGAGAAATATTGTAAGTATGAGATTTTCCTTTTTGGCTGTTTGGGGGTGTTGTGCTTTTTTGCGGGTGGGTTTGCGGGTCTTGGGGCATTGCTGGGAAGGTCTAATACCGGATAGAAGTGGTTTGGACAAAATCCATGCAGAATTTCTTTTTGCTATTTCTGACATTTTGCTCAATGTAGCGCTTTCGGGGGCCTGTTTGGGGGGCTTCCTGGTGTTTGTGGGTGGGTTTCGGGGCCTGGGAGCACTGCTGGCTATGGATACTTTAGTTTGCAAGAGGTTTGAAGCAAATCCATGGTGGCAGAGGGGAGTTGGGGCCTAGCTGCAGAGCGCGCGTGGAGTGATTTTGGAAATTGGCAAGAAAATGACTGTGTCCATTTTTGTACTTTTGCTTTTTGGCTGTTTGGGGGTCTTCTACTAGTTTTCTCCTTGGTTGACTGCTCTGGGGCCATTGCTGGGAAGCTCTAATACCGGATAAAAGTGGTTTGGACCAAATCGGAGGCGGAATTTATTTTGCATTTTTGCTGACTTGCTTGCCTTTTAGGTGCTGTTTGGGGGGGGTTTCCGCGTGTTTGTGGGTGAGGTTTGGGGTCTGGGAGCACTGCTGGGACAGTCTAATTTTGATTGCATTTGCTTTTCAGGAAATCCGTGGTGGAAAACGGGAGTTATGACCTAGCTGCACAGCGTGTTTGGACCGAAGGCCGAGAAATATTATAAGTATGAGATTTTCCTTTTTGGCTGTTTGGGGGTGTTGTGCCTTTTTGCAGGTGGGTTGGCGGGTCTTGGGGCATTGCTGGGAAGGTCTAATACCGGATAGAAGTGGTTTGGACAAAATCCATGCAGAATTTCTTTTTGCTATTTCTGACATTTTGTTCAATGTAGCGCTTTCGGGGGCCTGTTTGGGGGGCTTCCTGGTGTTTTTTTGGGTGGGTTTCGGGGTCTGGGAGCACTGCTGGCTATGGATACTTTAGTTTGCAAGAGGTTTGAAGCAAATCCATGGTGGCAGAGGGGAGTTAGGGCCTAGCTGCAGAGCGCGCGCAGAGTGATTTTGGAAATTGGCAAGAAAATGACTAAGTCCCCATTTTTGTACTTTTGCTTTTTGGCTGTTTGGGGGTCTTCTACTAGTTTTCTCCTGGGTTGACGGCTCTGGGGCCATTGCTGGGAAGCACTAATACCGGATAAAAGTGGTTTGGACCAAATCGGAAGCGGAATTTTATTTGCATTTTTGCTGACTTGCTTGCCTTTCAGGTGCTGTTTGGGGGCGTTCCGGGTGTTTGTGGGTGAGTTTTGGGGTCTGGGAGCACTGCTGGGACAGTCTAATTTTAATTGCATTTGCTTTTCAGGAAATCCGTGGTGGAAAACGGGAGTTATGACCTAGCTGCACAGTGTGTTTGGACCGAAGGCCGAGAAATATTGTAAGTATGAGATTTTCCTTTTTGGCTGTTTGGGGGTGTTGTGCTTTTTTGCGGGTGGGTTGGCGGGTCTTGGGGCATTGCTGGGAAGGTCTAATACCGGATAGAAGTGGTTTGGACAAAATCCATGCAGAAATTTTTTTTGCTAATTCTGAAATTTTGCTCAATGTAGCGTTTTCCGGGGCCTGTTTGGGGCGCTTCCTGGTAGTTGTGGGTGGGTTTCGGGGTCTGGGAGCACTGCTGGCTATGGATACTTTAGTTTGCAAAAGGTTTGAAGCAAATCCATGGTGGCAGAGGGGAGTTGGGGCCTAGCTGCAGAGCGCGCGTGGAGTGATTTTGGAAATTGGCAAGAAAATGACTGTGCCCATTTTTGTACTTTTGCTTTTTGGCTGTTTGGGGGTCTTCTACTAGTTTTCTCCTGGGTTGACGGCTCTGGGGCCATTGCTGGGAAGCTCTAATACCGGATGAAAGTGGTTTGGACCAAATCGGAGGCGGAATTTATTTTGCATTTTTGCTGACTTGCTTGCCTTTCAGGTGCTGTTTGGGGGGTTCCAGGTGTTTGTGGGTGAGTTTTGGAGTCTGGGAGCACTGCTGGGACAGCCTAATTTTGATTGCATTTGCTTTTCAGGAAATCCGTGGTGGAAAACGGGAGTTATGACCTAGCTGCACAGCGCGTTTGGACTGAAGGCTGAGAAATATTGTAAGTATGAGATTTTCCTTTTTGGCTGTTTGGGGGTGTTGTGCTTTTTTGCGGGTGGGTTGGCGGGTCTTGGGGCATTCCTGGGAAGGTATAATACCGGATAGAAGTGGTTTGGACAAAATCCATAAGGAAAAGCCTTTTGGCACTTTTTGTAACTTAGGGTTCGTTAGGGTTAGCCCTAGCAGCAGGATTGCATGTATTTCGGGGTGTTGTAGATTTTTGCAACTGAGTTCTGGGGTCTTAGAGCACTCGTGAGAATGTGTAATTTTGGTTGCACGTCATTTGAAGAAAATCCATGGTGGGAAAGGGGGGATTTGGCATAGTTAAAGAAAGCCTTTGCCACTATTCTTAACTTAGGGCTCGTTAGGGTTAGAAGTATTTGTATTGCATGTGTTTGGGTGGGGGGTTTACGAGTCTTGGAGCGATGCTGGCTATGGATACTTTTGCTTGCTTGCAAGCGGTTTGAATACAATCCACAATGGGTAAGGGGGTATTTGGGCCTACTTTTACTTTCAAAGTACGTTTTGTCACCAGTTTTCTGCTAGGCCTCGTTTTTTGAGATCTGATTGGGGGTCTTCTACATTTTTGCGACTGGCTTTAGTAAGGGTCTGGGTGGGAGCACTGCTGGGAAGGTCTAATTTTGTTCTAAAACACAGTTTACAGTACACCTAGCTTGAGGGGAAAGATCCGCTAAATTAATTTGCCCATACTTATTTATCCTTCAAAAGGTGACTCAGACAGAGTACGCACTTTCAAAAATATTGTACTGTCTATTAGGAAAATCAAAGTGTGACTTTTTGCACTACACAGCGTACATACCTTATATTTATTTATCAGTGGTGTTGTAATATATATCACTTCCTGTTTTTCGTTCAATAATTACAGGCCGGGTTTCAGTCTGTGCAATGGGGAAAAAAGGATGGAGTCAGGCTTCACATTAGCGAGCCGCAATTCAGCATCCGCCAGGCAGGCAGTGGACAGGGTGTCTTCTGGTCACCAACATTGATGGACGAAGCGTCAGCTGGAATGGAGAAGTGCCGCTAATAAGAGGAATTGTTTGCTGCATGCAACTTACTTACCAAATTCAACAGGACAACTACAACAACATACAGATACAGTATCCATTGTTTTCTTCTATGAGTGTGACTGTATTTCTTGGATCTCTCTCTGCTTCTAAATTGATCCCTACAGCCATTCTATAGGTTTACTTCGGCTATTTTTTAAACCTAATTTAATGTAAGAAGTGTTTCTCTGAGTGCAGAGATAGGCAAGTGAAAACGCTGCAGCCCTGTACTGTCGCATTCTAGTACTACTTACTTTTCAGTAACATTTGTACCCAAAGATTTCTTTATCTTCAATTATTGTTTGTCCATGCTGTGCTTTTTTTTTCTTCTCTCAACAAAACCTACCCAAAAAGTAACCCCCATTCCCATCCATTTTCCAAACCCTAACCCTCTTCCCCCGGGCTGTGTGGTTTTGCTGGATGTGTGACTAAATGACATCAATAATTTCACACACTTGCTGGGGAGGATAAGGTCATAGCAACAGGCTGGTGAAGGAATCCGAGGATATATTCTAGACTTACTCAGCTTCAGTACTATTTCTTGTAGTAGTAGCCAATGTCAAAGAAATCCAACACAAGTACAAGTTATACTTTCAATACTTTACCATTTGTTAGGCTACATTGTGGCACTGTTCTAGTGTACTGTCACCTGCTATATTCTCTATCGTACCGTTGTAATGCTACAGTAAGGACAAACCAGGTTTCATTTTCTTTTTTTCCATAGGCATGCAACTGCCACTGTGTCACACCAACAGTACCACCGCAATGAGGAGGACATTTCATCCACCCAGGATTGCCAACCTTAATCGCCATTTCCCGTGGAGCCAGCCCTGGGCCTAGCCCTACTTTTAAACACAAATTACAGGTAAGATAAGCGTTTGGTTGGAGGTAGTATAATGGAGTATTAGGAGAGACGAGAGATTGATGGTAGTACTACTAAAGTCCTAGGACTCTTCAGGAAAACAAACTTACTGTTAAACCCCCACCCACCAGACTCAAAAGCAGTAAAAAACAGGTATGGTCAGATAAAGTTTCAAAAAGTATATTTTTGTAGCCCTAACAAAATAATCTCCCGCAAGACCCTCCCTAACCCCAACGATTGTCCTTCAAAAGTCCCAAAAACAACCCAACTCCCAATTCCCACCCCCCAAAAGTCTCTAAAAAAGGGGCAAGGGACACTACGGCGGGGTGCTGTTGACTTTAGTGGCCAGGGCATCATACTCCTTGTGGAGGGTGGCATGGTCGAAGGGGAGGCCCTCCACCAAGTTCTTATAGGTTAGGACCTCCTGCTCCAGGTAGGACACTCTGAGGCATAAGCGGCGCTGGCGTGCCTTGCAACTCCTGTGGGGGGCAGCTGCTGTCTTTGCTGCTCGGCGGTGGCGGTTGGCTTTGGTAGCCCGGCTCCGTACCGCTGGATCACTGCGCTGGCTGGCAGCCCGTGGGGGCACGGAGGAGGATGCAGCTGTCCCAGTGGATGTTGTTGTTGTACCGGTAGACTGCGTGTCTTCCTCCTCCAGGGCCACCAGCCGCCGATATTCGGCGACAGTGGCATCCATCCTCCGTTGCCGGGCCATTCGAGCCAGCTCCCTCCTTGATGGTCTGTTTGATTTGGAAGGAGCAACTATATGAAGAAAGAAAGACATAGTCTGTAACCAATGCTCCTTAAGATTAACACAAAAGGATTGAGCAGAAAGTTGTGTCACAGTACAAGTAGCAAATTGAAAGCACAGTACATAACTATTGAGGACAGTATCTATCTAACCTCCGACTTCTTCATCCTTGCTCTAACATTAGTGGGAGTTTAAGGAACAAATTCTACGAGCACTATGGACTTCCATTACAGTCGACTATGACAGTACACCAGTCTTATTCTTCTTCTTCTCTCTTGTTTAGGAAAATTGGTATGTTATCTTATGCAAGCCGGCATAATGCCAGCGCAGTGAACTTGCACCCGAGAAAAACAGACGCACACCATGATGAGTGAGACAGACTTGCGTTACTGTACCGGTCCAGTAAATGCAGGTGGTGAAGCTCTTACTTTTCTATTACGTGTGGCACTGAGAATACTATGTTAAAGGGGCTACTGCTTAATTAATTTAGCTTTCACCCTACAGTGCAAATGAGTACTAGAAAAGGAAAATGAAGAAGCTAAATAATCTGATTATCTATCACTTCACATGGGATGTATTTGATGACATATGGGATGACTTTAGGTGCTTTGCTTATTATTGAGTGAACAGTGATACACCCACACATGAATGACATACTACTACTAAACTAAAGTTATTAAGAGAGGTAGGGAGTGTCCACCGTAATAACCTGATATTTGCTGTGCTTGCAGTTGCAATACAAGCTACTGCTACTATTCATGGTAGTATTTAGACAAAATTACAACTTCTTTTCCTTGCCTTTCCTACACTGGAACGGACGTGCGGGTGCGGTGTTACATGCTCTTCAAAGTAACACTTAGTTCATCCAGTGACCGTCTACTCTCTCTAGATACACATATGCTATCTAAGAGTCAGATAGTACCATGATCCAGGCATCCATCCATTCATTCAAAGTATATGCACACATACAGTTTCTGTTTCACCCACCCAGGCTGTTCTCCTTCCACCCATCCTTGCTTCATCATTCACCCAGCCATGCACCATACCATATTCTTTCCTTCCCAGCCACCTCGGGGATCAAGCAAACACATATCATTCTTCTTTGCCAGTCATCATTAAATTTCTCGTCCTTCCACATTTACTTACACCCTTCTTTCGCTTTTCGTTCATCCCATCCATCAAGTTCATCTCAGATCTGATTGGGATTCTTCTCGCCAAAAACTTCACAGCTAAGTCGAAGTACATTTAGAGGAGGCTACTACCTGGTTGATTTATAATACACCCGTGCAGAAAGCACACTCTGCAGTCTTCAATCTCAATAAGTAAGGAATATATAGCTTACCTCTGCCTGCCACCACCGTGTTAACCCTCACAGGCACGTCCGGCACTTGCACCGCCTGCTCCCCAGAGTTGTTCCCCTCGTCCAATACCACCACCTCCGCGCTGGCCCCGCCACCAGATGTTCCACCTACAAAGTACATTTAAGAATGTTAGAATACACCACTCACTACTATATAATATTTGGTCTAGGAGGAATAAAGAAATGTGAAAAAAACAGAATACAATGTAATAATTTGTGACTGTCTACTCTAAAGTAAAAATGTCCCTTTTTCCAGGGAAGGCTGTTGTCTTGCTGCATTTTTTGGCACAACTGATGAATGCTTGCTTTTTATTTTTAACACGCACCACTTTTTCTCCTAACAGACAGAAGCTTGACTTCTAAGAACACGAGCAGGATCAAGTTCAAACCGGGTGAGAGCTCGGCTCGACCACAAGAAATGTGTCCAATTAATAGTCTGCACTAAGCACTTTTCCATTTTCAGTTAAACGTTTAGTTCTATGACAAACTTGATTTTAATAAATGTGTTTACTTTTAATAACGCTTTTAAACTTAAACAGACTCTGTGGTTTTTGGTCCTCCAGACTAGAGTGGATGAGCTAAAGGTTTTGGAATTTTTGCAAGCATGAGTCCGTGCCTCTGACACTTCTTGACTCTGACTCCGTACTCTTGTCCTGCGTTGGATAATCTAATCATCATTGGGGATCAATCATCTGTGACTTTGGGAGCTAAATGACTCTGCCACACTATCTAGTCAGTAAGGAGATTGGGGGTTCAACTACAAAGTCTGTTATCACTGAGGTATGTAGAAAGTCTAACAGCACCTATTATAATTGATAAGCTAAACAATGCATTATTTAGTGTCCATAGTTCTGTTTGTGCAGATTTGTCCCTGCAACAGTAGTAGAATGGATAGTCCTACTTTCCAAACCAAAAGTAAAGTAGTATCTTATTCTTTCTTGGTGGTCATTCACCTTTTTATTGTTGGCAATTGTCAAAGCATAAACATTTAGAAGACTTGAAAAGACATTATGGACAATCCCAGAGGACTGCACTCAGTGCATAGAGCTATTGCTGACTAGAATGGGAGTCCAATGGAATTGCCAAATGTGCAATCTTAGTTAGCTACACAGACAGACTAATAAGAATAATCTAGTAATACCACAGGGAGTCATAGTCGAGGCAGGATAAGAATTTAGATCCAGTCTACAAGAAGATCAAAGACGATTTAGAAAAAATCGAATGAGGAACGCTAGGAAAAAATAGGTACTCTATATTAAAATTAAAACTTACTGGGGCCAGCAAAGGAGCCCTAGCTAGCCCGATCCTGGCCTGCATCCTGAACAGCACCCTCCTCCTCCTCCTGTGTCCTCTTGCCCCTGGAGGGAGCTGATGTACAACATGAAAGAAAGAAAGACCAGAAAACATGGATGATATTTGTCAACCAAATCAAACATTTCAAAAGAACAATAACAAAATATATTGGCGAAATAGCAAATAGACAACTATTCCACGGGATATATTGACCGATCTCATGTGGTCTACTACGTTATTAGTATTGCTTGATTTGCGGACCGTCGAATTGGAAAGTTCTTATGTAACTCACTAAATAAAGTACTAAAAAGGTTTGCCTAGGATTGGCAGGCAGCAGTCCACAGCACGCGAAGTGACAGACAAAGTCCATCGTGATTGCAGATCAGCGACAACACTAAAGTTTCCTACTACATTAACCAGTCATTAAAATACTCAAACTATCAATCCACCACCACTATTTCTTCTTATCGCCATGTGTACAAAGGAAGGACTGGACTTGAGTCTGTAGGGGCTGATTTAGAAGCCCCTTGCGGCTCTTTTGCTCCATTGTTGCGTGACTTTTGTGACGCAGCGGCAGAACAAAAGAGGCGCAATGGTTTGAGTTTGAGTTTAAAATTACTTTTAGAGCGCACGTATACCAGCGGTTTCTTGGCGCTATAACTAACAGGATCCGGGGCTAAAAGGCTGGGAGAGCTAAAGGAGAGTTACAAAAAGGACTTCATGAACAAGTGAGTCTTGAGGTGTTTACGGAATTGTGAGTAGAGTGTAATGGTACGAAGTTCAATGGGAAGGGAGTTCCAAAGGGTTGGGGCAAGGGTGGCAAATTTAGAGCCTCCCCACTTCTTTCTCCGGTAGCGTGGGATGGTGAGGAGGGACTGGGAAGACGAGCGAAGTTCCCTGGTGGGGACATATGGAACGATCTCGGAGGAGATGAACGCGGGTGCCAGGCCAAGTCGGGCCAGGAAGGTGATGGAGGCGAGCTTGAATTGGATTCTGGCTCGCACGGGGAGCCAGTGTAGAGATTTCAGAAGAGGGGTAGAGTGATGGAATTTTGGAAGTTTGAAGGCCAGGCGGGCCGCCTGGTTTTGTATCTGCTGAAGGCGACGCAAGCTATATGCAGGAATGCCGGCATACAGGGCGTTGCCGTAATCCAGGCGGGACACCACCATGGCCAGGATGATAAGTTTAAGAGCAGAAAAAGTAAAGAAACGAGACACCCTGCGTATAGTGCGCAGTGAAAGGAAAGAAGAAGATACCACAGAGCTAACCTGGGAGTGAAGGGTGAGTTGAGAATTAAGTTTTATGCCTAGGGTTTTGACAGAGGAAGAGGGTGCAGGAGAGGGGCCAAGAGAGGGAGGCCAGAAAAGAGAGGACCAGGGGCTGGATGAACCACCCGTCAACACCAGCTCGGTCTTGTCGGGGTTAAGTTTGAGGTGATTGTGGTTCATCCAGTCCCTGACGTGGAGCATGACAGATTGAAAGTTTAGGACAGAAGAGGGGGAAGAGGATAGATTGAAGACAAACTGGAGGTCATCCGCATAATTAAATACGGCGACCTCCATCTGTTGGAGAGAGAAAATCAGAGGGGCGATATACAGATTAAACAGGAGGGGGGAGAGGGAAGAACCTTGGGGAACCCCGCACTGGACTTTCCGGAGGTCTGCTGTGAAGTCACCCAGGCGAACCGCCTGGGTACGGTCGCTCAGGAAGGAGGACAACCAGACCAGGGCGGTCCCCCCGATCCCCGCCGCCTTGATACGGGAAAGTAAGATGGTGTGATCCACTGTATCAAAGGCGGCTGAGAGATCGAGGAGCACAAGGGCCTGGTGCTGATTGGTATCCATACCCTCCCTGAGGTTGTCCAGGACCGAAATGACAACGGACTCCGTAGAGTGTGCGTGGCGGAAACCGGCTTGGCGAGGGGCAAGAGCTCCATGCTTCTCCACAAAGGAGCTCAGAGCGCAGGTGACATGGCGCTCAAGCACCTTGGCCAAAAAAGGCAGGAGGGAGATGGGGCGGAAATTGGCAGGGACAGAAGGATCTGCCCCAGGTTTTTTCAGAATAGGCACAATTACCACGGACTTGAAGGAGTTGGGAACTACGCCTTGAGCAAGATAGCTGTTAAGGAGGTGAAGGGGGGGGTCTGGGCAAGAGACAAAGATATGGCGGAGAATGTGAGCCGGACAGGGGTCAAGCAGAGAGCCAGACTTGACCAGGGGCACCAGGGAGGTCAAACATTTCCGAGTGATGGGGGGGGAGGGTGGTGAGTTCACCCTTGGGAGGGGGACATTGGGGGTCAACGAAGGAGGGAGAGGGGGGAGGGATGTTGGCCTTGATGGTAGCAATTTTATGAATAAAGTAATTATTAAGAGAGAGGCAGAGTTCTTCGGACGGGCCAGGTTTAAGGGTTGTTCTGTCCGAGAACGCCAGGTTGTGGACGATGGTAAAAATCTCCTTAGACTGGTTTTCCGCGGCTAGGATTTTGGAGGAGAAATATGATGTTTTGGCCTCCAAGATGTCTTTTTTATACTGGGTAAGGGTGTTGGTATACTCCAGTTTTAGAGTGGGGCAATAGTTTCTCCTCCATGCCCACTCTGCGCGGCGTACCTTTAGTTTGGTGGCCTTTAGCTTTTCGTTGAACCACCGATTAGCGTCCTTGTCACGTTTAGAGGTGATGCGCTTGAGCGGGGCAACGGAGTCGCGGCCAGAGGAGAGCCACTGGTCTATGGCGTCAACCTGGGAGAAGGTGGAAAGGCCCTGTAGGGAAGGGACAGAAGAGATAAGAAGGGAGGAAAGATTTTCCAGGTTAACTCGGCCCCATGAGCGAACCCAGGTGTTTTTGGGGCGAGGGGGCTTAGCTGGGAGGTGGATAGGAAGGAAGAAAGAAATCAGGTGGTGGTCAGACCAAGAGCAAGGCGAAATGGAGAGAGATTCCACGGGGCAGTTCAGGGACCAGATCTGGTCAAGCGTATGACCTTTGATATGGGTGGGGGAGTGAACATGAGATGGGAAGTTGAGGGATAAAAGGGTTTCGGAAAATTCCTTAGAGGACGGACATTCGGCAGGGTCGGAGGGCCAGAAATTAAAGTCACCAAGGAGCAGAATGGAGGAGTTATTGACTGTAATGGTGGCCAAGACTTCCAAGAAGTCAGGGAGAAACTGTAGGGGGGATTGAGGAGGACGGTAGGTGAGAAAGCAGGTCAGGGGGGGAGAGGTGGAGATAGTGCGAATCACTAGGAATTCGGTGGTCGCAATGTTAGGCAGGGGTAGAATTTGAAAGGGAAGATCGGCACGTGCGATGACCGCCCTGAGGGCATAGTAAGTGGCCGGTAAGGTGGATAGTAGGGCAGGGAGGGAGTCATCGCAGAACCAGGTCTCAGTTAGAAAAAGAAGATCTGGAGCATGAAGATCTAGCAGAACCGAGAGTTCATGCGCATGAGCAACAGCGGACCGGGTGTTGAGGTAGAAAGCCGTAAGGGCTTTAGAGGTTGATGTAGGAACAGTGTTACAAGGTGAAAGAGAGGGGTCAACTGTAGGGAGAGGGAGGTGAGGGGGGTATTGGGGGTGAGACCCAAAGAGGAAATGCGAGAACAAATGGAGGCCGTGATGGGCCGGGGACCCTGGAGGCTACGTAGTAGGTCCGGGGTATAGGTGATGAGTGGGGCAGAGTGACGTGCCCCTAGTCCCGGCCAGTCGCCGACGGGCGCAGACAGGCTTGCCTTAGGCGCGCCTTTGGCGCGCAATCGTCGCGCCCGCTGCGCTCGTCCGCTGCGCTTCCTACCAAGACACATGATTTATGGTGGAGGGTCAAGGCGTTGGAGGGGGTGTGGCCAACAGAGGGGGCGTGTCTCGTGGCGCGCCTCGCCCTCGGGAATGGCGACCAAGATGAAGGGAGTCGTTGCAGTGTGAGCCCGCTGTTTAAGGAGATGCCAAATAGTGCAAGTAAGTCAGGAGAGTTTAAAATCACAATATTACAACAAAGTTTTAAAAAAAGCAAGTTTTCGCGCTCCCGGCTTTCCGCCTCAGGAGTCCGATTATTAGTGCCGCGCCATAGGATCTGGGCGCACTATTTATACACCTAGTGAGGGGGCGTGGCCAACAGAGGGGGCGTGTCTCGTGGCGCGCCTCGCCCTCGGGAATGGCGACCAAGATGGAGGGAGTCGTTGCAGCGTGAGCCCGCTGTTTAAGGAGATGCCAAATAGTGCAAGTAAGTCAGGAGAGTTTAAAATCACAATATTACAACAAAGTTTTAAAAAATGCAAGTTTTCGCGCTCCCGGCTTTCCGCCTCAGGAGTCCGATTGTTAGTGCCGCGCCATAGGATCTGGGCGCACTATTTATACACCTGGTGAGGGGGCGTGGCCAACAGAGGGGGCGTGTCTCGTGGCGCGCCTCGCCCTCGGGAATGGCGACCAAGATGAAGGGAGTCGTTGCAGCGTGAGCCCGCTGTTTAAGGAGATGCCAAATAGTGCAAGTAAGTCAGGAGAGTTTAAAATCACAATATTACAACAAAGTTTTTAAAAAAGCAAGTTTTTGCGCTCCCAGCTTTCCGCCTCAGGAGTCCGATTGAATGGTGCGGCGTATATTAACAACGTGACGCATATGGGAGATGCATCACGTTGTAAAGCCTTGCGCCATCAGGGGGCGTTCCGGCGCAAGGGAGGGCGTTCCTGCGCAGGAACGCATCCTAAAAGTGGCTGAGGGAAATCTACAAGATTTTAATCAGTCACTTTAAGGACAATGATGTGTGACTCAAACCCTGCGCCTGCTTGAAGCAGACGTACGGCTTGACGCAGCATTGGGGAGATAGGGCACCCCAGAGCATTGATGGAGCTGCGCCATCGTTGCGACGCAACTCCAGCAATGCGCCGCCTTTACGGCACAGATGCGTAACGCTTTGGAGGCCCATGGTGCGCCGCATTGTAAATACGGCGCACCATGGGTGGTGGTGGCGTGGCGCACAATTACTGGTGCATCCCTGCAACTTTGCAGAGATGCGCCGGTAATTAAAAATCTGAACCTTAGTGTCTAGCATTACGCAGTTCTTTAAACTACACTCATACATAATTTCACAGGCAAATGAAATGAACACAAAATCGAAAACAAATAAGCATAGTAGCAACACTACTGAGAAGGAGAGCAGTGCACCTGAAATGCACAGAAGATTTTGAAATATAATTTACCTACAATGTAATCAGCAGCATTATTGCTCTTGGTAAAAAACAAAAATTTGCAATATAATAACACACAGAGCAGGAGAAAACAGAGTAGTAAAGAAATAGCTACTACTACTCACCAAGCCCGGGGATCTCAAGGCCAAGCAGGTCGAGCAGATCGCGTTCACGGTCCAGGACATCCTTCCAGCGGTGGGTGGCCTTGTTGTAGGTGCGCCGGACCCGAGAGTGGTGGTACATGGCCCGGCACACCTTCTCCCACCGCTTCCGGCGCTCCCGGATCCCGTACCCGCTACCGATCTTGCCGCCTGCCATGATGGTCCAGGGGAGGCGGCGCTGAACATAAAAAATTAGTGCGGCCACCTCCTCCGGGCTGAAGATCTCCCGGGGTGCGACTGTCTCCCCCCTCAAACGCCCACACGGGAGCCGGGCACGGGGTGCGGGACCCTTCCCCTTCTCGGGATGCTTCCCGGCTCCCTTCACCATGGTATGGGCGGAAAGGAAGCTAAATAATAAAGAAAATAGAATAGGGAAGAGAAGAAAAGAAAAGAGTTTGAAAAAGTAGTTTAAAATTAACCAAAAGTAGCAGAAAACACAAAAATATAGGGCTCGAAAAATAGAGGGATAGATAATAAGTAAAATAGATTAAAAAAAACTTCAAACAAGCAAAGGATGGCAGAGATTTAGAGAGGATACAAAAAGCATGCCCAGAACCATAGCAATGAATGAGAAACAAGATGGCCGCGCCTGTTCACGACCGCGTGGGTAAGTTTGCGCGAGATTTTCCTCGCGATCACACGCGAAATTGTACTAGCGAGCCGCACACTTTGCGAGATTACACATCGCGCCCGGAAATGGAAATACGTCATGCAAACAAGATGGCCGCGCCCGTGAACGACCGCAAGGGTAACTTCGCAGCGTTGCGCTACAAGCGGCTCGCTAAAACGCACAAAACCTTGCGAACTAACACGCCCCAAAAAAAACAAATCGCATATTCGCACAAATTCGCGGCTTCCGAATTCGATCTTGCGCAAGTTGGCGCCCCGCGAATCCCGCGAAATTGCAGAAAAACGAGTTTTGCAAAACTGAAAGCAATCAGCAGGTGCAAAAGTTCAAACTAGGAATCATTTGCCTGGTTTGGCGGCTCAGCACTGCTCTTAGCGTTGCGTGGCTAGCGCGTTTCGCTTTTAATTACCCGTTTATATTTTTGTTTATTTCTGTTTGTTTTTCCCTGTTTTTAGCTGGAAGCTGTCCCCTTACCTCCACAATAATTGTTTTTCCACCTCTGCTTTAACGGGTCCGGTTCTGGGGCTGTTGGGGTTCTGCTTCGTGTGTACTTTGGGCGCCATTTTGGGAGGGGCATTGACGCTTTTGCAGCGGCTTATTAAGCGTCCTGGTGGGGCGGGTCGCACCTCACCTGGAGGCCCTATTTAAACCAGTCCTCTTAGCGCAGCAGGATCGCGCAGCGGGTTTGCCATCGCTTTGCCTGAGTCTTGCCAGAGTCCTGCCCGTCAGCGTCCCAGAGGCGGCGGAGCGGCGGGTGGGTTAGGCTTCTTAGGGTTCTCTGCTGCTGTCGGGAGGATGGTATACTATTTGGCGCTGGAACTTCGCTCTTTGCAAAAGGTATACTGTGCCTGTCTTACTGTTTTTCCTGGTCGCTATAGGGGTAAAAGGCAATGCCCTGGATGTGGTTGGTCACCAGGATATGCCCATCCTGCTTCATTGAAGAGGGGAGAGGCCAATGTGAAACATCTTTGTCTGCTCTTAAACAATAGATCAGTGCGCAGACATGCCCTGGAGATCTTCGATCTCCTTGTTATGGAAAAACCATTATGTCTGATGTTGACTGAGACATGGCTGGGGGATCTGTCCAATCCCGATATCGTGGCGGCTATCCCGCCGGAATATAATATTTTTAGGCAAGATAGATTGAAGGGGAGGGGAGGAGGGGTGGCTCTTGTGGTGAATAAGCTTGCCGCTTGTTCTATCATCCCTATGGATACTATTACAGGTTCTGAATCCCTGGCCTTCTCTATTACTCTGGCCCCTCATCAAGCTCTTAAAGGGCTGCTGGTCTATAGACCCCCTGGACCGGCGGGATCCTTTTTTGATGAACTGCAGGGAGCTATTTCGGGGTTAGCCTTGAGAGCTGTGCACTGTGTGCTGGCGGGAGATTTCAACTTCCACATGGATGAGGGTGAAGATCCGGATGCGAACAAACTATTCGATATTACGGCTCCCCTTGGTTTTGCCCCTTTTCTTTCAGGCCCCACACATGACGAGGGTCACACTCTGGATCAGGTTTTTTCCACGGCCCCCTTAGAAGATATAGAGCTTCTTCCGGTGCTCTAGTCCGATCACAGGCTGGCTAGGTTCTATGTACCGGGCAGGGAGAAACTGCCTAGCAATGCGCCTAGACAGCATGGACCAGTCTCTAGGGCACTTCATCGGGTGACTCCTGAGATGCTAGCCCAGGCATCTCTTGACCATCCGTGCCCCCTTTCGGGCGACTTAGAGCAGGATTTAGAGTCTCTGCAGGTGTGGCTGACGGACAGGCTGAATGATTTAGCCCCTGCGATGGCCCCTCGGGTAACACCAAAACGGGTCTCTGCTCCGTGGTTCACGGAAGCACTGTCTGCCTCTCGTCGCCAGTGCAAGGTGGCTGAGAGGGCTTGGCGCTCACAGTACGACCCGGCGGCCAGAATTGTATACAGGACTGCGATCAAAGTATATCATCGCTATATCCTCTGTGAGAAAAAGGGTTACTTGGCTAGGCGGATAGAGGCAGCCTCCAATTCATGTAAGGAGATCTTTACTATTGTGAGGGAGTTTACAGCCCCTAGATCTAATCTATCTCAAACTGCTCCCTCTGAGTCGTGGGTGTGTGATCTTGCCAAGTTTTTTACGGATAAGATTAAATTGATTCAGGACTCCTTTCCTGAGAGGTTGGTTGAAGTTCGTCCCAGTAGTGGGGACGGGTCAGTTCCATCGCCCACCCTGGACTCTGTCTTGGCTGTTTTTCCGCCTATCTCTTCCTCTGTGTCATTGGCACTTTTGGCCAACCTTAAATCGGGGTCGCCGTTAGACCCCTGCCCGGCCAAATTCCTGGCGAAGATGGCGGTTGTGGTAAACCCGTTGGTTAACCCACTTTTGAACCTCTCCTTGAGTGAGGGGGTGGTCCCGCAGATTTGGAAGCGGGAGATGGTGATCCCCCTCCTTAAAAAGCCCGGCCTAGATCCTGAGGTGTTGGCCAACTATAGGCCTATCTCTCTCCTTCCGGCGCTGGCCAAAATCACGGAGAAGCACATGCATAGCGTGCTCTATGTTTTTTTAGAAACCAATGACCTGTTGCACTCCACTCAATCTGGCTTCCGCCCCAATTTAAGCACCGAGACGGCGCTTTTGGAGGTGTCTGAGGCCATCAAGGAGGCTCTGGATTCAGGAGGCAAAGCCATGCTTGATCTGTCGGCGGCCTTCAACACCGTCCCCCATGAGGGGCTCCTCGTCAGACTTTATGACATCGGTCTGAGGGGGACGGTGTTCAGCTGGTTTACATCTTTTTTAGCTGGCCGTCGACAAACGGTCTGGGCCTCCCCTAGCTCTGCTGAGATGCCGCCGTTGGGAGTCGGAGTTCCGCAGGGTTCTGTATTGAGCCCAACTCTTTTTAACATCTTTATGACCCCCTTGGCGGCACTGGTGGAGTCTTTTGGGGCCCAGATCGTCTCTTATGCCGACGATACCCAGCTCCTCTTTACGTGCAGGAAAGGTGAGGATTTTGACGGAGAGAGTATTCGGGAGTGTCTTGGGGCTGTTTTTAATTGGTTCCAGCAGAACAGCCTCAAATGTAACTCTGACAAGTCGGAGGTGCTGTTTTTCGGCTGTACCTCAGACCCTGACTGGCAGACATGGTGGCCGACTGATATGTTCCCCCCAGCACATGCGTCCCAGCTGGCAAAAAACCTGGGAATTAAGATCGATAATGGTCTGACGTTGAGATCTCAGATCCTCGGTCTTATGGGCACATGTTTCGGCATTCTCAAGATGCTCCGGAAGTTTCTTCCTCTGCTCACAGAAGAGCACAGGAAGATTACGGTGCAAGCCTTAATTGGCTCCAGATTGGACTATTCCAACGTCCTTTATCTGGGTCTTCCGGAATATCTTGTACAGCGGTTGCAGGTGGTGCAGAATTCTGCTGCACGCACCATTTTTGGCCTTCATAGGTGAGCCAGAGTGTCCGGGCTTTTGCAGTCGCTTCATTGGCTGCCTATCCGGAAGCGGATAGTTTTTAAGGCTTTGAATCTGGCTCATAAGGCGCTCTTTGGTTCGGGAGCAAAGTATCTTCAGCATAGGCTTGTCTTTTACCGCCCGGCCCGATCTATGCGATCTGAATCCCTGTTTCTTGCGGTGGTTCCCCGAGTAAAGAGGGCCCGTATCGGGGGCGCTCCTTTAGACTGAGGGCACCACAGCTCTGGAACTCTCTGCCATTGGCCTTACGCTGTACCTCTAATTTGCTGTCTTTCAGGAAGGACCTTAAAACCTGGCTTTTTACCCTCTAGTATGTCTCTTTTCTTTTAATGGATGTTTTTATCTGTGTTATGTTTTTCTTCTTATGAGCTGCCAATAAAAGCGCCGGGACACTCCAATGGAGTAGCCGTGCGCTATAGAAATTAAAATTAACATAACATAACATAACATAACAAACTCATCATTAGTAACCATTCCCTATAGTGCTTCCTGACACGGGACCCCTCCAGAGTTCAGTTGCTAGTTGCAACAATTGTATGACCCTGCTCTGACCCTCACAGCAGGCTCATAGCATAGCTACAAGTAGGCCACAAAGGTCCTGGAAAAAAAATTGCGCTGCAACATAAAGCAAATTACAGATAAGGAAGCAGGTGCCAGACTGGAATTTTAAAACAGTGACACATTAATAAACCAACCCCAAAATAATTCATGTCAGTTGAAGCAGGGCAGGTGTGCTTGCTTTTCCCCCCCATAATCTACAGTGATGATGAACCAGATGGTGGCATTGATGTACCAGAGGGTGGCATGGGTGAAACAGAGGGTGGCAGTGGTGAAACAGAGGGTGCTGGGAACCTGTGATGATGAACCAGACGTAGAAACAACATAGTCGCGACCGTTGCGAGCCGACAAGTAAGTTTGCAATTGCGAACTGGTACAAAACACTTGCGAACTGGCAGAAACCCTTGCGAACCCCCCCCAAAAAAATCAGCAAATTCGCGAGAATTCGCGGATTTTGCGGATTGCGAGTTCGCAAATACGCAAATTCGCGAAAGCCAAATTCGCAAAATTCGCCCATGCTTACAGATGACTTAATGTGTTCTACCACATACAATAATAAAAAACTCCCTCATAGCATGAGACACAAATTGTACCCTGTTGTCAGTCACAATGATTTGGGGAACACCTTGTCTGTCCTACAACTTTTCCAGAAACGTAATCACCAACTGGGTGTTACCTGATTCACAAATTCTACTTCAGGCCAACTAGAATAATTATCGATGGCAACCAAGCATACACAGGACAAGACCCTAATACATTGTATGGTACCGATACATTCAACTGTATATTTTTCCATGGCGCATCCATCTTTCCCACCTCCAAGGGGGATAAGTCACAGTCGGCTGAGATTTTTCACTCCATGCGCACGATAAGCACTCACTAACCATCCTTTCCACATCCTAATCCAAACCGGCCACCAATAGTCCTCACTAATCCTACATTTGGACGCACTCATCCCATCATGACCTTCAAGTGCCAGACTTAAAACATGTGACCTCAGAACTTCTGGCACCACCAACAACTCCCCTCTGAACAAAATACCAACCTCCACTGATAATTCTGTGCTAACATTGTGGAAAGATTCCACATTCTCAGAAACCTACCCCCTTAGCTGGCCACTCCACAGACATGTGTCTCACAACGTCTTGCAAAATTTCATCCTCCCTTAAAGCTTGCAGCTATTCTTCATGTTTGAGGCGACCACCCATGACACCAAACACATTAGCAACCAACTCTCCACAATCATCCATCACCTCGTTCCCCTGACACTCCACCGGCAACCTGGACATGCAGTCGGCTATGACATTTTTCCTCCCAGGCAAATATTACATAGAATAGGAGAATTCCAACATTAAGACCCAACCCAAAAGTCAGCCTGGTCCCCTTATTATTAAAATATATCAACTACAGGTTGGTATTCAGTACGAATGACAAACTTCGTACTCCACACAAATGTCTTAAAATTACTCACTCCCCACCAGCACGCAAGAGCCACCCTCTCAATAGTAGAGTACATGTATTCAGCCTTCCTCAACAGTCTAGAAGCAAGCATATGCAATAGTGAACTCTCTACCTTGCTCCTGTTTTAACAGCACAGCCCCCAAAACTACAGCGCTGGCATCGGTGCACATCACACTCTTGTCATGGGTATCGAAGGGATTAATAGCAAGGGCAAACACAATCTCTAATTTAAGCTTTTTGAACTCTCGCTCGCATTCCGGACACCAAATAAACTTAGCATTCTTTGCCTTCAACCCCCACATATACACAGTCTTTTTTGCAAACTTGGGTAAAAACCATGAGTAATATTCGGGCAACCCCAAAAAGTTATCAACTGATCCTTATCCAAAGGTGCTGGGGCTTTTTCAATGGCTCTCCCAAGATGCAACTTAGTTGACACCCCCCTCTCATCCAGCCAATGACCCAAATATTCCATGCCATCAACACCAAACTTACATTTACCCGCACATTGCAAAATGTTCAACACTTTACATAAAACTTCATCATGCTTGGGCACATTCTTAGCAAAAATCAGTATATCATCCTGAAAATAGATTGCGTTCTGCGCCTTTAACAAATGGTGTATTGCCCTCTGGAAAACAGCCGAACATTAAGCCAGACCAAAGGGTGAGAGTTTAAATCTGTAGGCTCCCTCTGGGGTGACAAACGATGTCAGATGCTTTGAGTCATGATGCAACGCTTTCTGATGATAGGTTGATGATAAACCTAGGATGGAGAACATCTTTGCACCCTTGATCGTCGTCAGCATTTCTCCAATATTGGGTAGGGGATGCCTGACTATCCAGATGGCCCTGTTCAAGTCTCGCAAGTTGACACACAATCTTAACTCTCCACCGGGTTTCTTAGCCAACACTACAGGAGCCAACCACTCCAATGCTTCAATTTCTTCAATAATTCCTGCATCACACAACTATTGCAATTCATTTTTTAAAGGCTCCTTCATCACCATTGGCACAGTGCAAGCCTTGTGTACTTTAGGACTCACTCCTCCCTTTATTATGATTCCGTGAGTAAATCCCTTGAGTAACCACAACTCACTTTTGAATATCTTGTGTTAAATAATCTCTCTCTGTGTTTGCTTGTCTCTAATCTTCTGTGCCAGTTGATCATGCAGCACCTCATCCACAAACTTCTTGTAGTTACACGTAGATGCCCGTCTACACAAATCTGTCAAAAACGTATCTACAGACTCCCCAGGGATCTGAGCTCTTTGCAGCTATTTAAACCTTTCCACAACTATTTTTTTCCTTTTCCCATAGTTTATGATAGTTTTTTCACTGCAATTTCATAGTCATCATTATGAGAATCATCTTCCTCCTCCTGCAAAGCTGGTAAATGTTTCAAAGTCTGACACTCTTCTACCCCAGACAATGTTTTAACATGGCTGGTTTGCGTGAACTTGTAAATATATTACCCCAACGCCATCAACGTAAGCCTGAAAGCCTTCTTTCCAGTCCTCCCGTAGTATAACAGGCTCACCAGGGTCACCAAGGAAATTAGATGGTGCAACCATGCCTTCCATGACTTAAACAATAGGTTTTTATTTTATATTTCTTATATATTATATTTAAAGCAGACAGCTGTGTGAAAGTGCTGGGATGCTCACTATATATTGTTGCTATTGACTGTATTTATTTCACCAAGGAGCTGATGAGTAGCACAAAAGGATTATCCAAGCTGTGCCTGTCAGTGATGCCACAGGATGATGCGTGTTTTTCTTTTTCCTTTTTTTATAAAAAATGTGCTGCCCTAGCATGGTTGTTGCTAGGCAATACAGCAGCTATTTCCAACCGCGATATCTGATGTTGCTGTGCTTTTCAGCGATAACACAGGCGCGCGCCATCCCTTTCCGTCTGCTGCTCTAGCATGGTAGTTGCTAGGCAACCGGATGGCTATTCCTGGTGATGCAGCACAATTGCAGGAGAAGGGCGGAGAGGGTGCTATGGCACTGCGACTGATGGTGCGGGAGCAATGACGCCAATACAGAGACAGCAGATGAGCATGAGGAGCGTGTACCTTAGCGGTGAACAGCACGAGCACGGCTTCACCTCAAAACAATGTTTCTGGACAGATAATGGACAAAATGAGTTCCCCTGGCTATGCTGAGCACATAACAACTCCCAAAGGGTCCATCCACTGCTCTGCTCACCGGCCACCACTCGGAAGGAACAAAACTTCACAAAATCACAGCGTGGCTGCTTGCCCCTATTGGGTGCTCTCTTCCTCCTTCTCCTGGAAGGGGTTCTCCACTCGTTGCCAGTGAAACGGAGTACAGACGAGGTAAATTAGTGGATTTATTGTCAAGTATATCACAAACAACAGGAGGGAGCTGCCAGCCAGTGCCACCAGCGTCCTTCCAACAGTCACTCACCCGACAATCCACATTCTATAGACTGCCCAGCACTACATCTGAGAAGCAGATGTTACACTGTGGTCCATGTGTCATGAGAGAGAGGCTGCTATCAAGTGTCAGTAGAGAGGCTTCTGTCTATGTGTCACAAGAGAGGCTGCTGTTCATCTGTCAGGAAAGAGGGTAACGTCCAACTAACAATAGAGCGGCTGCTGTCCACGTGGCATGAGACAGGCTGTTGTCCATGGGTCATTGCTAATTCTGGTGCCTAAATGTCATAGTTGGGGCTGCTGTCAATGTTCTAGGATAAGGGCTGTTTGCTATGAAAGGGGTCATGTGCCAGTGCTAGGAATGCTGTCTGTTTGACAAGGCAAAGACTGTGGCTCATATACCAGGGCTTCTCATGATGCTCAATTAAGTTTCTCATTGCGCTTTGGTGAAACGGATGAACCGTGCCACGTCTGGGGCTGTTGTTGACTGTGTCAAGTCTGTGGCAGCTCATGCTAGGACTGTGGATGCTATCCATGTGCCACAGCCGGGTGTGCTGCCCATTTGCCAGAATTGCGTTGCTTCTTATGTGCCAGAACTGGGACTGCTACCCCTGTACCACACGATGCCCACGTCTGTTACTAATATGTTCTTCATGTAATCTGGTGAGACTTCTTTTTTGTGAGAATACAGGAAAACCACATATGTCTACTTGACTGTGAAGGGAGCCATCATATTTCTAGGCCATGCAGCCCATACTGGTCCTCTACTTGGAGGCTGGGATCAGGGCTGACACTGACTCCAGTTTCTGGAGTTAACTGGGCTGAATCTACGGCTCTGTCTCTGCTCCATCTCACTCTCTGATAGAGAATAAGTAAATACATTTTTAACATGTGAGTGGTAGTTCTTTTTTTCTCTGTATTTACGATTGATATGTTTTTGGCTATCCAAAATGAGAATCAGGTAGTTGTTACTACTATTGCTGCCACTACTACCATTACTGGTTATATTACTTATACTACTAACATTTTACTTTTAGTGATGATGTTATTATCCCTAATGGTTCTACTACTTAGGCAGTGACTGCAGTTTGTCCAATACTGCTGCTTTCGGAAGTAGCAGCACATGTACTACTAGTAGTATTGCTATTTTTTCTTCTACCATATTTGAAATAGTGCTACAATCACAACAAATACACCCACCATTAACAACAAGACCTTTACTACTATTACTCATAATACCACTTCTAATGCTAACAGCACAACAACTACTACTAGTTATGCTGGTAGTATTACTATTAAATGTGATACTAGTCCTACACTCATTAGTAATACTGTTATGAATCATAAGCATGTTGTATTTCACAAGGATTGAAGCACTCCACATGTAATAGCCCAAATTCAGCTTAGTCCATATAAAAAGACATCCAGAGAATCTCCCATGCAGATTATCTTCTTTTATTCCATAAAAGTTCTGATCCAATCCCAACCTATTCCATAAAAGTTCTGATCCAATCCCAACCAACGCGTTTCGCCGAGGTTACTTTATACCTCTTGGCTTCGTCAGGGCTGGAAACAATACAAAATAATATGCTCTTACCATATTATACATTTTCGTACATATTATGAGAATGGATAGAGCCCCACATGGCCCAGTAGAAAACCCGTGTACATATTTACACATAAAGGGGTGATTACATGCTCGATCTCAAAGAATATAGCAATCCATTATTTAAAACAACGCAAAAACCAATTCATTAATTTCCAATGTGGGAACAAATACTCCCTTCACCGATTTGGTGAGTTTGTTCATGCACAATGTCAAGTGGGATAAACATCAAGTGAAATTGCTCCCCCACTTCCAAAATCTTTTCTAACACAAATCAATGCTCATGTTTTACCTTATCTTCAATTCAGAACTTCCTAGAAGGAGAAACAGACCCTTACTCTCAAGGTATGACTGGAAGACCTGTTTGATTAGGTTTGGTTGACATATAATCATTGTTTCATACCTTAAATTTCTCACTGGGGTGCTTGAGTATATTAATCTCTGCAATCTTTGCACTTTTATTTAGCGGAGGGAACAGTAATCTCAAATTCGTGAATTCTAAAAGAAAATATACAGTCATGTATAAACAACTCTCTCTACCTCTATTTGTGCTAGGTCTTAGCATTTCCTTGTATATGAAAATGTCAAAGCCTCACCTCAGCTTGTATCTATGAGTTCCAAAATCGAGCACCACTCGTCTTGTTTCCAATTATCCAAAACACCTTATCTGTAAACAAAGAGCCATCATCATATTTGCCCCGAACTAAATCTGACCATACTAATTAATTTTAGCTCGGTAACATCATAATTCTCCATACCTGTTACCTTCTTTCTCCACTGCCGAATAATAATCCGTTCACTCCGCTGCCCTCAATGATCCGCACCCTTCTTCTGTTAAATCAAAGGCGCGTTGTTACAATTACAGAACCTCAAACACTCACTGTTTTTTAATATCTTAGTCCCTGTAGCGCCCTTACCTCGCTCGACCGGCGTCCGGCGTCCCGTGTACAGGCAGCGCCATTGCCTTGTCTCACGCCCATTATGTGGCGTTCCTAAACATAAAAAACGGACTTGCTCCGCAATAGACTAAGCGCCATCTTAGAGTGGGGAAACTTTCTTTACTCAAAAGTGGGATAGGCAATGCACTGCGTTGTTGATAGGTAAGGTGAAATTAAATCTTCACAAATACATTCATGTGAGTTTAAAGGTGCTCCAACTGGTAGCGTAACCGTCCGTTTACGCCAGATTTAAGACTTTAAATACGTGTGAACATTGGAAATGCGCACATCCCAGTATTTGGGCACTCCCTCTGGTTCAAAGAATGGGTTGACTCCATATGGTTTTATAAATTTATTCGATTAAAGTTATTTCGTGTTTCAAAAGTTCATCAGTGGATTATTTTCATCCAACTAATTATGTTTATCACAAAATCATCATCGCTCCGATGCATTTCGGGTCCAAAACCCTTTCTCAAGGAGCACTGCAAAAAGAAGAACGATCTATATTGACATCATAGTAGTGTTATCAAGATAGCATATTCAAACAGAGCAATTCCCAAAAAAAATGTAAAACCAAACGTGTACATTCCAAAAACACAAAACAAAAAGTTTGTGCAAACATTTGTGCAGAGACTATAGGAAAGTAGTGTAGACCGATGTATGAATAACCAGAAAATGTGGCAAAGTAAACCCAACTGGGAGACAGGAAGCTGTGTCAGAATGAAATTAATGCACCTAACGGAGGAGTGCATACGTTACAAGAAGGCTGGGGTAACAAAATCCGAGCTCACGTGTAAGTGAAGCTGTAACGCGGTGCTAGAAGGAGAAATAAAAACGGGCGGTTAAGTAATCACTCGAAACGCGAGTGCAGTGTTAAATGGAGGTTGGCTGTCGGTTTTCCATTAATGCGCTTACCGATATGTGATATTCAAAAGGGACAGAAGAAGTCTCCTAGTTCTTACTGCAGCTCAGGCTCGCCGGGCTGAAGTGACAGCTCGCGAGTGAAATAGACAAACTTAAAAGTAACGCGGGATCAGCCACCATGGAAATTAACGAAGGACTTGATACTATTAGCTATGGGGGCCATGTTGGACTGGTGTAGAGTGGGAGGTAACGTGAACATGAAGGGCATGCAGCTGACACGGTGCAGTAGACGGGTTGACAAGTGGGAGAAAAAAAAAAAAAAAAAAAAAAAAAGATAGAAAACAAAAATTAAACAAAATAGTAAGATGACAATAGGATGTAAATCAGTTACATTGACATAGACTTAAAAAATAATGATAAACTTGAAAGTGCAATTGACATCTCAGAGAACTCGCACAATATGAATGTGTCCATTGTGTACCCGGCTGGGTACTTTACAGGAAGCAACTTAGCTCTATTCGATCATTGAGCCCAAAAGGTTTATACAATTGCAAAAAGTAGATCCATGAAGTTTCCCTTTGTAGTAGAAACTTATTATTGTCTCTTCCTTCTTTTTTTTCAATCATCTCGAGGACCAAAAATTTCAATTGTGCCACGGTATGTTGATTTTCCATGAAGTGTGCCGCCACACTAGATTTGGTTTGCTTTGTCCGGATATTAGATTTGTGTTCGTTTAATCTAACTTTGATTTTTCGCTCCGTTTTACCTATGTAAGTCTTGCCACATGGGCACTTGAGGAGGTAAATTAGATTGGACGAATCACACGTTGCGTTGACTTTCAAATTAATCGCTGTTCCTCTCATGGGGTGGTTGATTTTGTTGCCCCTTATGATGTTGTTGCAACTGTTACAGTTAAGGCACGGTATGGTGCCCTTGTAGGTGGGTGAAATGGGTGTCTCTTTTGAGAGGATCTCCTTTAGGTTATTAGCTCTGGTGTAAGCAAAAATCGGAGGGTTTTTGAACATGTCTTTAAAATCAGGTTCAGATGCCAGAATTCTCCAGTGTTGTAAGATGATTTTTTTAAATCTTCCACTCACTGTTGAGTATTTAGAGACGACCACCATCCGGTTGGTCTCTTTTCTGGTTGTCTTTTTCAAAGCTGTTTGGCGTTGAATTCTGGAAACTTTAGTCTTGGCCTCCTCTGTGGTTTCCTTTGGGTATCCTCTGGATGTGAATCTTGAACTCATTTCATCTATCCGTTGAACCAGAATCTCCGGATTGGATACAATGCGTTTAACTCGCAGCATTTGACTATATGGTAGGTGACATTTTAATGAATTTTGATGAAAGCTAGCGAAATGCAACGTATTGTTGCGGTCTGTCGGCTTTCTGTAGAGGTCTGTACTCAAGCCGGTATCAGATCTAGTGATTAGAACGTCCAGGAAATTGATTTGATTGTCATTGATGTTCCATGTCATTTGTATCCTGTGGTCTTTGGTGTTGAGGTTGTTGAGTTCATCTTCCAACGTGGTTTTGGTGCCTTTCCACATGATGAATAGGTCGTCGATGTACCTGACGTACATCAACAAGTTTTCGGTCCAAGATGGATTGTCGTATATGTACTGCTGTTCGAAATTAGACATATAGATATTAGCGTACGCTGGAGCAGCGCAATTGCCCATGGACATCCCAGATGATTGTTGGAACCATTGATTGTTGTGACAAAAATAACTATGATAAAGTGTATAAATCATGAGCTCCATCAGGAAATCTTTCATGGCTTCAGGGATGTTGCTGTGTGCTAGGGTTTTCTCAATGGCTTCTATTCCACCTTTGTGTGGAATGGAGGTGTACAAACTGTTCACATCCGCAGTGCAAAAGGTTACGTTGTCGTGTCGGTTTATTTTGATCTCTGACAGTTTGAGTATGAATTCGGTGGTGTCTTTCACGTAGCTTTTTGATTCTTTAACAAATGGTTGGAGATAACGATCCAAAAATTTGCCTACAGGCTCGTGAAGGGATCTCTTGGTGGATACTATAGGCCGCATTGGCGGGTCCATCAGGTTTTTGTGTATCTTAGGTAAAAGAGTTATGGTGGGACTTCTTGGGTACTCAACCACTAGGTATTTCTTAGTGCGTTCATCGATAGTGCCTGTATCATAAGCTTTATCTATGATTGATATCAATGCGGCTTTGTATGAACAGGTAGGGTTAGATTCCAGCGGAATGTAAGTATCAGATTCACTGACGTGTTCATTCATTTTGGTGTCGTACATACTAGAGTTCATAACGACGAGAGCCCCGCCTTTGTCAGCTTTTATGCATTTAATCAGTTTGTTATTGGCGATCTTTTTCAGTGTGTCATTATCTTTCTGAGTCAAATTTCTAGTCCCAGTTCTTTTCTTGAAGTTTATTTTACCCAAGTCTTGTTTAACTAAAGTCTCAAATGTATCTATGCTTTTGTGACTGGTGGGTGGTATGTATGAACTAGTTGGGCGTAATCCACAAAGTTGATCCGGTTTCTGATCTGTAGTTGGCGGAATCACATTCTCAAAAAAGTGTCGTAGCTTTAATTTCCTTGTCAGTTTAAATGTGCTGGTTTCTAGTTCCAATAGGTTGGTGTAAGAGGTGGGAACAAACGATGTACCTTTTTGCAGGAGTTCAGTCTCGTGTTTTGAAAGTTGAATATCAGAGATGTTAATCACTAGCGATTCTGTTTCTTTTTGTCCTTCTTGGAGCCTCTTGTGTTTGGAGCTTCTGGTTCCTTTTCTCTGACTTCGCCTGGGTCGTCGATTTCTGGGGGGCCTCTCTCTAAAAAAGGACCTGTGTTGGATGTAGAAGCGCTCTCTTCCGTTTGTGTTCTGTTTTGATCTTGACCCCTATTAATGTCGGGGGTTGTCTTCTTAGTTTGTCTGCTCGAAGTGTCGCTCCCAGAGGAGGAGGTATCCGTGTGTTGACTTGTCGGTTTATTGCGACGACGTTGGGCGTAGATGTCAGCCCAAGTATATACCTCATCCAATTGATAATCTAAAGTATCACGTTTGAATTTCCTGAGTTTCCTGTCGTTGATATCCTTTGTGTGTTTATCCAATTGGATTTTCATATCCTCTAGCATTTGTGTAATATCTTCTGTTGTTTTGAACACTTCAATTTCTTTCTCAACTTCTTTGATTTCATTGGTGAGGTCAACGAGGATGTTGGATAATTCTTCGATTATAAGCAGTATGAGATCTAAACTGCATTTGTTTAGGATTGCGTTCCACTTGGCTTGGAAGTTTTTAGAATTCTTGCACAAAGACGGTTTGAGCGCGATTCTGAGTCCACGGGGAATGCGGAGGGCTTGGTGGTATTTTATTAATGTCTTTGCGTGCAGTTGCTGGTTGATGCGTCGTTTAGATAAGTATAAGAGATGTTTGACACATTGTTCTCTTGTGCGAGTGCTGGACTCTTGTGATACATCATCTTGAATTAATGCGTAGATGCGTTCTTTTTCCTCATCTCCATAAGCTAGGAGGTCTGCTCTTGCTTCTGTGGATTTTGATATGGTTTCGTATTGCATCTTAAATGCGTGCTACTGCCTATGATGGGCGGATCAACGGTTAAACACAAAAGTGGGATAGGCAATGCACTGCGTTGTTGATAGGTAAGGTGAAATTAAATCTTCACAAATACATTCATGTGAGTTTAAAGGTGCTCCAACTGGTAGCGTAACCGTCCGTTTACGCCAGATTTAAGACTTTAAATACGTGTGAACATTGGAAATGCGCACATCCCAGTATTTGGGCACTCCCTCTGGTTCAAAGAATGGGTTGACTCCATATGGTTTTATAAATTTATTCGATTAAAGTTATTTCGTGTTTCAAAAGTTCATCAGTGGATTATTTTCATCCAACTAATTATGTTTATCACAAAATCATCATCGCTCCGATGCATTTCGGGTCCAAAACCCTTTCTCAAGGAGCACTGCAAAAAGAAGAACGATCTATATTGACATCATAGTAGTGTTATCAAGATAGCATATTCAAACAGAGCAATTCCCAAAAAAAATGTAAAACCAAACGTGTACATTCCAAAAACACAAAACAAAAAGTTTGTGCAAACATTTGTGCAGAGACTATAGGAAAGTAGTGTAGACCGATGTATGAATAACCAGAAAATGTGGCAAAGTAAACCCAACTGGGAGACAGGAAGCTGTGTCAGAATGAAATTAATGCACCTAACGGAGGAGTGCATACGTTACAAGAAGGCTGGGGTAACAAAATCCGAGCTCACGTGTAAGTGAAGCTGTAACGCGGTGCTAGAAGGAGAAATAAAAACGGGCGGTTAAGTAATCACTCGAAACGCGAGTGCAGTGTTAAATGAAGGTTGGCTGTCGGTTTTCCATTAATGCGCTTACCGATATGTGATATTCAAAAGGGACAGAAGAAGTCTCCTAGACTTTAGTTAAACAAGACTTGGGTAAAATAAACTTCAAGAAAAGAACTGGGACTAGAAATTTGACTCAGAAAGATAATGACACACTGAAAAAGATCGCCAATAACAAACTGATTAAATGCATAAAAGCTGACAAAGGCGGGGCTCTCGTCGTTATGAACTCTAGTATGTACGACACCAAAATGAATGAACACGTCAGTGAATCTGATACTTACATTCCGCTGGAATCTAACCCTACCTGTTCATACAAAGCCGCATTGATATCAATCATAGATAAAGCTTATGATACAGGCACTATCGATGAACGCACTAAGAAATACCTAGTGGTTGAGTACCCAAGAAGTCCCACCATAACTCTTTTACCTAAGATACACAAAAACCTGATGGACCCGCCAATGCGGCCTATAGTATCCACCAAGAGATCCCTTCACGAGCCTGTAGGCAAATTTTTGGATCGTTATCTCCAACCATTTGTTAAAGAATCAAAAAGCTACGTGAAAGACACCACCGAATTCATACTCAAACTGTCAGAGATCAAAATAAACCGACACGACAACGTAACCTTTTGCACTGCGGATGTGAACAGTTTGTACACCTCCATTCCACACAAAGGTGGAATAGAAGCCATTGAGAAAACCCTAGCACACAGCAACATCCCTGAAGCCATGAAAGTTTTCCTGATGGAGCTCATGATTTATACACTTTATCATAGTTATTTTTGTCACAACAATCAATGGTTCCAACAATCATCTGGGATGTCCATGGGCAATTGCGCTGCTCCAGCGTACGCTAATATCTATATGTCTAATTTCGAACAGCAGTACATATACGACAATCCATCTTGGACCGAAAACTTGTTGATGTACGTCAGGTACATCGACGACCTATTCATCATGTGGAAAGGCACCAAAACCACGTTGGAAGATGAACTCAACAACCTCAACACCAAAGACCACAGGATACAAATGACATGGAACATCAATGACAATCAAATCAATTTCCTGGACGTTCTAATCACTAGATCTGATACCGGCTTGAGTACAGACCTCTACAGAAAGCCGACAGACCGCAACAATACGTTGCATTTCGCTAGCTTTCATCAAAATTCATTAAAATGTCACCTACCATATAGTCAAATGCTGCGAGTTAAACGCATTGTATCCAATCCGGAGATTCTGGTTCAACGGATAGATGAAATGAGTTCAAGATTCACATCCAGAGGATACCCAAAGGAAACCACAGAGGAGGCCAAGACTAAAGTTTCCAGAATTCAACGCCAAACAGCTTTGAAAAAGACAACCAGAAAAGAGACCAACCGGATGGTGGTCGTCTCTAAATACTCAACAGTGAGTGGAAGATTTAAAAAAATCATCTTACAACACTGGAGAATTCTGGCATCTGAACCTGATTTTAAAGACATGTTCAAAAACCCTCCGATTTTTGCTTACACCAGAGCTAATAACCTAAAGGAGATCCTCTCAAAAGAGACACCCATTTCACCCACCTACAAGGGCACCATACCGTGCCTTAACTGTAACAGTTGCAACAACATCATAAGGGGCAACAAAATCAACCACCCCATGAGAGGAACAGCGATTAATTTGAAAGTCAACGCAACGTGTGATTCGTCCAATCTAATTTACCTCCTCAAGTGCCCATGTGGCAAGACTTACATAGGTAAAACGGAGCGAAAAATCAAAGTTAGATTAAACGAACACAAATCTAATATCCGGACAAAGCAAACCAAATCTAGTGTGGCGGCACACTTCATGGAAAATCAACATACCGTGGCACAATTGAAATTTTTGGTCCTCGAGATGATTGAAAAAAAAGAAGGAAGAGACAATAATAAGTTTCTACTACAAAGGGAAACTTCATGGATCTACTTTTTGCAATCGTATAAACCTTTTGGGCTCAATGATCGAATAGAGCTAAGTTGCTTCCTGTAAAGTACCCAGCCGGGTACACAATGGACACATTCATATTGTGCGAGTTCTCTGAGATGTCAATTGCACTTTCAAGTTTATCATTATTTTTTAAGTCTATGTCAATGTAACTGATTTACATCCTATTGTCATCTTACTATTTTGTTTAATTTTTGTTTTCTATCTTTTTTTTTTTTTTTTTTTTTTTCTCCCACTTGTCAACTCGTCTACTGCACCGTGTCAGCTGCATGCCCTTCATGTTCACGTTACCTCCCACTCTACACCAGTCCAACATGGCCCCCATAGCTAATAGTATCAAGTCCTTCGTTAATTTCCATGGTGGCTGATCCCGCGTTACTTTTAAGTTTGTCTATTTCACTCGCGAGCTGTCACTTCAGCCCGGCGAGCCTGAGCTGCAGTAAGAACTAGGAGACTTCTTCTGTCCCTTTTGAATATCACATATCGGTAAGCGCATTAATGGAAAACCGACAGCCAACCTTCATTTAACACTGCACTCGCGTTTCGAGTGATTACTTAACCGCCCGTTTTTATTTCTCCTTCTAGCACCGCGTTACAGCTTCACTTACACGTGAGCTCGGATTTTGTTACCCCAGCCTTCTTGTAACGTATGCACTCCTCCGTTAGGTGCATTAATTTCATTCTGACACAGCTTCCTGTCTCCCAGTTGGGTTTACTTTGCCACATTTTCTGGTTATTCATACATCGGTCTACACTACTTTCCTATAGTCTCTGCACAAATGTTTGCACAAACTTTTTGTTTTGTGTTTTTGGAATGTACACGTTTGGTTTTACATTTTTTTTGGGAATTGCTCTGTTTGAATATGCTATCTTGATAACACTACTATGATGTCAATATAGATCGTTCTTCTTTTTGCAGTGCTCCTTGAGAAAGGGTTTTGGACCCGAAATGCATCGGAGCGATGATGATTTTGTGATAAACATAATTAGTTGGATGAAAATAATCCACTGATGAACTTTTGAAACACGAAATAACTTTAATCGAATAAATTTATAAAACCATATGGAGTCAACCCATTCTTTGAACCAGAGGGAGTGCCCAAATACTGGGATGTGCGCATTTCCAATGTTCACACGTATTTAAAGTCTTAAATCTGGCGTAAACGGACGGTTACGCTACCAGTTGGAGCACCTTTAAACTCACATGAATGTATTTGTGAAGATTTAATTTCACCTTACCTATCAACAACGCAGTGCATTGCCTATCCCACTTTTGTGTTTAACCGTTGATCCGCCCATCATAGGCAGTAGCACGCATTTAAGATGCAATACGAAACCATATCAAAATCCACAGAAGCAAGAGCAGACCTCCTAGCTTATGGAGATGAGGAAAAAGAACGCATCTACGCATTAATTCAAGATGATGTATCACAAGAGTCCAGCACTCGCACAAGAGAACAATGTGTCAAACATCTCTTATACTTATCTAAACGACGCATCAACCAGCAACTGCACGCAAAGACATTAATAAAATACCACCAAGCCCTCCGCATTCCCCGTGGACTCAGAATCGCGCTCAAACCGTCTTTGTGCAAGAATTCTAAAAACTTCCAAGCCAAGTGGAACGCAATCCTAAACAAATGCAGTTTAGATCTCATACTGCTTATAATCGAAGAATTATCCAACATCCTCGTTGACCTCACCAATGAAATCAAAGAAGTTGAGAAAGAAATTGAAGTGTTCAAAACAACAGAAGATATTACACAAATGCTAGAGGATATGAAAATCCAATTGGATAAACACACAAAGGATATCAACGACAGGAAACTCAGGAAATTCAAACGTGATACTTTAGATTATCAATTGGATGAGGTATATACTTGGGCTGACATCTACGCCCAACGTCGTCGCAATAAACCGACAAGTCAACACACGGATACCTCCTCCTCTGGGAGCGACACTTCGAGCAGACAAACTAAGAAGACAACCCCCGACATTAATAGGGGTCAAGATCAAAACAGAACACAAACGGAAGAGAGCGCTTCTACATCCAACACAGGTCCTTTTTTAGAGAGAGGCCCCCCAGAAATCGACGACCCAGGCGAAGTCAGAGAAAAGGAACCAGAAGCTCCAAACACAAGAGGCTCCAAGAAGGACAAAAAGAAACAGAATCGCTAGTGATTAACATCTCTGATATTCAACTTTCAAAACACGAGACTGAACTCCTGCAAAAAGGTACATCGTTTGTTCCCACCTCTTACACCAACCTATTGGAACTAGAAACCAGCACATTTAAACTGACAAGGAAATTAAAGCTACGACACTTTTTTGAGAATGTGATTCCGCCAACTACAGATCAGAAACCGGATCAACTTTGTGGATTACGCCCAACTAGTTCATACATACCACCCACCAGTCACAAAAGCATAGATACATTTGAGACTTTAGTTAAACAAGACTTGGGTAAAATAAACTTCAAGAAAAGAACTGGGACTAGAAATTTGACTCAGAAAGATAATGACACACTGAAAAAGATCGCCAATAACAAACTGATTAAATGCATAAAAGCTGACAAAGGCGGGGCTCTCGTCGTTATGAACTCTAGTATGTACGACACCAAAATGAATGAACACGTCAGTGAATCTGATACTTACATTCCGCTGGAATCTAACCCTACCTGTTCATACAAAGCCGCATTGATATCAATCATAGATAAAGCTTATGATACAGGCACTATCGATGAACGCACTAAGAAATACCTAGTGGTTGAGTACCCAAGAAGTCCCACCATAACTCTTTTACCTAAGATACACAAAAACCTGATGGACCCGCCAATGCGGCCTATAGTATCCACCAAGAGATCCCTTCACGAGCCTGTAGGCAAATTTTTGGATCGTTATCTCCAACCATTTGTTAAAGAATCAAAAAGCTACGTGAAAGACACCACCGAATTCATACTCAAACTGTCAGAGATCAAAATAAACCGACACGACAACGTAACCTTTTGCACTGCGGATGTGAACAGTTTGTACACCTCCATTCCACACAAAGGTGGAATAGAAGCCATTGAGAAAACCCTAGCACACAGCAACATCCCTGAAGCCATGAAAGTTTTCCTGATGGAGCTCATGATTTATACACTTTATCATAGTTATTTTTGTCACAACAATCAATGGTTCCAACAATCATCTGGGATGTCCATGGGCAATTGCGCTGCTCCAGCGTACGCTAATATCTATATGTCTAATTTCGAACAGCAGTACATATACGACAATCCATCTTGGACCGAAAACTTGTTGATGTACGTCAGGTACATCGACAACCTATTCATCATGTGGAAAGGCACCAAAACCACGTTGGAAGATGAACTCAACAACCTCAACACCAAAGACCACAGGATACAAATGACATGGAACATCAATGACAATCAAATCAATTTCCTGGACGTTCTAATCACTAGATCTGATACCGGCTTGAGTACAGACCTCTACAGAAAGCCGACAGACCGCAACAATACGTTGCATTTCGCTAGCTTTCATCAAAATTCATTAAAATGTCACCTACCATATAGTCAAATGCTGCGAGTTAAACGCATTGTATCCAATCCGGAGATTCTGGTTCAACGGATAGATGAAATGAGTTCAAGATTCACATCCAGAGGATACCCAAAGGAAACCACAGAGGAGGCCAAGACTAAAGTTTCCAGAATTCAACGCCAAACAGCTTTGAAAAAGAGAACCAGAAAAGAGACCAACCGGATGGTGGTCGTCTCTAAATACTCAACAGTGAGTGGAAGATTTAAAAAAATCATCTTACAACACTGGAGAATTCTGGCATCTGAACCTGATTTTAAAGACATGTTCAAAAACCCTCCGATTTTTGCTTACACCAGAGCTAATAACCTAAAGGAGATCCTCTCAAAAGAGACACCCATTTCACCCACCTACAAGGGCACCATACCGTGCCTTAACTGTAACAGTTGCAACAACATCATAAGGGGCAACAAAATCAACCACCCCATGAGAGGAACAGCGATTAATTTGAAAGTCAACGCAACGTGTGATTCGTCCAATCTAATTTACCTCCTCAAGTGCCCATGTGGCAAGACTTACATAGGTAAAACGGAGCGAAAAATCAAAGTTAGATTAAACGAACACAAATCTAATATCCGGACAAAGCAAACCAAATCTAGTGTGGCGGCACACTTCATGGAAAATCAACATACCGTGGCACAATTGAAATTTTTGGTCCTCGAGATGATTGAAAAAAAAGAAGGAAGAGACAATAATAAGTTTCTACTACAAAGGGAAACTTCATGGATCTACTTTTTGCAATCGTATAAACCTTTTGGGCTCAATGATCGAATAGAGCTAAGTTGCTTCCTGTAAAGTACCCAGCCGGGTACACAATGGACACATTCATATTGTGCGAGTTCTCTGAGATGTCAATTGCACTTTCAAGTTTATCATTATTTTTTAAGTCTATGTCAATGTAACTGATTTACATCCTATTGTCATCTTACTATTTTGTTTAATTTTTGTTTTCTATCTTTTTTTTTTTTTCTCCCACTTGTCAACTCGTCTACTGCACCGTGTCAGCTGCATGCCCTTCATGTTCACGTTACCTCCCACTCTACACCAGTCCAACATGGCCCCCATAGCTAATAGTATCAAGTCCTTTGTTAATTTCCATGGTGGCTGATCCCGCGTTACTTTTAAGTTTGTCTATTTCACTCGCGAGCTGTCACTTCAGCCCGGCGAGCCTGAGCTGCAGTAAGAACTAGGAGACTTCTTCTGTCCCTTTTGAATATCACATATCGGTAAGCGCATTAATGGAAAACCGACAGCCAACCTTCATTTAACACTGCACTCGCGTTTCGAGTGATTACTTAACCGCCCGTTTTTATTTCTCCTTCTAGCACCGCGTTACAGCTTCACTTACACGTGAGCTCGGATTTTGTTACCCCAGCCTTCTTGTAACGTATGCACTCCTCCGTTAGGTGCATTAATTTCATTCTGACACAGCTTCCTGTCTCCCAGTTGGGTTTACTTTGCCACATTTTCTGGTTATTCATACATCGGTCTACACTACTTTCCTATAGTCTCTGCACAAATGTTTGCACAAACTTTTTGTTTTGTGTTTTTGGAATGTACACGTTTGGTTTTACATTTTTTTGGGGAATTGCTCTGTTTGAATATGCTATCTTGATAACACTACTATGATATCAATATAGATCGTTCTTCTTTTTGCAGTGCTCCTTGAGAAAGGGTTTTGGACCCGAAATGCATCGGAGCGATGATGATTTTGTGATAAACATAATTAGTTGGATGAAAATAATCCACTGATGAACTTTTGAAACACGAAATAACTTTAATCGAATAAATTTATAAAACCATATGGAGTCAACCCATTCTTTGAACCAGAGGGAGTGCCCAAATACTGGGATGTGCGCATTTCCAATGTTCACACGTATTTAGAAACTTTCTTTACTCTCATTTTGCGGTCGGTAAACGTATTGAAGCGGGTCCTTCCGTGCTACACACAGCATTATAACCATATTACCTGATTTTAGGAAATATATTCCCTATTACAATCCTCATAATTGAAAATAATGTAATTATTTGTAGAAAAAAATCTGTAGAATTTACCAATTTAAATCGAGCATTGTTTTAAACCGAGCACATTAATTTTCAAATGGCAATCATACTGCAACAATATAAATATAATCCCACTCTATTTTGGATGCCCAGATCTACTATATACTTATATTAAGATTCTGAATCTAGAATAACATTTCTTGTCATGGATAAAACATTTGATAAGTGTTATTTACATAGTGCTTATACTGTTCTCTACTCATCTTTTTGCATATGCTATCATGTTTGGATAATAAGATTTAAGTTCACATCAGTTTATCCATGTCACCTTCACTAGTCACCCAGAAAAAATTCCAATTCGCGATCAAAATTTAGGCCGTCCTCTACAGCCCGCAGGTTCATGATCCATCTTGCTTCCTGCCTCCTCAATTTCAGTTCTCTGTTACCTCCTCTAGGATCTATAGCCACATGATCAATTCCAAAGAACTTGAAATTTTTACTTTGATCTTGCTTTCTGCATGTATGTATATGTTCTGCAATTGGATACCTCATGTCATTATTCTTTACCGCTCTCAAGTGTTCACTCACCCTGTCCTTCAGCATGCGAATTGTGCTACCCACATATATTTTTGAACATTTACACTCTAGGATATAAATGACATACTTAGTGCTGCATGTTATATTAGTTCTTATTTCATATTTTTTACTATTGAGCACTTGAAAATCCTTAGTCTTGTCCTTGGCAAATCTGCACATTCCACAATGTCCGCATCTATAGAACCCCTTTGAGTGCTCGTCCAGCCAAGTCAATGTGTGTTCATCTCTTGGGTAACTCGGGCTCAGCATCAATCCTAGGGTCTTGCCTCTTCTATAGGTAAATTGAGGTCTCCCTCCTACCATATCAGAGAGCATCCTATCCATTTTAAGAACTTTCCAGTGTTTAATCATACTGTCCAATAGCACCCTGCTCATTGGTGTATAATTGGTAATCAACCTGACTGGTTGCTCTCCTTTATTCACTCTCCCTTTGGGTTCCAATGTTACATTTCTCTCAACACTCATCACCCGCCGTGTGGCTGCCAGGACATTTCTCTTATCATAACCTCTCTTTATGAATCTTTTTTCCATATCTCTTATACATTCCACGAAATTTTTATTCTCACTACAATTCCGCCTGGCTCTTAGCATTTCGCCAAACGGAATTCCTCTTATTTGGTGAGGCGGGTGAGCACTCTTCGCATGCAGAATTGCGTTACATGAGGTCGGCTTGCGATACAATCTACTCTCTATGCGTTCTTCATTAACATATAATTCCAGATCCAAAAATACAATACTAGTTGTACTGTCGTTAGTGGTGAATCTAATGTTCATGTCATTATCATTTAGATACCCACAGAATTCAGTCAAAGATTGCTTCGATCCTGTCCATATCATTAGGCAATCGTCGATGAACCTACCCCAATATAGGATAGATTCAATCCATTTGCTAACCCCTGGGCCCCAAACTACCTTTTCTTCTAACCAGCCCATAAAGATATTAGCATAGGCTGGAGAGAATTTGGAGCCCATGGCTACCCCTTGTTTTTGCCTGTACCACTCATTTTTAAAGAGAAAGTAATTATTATTCAATATTAGTTCTGTCATAGTCAAGATCATCTGTGTGTGATGCCAATGAGTGGCAGGTTTTTTAGAGAAAAAATGGTCTAAAGCCTTGAGTCCTAGTTCATTTCTTATACTCGTGTATAACGAGATTACATCCAAAGTCACAAGTGTCATCCCAGGTTCCCATTTGATGTCTCCCAGGATATTCAGAATATGCTGTGTATCCTTAATAAAGGAAGGCAAGTTCAACATGATCGGTTGGAGGAAAACATCCACAAATTGTGAAAGCCGTTCAGTTGGTCCCCCTATGCCTGAAACTATTGGCCTCCCTGGTGGAAAAGGTAGGCCTTTATGAATTTTCGGCAAGGTATACAGGCATGGGTATCTTGGACGATTTACCTGCAGAAAAATATATTCCTCCTCATCTAATATACCCATGTCACGCCATTGTTTCAGATGATAGTTTATTTTGTTACTTAGTGAAAATATAGGGTTATGAGCTATCTTCTCATAGCATACATTGTCACTTAACCCCTTCGATGCTGATGACGAGCTCAGCTCGTCATCACCCACGGGGGTCGTGTGCTGATGACGAGCTGAGCTCGTCATGAAGAGTGGGAATCAGAGTAATTCAGCACCCAGCGGGAAAACGCCTAGCATCCAAGTGGTTAATTGTGAAAAAATTTCATACTCATAATCTACCCTATTCATAACCACTATATTTCCTCCCTTATCAGCTTTTCTGATAATTATCTCTGCATTGTCCATTAGAGTTTTCAGAGCATCCCTCTCTGATCTTGTCAAATTATCTTTTAGCTGACCACCTGGGAGAGATCTTTTTATCTGCTTATCTAAATCCAAGATCACCAGCTTATGAAATATCTCTATACTGTTACCACTTGTTAGATTTGGCGACCATTTAGATTTGCTTTTTAGGCCACTTGATATGGATAAATCTGGTCTGATATCCAAATCCTCAAGGACTTTAGCCATCGTTACAGGATCCTCCTCTAATTCTGTAATTGACAAAAGGGACACTGTATCTTGAATATTCCCAATTGTACACAAATCAGACACTCTGTCAGATGCTTGCACAGTCACGTTTTTATTGGTTCTGGGATTCATTGCAAAATGCTTTTTCAATTTTAATCTCCTAATATATTTGAAAAGGTCTATTTTCAAATTGCATAGATCACCTTTATCAGTAGGGCAAAAACGTAAGCCCTTAGTAAGCAATTTCATCATATGTTCGGTTAGAGAGACACTAGATAGATTCACCACTTCTATCTCCTTTTCCCTTTCTACTGTTGTGATTTCTTGTCCCAAGACCTCAACTTCATTCCTGCCCGCCCTCCTGCGTTTGCCTGCTCGGCCCACTCATCTGGTTTTTGGGGACCTGGACGTCTCATCTGTTCTCGATTTCCTCTCTTCATTCTGTTTACTTCCAAAGAGAAGGACGAGTTCCCCAAAGGGTGGGTTTGTTCTACTGTTGATCCTGAAGCTCCTTCATACTCACTACCACTAGTGGGAATGCTACTTAAAGAGGTATTACTTGAACTTAGGGATGTAGCTTGTTGCTGTGGTTTATTTCTGTCGCTTTGCATCAGATGATCATATTTTTTAGAAAATGTGAAAACTCTCCCACTGTTATAATCCACTTCATCCCGTTTAAGCTTACGCGCTTTCCTCTGCTTCACATCATTTTGATGACTATTCAAAACCTCTTTAAGTATCTCATAATTTTTGGCGGTCGGGTCAGGAAGATTGAGGTCTCTTATTTCTGTTTCTAATTGAGCAATCTCAGCTTGAAGCTTTGCCACTTTCCTAACAGAATTCTCAATCAATATATCCATAAGTCTCATTGAACTTGATGTCAGTTCCTTCTCCCACGCTCCCAACAGATCATCATCAAGATCATCAAAAGTTGGCATGATCTGGGACCGGAGACCCCTAGGTATCCTATTAAGCTTCGCATACTGCTTTAGGGTAGCCCCATCCCACCATTTAGACATTTCAGATTTCTTTAGTCTCCTCCCATAATTTTGAAGCACCCTTAGAGTTTTTTGTTATGCTTGAAATAGATGGTGTGATACTTCTTTAGCGCTTGTGAAACTCCAATCAGCACCCGAAGTTTAGTTTACAGTACTGGAGGGCTGCTCAGAAGGCACTATACTACTTATAACAAGATGAGTGATAATAATGATAGAGATAAGGTTGCTGCAGAGCTCTTTGAAAACCTGTGCAAGGGCAGTTCAGTCACACAAGCGATTAGGAGTGTGACGCAACCAAAAGATGTAGGACTACGGGCAAAATTTGTCAAATTAGAAAGACTAAAAAAATCTGAAATGTCTAAATGGTGGGATGGGGCTACCCTAAAGCAGTATTTTGATATTTGATATTTTTGGGCATTTGTATAGCGCAAGCGTTCGCTCCCAAGGGAGCATCATGGCGCTGGGCAAGCAGCAGAAAAATAGCTGGGAGAGTGGAATGAATGGAAGAGAGAACTAAATGGCAGCCAGGACAGAGGAGTCTGATAATTTGTAGACCCATGTCTTGAGAAGTTTTCTGAAATTGTTCTCATTGTCTATGGCTCTAAGGTCGGCGGGTAGAGTGTTCCAGGCTTTGGCCGCTAGAACATTGAAAGATTTTCCTCCTCTGGTCTTATATTTAAATCTGGGAATCTGAACCAGGTTAGTCCCAGAGGATCTCAAGCAACGCGAAGGGTTATAGCGCTGGAAACGGTTTACAAAGTAACGGGGTCCTGTGTTTTGCATGGTTTTATGGACTGTAAGAAGCAGTTTAAAAAAGATTCTTTTGTGCAGTGGCATCCAGTGAAGTGAATTCAGGGCTGCAGACGCAGATGACTTTCTGGGGAGTTGTAGAACCAGTCGGGCTGCAGCATGTTGTAAGCTCTGCAACTTTCTGAGGGTAGATTTTTTCACTCCGGCCATAAGGCCGTTACAGTAGTCAAGTCGGGAAAGTAAAAGGTCTACCGCGACTGACTTTCTGGCTGCTATTGGGAGGAAGTCAAAAAATTTCCTCAGAGATTTTATTAATCCAAAGCATCTACCGGCAGTGATCTTGACATGGTCATCAAAAGTAAGGGAAGAATCGAATTGCACACCCAGGTTTCTAGCTGATGTAACTGCGCTAGGAGGGGCTTCGGATCCTGTGGGCCACCAATCTTTCGGGCAAAAAGAAGGATTCTTACCTATTGGGATGATTTCTGTCTTTGTGCTGTTGCATCTAAGATGATTAGTATTTAGCCACTCAAAGACCTCAAAGAGGCAGTTTTTGAACCGGGACTCTGCGTCGGTGCGCTGTTTGTCAATGGTGACGACCAATTGAGTGTCGTCGGCGTAGGGCGTGACCAGGATCCCATGTGACTCTATCACGGCTAAGAGAGGTGCCATATAGATATTAAAAAATAGAGGGCTTAGTATGGACCCCTGGGGCACTCCAGATGCAATTGGCTTTTCGCAGGATAAGTGTGGTCCTAGCGCCACAGTCTGAGACCTATTTGAGAGAAATGATGAGATCCAGGCCAGGGCTGAGTCTGTCACGCCAATCTCTCGCATTCGATTGATTAGGATAACATGCGAGATGGTGTCGAATGCTGCTGTGAGATCCAGCAGGATGAGGACAACTTGCTTGCCCTCATCCTGTAGGAATTTGATGGAATCAGCAAGTTCGATCAGGGCTGTTTCGGTGGAGTGACCGGAGCGGAAGCCCGATTGCTGGGGGTGCAGGATGTTATGGGCTTCTATGAAGGCTTTAAGCTCTTCATGCACTAAGTGCTCCGTGACTTTGCCCAGAATAGGAAGTAGGGAGATGGGGCGCATGTTAGTCAAATCTGTAGATGATTTATTCTGTTTTTTCAACAGGGGTTTGACAGTGGCCTTCTTCCATTCGGCAGGTACAATTCCGGATTGAAGGGATTCATTAATGATTCCATTAATGTAAGGGTTGACTGTGTCAATCAGATGGTGAAGAATGATGGGGGGACAGGAATCCGTGGGAGCTCCTGATTTACAGGCCCGGATTGCCTTGCTTGTCTGTTGCAAGGATACTGGTTTGAAACTGGAGAGAGGAGGATAGTTAATTGTTACCTCTACGGCGGTTGTCAAGGGTGGGGGAAAATCTTTCTGAATGTTGACAATTTTGTCAATGAAGTAATCAGCAATTTGGTTACAAAGGCTCTCTGAGGGAGGTACATCAGTGATTAGAGCTTTCGGATGTGTGAAGGACTTGACTATGTTGAAGATGGTTTTTTGATTTTGGTGCGCTTCCATTATAAGGTTGGTGAAATATTCTTTTTTTGCTGCTTTAATGTCGGAGAGATATGCGAAGCTTAATAGGATACCTAGGGGTCTCCGGTCCCAGATCATGCCAACTTTTGATGATCTTGATGATGATCTGTTGGGAGCGTGGGAGAAGGAACTGACATCAAGTTCAATGAGACTTATGGATATATTGATTGAGAATTCTGTTAGGAAAGTGGCAAAGCTTCAAGCTGAGATTGCTCAATTAGAAACAGAAATAAGAGACCTCAATCTTCCTGACCCGACCGCCAAAAATGATGAGATACTTAAAGAGGTTTTGAATAGTCATCAAAATGATGTGAAGCAGAGGAAAGCGCGTAAGCTTAAACGGGATGAAGTGGATTATAACAGTGGGAGAGTTTTCACATTTTCTAAAAAATATGATCATCTGATGCAAAGCGACAGAAATAAACCACAGCAACAAGCTACATCCCTAAGTTCAAGTAATACCTCTTTAAGTAGCATTCCCACTAGTGGTAGTGAGTATGAAGGAGCTTCAGGATCAACAGTAGAACAAACCCACCCTTTGGGGAACTCGTCCTTCTTTTTGGAAGTAAACAGAATGAAGAGAGGAAATCGAGAACAGATGAGACGTCCAGGTCCCCAAAAACCAGACGAGGGGGCCGAGCAGGCAAACGCAGGAGGGCGGGCAGGAATGAAGTTGAGGTCTTGGGACAAGAAATCACAACAGTAGAAAGGGAAAAGGAGATAGAAGTGGTGAATCTATCTAGTGTCTCTCTAACCGAACATATGATGAAATTGCTTACTAAGGGCTTAAGTTTTTGCCCTACTGATAAAGGTGACCTATGCAATTTGAAAATAGACCTTTTCAAATATATTAGGAGATTAAAATTGAAAAAGCATTTTGCAATGAATCCCAGAACCAATAAAAACGTGACTGTGCAAGCATCTGACAGAGTGTCTGATTTGTGTACAATTGGGAATATTCAAGATACAGTGTCCCTTTTGTCAATTACAGAATTAGAGGAGGATCCTGTAACGATGGCTAAAGTCCTTGAGGATTTGGATATCAGACCAGATTTATCCATATCAAGTGGCCTAAAAAGCAAATCTAAATGGTCGCCAAATCTAACAAGTGGTAACAGTATAGAGATATTTCATAAGCTGGTGATCTTGGATTTAGATAAGCAGATAAAAAGATCTCTCCCAGGTGGTCAGCTAAAAGATAATTTGACAAGATCAGAGAGGGATGCTCTGAAAACTCTAATGGACAATGCAGAGATAATTATCAGAAAAGCTGATAAGGGAGGAAATATAGTGGTTATGAATAGGGTAGATTATGAGTATGAAATTTTTTCACAATTAAGTGACAATGTATGCTATGGGAAGATAGCTCATAACCCTATATTTTCACTAAGTAACAAAATAAACTATCATCTGAAACAATGGCGTGACATGGGTATATTAGATGAGGAGGAATATATTTTTCTGCAGGTAAATCGTCCAAGATACCCATGCCTGTATACCTTGCCGAAAATTCATAAAGGCCTACCTTTTCCACCAGGGAGGCCAATAGTTTCAGGCATAGGGGGACCAACTGAACGGCTTTCACAATTTGTGGATGTTTTCCTCCAACCGATCATGTTGAACTTGCCTTCCTTTATTAAGGATACACAGCATATTCTGAATACCCTGGGAGACATCAAATGGGAACCTGGGATGACACTTGTGACTTTGGATGTAATCTCGTTATACACGAGTATAAGAAATGAACTAGGACTCAAGGCTTTAGACCATTTTTTCTCTAAAAAACCTGCCACTCATTGGCATCACACACAGATGATCTTGACTATGACAGAACTAATATTGAATAATAATTACTTTCTCTTTAAAAATGAGTGGTACAGGCAAAAACAAGGGGTAGCCATGGGCTCCAAATTCTCTCCAGCCTATGCTAATATCTTTATGGGCTGGTTAGAAGAAAAGGTAGTTTGGGGCCCAGGGGCTAGCAAATGGATTGAATCTATCCTATATTGGGGTAGGTTCATCGACGATTGCCTAATGATATGGACAGGATCGAAGCAATCTTTGACTGAATTCTGTGGGTATCTAAATGATAATGACATGAACATTAGATTCACCACTAACGACAGTACAACTAGTATTGTATTTTTGGATCTGGAATTATATGTTAATGAAGAACGCATAGAGAGTAGATTGTATCGCAAGCCGACCTCATGTAACGCAATTCTGCATGCGAAGAGTGCTCACCCGCCTCACCAAATAAGAGGAATTCCGTTTGGCGAAATGCTAAGAGCCAGGCGGAATTGTAGTGAGAATCAAAATTTCGTGGAATGTATAAGAGATATGGAAAAAAGATTCATAAAGAGAGGTTATGATAAGAGAAATGTCCTGGCAGCCACACGGCGGGTGATGAGTGTTGAGAGAAATGTAACATTGGAACCCAAAGGGAGAGTGAATAAAGGAGAGCAACCAGTCAGGTTGATTACCAATTATACACCAATGAGCAGGGTGCTATTGGACAGTATGATTAAACACTGGAAAGTTCTTAAAATGGATAGGATGCTCTCTGATATGGTAGGAGGGAGACCTCAATTTACCTATAGAAGAGGCAAGACCCTAGGATTGATGCTGAGCCCGAGTTACCCAAGAGATGAACACACATTGACTTGGCTGGACGAGCACTCAAAGGGGTTCTATAGATGCGGACATTGTGGAATGTGCAGATTTGCCAAGGACAAGACTAAGGATTTTCAAATGCTGAATAGTAAAAAATATGAAATAAGAACTAATATAACATGCAGCACTAAGTATGTCATTTATATCCTAGAGTGTAAATGTTCAAAAACATATGTGGGTAGCACAATTCGCATGCTGAAGGACAGGGTGAGTGAACACTTGAGAGCGGTAAAGAATAATGACATGAGGTATCCAATTGCAGAACATATACATACATGCAGAAAGCAAGATCAAAGTAAAAATTTCAAGTTCTTTGGAATTGATCATGTGGCTATAGATCCTAGAGGAGGTAACAGAGAACTGAAATTGAGGAGGCAGGAAGCAAGATGGATCATGAACCTGCGGGCTGTAGAGGACGGCCTACATTTTGATTGCGAATTGGAATTTTTTCTGGGTGACTAGTGAAGGTGACATGGATAAACTGATGTGAACTTAAATCTTATTATCCAAACATGATAGCATATGCAAAAAGATGAGTAGAGAACAGTATAAGCACTATGTAAATAACACTTATCAAATGTTTTATCCATGACAAGAAATGTTATTCTAGATTCAGAATCTTAATATAAGTATATAGTAGATCTGGGCATCCAAAATAGAGTGGGATTATATTTATATTGTTGCAGTATGATTGCCATTTGAAAATTAATGTGCTCGGTTTAAAACAATGCTCGATTTAAATTGGTAAATTCTACAGATTTTTTTCTACAAATAATTACATTATTTTCAATTATGAGGATTGTAATAGGGAATATATTTCCTAAAATCAGGTAATATGGTTATAATGCTGTGTGTAGCACGGAAGGACCCGCTTCAATACGTTTACCGACCGCAAAATGAGAGTAAAGAAAGTTTCCCCACTCTAAGATGGCGCTTAGTCTATTACGGAGCAAGTCCGTTTTTTATGTTTAGGAACGCCACATAATGGGCGTGAGACAAGGCAATGGCGCTGCCTGTACACGGGACGCCGGACGCCGGTCGAGCGAGGTAAGGGCGCTACAGGGACTAAGATATTAAAAAACAGTGAGTGTTTGAGGTTCTGTAATTGTAACAACGCGCCTTTGATTTAACAGAAGAAGGGTGCGGATCATTGAGGGCAGCGGAGTGAACGGATTATTATTCGGCAGTGGAGAAAGAAGGTAACAGGTATGGAGAATTATGATGTTACCGAGCTAAAATTAATTAGTATGGTCAGATTTAGTTCGGGGCAAATATGATGATGGCTCTTTGTTTACAGATAAGGTGTTTTGGATAATTGGAAACAAGACGAGTGGTGCTCGATTTTGGAACTCATAGATACAAGCTGAGGTGAGGCTTTGACATTTTCATATACAAGGAAATGCTAAGACCTAGCACAAATAGAGGTAGAGAGAGTTGTTTATACATGACTGTATATTTTCTTTTAGAATTCACGAATTTGAGATTACTGTTCCCTCCGCTAAATAAAAGTGCAAAGATTGCAGAGATTAATATACTCAAGCACCCCAGTGAGAAATTTAAGGTATGAAACAATGATTATATGTCAACCAAACCTAATCAAACAGGTCTTCCAGTCATACCTTGAGAGTAAGGGTCTGTTTCTCCTTCTAGGAAGTTCTGAATTGAAGATAAGGTAAAACATGAGCATTGATTTGTGTTAGAAAAGATTTTGGAAGTGGGGGAGCAATTTCACTTGATGTTTATCCCACTTGACATTGTGCATGAACAAACTCACCAAATCGGTGAAGGGAGTATTTGTTCCCACATTGGAAATTAATGAATTGGTTTTTGCGTTGTTTTAAATAATGGATTGCTATATTCTTTGAGATCGAGCATGTAATCACCCCTTTATGTGTAAATATGTACACGGGTTTTCTACTGGGCCATGTGGGGCTCTATCCATTCTCATAATATGTACGAAAATGTATAATATGGTAAGAGCATATTATTTTGTATTGTTTCCAGCCCTGACGAAGCCAAGAGGTATAAAGTAACCTCGGCGAAACGCGTTGGTTGGGATTGGATCAGAACTTTTATGGAATAGGTTGGGATTGGATCAGAACTTTTATGGAATAAAAGAAGATAATCTGCATGGGAGATTCTCTGGATGTCTTTTTATATGGACTAAGCTGAATTTGGGCTATTACATGTGGAGTGCTTCAATCCTTGTGAAATCTTATTGTGCCTAATCATTTGATTACGCAGCGAGGAGTTTGGTGTTTTCCTCCCATAATTTTGAAGCACCCTTAGAGTTTTTTGTTATGCTTGAAATAGATGGTGTGATACTTCTTTAGCGCTTGTGAAACTCCAATCAGCACCCGAAGTTTAGTTTACAGTACTGGAGGGCTGCTCAGACGGCACTATACTACTTATAACAAGATGAGTGATAATAATTATAGAGATAAGGTTGCTGCAGAGCTCTTTGAAAACCTGTGCAAGGGCAGTTCAGTCACACAAGCGATTAGGAGTGTGACGCAACCAAAAGATGTAGGACTACGGGCAAAATTTGTCAAATTAGAAAGACTAAAAAAATCTGAAATGTCTAAATGGTGGGATGGGGCTACCCTAAAGCAGTATGCGAAGCCTAATAGGATACCTAGGGGTCTCCGGTCTCAGATCATGCCAACTTTTGATGATCTTGATGATGATCTGTTGGGAGAGTGGGAGAAGGAACTGACATCAAGTTCAATGAGACTTATGGATATATTGATTGAGAATTCTGTTAGGAAAGTGGCAAAGCTTCAAGCTGAGATTGCTCAATTAGAAACAGAAATAAGAGACCTCAATCTTCCTGACCCGACCGCCAAAAATTATGAGATACTTAAAGAGGTTTTGAATAGTCATCAAAATGATGTGAAGCAGAGGAAAGCGCGTAAGCTTAAACGGGATGAAGTGGATTATAACAGTGGGAGAGTTTTCACATTTTCTAAAAAATATGATCATCTGATGCAAAGCAACAGAAATAAACCACAGCAACAAGCTACATCCCCAAGTTCAAGTAATACCTCTTTAAGTAGCATTCCCACTAGTGGTAGTGAGTATGAAGGAGCTTCAGGATCAACAGTAGAACAAACCCACCCTTTGGGGAACTCGTCCTTCTCTTTGGAAGTAAACAGAATGAAGAGAGGAAATCGAGAACAGATGAGACGTCCAGGTCCCCAAAAACCAGACGAGGGGGCCGAGCAGGCAAACGCAGGAGGGCGGGCAGGAATGAAGTTGAGGTCTTGGGACAAGAAATCACAACAGTAGAAAGGGAAAAGGAGATAGAAGTGGTGAATCTATCTAGTGTCTCTCTAACCGAACATATGATGAAATTGCTTACTAAGGGCTTAAGTTTTTGCCCTACTGATAAAGGTGATCTATGCAATTTGAAAATAGACCTTTTCAAATATATTAGGAGATTAAAATTGAAAAAGCATTTTGCAATGAATCCCAGAACCAATAAAAACGTGACTGTGCAAGCATCTGACAGAGTGTCTGATTTGTGTACAATTGGGAATATTCAAGATACAGTGTCCCTTTTGTCAATTACAGAATTAGAGGAGGATCCTGTAACGATGGCTAAAGTCCTTGAGGATTTGGATATCAGACCAGATTTATCCATATCAAGTGGCCTAAAAAGTAAATCTAAATGGTCGCCAAATCTAACAAGTGGTAACAGTGTAGAGATATTTCATAAGCTGGTGATCTTGGATTTAGATAAGCAGATAAAAAGATCTCTCCCAGGTGGTCAGCTAAAAGATAATTTGACAAGATCAGAGAGGGATGCTCTGAAAACTCTAATGGACAATGCAGAGATAATTATCAGAAAAGCTGATAAGGGAGGAAATATAGTGGTTATGAATAGGGTAGATTATGAGTATGAAATTTTTTCACAATTAAGTGACAATGTATGCTATGAGAAGATAGCTCATAACCCTATATTTTCACTAAGTAACAAAATAAACTATCATCTGAAACAATGGCGTGACATGGGTATATTAGATGAGGAGGAATATATTTTTCTGCAGGTAAATCGTCCAAGATACCCATGCCTGTATACCTTGCCGAAAATTCATAAAGGCCTACCTTTTCCACCAGGGAGGCCAATAGTTTCAGGCATAGGGGGACCAACTGAACGGCTTTCACAATTTGTGGATGTTTTCCTCCAACCGATCATGTTGAAATTGCCTTCCTTTATTAAGGATACACAGCATATTCTGAATATCCTGGGAGACATCAAATGGGAACCTGGGATGACACTTGTGACTTTGGTGTAATCTCGTTATACACGAGTATAAGAAATGAACTAGGACTCAAGGCTTTAGACCATTTTTTCTCTAAAAAACCTGCCACTCATTGGCATCACACACAGATGATCTTGACTATGACAGAACTAATATTGAATAATAATTACTTTCTCTTTAAAAATGAGTGGTACAGGCAAAAACAAGGGGTAGCCATGGGCTCCAAATTCTCTCCAGCCTATGCTAATATCTTTATGGGCTGGTTAGAAGAAAAGGTAGTTTGGGGCCCAGGGGCTAGCAAATGGATTGAATCTATCCTATATTGGGGTAGGTTCATCGACGATTGCCTAATGATATGGACAGGATCGAAGCAATCTTTGACTGAATTCTGTGGGTATCTAAATGATAATGACATGAACATTAGATTCACCACTAATGACAGTACAACTAGTATTGTATTTTTGGATCTGGAATTATATGTTAATGAAGAACGCATAGAGAGTAGATTGTATCGCAAGCCGACCTCATGTAACGCAATTCTGCATGCGAAGAGTGCTCACCCGCCTCACCAAATAAGAGGAATTCCGTTTGGCGAAATGCTAAGAGCCAGGCGGAATTGTAGTGAGAATCAAAATTTCGTGGAATGTATAAGAGATATGGAAAAAAGATTCATAAAGAGAGGTTATGATAAGAGAAATGTCCTGGCAGCCACACGGCGGGTGATGAGTGTTGAGAGAAATGTAACATTGGAACCCAAAGGGAGAGTGAATAAAGGAGAGCAACCAGTCAGGTTGATTACCAATTATACACCAATGAGCAGGGTGCTATTGGACAGTATGATTAAACACTGGAAAGTTCTTAAAATGGATAGGATGCTCTCTGATATGGTAGGAGGGAGACCTCAATTTACCTATAGAAGAGGCAAGACCCTAGGATTGATGCTGAGCCCGAGTTACCCAAGAGATGAACACACATTGACTTGGCTGGATGAGCACTCAAAGGGGTTCTATAGATGCGGACATTGTGGAATGTGCAGATTTGCCAAGGACAAGACTAAGGATTTTCAAGTGCTGAATAGTAAAAAATATGAAATAAGAACTAATATAACATGCAGCACTAAGTATGTCATTTATATCCTAGAGTGTAAATGTTCAAAAATATATGTGGGTAGCACAATTCGCATGCTGAAGGACAGGGTGAGTGAACACTTGAGAGCGGTAAAGAATAATGACATGAGGTATCCAATTGCAGAACATATACATACATGCAGAAAGCAAGATCAAAGTAAAAATTTCAAGTTCTTTGGAATTGATCATGTGGCTATAGATCCTAGAGGAGGTAACAGAGAACTGAAATTGAGGAGGCAGGAAGCAAGATGGATCATGAACCTGCGGGCTGTAGAGGACGGCCTAAATTTTGATCGCGAATTGGAATTTTTTCTGGGTGACTAGTGAAGGTGACATGGATAAACTGATGTGAACTTAAATCTTATTATCCAAACATGATAGCATATGCAAAAAGATGAGTAGAGAACAGTATAAGCACTATGTAAATAACACTTAACAAATGTTTTATCCATGACAAGAAATGTTATTCTAGATTCAGAATCTTAATATAAGTATATAGTAGATCTGGGCATCCAAAGTAGAGTGGGATTATATTTATATTGTTGCAGTATGATTGCCATTTGAAAATTAATGTGCTCGGTTTAAAACAATGCTCGATTTAAATTGGTAAATTCTACAGATTTTTTTCTACAAATAATTACATTATTTTCAATTATGAGGATTGTAATAGGGAATATATTTCCTAAAATCAGGTAATATGGTTATAATGCTGTGTGTAGCACGGAAGGACCCGCTTCAATACGTTTACCGACCGCAAAATGAGAGTAAAGAAAGTTTCCCCACTCTAAGATGGCGCTTAGTCTATTACGGAGCAAGTCCGTTTTTTATGTTTAGGAACGCCACATAATGGGCGTGAGACAAGGCAATGGCGCTGCCTGTACACGGGACGCCGGACGCCGGTCGAGCGAGGTAAGGGCGCTACAGGGACTAAGATATTAAAAAACAGTGAGTGTTTGAGGTTCTGTAATTGTAACAACGCGCCTTTGATTTAACAGAAGAAGGGTGCGGATCATTGAGGGCAGCGGAGTGAACGGATTATTATTCGGCAGTGGAGAAAGAAGGTAACAGGTATGGAGAATTATGATGTTACCGAGCTAAAATTAATTAGTATGGTCAGATTTAGTTCGGGGCAAATATGATGATGGCTCTTTGTTTACAGATAAGGTGTTTTGGATAATTGGAAACAAGACGAGTGGTGCTCGATTTTGGAACTCATAGATACAAGCTGAGGTGAGGCTTTGACATTTTCATATACAAGGAAATGCTAAGACCTAGCACAAATAGAGGTAGAGAGAGTTGTTTATACATGACTGTATATTTTCTTTTAGAATTCACGAATTTGAGATTACTGTTCCCTCCGCTAAATAAAAGTGCAAAGATTGCAGAGATTAATATACTCAAGCACCCCAGTGAGAAATTTAAGGTATGAAACAATGATTATATGTCAACCAAACCTAATCAAACAGGTCTTCCAGTCATACCTTGAGAGTAAGGGTCTGTTTCTCCTTCTAGGAAGTTCTGAATTGAAGATAAGGTAAAACATGAGCATTGATTTGTGTTAGAAAAGATTTTGGAAGTGGGGGAGCAATTTCACTTGATGTTTATCCCACTTGACATTGTGCATGAACAAACTCACCAAATCGGTGAAGGGAGTATTTGTTCCCACATTGGAAATTAATGAATTGGTTTTTGCGTTGTTTTAAATAATGGATTGCTATATTCTTTGAGATCGAGCATGTAATCACCCCTTTATGTGTAAATATGTACACAGGTTTTCTAATGGGCCATGTGGGGCTCTATCCATTCTCATAATATGTACGAAAATGTATAATATGGTAAGAGCATATTATTTTGTATTGTTTCCAGCCCTGACGAAGCCAAGAGGTATAAAGTAACCTCGGCGAAACGCGTTGGTTGGGATTGGATCAGAACTTTTATGGAATAGGTTGGGATTGGATCAGAACTTTTATGGAATAAAAGAAGATAATCTGCATGGGAGATTCTCTGGATGTCTTTTTATATGGACTAAGCTGAATTTGGGCTATTACATGTGGAGTGCTTCAATCCTTGTGAAATCTTATTGTGCCTAATCATTTGATTACGCAGCGAGGAGTTTGGTGTTTTCCTCCCATAATTTTGAAGCACCCTTAGAGTTTTTTGTTATGCTTGAAATAGATGGTGTGATACTTCTTTAGCGCTTGTGAAACTCCAATCAGCACCCGAAGTTTAGTCATAAGCATGTTGTAGCTACTGCTGATAGCAACATTACTACTAGGCCTACTAATCATCTAACTAGCATTAATAGGAGCAGCAGTATTAATAACAAGCAGAACTGTTGTAAGCAGTAGTATATTATATTCATGGGAAAAGTGCAGCATTGAGACTTGATTTTCCACACTTGTGATGTCAAACGATGCAAAAATATTTTCACCTCGCACTGGTGAGCTCATAAAGCAGTGGACACCAACTTTGATTTTCCACTTCTGCCTCTTTTTACTAGTTCTAGATCATATTCAGTTTACCTTCATTGCATATTAGGTCTAACCTACTTGTACATCCAACTACAATCTAAACAAGTATACAAAGCAAATAATTACAGATAAATACATAATATTATAATCACAAACAAGTGTAGTACTTTCTCGCAGGTCTCTTATTCAGAAACCAGAAAAACATGTTAGTCACCACAGAAAGTAAACACAATAATTCAATATAAATACATATTCAACTATAAATGTAATTGCTTAGCTATTACTGTGAATAATTTCCATTGGCCACTTATCCAGAGTTAAAAAGCTGTTTGTTCATCAGAAAAATTACATTAACTACATAAAAAGATTTGATACATGATGGATGTTGAAAATGGTTTCAACACATTAAGCATTAAGTCCAACCAGACTTTTCGCTTTTGCTCACCAGGTTATTGGACCTTTACAATGGGTGAGGATCACTACCTAAGTCTCACTCACTGTAATTTCACTGCAATTGGACTGATGGTGTTTACCACCAGTGTTTGTCTTTTAATATATGGCTGCTGTGGAGCAGCTGGGCAAAAGGCACTCTACTGGTTACATGTTAACCCATATGCACATGCATGTGAGCACACATAAACACTCCGCATCTGAGTCTGCAGTCATGCGCAGTCCAGTAATTGCACTCAGATAGCCTGGAACAGCAGGGACTCTGCAAGGATAGGTGTGACTTAGGGTTGACCTTATAATATTAGTGGGCATTCCTAGATAAGTCAGTGAGATTTACTGCTAAATAAGTAGTGGTTTCAGTGTATGTTACACATAGGTGAAATCTTCCTCAAAGTGCAGTTTCGCTCCACTTAGGCCTACACAGTCCAATAAAGTGTCAAACTGGGGTACAAAATGCTCGCAGAGTTTGAATATGCAGATTCCAAAACCACACTTTTACATCTTTTGGGACCCCCAAGAATAGTCATATTTCTCTGGCTTAGCTCATAATCGGATTCCAGGCCTTTATCCCACTTGCAGGGCCAAGTTACTTACTCTGCTCCCCACAAGCAAGCAGAGGCGTCCCAACCCAAAAGGAGTAGTTATCAGTGACCTAGTTCCCTGGAGACAAAAGGGGCATGGGGAAAATCTTCATCTGATAATTAGCAGTCACACTGCATCTGGACTACGTCATCCCAGGCCCACTGAACAAAGTAAGCAGCTAAGATATCTGGACTCAGTACAGGAGGGACTCCCCTTGAATTTTTGGTGGAAAGGGATTTGGAAGTTATGTCAGCCAGGAGTGGAACTGAGGCCCTCAGAGGAACTCTTCACAGAGAAAATTTGACAGCCCTATGCTAATTTGTCCCAGGATGCTGTGCAGGAGCGTTGGGACAGCAGTAGAGGGATGGTATCCAGGCACCCATAGAGCAAAACCCCAAAACAGAATAAAGATATGGAGTGGAAGCTCAGGCGAAAGCAGCAGAATATCTCCTCAGCCAATATTCATGATACCATCAATGAGTGCCACATAATGCATGCATTGGCATAATTCCTTGTATTTGTGGTGCTCCAAGGAGGGGCATGGGCACCACCATGTAGTAAAAGTGTTGTTTGCAAGGGGCTGCAGGAGTTGCACCAGCTCCCCAGGTTTATTCACAACTAATACAGCAATATCTTACAATGGATATATGCCCAAAACCAAAGAGAGACAATTGCACAATTTAAGCATATTCAAATAGCATAACAATCTGTTTAATAGCAATCTTTAAACATCTCACTAAAGATGCAAATGGCTGATTATAGCTGCTAAATCGAGCATCTTGCTGCCTCCAACGCAGACTTAATCTCATTTTCACATAAAGCCTTCATAATATAGCAGCTTCTAATACCAGCTGACCCTGGGAGTAAGAACACAATATATGCCTATCTATCAGTCAAAGGTATGCAATCCAGAAAACGTATACCCTATCCATATCGACTAATTCCCATGTTGATATTGCCTCCAATAGGTCACATTTTGTCAGTTGATACCTCATATACCCATACCTAATCCTCAAACACAAGGGAAAGATTAGCTATTTGGCATGTTTGTTTCAACAACGTAGCGTCATGGTCAGGCCTCCAGAGGCCTATAAGCATTACAGCACTCGAATATCGTCAACATAATTCCACAATGTTATTACATTTTTTATCTTTAGTTTCTTAAAATCTGTCATCGTAGCATTTATTCCTGATATCATGAAGATGATATTCATCTAAAAGAGCCTTTAGATTACTTTTAATAGTAGAACAATTCCTTCTACCCAAATCAATGCACGCATAACAGTCATAGCCAATCATCGAGTTGAGTGGTACACATTTTGGCTCTGAGATTACAATAGCAGCACATTTGTTTGGACAATCTACCCATAAAAGCTAAACCCTACTGTAGCGAAGACTTGTTAGGGGGTGGCTGTTCTAAGATACACCAAGGAAAGAAAAGGATTACATTATAAGTTATTAAGTCGTTTATTGAGGTGACACTGGTAGGTTGTACAAGCATATAATAAAGTAGCTTGTAAGTTTGCTACTACAGCCCTTAGCAGTAGACCAACAGTCACACTACAATAGTTACTGTTAATAGATTTAGCCTACTAGTTATCATTAGCACTTTCTTCATACAATTTACATTTTTTGAAATATGGTGGTCTAAATAGTAATAGTTTGAGAACTGTTTAACTTCATTATTAGATAAACCCTATTTTCATTTGCATCTTTTACCTCCAAAAATAAATAGATTTACTTTCTTAAGATTAACCTATACGTAACTTTCCTCATTATAGGTTTGCAAGGAATCCAGCTTTCTTTGAGCCCTATTGCTGTTAAAAAAAAACAATGATCAGATCATAAACATGCATGAGAATCTACAATCGTACTGAGCCAAGTTTTGGAGTAAAGCTTTCTACTTATCTAGGAGGGGATGGTAAGTCTGCCATCCATAAGTTAAATACAATTGGAGTAAGGGCACAACTTTTTTATAATCCATTTTGTATATATAAACCCACTGTATGGGCCCTTTCATGATTAATCTGCACTTGCACCCACTCTTGTCTGTGAATTGCATAATTAACATAAGTAAACTCTGAGCCTAATGGCTAACTTTTCCCAAAGTCTTTTCATGCTTACCTTGTCAAAAGCTCTTGAATAATCTACACGGCAGCAAACCAGATTAACTTTTTTCATTGTACATCATTAATTAGAGCTATTAGTGCAGCAATATTATCAGTATTCGCCCCACCATTCCTGAATCCTTAACTGTTCGATTGGCAATAGATTATTTAGTGAAACCCATTCACTAAAAAGTTGCAGTATTAAACGTGCGTGCAGTTCTAGAAGAGCCATTATATATAACTTTAATCTAATTTTCTTTTTAAATATGGTCAACAAAGTACTATCCTTCCACCAATCAGGAATTTGGCACGTTGACAAGACAATAGAAAATAGAGGTAGCCGCCTGTAGCCAATAAATCTGTCTCAGTCTTAAAACATTCAGTAAACCATTAGGAACAGGGGCTTTTGGTGATTTAGTTGTTCTTATCTCATTTAATTTACTCTCCTTTGTGACCCACAGGAAAGGCTTGGCCTATTCCTGCTTGGACAGAGTGATCATGTAGTGGCCCATAATTCAAGAGCAAAATAATCAATCTCTTGAAGGGTCTCTTCAGCTAGAGGGATTGACTAATCTGCGTGGACCTAAAGGACACCTATCTGATGATTCTCATTTTCCCCCGCATCATTGACTTCTGATAAATATTTGGTGAGATCAGGTATGGGAGTACTTCCATTCAGTCTTTCCTCTGTCCCATGGTACTTTTCAGAGTCCAACAATGTGTACTGGCATGGAACGAGCACAAGGTTGAAGACTGATCATATACTTGTGACACACACAAAAAAGGCCTGAGGAGATTTAGAGAACAGCTTGGGGCGATTCCCGTCGTATCAATTATGGCTCCACAAATAAGCCACCCTGGGTTAAAATTGCAACAACGGAGTGCAGGGGAGTCCCTTTTTAAAGGACAAATTGCCTCACCCACCCATGGGTGCCATGCTTCATCATAGGAAACCTCATCACACTGCGAACCTAGTCGCAGTGCGGGCTACAACCCCCTCACATTAAGGGAGGAGCTCAGGGATGTTTTTATCAACTAGTTGTGAGGTATACTAAAACCTTCAAATGAGCCGGGCATGGGGGGAGTAAGTGAGAAAGGTGTGGATGAAGTCAAAACTAACTACCTGGTATGCTAAAGATCTCAATGTTTTGTACCACTTAGATATTGCCTATTATCAAGAGAAAACAGCATTTCACATTGCCCTTCGCTAGGCTGCAAATGGTAAAGGATCTTGCTAGGTGTTCCCGGCAATTCAAAATGGAGATCCAGATCTTTTTGGACCACATCCCTCTGTAGAGATCTCTCCCTTCTCTATGGCTGGCATCTGATTTTATAACAATGTGTGGGATTGAACTGAAGATCACATGGTCGTTCCATGCTTTCATGCAGTTCAGCCACCTCTGACATCTCTGTCCTGACATCCTCTGACAGTCCACACTACTCCGAATAAGAGAGTTCCTTCTGCAAGTGTTTATTTGGAGTCTCTGAAGTGCCCTGAAGTGTAATGGGCCTGGAAACATTGCTTGAATAGAAGATGATAGAAGCCCCACCACTCTGGTGAGACTCTGCAAGGAAGTCATTTTCTTCACAGTCTGTTTCTTTTGTTCATTGGCTTGATTTTTAGGAAAGGTAACTGCATGGTTGCTTCCTGGCAGTCTATTATGAACACAAGAAAGTCCATCCTCTTCTTTTGTTTGATTTGTTTTGATTTATCAGGAAACCCAGGTCCTCTAGGAGTAAGATGACCATCTGAGCCTGACTCAGTAATGTGCACTTGTCCTGATCCATGAAGATGAGGTTGTCTAAGTATATTATCACAAATAAGCCATCCCTGGGTCAAAATTGCAACGACTGAGTGCAGGAGAGTCCCTTTTTAAAGGACGAATACCCTCACCCACCCGTTGGTGGCATGCTTCATCATTGGGAACCTCCTCACACTGCGAACCTAGTCACAGTGCAGGATACTACCCCCTCACTGTGAGGGAGGAGCTCAAGGATGTTTTAATCAAATAGTTGGGAGGTATACTAAAACCTTCAGATGAGTCGAGTGTGGGGGAAGTAGGTAAGAAAGATGTGGGTGAAGTTAAAACTAACTACCTGGTATACTAAAGATACATTTTAATGGAACATCCAGGGGTCAGAGTTAAAAACGTGTGGAGGTCACGGCAGGAAGATTCAACCTGTCATGGTCTCTGAGTGGTCAAAAGGTCGACATGTTTCAGCCTAAACGCCCTCCGCAGAGGTGACATGGCTTTCTTCAGGACCAGGTGAAGAGTGAAAAAATGTGCAGTGATGAGTGTTACCACAGTACCATATCTGGTAGGTGCGACCAGGTCATACAGGCTGGTCAGGAGTATCTCTCCCTTGACGGTTTGGAAGCCACCTTGAGTGTTTGCGACGAGGATAAGTTGCCATTAGCTTCCCCGACAACACAGAGATGACGTTGACCAGCAGATCCCTATAATTGGTTCATCAATCTACTAGTTGACTGTATCCTTTTATTCCACCTACCAGATGTGGTTCTGTGGTAACACTCATCACTTCACATTTTTTCACTCTTCACCTGGTCCTGAAGAAAGCCACATCACCTTTGCAGAGGGCATTTAGGCTCCTTATAGTTTTTCATTGCTCATATCGGTGTAATTTATTTTATTCATTTGTTTCCCTTGTCTTCGTTGCTTGATTTTGCTCGCAAGAAAGTGTAACTCATAGTCATTGAAATGTCGCTCATAATTACACTGAAATTATGAAAATGTCACACAAAGCAATCTAAAACCTTGACCACTATGTGCCTTTCCCTTTGCATTTGACTTTCGAGCAACGTTTACTCAACGGGACCCCGACAGTCTCCTGCTCTACACGCGATTATGCCTGATACGTACTTGCCGCGTTTAGCATTAGGGTGACCAACCGTCTGTAAATTTCACAGACCGTCCGTTATTTTAGTATGATGTCCACAAGGTATCTGTAATTTGGGGTCCCCAAATTACGGACACCTTACAGACATCATACTATAATGAAATTGTGAAATTTCAGTAAGGTATGCTGTTTCCCGGCGAGAAGCCCCATCAGTTTACCAAATTTAACTGGGGGCCTCTTGCACTTAACTTTTAAACTGAATAGGCTGCCTGCAGCGGCCCCTCCTGGCCATCTTGTAGACTGTAGAGTGGCTCATTGTCATTCTGAGACTGCAGCTGATTAGCACTTATAGAATGATAATGTGCCCAATTGTACTGACAGCATGTGGTTTGCCTTCTCCTGCATCAGACTAGGGCACAGCATTCGGCTTTTGTCTTGGTGCCATGCTGGAGAAAATGAAAATAAAATAACTACCAACGTTTTCACTGTACATTTAAAAGTCAGATTTCAACATATAAATGAAAAAATACTACTTAATGTTTATTGTTACATTATCACAAATCTTGATTGCAGAAAGGGTCTGATGTCACTTTGCAAAGCTGCACACATACTGAAAAACTGTGAAGTGCACGATTGTCTCAACCTTATATAATCTTATTTTGACTTGTATTTACTTACTTTTATATTATTGTGCAACCTCTTCTGATATGTCTGTAAAACCTGTTTTGTCCCAAATTTTGGTCCTGAATTTGGACCTTCTGTCCTGAATTTTTGTCCCGAATTTTGACCCTTTGTCCTGAATTTTGACACTGGCCATCCTGAATTTGCACCCATGCCAGTTGGTCACCCTATATAGCGTGCAGACGCTACTCATCATCTACCCTTGTAATGATGTGCCTTACGGCCCTCAGAATTCAATTTCAGCCCCTTCAAAGGCATTTAAGTGTCTTTGAGTGAGAAGAACAAGTCCATTGAGTCCAAAGACGTGATTTTCAAATTGAACAAGCATTGGCATAGCCAATAGGTCTCCCCTTTGGGACCTTATAAGTGTTTAGCTATGCAGCATATAATAATCCTGGGTGGTGTGCCGCCAGGGATTGCATAGCTAAACAATTACTATTTTTGCCATTCACAAAGTGCATGAGAAGCAGCTTGCTCCCAAGGGCATACTTACTGGTACAACAGGGTGAGAGGGCCTGCAGCAGCCACCTTGCCAATCAGAAATAATGGAAGGGGCACAGACTTTTGAAGTGGCCATCATGCCATGCCCAGAAGGCAACATCATTGTCCCAATGGTCATCAAGTTGAAGACTGGGGAGGGGTCTCTGTTGAGGAAGTGGAGGGAAATAAATCAGAAGCACAAAAATTTTGCACACATTTTTTTCACTAAATACTGACAAAAGAATTATTGAAGTCTGCATATTTAAGTTAGAAACAAATCTTTTCATGTATGTCCACAAACACATCCAGTGTTACGTGAGGTTTTTCAAGTGGTGAGATGGGTTGTTGGCAGTGCTTTAAATGGGCTGGTACTCACCGGTACTGAGTACCGGCACTTCTGAATTTTCAGGTCCTCAGTACCGGCACTTCTCATTAGCCAAGGGAGAGTACCGGTACCCTAATAAACGGGACTGCAGGCTCCGGTTATGTCTCTCATATTGTACAGGGTAGATAGGCTCTGTAAGCGCGCCACGCCTTTCCCTGCTGGAGATTGCAGCAGCGCCCATGTGAATGCCTGAGACGACAGGGGTCTAAGAGGGCTTGCTTTGCTTCACGCAGTGATTAACAGGACAGGGTCTAGATAGACCCTTCCCTGTCGATCACAAACGCAGCGACTATTCAGCTGAAAGTGCTTCAGCCTCACCCCGCCCCTCTCAATCAAGTGTGTAAATGGGTTAAGAAAGAGAAAGTCAGTAATCCAGTTGTATTTAGGATATTGATGGCACTGACTGTACTAAAGCAAGTCAAGAAAAAAGAGAGCAACTGCCTGCAACCTCCTTGTTAATTCTACGTAGCTACTTCAATGAGGACCAAACAGATACTTAGTTGTGTTTAGTCAGGTACCTTAATTTGTACCAATCACTTCATTTTATTTTTCAAAAAAAATTTTTTCATGAATATTTAAGGCAGAAAAATATACACATTCACATATAAACATTTACCACGTATATGTACATTTCAAACAAAATAAATACGGTATCAATTATACTCGCATATTAAACAACAACACATACAAATGACAAGTTATTTCATAAACATTACAAACATCACACTGAATATTTTCTTATTCCAAAAGAAAATCAACTTCATAATTTGTCACAAAGCAACGTCAAATTTCAAGATGCTAAGGAACATTGATAGAATGAGTCTCTTTTACTCCTAGTGTATACTCAATATACTAGTTTGTTCCCGCTGATAAGCCAACACGTTTCGAGTAAGGGCCACGAAGGTTCCCGAACTCTCATCAGGGCTTTATGAACAATCTGTGTGAGATGCGAAAGAAACAATAAGAATAATCAGATGGGGTGAAATTAAAATTGAAAGCCATATGTCTCTTATCAACCTTCTGCCATCTAGTAAATCATACCTATTTCTGTGGGACAGATGAGAACCGAAGTGTTCTCAAATTTCGACTGTGAGCAGCCTTTTCTTTTTGGTGCAGCGTGTTACCATGCAGCAGAAGTTGCTGTTCCTAATTCGAGAAACAACTACCTGTGTCAGTGTGCTTTAAAAAAAAGCTAGGGTTTTTTTTGTGTGTTAAAAAGATTGAATTGAATGTGGGCTGGAGCGGGACCTACCTCCAAATTAATTGCGGTAGTCCCGATCGGGTGTTGGCGCTCGTCCCGCTTTAGTATGTTGATACCTGTTGAGTGTATCAAGATACAATCAATAGTCTAAACGGAAGAGATCTATTGGCGTTCCATGGTTGGATAAATGAGAGACATAGAGATATAAAATTCTCATTAGAGGCGAGTACCACCCGCATGACATTCCTAGATGTAGAGATAAGCTGCACCGAGGGGCGCCTGAAAACTTCTTTGTATAAAAAAGCGACGGATAAAAATACTATCCTCCATCACAAGAGTCATCACCCGAGGAATCTTAAAGCTAATCTCCCGTACGGACAATTACTAAGGATTCACAGAAATTGTTCCGAAATAGGAGACTATGACAGCCACGCACAAACCTTCTGTGAAGAAATGAAGCACAGAGGGTATCCCAAGAAGCTTTTAAAACATTCGTACAAAAGGGCCCGTTTCACACCTCGTGACTGCCTTTTGCAGACTAGGGAGAAGAAAGAGTTAGACCGCCCTGTCTGCGTGACTACCTTCAGTCCAGACACGCATAAAATGCGACGAACAGTTTTGAGCAATTGGCATCTCTTGGAGGGACTAGAATGCCCTTTTCCTCGGCCAATATTCGCCTACAAAAAGAATAAAACCATAGGACAACAAATTGTCCGCGCGGACATTTCAAGGCCCAAACATAAACACGATCTCCTCTCCGTTTGGAACATGAAACCGCTGAAAGGTCACCATAGGTGCAGCACTTGTGTTGCATGTGACAACACTGTTGAGGGAAAAGTATTCCAACATAGTAATGTCATATGGAAACACCACACTTTCTCAAATTGTAAAACAAAAAACGTGGTCTACGTAATCATTTGTCCGTGCCAGCAGATTTACATCGGAAAAACAAACCAACAGATCAATGCACGCATAGGCCAGCATAAATCACGTCTCAAAAAGAAAGTACTCACTGCCCCCATGGTCGAGCACTTTATTGAAAAATCTCATAGTGAAAGCGACTTCAAATGGTCTGTACTTTTTACCATAAATAGTACACAGTGCCCTACTGATATTGACAGGATGTTGCTCCAAAAGGAAGCATACCTCATTTTGAAATTTAATACTACCCTCACTGGACTAAATAGTATGTCTGAATTAGCTAGAGTGTAACAGCGTCTGCAGTTCCTAAATAGTTGTCCATGACCGTTTCCATGAATGAAGCAGTCCGTGCAACTTAATAGCTATACATATGAAAGATTCCTCAATAGTTGCTTATCTTATTCATTAAAACACGCAGAGCTGTAACTAAAATCTGATTGCGAGACTAATGATTTGCTGCCTCGCCTCAAATAACTATAACTCGAACGCTAGACATTCAATCAGTGGCTGTCCTTAAACAACAAAAACTGGGACTACCTCTCCCACAATCCTAGAAAGAGAATCTGTACCCATAATGCACACGTTTTTTCAAAATAGAATCCACGGCGAGTGCAGACGTCCACACGGCTTCCGACATCATGCAGGAATAGACGACTGCGTGTTTGACAGAATTCGATCATTCCGTAAGTTTCTACCTCCTGGTGGTTATACTGAAACTAAAAGTAAAATCCGAACGCGAGACAATCAATCGTTGTCTCGTTTTCCATTTAGGATCAAGTGTGTAGTGCAGAGAAACTGGTCCCGCCTGACTCCAAAAGAAGCTAAATGCCACGCTCGGCGGAAATAAACACAGGTATGAATTTGAATCAATGTGACGCTCCGAGTCACTGTTTTCAAAAATCTCTTCCGTTTAGACTATTGATTGTATCTTGATACACTCAACAGGTATCAACATACTAAAGCGGGACGAGCGCCAACACCCGATCGGGACTACCGCAATTAATTTGGAGGTAGGTCCCGCTTCAGCCCACATTCAATTCAATCTTTTTAACACACAAAAAAAACCCTAGCTTTTTTTAAAAGCACACTGACACAGGTAGTTGTTTCTCGAATTAGGAACAGCAACTTCTGCTGCATGGTAACACGCTGCACCAAAAAGAAAAGGCTGCTCACAGTCGAAATTTGAGAACACTTCAGTTCTCATCTGTCCTACAGACACAGGTATGATTTACTAGATGGCAGAAGGTTGATAAGAGACATATGGCTTTCAATTTTAATTTCACCCCATCTGATTATTCTTATTGTTTCTTTCGCATCTCACACAGATTGTTCATAAAGCCCTGATGAGAGTTCGGGAACCTTTGTGGCCCTTACTCGAAACGCGTCGGCTTATCAGCGGGAACAAACTAGTATATTGAGTATACACTAGGAGTAAAAGAGACTCATTCTATCAATGTTCCTTAGCATCTTGAAATTTGACGTTGCTTTGTGAAAAATTATGAAGTTGATTTTCTTTTGGAATAAGAAAATATTCAGTGTGATGTTTGTAATGTTTATGAAATAACTTGTCATTTGTATGTGTTGTTGTTTAATATGTGAGTATAATTGATACAGTATTTGTTTTGTTTGAAATGTACATATACGTGGTAAATGTTTATATGTGAACGTGTATATTTTTCTGCCTTAAATATTCATGAAAAAAATTTTTTTGAAAAATAAAATGAAGTGATTGGTACAAATTAAGGTACCTGACTAAACACAACTAAGTATCTGTTTGGTCCTCATTGAAGTAGCTACGTAGAAATAACAAGGAGGTTGCAGGCAGTTGCTCTCTTTTTTCTTGATTCAAATAAGGTCCGGCCTGCTCCTGTCCCGTTTGGACCTAATTCCCTCAGGTTTTCAATGTACTAAAGCGAGTGGCAGCCCAACAAAATCCTCAGCCTTCGCCAAAGCCGGTTTACTTAGCATCTTTTTGTTGAGGACAGGAGGCAGTGCTTAATTTGTGCCAGTGTTTAGCACCAGCACTTATTTTCCAGGGCCTTCCTATAGCTATCTTTTACGCGGACAGCTGTGGTGTAGATCATTTTTCAAAGAGGAATGAATGCACGCAGCAGGGCTGTTGTATTTTTCTTATATCATCTTCGAGCTGCTTTCACTTTTACCCACTTCATCATAAGGCCTGCACCCTGCATGCACCTTTAATTAGATAATTATTGGTAGGGGCTGGCTCCTGACTGCTGGGGCGAGGCAAGCTTGGAAAAGCAGGCCTAGGACGATGAAGGAACGTGGCGAGCAAATAAAAATATGCATACATCACACTAGCCTGTGTGCCCAGCTTAGCGTCTCGTAATAAAATATTTCACAGAAGTCTACGACGGGGGCTCCCCAGCTGAGCCAGCAGTAGGGTGGAGCCCACAGTTCTTCGAACCCCTTAGACATTGCCTGTGTCATGAGTGCTTCAGAAATGTAAGTGGTGGGTGAGGGTAGGTGGACGAATACATGTCAATGTGCCTTCTTTTTTTCCAATTAGGAATAATACCTTCACTTTGGACATCTTGTTTCCCTCACCCTGTCATGTGCAGTGGTGACCTGATCTTGCATGCGTCTCTCTTCCTGGGACAGCCTCTTGGGCTCATTGTTGCCAGAGCTGAGCTGGATGGGACTGCTATGATCGACTTCACTATGAATCTGCCAGTGAATGCCTCTTTCTGCCTGCCCCTAGACTGGGCCTTGGTGAACATGCTCGGTTACTCAGAAAGGGAGAAGCCTTTCAATAAATAACTAATGTCAACTTAGCTGTGTTAACAAATATGTGCGTTCTTTCTCATGATCGAGGGCTGCTTACTTTAAAATATCAAGTTAGGCCCGGAGAGCCAAAGTCTAGGCCAACACTACCATCACGAATACTATTTCCAGTGCATCATTTGAGTTTGTGATTGCAGGTGGTGGCCAGCAGCACTTATTTTTGGGGACCAGAAGGTACGGGAGAGAAAGGTAAAAAAAAAGGGTAAAGATGCAAGAAGGCAACAACTGGAAAATAGAGACAACAGGAAAAAGTAAGAGTGAAAAGTACCTGCAAAATGGAAATAAAGAGGGGGAGAGTGTCTGGTGGTAGATGAAACAAATGTTAACATCGCTAGTAATGAGGTTCTGAAATAAAACTTTGAGCCCCAGCACTTATTTTTTTACAAATTAAGTACTGAAGCTGCTCCTCTTTGTGAGCCTCTCCAACACTAATCACTGTATTTACAAGATACCAGTGACTGACCTGAGTACTGGCTCTGTGGGTGTGAAGGTAGCCCTGCCCATGGGGCAATGAATAGCGGAGAACGCTGCAGGACTCTAGGAATGAGCTACATGACAACTGGCAATGGCTTTGGTTGGGGATAAAGATGAGGTGAACATAGCAGGAAATAGGTGGCATGAATGTAAAAAAGTGAGGTGCCAGGTGAAGTTAGGATGCCACTTATTTTCTGATAAAAATACCAGATATTTGTTGGCTTCTGTATTCATGAATCGTCTTACAAATGGAATTTTTTTTAAACACACATTTCTGTATAGTTATAACTCTGGTACATTTCTTATAATTCACACACCCACACACTGACACACGCACACACTTAGGAGATGAGTACAGCATGGAGGGGAGAACAGGAGACAGGTAGGGAAAAAAGCTGTGAGGAAATTGAAGACTTGTGGCGAGAGTAAACAAAAAGGCAGGAGGAAGAGGAGCAGAACTAGAGAGATAAGCTTAGAGGCTGAGTAAAGATGAGAGGTGAATGGAGAGGACATGCCTATGTAAAGGCATGAAACCAGGAAGAGCCTGTGGAATTGTTTTAAATGGGCTGGTACTCACAGGTACTATGTACCAGCACTACTTATTATTTTTATTCCTGTTAGTACCGGCACTTCTCTCCTGCTGAGGAGATTACCAATACTCGTGAAAGGTAGGCTGACTGGCTATGTATTATTATATGTTGCTCTTTGCCCCGCCCCTACCCCCGCCCACTTGCCACACCTCTAGTTCATTTTAATGAGTACCTGCACTTATTTTTTCCCATTTAAAGCACTGGTTGTTGGGGGGATTGTAGTTTGCTCTACACAGGCCCATTTGTGATTCTCTTAGTATTAACCGGTGAAGGACAGAGGATTATTTTCCATTTACAATTTGAGCTCTCTTCTTCTTGCCTGGATTGACTTCCGTACAAGCGCTGATGTTTCTCTTAGCCTTTGCAAGGGGAAATAGTCATGCATTCACCCTCTTTTTACTGAACTTGATGCATCACAAAGCGCTAAGTTTGCACATCAACACATCAAAGTCATCACTCCCTCTTGTTTTTTTTATCAGGGTCTACAATAGTCTCTGAATCTCCTCCCCAGCATAATGTATGAGCAGCGAGACCTTCCCACCGGGATCAGCCTGAGCAACTCCCTCCATCTTCAGCATCTGTCAAAGGAACCACTAGCTTGCTTCAAGGGGCCTTGAGGTTTGTGCTTCCGACGGAAATGAGGAGTAGGTTTATTAGCCCCATTTCCCATTTATGATACTGTCATGTATATAGCTCTTATTACTCCTATATGGGACACTGGAGCACGTGCATACACTGGTAGCACACTACACAGTGTAGGGCGTGCATTGGAAGGGTGTTGTCTCTTTTTGTTCCTAAGTGGGACGTGTTTCCGCGATGAGCACTGATATGATCTGCACACTCGTTATCTCTTTTATCCTGTAAATTCTCCGATCCTGGCAGATGTGTGCATGCGCGAAGAGACAGAACAGCAAATCCACTACTGGTTACTTCTTCTTAAATTACGCATTTTTGTTACCAATGAGGAAATTGCTGGCACATTGCACAAAAATAACTACCAGTGCCAACATATGGATGCGAGTGGATGTGACTAAAAAAAAAAAAAACATGACAGTCTGCAATTACAGTTACTTCAAAGGAGGTAAATGAAACGAAGCACATGTCCAAAAGGGGAAGAAAGGAGAAAGATGTAATTAGTGTTAGCGTAAGACACTATTATTTTTCGAAATATGCGATATAGATAGAAAAAAAAGGTTGGATGGACGACGATATACAAAAATCAATCAATCAATCAATCAATCAATCAGTGATTTATATAGCGCGCTACTCACCCCGTAGGGTCTCAAGCGATTCGCTGGCAAACCTTCACACATCTAAATGTGCAGGTACTTATTATTTAGAGTACCTGTTTGCTCCTGGGAAGTGTCAGTACTCTTCCTTCTGGAAAGCCACAGTCCAAAGGTGTATATTTTCCCAAGTTAGCTAACCCCGTGAGTTGACTCAGATTCGGTTCTTTCTAAAATCCATACACAGCCGGATGTATTCTGTAGCGAGAACCGCTTATTCTTGTTAAAGTTTTATGTGGACTTGGTGTTGAGTTATTTCGGTGTAAACTTTGTGAGCTTTGTGTAAGGCGTTGGCAGGAAATGGGACCGCTCAAGCAGTGGCACGAGGGCAGAGACTGGCACAAGTGAAACGTGCGCAGACAGCAAAATCACACCAGCCCAGGAGCTAATACTTGACGTGATCTCGTCCATATATAAAATGTTTAAAAAAATGTCCCATCTTCAGGGAAAGCAAGCAGGACTCAGAGTTTACTGGGAGAAGTCATTGTAGGAGAGCTCACGATGGGCGTGTGCGCACGGCGAGAGGAGGAACGCGACTCCAGAGTGGACGCAGACTCTGGAGGAGGCAGCAAGTAACAACAATCAAACGAGGGAAGGCACACGCAGCTGGGGAGGTGGGGAGCACAGCCTGACAAGCGGTCTGCACTTTTCAAACACTCATGCTTGTGTCGGCAATCACCTTGCGGGAGCAAGCAATGGCGCGCAAGGGCCATCTGTTTGTAATTATTGTGGCATCCCCCTTTACCCGGCCCCACCGCCCCACCGCTGTTACCTGCACGGACCGCGACCGGCTCCTAGTCATACCAGTGCCAACGGTCTGGATTGGCTCAAAGTGCCCCTGCACAGCTGAGCCCTGAGAATATTTGGTATGCAAATCAGGCAACAAACACTGTGTAGAAATATGATAAAATCTCTTCAAAGTTGAAAAGATTCTGGGCCAGATCTACGACCATTCACTTTTGCGAGTCACAAATTGCGCGGAATTGCAACTCGCAATTTGCGGCTCACAAAAGTGAATGCACAACAGTGTCTTAGACACTGTTTGCGATTCCCAATGGGGTTGCAAATTGCATCCCTCATTAATATTCATGAGGCCTGTGCAATTTGCGACCCCATTGGGAATGGCTAGCATTCCAAGGGATGGTGGCCTGCTGGACTCAGCAGACCACCATGTCTGTGACTACTTTCTAAATAAGGTAGGCTTTCTTTTTTAAATGCAGCCCTTTTTCCTTAATGGACAAAGGGATGCATTTAAATTTGTTAAGGGCAGGCTACTCTTAAAAAGTATTTTTGCAAACACTCACAAAGAGGAAGGAGTCCCCTGAGGACCCCTTCCCGTTTGCGAGTGGTTTAACACCTACTTGAAGTAGGTGGTAAACTCTGAGTGTTTTGCAGCCGAAAATGCGGTCGCAAAACAATAGTACATTGCATGGAGACTTGCTATTAGGAAAAGACGCCCCTTCCTATTAGTGAGAGTCACAAATGCTATTTTGCGAGTCGGTGGCTCGCAAAAGAGCATTTATACATGCCAGGACCCTTTTTTGCGGTCGCAAATGAGCCGATCTCTAGTTTACAACTACAAAAACTGTCATACATCTGGCCCTCTATTTCTGTAATGTGCTGAAGCATATCTCATTACTACATTAGATTGGATTGTTGCTTTGAGAGGTCTTTATTAAGCATGATAGTTTTTAAAATTGAACTTAGAAATATTCACTATGCCTTGCCTAGCCCTGTCAAGTTTCCCAGGTCCATGCATGATGTGCTCCTTCAGTCCAGTTATTTTTCTCTGAATTCTTAGACTTGTAGTCTTGTTTATTCGTTTATAAAACAGAAGTACAATTCTTAGAATTCAAAGAACATACACACACTCACATACACACACACAATAACCCACACACACTCACTCCCATACACACAAACACACCACACTCACTCTTACACACACATGCACTCACTCACATAAACCCCCCACATTCGCAGTGTGAACATTTAACAATAAAATGAAAGTGCAATTACAAGGCTCCTTGACTTTCCCTTTGCCACTTGTGATGTTTACAGAGGAATTCACTCACTCACCCCCCAGCGCTGCAAGGCACAGAAGGCACGCACCAAAAACTGCCCCTTCTGAATTTGGGTACTAATCAGCTAATATTTTGCCAGGCACACTTTTCTCACAGCGCATGTCAAGTTTTGCTTCCTAAGTGCCATGCCCACGACAGCATGTCTCTGTGTACCTAGGTGTGTGGAGCGTGGGCTGGGGGGAGGGTGGGGGTAATTGATTGCTGCTAGGGCTTCAGACCCTAACCCTTTTTTGACAGAAGATAATGCCACTTTAAAGGGCTCTGAGCATCGGTTCAAATGCAGAGGGCTGTAAAAGAGGCAACAGATGCAAACTGTAAAACAAAGACAATTAACCCCTGCTCTGCCTAACAGCGCCCCCCAACCTCCACACCACTTCGCCTAGATTTTGTTCAAAGGGTGCCCCTCTTGAGCTGGAAGACACCTCTTCCTTACTGTGGCTTGGAAGCTCCCCAACAACACCACTGGGCGGGTAAAGTTTCAGGAAGAGGCGCATTAGAGTGTTTGAACTTTACGCACCAGCCCAACAAGAGATGAGGAGGTTACATCACAGGGCGAGCGGTAGGAAAGTCAGTGCGAACCCTTCTACAGACCACTCTCGTCAATGACATTCTTTCTACGGCAGGCGTTGGGGTCTGCCTGTGGAGGGGGGGAGACTGTAATATTTATCTTCAGCACTTTTATGTATTTGAATGTGACGCTGGTAATCTCTGCATCATCCGGATCTCGAGAGCACGAGATCGGAAAGTGGGCAGATAAACACATATTCAAAAGCATGATGACCCCTTTCTGGGCAGTTTCACATCACTCTTTCAATAAAAACTGCCAATTCTGCAGAGCTAGGAAGCCCCCGATGCTAATTCCTGGGGTTCAACAACACGTTAACTCTAACAAAGGCAAAACCGATTGCATTTCCAATGCAATATGTCTCGCATTTGTTAAAGTTAGTGCTGTTGACAATGTTTTTTAACTTTTGATTTTTTACACCATTGGCAATAGTGCTATGCAATTATAATAACTTCACTGCAAATAAAAAACAAAAGTAAAAAACATTGTTAGTTTCAACACCAACAGCTCTAACTTCAACAAACGCGAGACCTATTGCATTGCAAATGCTTGTTTAGTTAGGTCTTGCTTACACAGCCCATACACTGTGCTGTGAGGAGTAATCTTTGTTATTCAGTGGGCTTGGGACCCGCCAACAGCATACCATTAGTTGTTTTCATTTTCACTAATTTCCAATCTTTCAATTGCTTAGCTCGTGTAGGCTTCCCTTTCTTTCCTGTGTTAACTCCTTTTGGGAGCAAACACCAAGTATGTGTTCTTCCTCTTCTTTGTTCTTCCTTTTATTTTAAACACCCACTATTTATTCTATTTAAAAACCTGTTCTTACTACTTCTAATACAGGCATATGGCTTATTTATGTAGCGTTCACCCAATCTGCCTTTGCTGTTGATGCTTTAGATTAATATATGACGTTACAACGCATGCAATTACAACACATGATTTTACAACGCAGTCTTTACATCACAACTACCATTACATTGCATGATTTTACAATGCATGCCATTACAACACATTTTTAAAAACTACCATTACAGCGCATTCCATTACAACGCATACCATTACAACGCGTACCATTACAACACATAATACTTTTAGGGCAACAGTAGGGTAAGTGTTGGATAGTGTAGGGATAAAAATTACTATTCCCTCTCCAGTGAGTGCAACAGTATGGTAAGTGTTGGATAGTGTAGGGGTAAACATTTCTAAGTGTTGGATAGTGTAGGGGTCAAAATGACTAGTCCCACTCCAGTGAGTACAACAGTAGGGAAAGTGTTGGATAGTGTCGGGGTACAAATTACTATTCCCACATACCCACCCTAATACTAAAAAATCTCCATTACTTACTTTATAATGCATTGTAATGGCATGCGTTGTAATGGTATGTATTTTAATGGCATGCACTGTAAAGCCAGTTGCGTTGTAACAGTTGCGTTGGAAAGGTAGGTGTTAGACCTGGCACCATTGGCGTGGTTCTCCCTTCCATTTTTGCTGTTGCCTCATGTGTTTTTCTGGTGTTAGATGCGTTGGGCACTGTGCCACTACTGTCCAGTGCCACAGTGCGAGTGCTCCCTACTGTAATTGATGTATTGATTAGTGGTTCCATGATTGGATATTTGGTTTACCTGTCAGACCCTAGTACAGTGCACTGAGTGTGCCCAGGGAGTGTAAATCCAAATGCTGCTAGTGGGCTTGCAGCACTGATTGTGCCACCCACAGAAGCAGCCTTGTAAAATGTGTCTAAGGTCTGCCATTGCAGAACCTGCGTACAGTCTGGTACTGTCATGCTGACTAGGCAAGTGCACCCACTTGCCAGTCCCTAAACCTTCCCTTGTCTTCATATTAGTCACCCCTATGGTAGGCCCAAGGGCAGGGTGCATTGTAAGTATAAGGTAGGGCAAGCCCTGATGTGTGTGGCATGTCCTAATAGTGAATTACAGCCATTTTCGTTTTTCACTATTGCAAGGCTACCTGTTGCCCATAGGATAGAATGGGCTGCTGGATTGTTACATGTTTATATTCCTAGCAAACTCGGGGAACATGGTAAAAATTCGAGTTTAGTATGCCTGGACTCAGAGTAATAAAATACATCTTTTAGTAAAGGTTATTTTAATATTCTGTGTTTGCAAATACCACTTTTAGAAAGTAGGTATTTTCTTGCCTAACCATTTGAGCCCGCCTCTGCTAGGTTGTGTATTCCTTGTCTGGGTTTGTGTGTGACAGGACTGGGGAATTCCAGAAGACAGGCTGGGGCTGCCCGGTGGTGAATAGCGATCTGCATCCAAGATAGGAGGGAGGAGTTGCACCTGGGACCTGAATAGGGCTGGGCCTTCCCCCTACAATGCTGGCTCCACCCCCTGTGGTGTGTCTATTGTCTCTGCCCTGCACACTGAAAGAAGAGAAGGAAGACTGTCAGCAAAGTGCTCCTGGCCTGTACTTGCCTCCCACAATGCTGTCTCCACCTCCTGTGGGGCGTCTGATGTGCCTGCCCTGTGCTGTGAAAGGAAAGACGAAGTCTGGTAAACAGAGTGCTTCAGAACTGGCTTGAACTGGGCACAGGCCCCTCTCTCCTCAGAGAACAAAGGATTTTGGGGTATAAGTATTTGGGACCCTAAGCCCATAAAATTAGATCACTCCTGGAACTGACAAGATGAAACCTCTGCTGAGGAGAAGGAACCTGGTGAAACTGAGGAGAGACTATTCCCAAGCTGAAGTGCTGCTTGGGGGATTGGCCTGCAGTGGTTGCCTGACTGCCAAAGAGAGGAGGAAAGACTTTGAGGACTTTATCTTTATTTTCAACTTGTGCAAAAGATCTCGAAGGCCTTGGAAGGGAGCTTGCCCCCTGATCGAAGTCCAAGGACCAGTGGACTTCACCAGCCTTTTTGGATTGCTGCTGGAAACGCTGTTTTAGTGGCTACAGAGGTAGGGAGCTGTGACCGACTCTCACGACTGTCCCTGTGTCCTGTTGGCACCGCACTGAGAAGGATGGACACCGCGACGTGCAACGCCTCGCAACACCCAATCGAACTGGTCTGACCGACGCGGTCACTGCTGCTGACTTCGAGTCCTGTGACCGCCTCGCACACTTCGCGACACACCGCCCACTCGCACCGCTGTCGGGACTGACCGACGCCAGCTCCCGAACTCCGGATCGAAAGCCGCACCGTAAAGCTGGAAGCACCGCAACGAGCAACGTCCACCCCAAACAACGCAAGCTCTGAGCTCACCGACGCCGTCAACTAGCCATAGCCTGCACTGCGACAGAAGGGACACCGTGACCTGCAACGTTTTCTTTTTGTACACCGCGACGATCCCCGGAACCGGCTCGCACATCCGTGCCAGCCGCCCCAAAGAAAAGGTACTGTGTTTGAGTCTGTCGACATTTGAGTGGGCCCGGACCGCCGCGGTCCGCTGGATTTGTTAGACTCTGTTCTTTCAGCACGCTGTAGCTGGACAAGGCTACCGACTCACACAGAACTTTGATTTACACCTTTTTAACCAGAACGCTTGAAATTTAAAAGTACTGTGGATTCTTTTTATCGTTTATTGGTCTTGTGATAATTCTTTATAAAGTATACTTATTTTTTATATAAAACCTTGTGTGGTGTCCCTTTGTAGTGTTGTCACTGTATGTGGTCACAAATGCTTAACTTACATCGCCTCTAAACTAGCCTTGACTGCTCGCGCCATGCTGCCTAGAGGGTGAGCAGGGGTTATTTTAAGAGGTTAATTCCCTTGCCCTGACTAGAGGAGAGGGTCCCTGCTTGTCACAAGTACCTACCTGTGCCAACCAGAGACCCCTAATTCTAACAGTAGGTCATTGTAATGACAGCATTGTAATGGATGTTTCCCGCTTTAGATACTTACTTTCAGTTACTTACACCCACAACTGTACTACTCTATGTCACTCTCCTCTACTCTACTTCATTCTAAGTCCCTGCACTCCACTCCACTACATGTCACTCTACACCATGCCACTCCACTCTATGTCACTCCTCTCGATGCAAAACCACTCTACGCCACGCCATTCTGCCACTTCACTCTACGCCATGCTACTATATGCCACAACACTCCACAAAATTCCTCTCTACACAATTTCACTCTACTCCACCCTACTCTACACCACTCTACTCTAAGCTACTCTATTCTATGCCATGCTGCTCAAGGTCACTCTACTCTGTGCCACGCTACTCTACACCACTCTTCTCTAGGCCATTCTACACAATGACACTCTACGGCATTCTATGACACTCCCCTCTACGCCACTCCCCTCTAGACCATTCCCCCTACACCATTTCATACCACTCTATGCCGCTCTACTCTGTGCCACTGTACACTACCCTATGCAACTCAACGCTATGCTACTCCACTTTTTGGCACTCAGTGCCATGCCACTCCACACCTCTACACTCCACTCCATTCCACTCTATCATACATTCCTCCACTGTACTCCATTCCACTCTACACATCTCTACTACACTCTACGCCACACCACTAACTTTTAGCCATGCTGAACAGCATCTGTGCTGCTGTACAACTAAGCTAAAAGACATTGGCAAAGCCAAAAGCTCTATTACAAAAGCAAACTCACTTTGGGTCTCTTTTATAGCATACACTTTCACACTTCTTTCCTACCAATTCAATCAAATCACCAAAAATTGAATAGAAATCCAAAGATTACAATACAATATATCTTTTTTTCATCAAATCCTACTCATATATGTCACAATATTATGATTCTTTTTTAAAAACCTATCTATCTTCATGTATGTCATAAAAACACTATTCATATTAAAAACTTGGGTGAATCTCACAGACAAACACTATATATATCCAAGACCAAAAGGGTCTGAGGTCACACACCAAGAGGAACAATAACTATTACAATCACTGGTTCCACACTTAATGCAATTCTTTTATTCCTGGCGGAACCGGTGTGGCTTGGGTGACATCTAATAACAGAGCGACGCGTTTCGGTGAAGTAATCTGGTAAACCACCTTCTTCAGGCTTATAATTGTATAGTGGTGTCTCCCAACACAGTTATCTACAAAAATATGGTATAAAAACAATTTGAGACTCACTTCTTAGTTTTCCATATTACAACTACAGATAGCTCATATAACATTACAATTTACAAAAAACATCATGGGATTACATAAATACAAAAATAAAAACACAATTATATTTAAATCCTTGGCTCTATTCATGGTGATTCATAATCAGACCCAGGCAACCTACTCATACTGTATTACACTTCCAACAACCTCTGCATAATTGTCACATTAGGGGCCAGATGTAGGTAGGCCGTTACCGATCGGTAACGGCCGAAAATACCGATTTTGGGCCCTTACCGATCGGTAAACAGCCATCGAGATGTAGGGCAAAGAAAAAAGTCAAAATCGGAGCGAAAACCGAATCGGAATGAGTACCGAATGGGAAAGAATCCGATACGTACATACCGAAAATCGGATATGTAACGAATCAGTAATACACCGAATCGGATGCAAATACCGATTCGGTCCATGTACCGAATCGGTAGTGACACCGAATCGGAAATTATCCGAATCGGTCCATGTACCGAATCGGTAGTGACACCGAATCGGAAATGATCCGAATCGGTCCATGTACCGAATCGGCAGTGACACCGAATCGGAAATTATCCGATTCGGTCCATGTACCGAATCGGTAGTGACACCGATTCGGAAATTATCCGAATCGGTCCATGTACCGATTCGGTAGATGAACCGATTCGGACATAAGCCGAATCGGATAACCTACCGATTCGGTAGAATCACCGATCGGGAAATTCCCCGATTCGGACAGATGGGGAGATGTAGGGAGGCACAGAAACACCGATTTCGGCTCAAAATCGGTAGAATTCACTCGGTATTTACCATGGATTACAATCAGGTGGTAACCAACTCCAACCCATAAAAACAGCCCCAAAATGCATTGCAACTTGCAGGATGGCAGCTTTTTATGTCATTGCGAGGCGGCTACGGCTACAGCAGGAAGGACAGAGGGAATGGCAAAGAAATGAACAGGTCTACAGACAGAGGATAACCCTGTTCATGCTCACAGAGGCTGAGATCCTACAGAGATACAGGCTGGACTCTGACACCATACTTGAGCTCATCAGGGACCTCAATCCATTGTTGGACCACCCCACCCCAAGGGCACACGCCATCCCAGCACACGTCCAGGTGCTATGCAGCCTACACCTGCTTGCGTCTGGCAGCTATCAAAGTGGAGTTGCAGCGGCAGGAGTAGTGACCCAGAGCAGCCTATCAAGGTTCTTCCACACATTCCTTGACGCCATGATACACAGGATGGACCAATACATCTCGTTCCCTGCAACCCACGCAGAACTGCTACAAACTAAAGCTGACTTCTACCAGATGGCACAATTTCCCCAAATCATTGGCTGCATAGATGGCACGCACATTCCGATATGCCCACCAGCGGACACAGAATACATATACCGCAATCGGAAATCTACGCACACCATCAACGTGCAGGTGATCTGCAATGCGAAGTGCACCATCACAGACCTGGTAGCAAAATTTCCAGGGAGTACCCACGACTCCTATATTTTCCAACAGAGCGGCATCTATGCACGGCTGATGGCTGGGGACTTTGGTGAAGGATACCTCCTAGGTGAGACACATCATCAGACCCCCATAACACAAAGTAGCTAGGTGTAATACATGTATGCATGTGTGTAATGTTACTCCTTTCCCTTCCAGGCGACAGTGCATATGCCCTCCGCTCATTCATACTCACCCCCTACCTCAACCCCTCCACACCCAGCCAAAGGAGGTATAACCGGGCCCACAAAAGCACAAGGAATGTCGTCGAACGGACCTTTGGCATCTGGAAAAGTCGATTCAGATGCCTGCACAAGAGTGGAGGTGCAAGGCAGTATACCCCCATCACCTGCTGCAAGATCATAGCTGTATGTGCAATGTTACACAACCTTGCGGTGAAAAAGGGCACTGAGGTGGAGTTGTCTGACTACGAGGACCATGACGACGACGAAGCTGTGCCACTAACACAGCCAGCTGGGGTGTCTACGCCAAGTGATGGCAGATACAGACGTGAGGAGATTACAGAAAACTATTTCTGAGTGAGTACAGATGCACAGACAGGTAAATGGTTGTTGTGAAAAGCAAATTTTAATACTGTTGCAACACAGTTACTGCACTGATGTGCAACAAAACAAAATAGTGTAACAGCTCGGAAAACAAAAGTCGAAGGTCCAGGTTGCCTCACCCGCCCTTGCAAGCCTACTTCTTTGAGCGCTTGGCAGCCCCACTGGGGTGTCCCTCACCCCCATCAGGATGTCCAGCGGCTCTGCGGAGCGCCTGGTGCTCCTGCGTGGCTCTGACGCAGCGCTGACCGGGCTGCTGCGGCTGCTGCTGTCCCCAGCATCCCCCAGGTCCAGGGCAGGATTTGCGGCAGTGTTAGAGATAATCATGGCCTCCATTGCCGTAGTGATGCGGGCCATTCCCCTTGTTAACTCGGCGGTATTTTGGGTGAGACTTGACTCCATGTTGGCACTGCGCTGACAGAGTTGCGCCGTTGCAGCTGCAAGGCAGCTCATGGAGCGGTTTAGCACGCGGGCATCCCGCCTGCGCGAGAGCTCATGCTCCTCTAGCCTCCCGCATAACTGGGTAATGGCAGTGGTTAGCCTGCCTAGACCTGCTGCTACCTCCTTGTTGCTATCTACGAAGGCCTTGAAACCTGTCGCCATCTCCCCCATCTGCAGGTTGTGCTGCCTGAGCTGGCGTTGGCAGGCCATGATGGACTTCGCCTGCTGCCTTTGGATCTTCACCATCTTCCCTTCAAGGCCCAGGAAGACACTGCCCTCCGGTGCTGGCGCTGCAGTGCTGGGAATGGCACGGCGCCGGGTACAGCTGCTGCCGGCCTGCTGAGTGGGCTGGGGTGCCACTGGTGTGGGTGTGGTGCTGGCCGGGGCCTGAGCCCCTGCTCCCATGATTGGGTTTCCTGGAGCCACAGCCATAATCGTGGCAGGAGGTGGTGTAGGTGCATGGTGGTCCCTTGTCGGGGAGTTCTCTGGGGAGAACATCAAGGGTGGTGTGCTTGGCATTTGTGGGGAGTGCAATAGGTCATAGTCAATTGCCAGGTCTCCCTCAATACCCAGCCCGATGGTGTTTTCCTCCTCCTCCTCGGCAGCCTGACTCGTGCGTGGCCCTGCGACAGCACTGGTAGTTGCTGCAGCTGCCTCTGTTGCCTGTGGTCCTCCGCCTGATGGTGCCCCTAGGTATAAAGAAGCATTTGTAAATGGAGTGCCGATGTATTACAGTCAGTACAAATAAAGCATTGCACATGTCCTTGCATCTCCTTCGAATGTGTTCCACTGTTTACTATCTTGTCATTCTGCACTGCCATATTTTGCTACCTTCTGCTGACTACATATACCATGATGCTTTACTCTTGTATGTTGCTTACAGTACTGGGCTGGGGATTGTGTCTAATGGGGAGGTGTCTGGTGTCATGATGCGCATGCTTCTAACCTGTAGCTGTAGCTCTGGCTGAGCTGTCCAGGGTCCCGATTCCGGTCACGCTCTCCCTCTCGATGGTGCTGGACACCAGTTCCTCCAGCTCTGTGAGGGGAGGCGCCGGGTTCCTGCCTCCACCTGTTGCTTCTGCTTGCCTCTGGATCTCAGCCATCTTACGTTTGGTCAGGCTGCGGATGTCATAGAAGCGCTTTTTCAGCTCGTCAAGGGTCCTGGGGGTGACACCTACAGCACTGACCCTTTCTGCAATTTCACTCCACAGCCTCCTCTTAGTGCTGTCCGGCACACTGAGGGACAGCTTCCCGAATAGCTGCCTGTGCACCCTCACCACCTCCTCCACCAACACCTGCAGCTCGGTGCTGCTGAACTTTGGCTTCCTCTTCTGGCTGGCCTTCTGACTGTCACTGGGGTTTGCCATCTTGATCTGAACAGTTCTCTACCTCCTACTCCCACTGCTGCTAACTGTGAGTGTTCAGCTCAGGCCTGCTCTCCAGAAAGTTCTTAATTAGCTGCACCTGCCAGGGTTGCCACTCCCTGTTTGGGTGGGGGGGGGGGATCCACCTCATTGGCTGTATCGGCTTTTACCGATTCGGCTCTTACCGATTCGGTAAAAACCGAATCGTATTTTACCGAATCGGTAAGAGCCGAATCGGATTTCACCGATTCGGTTTGTTCAATGCATTCCTATGGGCTTTTTGGCCATGGGTGTGTTTTCATACCTCCGATTCGGTAATTGCCGAATCGGATTTTACCGAATCGGCTATTTCCGAATCGGTGGTAGCCGATTCGGTAATTTCCGAATCGGTCCGTGCCGATTCGGTACGTAGCGATTCACATTACCGATGCCGACCGAATCGGTATTATTTCGCTGTTTGTTTCCTACATCTCGTTTTCCGATTTCAGAATACCGAATCGGCCCGCCTCGGTATTCTGAATTCGGAAAATCCCTTTTACCTACATCTGGCCCTAGAATCTTACCCACTATAATAAATGGGATGTCGGAGGAATCTCAGTTCTCCCCGATGGAGTCTTTCCACACGTATCAGTACTTATTTAAGCCGACTCCCTGAAGCTAAATAATGATAAAAAGAAGAGACCGTGCTAATACTCATTCGGCACCTCTGTCTGCTGGTAGTTCTCATATCATGTATGAATAAGTATCTACCTTTCTCATATATTCATCTGTTGTACTGCAAAACTGGTTAAAACCATCTCACCATAGCGATGAAGGCAAATCTTTCCTATGGTCCTATAAACAAAGAAATGATACACAGAAAACCAGTAGGTCAGTAATTCATTCAAAATAGGGAGGTTTTCTTGCTTGCTTCTTAATTAATAATGAAAAGGGAAACATTTCCTCTACCTTTTGTAAAGAGTTTCTTTTAAGTGGCCACTGGAGCTGTGGTCCAAAAACTGTTAATTACACGTTGTCCGAAGAATTCTTTAGTCAATAATCCCTCATTGGTTAATCAGAGGTAAAGTGCTAATCTGAGCCGTCGATATCTAAATGCGGAAGCACAAAACATATAACACTAACCACTAGCTGGTCCATACACACAGCAGTATGTTTCTTTTTATAGAAAAGTTTTTTATAGTAAATGTATATGCCGCTGTCAAAAATGCACCCCGGGAACTCTCCCCACATTACAGGCATATATTGGTGGAAAACAGAGTCAAGGTGCCAATATATAAATGTACAGGCACCCCACAGATATAACTCACAACGTGTGTTGACCTATACAATTCTTCAATCCCTTCCTATGTTCCTAATTCTATTCGACAAAAATTTCTACACATAGTCTGTACCCCAAATGTCAGCCTATTAATCCCCATCAGATCGTAATCAACGTATGGGTGACATACTCCAAAATGTGCTTTCAGGTTTAAAAAAAAGAAAATTATTCGCCAGATCCCCAACTCTACACCACTAGACACCACTCCCGTCTACACCATTCCCTCTACACCATTCCACACCACTCTATGCCCCTCTACTATGTGCCACTGTACACTACCCTATGCAACTCAACCCTATGCTGCTCCACTTTTTGGCACTCAGTGCCATGCCACTCCATACCTCTACACTCCACTCCACTCTACCATACGCTCCTCCACTATACTCTACTCTACTCTACACATCTCTACTACACTATACACCCCACCACTAACTCTTAGCCATGCTGAACAGCATCCGTCCTGCTGTACAACTAAGCTAAAAGACATTGGCAAAGCCAAAAGCTCTCACAAGGAGAGACCTAAAGGCTTTGCCAATGTTTGTTATTGTTGATTTCCTAGATATAAACACAAACAATGCCTGCAGCAAGCTCAAATCCATGCAGTCTTCCCTACTTTGCATAACATTTATACAGTGTGTGTTTAAAAGTAAAAAACTGCCCCATTTGGCCCATGGGTCACTTTTTAGGTCTCGACCTAAAGCATTGCTTTAGCAATGCATGTTTGTCGAGATTTCTAGTAAGCGGTCCGAAAAGTCTGCCACAACGGCAGATTAGCCACAGTTCATGTGATCTATGCGCGTGCACAAACCAGCCATGTCACCAACCACCATTTGTCTGTGCCTCGCATCAGACTTCAAAGGCTGCCGCTCCCCCGCTCCCCATCAGCATTTGTCTGTGCCTCGCATCAGACTTCAAAGGCTGCCGCTCCCTTGCTCCCACATCAGATGTTCTTACGCTCTACATCCCTTTCCTTCACACTCTGTCACATCCTTAGCTGAGCTTCACCTCACCCCTTCCTCTGCCCTGCCCCACCCACCTCCTGTGCCCACCTTGCCCAGTTCCCTCCCTAAAATGTCTTCCTAGCTCCCTGTTTCCTCTCTCGCTTCCTTGTTTAATATTGCCCTCCCACACAATAGCAGAATTTCACTGTTTGCAATCCACCGTCGCTGCTTCCGCCCGGCCACCACCCTCCTACATAAACACAGCGTTTCACTTATTAGATAGGCCGACACAAATGCTGTGTTGTGACGCACTGAACTCTCAGCACACAGGGAGTGAGCCTGTTTGTCAACAGTCCTGCTGTGAACCTTGCCTCAGTTTCTGTCCACTTCCTTTCTTCCGTTTTCTGCTTACTGACTCCGAGCTCCAAAACTGTAGCATGGCGTCCTCATACTAGTTCTGAGCTGCCTCTCTCCAAGCCCGCAGATGCTTTTTGTTGGGGGAGCCCTACCATGCCCAGAACAATAGACAGGTAAGTAAAACTTCTAAAAAGGCCAAGTTAGGCAGGTCTTATACGCAAGTACAGAAAGTCAGTGTTCAATTCATTTCACACAAAAATGCAAGTTGTTTGCAGTGTGTTCTTTAACCCAGCTGACATTCTCAAATCACAGCCCCCCTCTCTCAAGATGGCGCTTGGAGGGCTGCTAAGTAAGTCTGCTGTAATAGAAGCAAACTGCCCCACTGCAACTAAATACTCCACAGAAGGAGACAAATGTCACATGTGCACAGCCTGGTAGTTGCATTTTGATGGAAACACGCAGCCGTCACCATTCGTGAAAATAAGTTAAGCAAAGCAAATTCAGTGGGTCTGCAAACATCCACATTCACTTTTTGAGGCAAGCAGCTTGCCCTCTACGGATTACTTCCTTATTTCACTGTTGGCCCTTTTTTTCATTCTTCAGTGTCACACAGGGGCTGCAATGCACAAGCCGTACTGCACCATGTCTGAGCTCTAACAGCTGCAGCTGAATCATTGTGGTGTCAACTCTACCCTCCAACTCCACCCTCCAACTCAAACTCCACCCTCCAACTGCACCCTCCAAGTCCACCCTCCACTCTCCAACTCCACCCTCCAACTCAAACTCCACCCTCCAACTCCACCCTCCAACTCCACCCTCTAACTCCACCCTCCAACTCCACCCTCCAACTCCATCTCCACCCTCCAACTCCACCTTCCAACTCCAACTCCACCCTCCAACACCCTCCAACTCCAACTCCACCCTCCAACTCCAACTTCCAACTCCAACTCCAACTCCAACTCCAACTCCACCCTCCAACTCCACCCTCCAACTTCACCCTCCAACTCTACCCTCCAACTCCAACTCCACCCTCCAACTGCACCACCACCCTCCAACTCCACCCTCCAACTCCACCCTCCAACTCCAACTCCACCCTCCAACTGCACATTCCAATTCCACCCTACAACTCCACCCTCTAACTCCACCCTCCAACTCCACCCTCCAACTCCATCTACACCCTGCAACTCCACCTTCCAACTCCAACTCCACCCTCCAACTCCACCCTCCAACTCCAACTCCACCCTCCAACTCCACCCTCCACCCTCCAAATCCACCCTCCAATTCCACCCTCCAACTCCACCTCCACCCTCCAACTCCACCCTCCAATTCCACCCTCCAACTCCATCCTCCAACTCCACCCTCCAACTCCAACTCCACCCTCCAACTCCACTCTTTAACTCCAACTCCACAATCCAACTCCACCCTCCAACTCCACCCTCCAACTCCACCCTCCAACTCCAACTCCACCCTCCAACTCCACCCTCCAATTCCAACTCCACCCTTCAAATCCAACTCCACCCTCCAACTCCACCCTCCAAGTCTGCCCTCCAAGTCCACCCTGAAACTCCACCCTCCAACTCCACCCTCCACCCTCCAACTCCACCCTCCATCCCCAACTCCACCCTCCAACTCCTCCCTTCAAATCCAACTCCACCCTCCAACTCCAACTCCACACTCCAACTCCACCCTCCAAGTCCAACCTCCAACTCCAACTCCAAGTCCACCCTCCAACTCCACCCTCCACCCTCCAACTCCACCCCAACTCCACCCTTCACCCTCAAACTCTGCTCTCCAACTCCACCCTCCAACTCCACCTCCACCCTCCAACTCCACCCTCCAACTGCAACTCCACCCTCCAACTCCAACTCCACCCTCCAAGTCCACCCTCCAACTCCAAGTCCACCCTCCAAATCCACCCTCCAACTCCACCCTCCAGCTCCACCCTCCAGCTCCACCCTCAACTCCACCCTTCAACTCTACCCTCCAACTCCAGCTCCACCCTCCAACTCCACCCTCCAAATCCACCCCCCAAATCCACCTTCCAACTCCACCCTCCAACTCCACCCTCCACCCAATTCCACCATCCAACTCCACCCTCCACCCTCCAACTGCACCCTCCAACTCCACTCTCCAACTCCACCCTCCAACTCCACCCTCCACCCAATTCCATCCTCCAACTCCACCCTCCAACTCCACCCTCCAACTCCACGCTTGTTTAGCATTCTAATTCACTAAAGGGGACACTTTTATTTTTGGTGCCCCACAGCGGCGTAGCTTTGGGAGGTGGGGGATGTTTGGGGTGTTGCACCCCCCTAATTAATGTATTTTCGGATGAATAGTTGGGTGCAGGGGCTTTCAGTGGGGTATGGTGAGGTGTCTGTCGAATTTCACCAGGAACTTTTACGTACACTCTGACAAAAAAGGAGCACAAATTCTCCCTATATTTGAAAGTCCTCATTTTTTTTGTTTTTTTACAAATTGTTATGTTTTCTCTCACTTAGTACTCCTACTAGTCCATACTGCTCTCCCTTTTCACCACCCCTTAAGCCCCTCTCATGCACCTAGCCTGTGATATAATGTATTTTATCATAATATGTCAGCCTGATTGTTGGAAAATCTGAAACTCAGGCCTATGTTCTGTTCTAATCCGACTCTGAAGCATACACCACTATGCTACACACGATCAAGGATAAAGTTCCAGAGAAATTGGTGAACTTAGCAAATGCCCACGCTTGGTGATGTGCTTCACGTCCGCGTGCTTCTTTCTGCTTCTGGGAACGCCTCCATGCCTGAACACAAGGCTGCTGGTGGCCCGCATTCTGATACAGGCCCCGAAAGACACAATAAAGGAAGCTTCGACGACGCAGCCATCACGTACCGCGGCCTCTGCACTAGAGCAGGCTGGGGAACAGGTCCGACACTGGCACGTTCCCCTTCAGGAATGTGCGCACAGGGAGCGCCACGGATTGCCTTTAGGTAGGTTGGGAGAATGTGACCAGACTGCACTCTGCTCAGCTGTGTGGCGCCTGGAGGAGGCAGGGGGCTGGCACAGGGCTCTCCCCCCTGGCTCCCGCGGATCGGTTTGCTCCTCAGGTATGCAGGTGAGGTGCACCCGAGGCTCCCGGCCATGTGCAGAGAGCAGATGATAGGAGGCCCAGGGATAGGGTTTCTCACCTGAGGGAGGGTGAGTGAAGGCTGAACAGACACGAGACTGGAGTGTTCGCGCACACAGTTGTGTTTATGGGCCTGACCTTTAGTGCATACAAGCCTGTTCTGGATTGTATGGCGGTGAGCATAAACATATTCATGAGCATTTATATCTGTGACTATATACATTCGTTTGTGTGTGAGTGTGTTTGCATGCGTGTTGATGTCTGTAATTCCATGTGGGTTTATGCTTGAGTGGAAGGCGTGACTATTTATTTGTGCGTGTGCGCTGCCTGACTGCTTGGGTTTATGTGTGTTTGGAAGGTATATGTCTGTGTGTGTGTGTGTACCTTTGTGTTAAGGAGTGCATATGTTTGTTTGTGCCTGTGTTTAAGAGATATGTGTCTACGTGTGTTTGTTTTCGTATTTATGTAGGTGAGTGGTATGTATGGGGTTGTCTAGGTTCGGCATTGTGCATGTCTTCATGGTCCTGTTTGTAAGTGTGCAGTGGGTCTGAAGTCAGTGGAGGACAAAGCATACCCCAGAAGTACCCTGACCGATGCAGACATCACACATAAGACATGGTCTCGCCCTATAATTGGCCAGTTCTGGTTGCAGGTGACTGGAGACCCTGGGTGCACTTTGCACAGAGCCGATTTACTTGGGCTGGATGTCTACACGCTGGATCTTTACCATAAACAGAAGACAGAGTGTGATCTCCACATTTTTCAATCTAGTATTCATGGGTCATTGCTATGCATTGGGGACCCCCTAGAGGAACGCCCCACCAAGAAAGATGTTGATTTATGGACAACGGCAGAAGGAAGAGAGTCTTGTGGAAGGGAGAAAGGAGAGGGTGCGTGGAACACCCAGGGCGGGAGAGTGGACAGACATACCTGCATCCTTTACTGAGGCCGAAACGTTGTAGCATGCTCATTGGACACACTTGGGGGTTATTGGTTACCATTGGTGAATTTAATGGAACATTTCAGTCTGGGGGGAGAGTCCGCAGTCCCAGGGACAAACATCCCCAGGAATCACAGGTCATAGGGTACGAGTGTACTGATAACTCTCTTGGAACTACTCAATAAAAAAAGATAGCCAAGCAACGGTTCTTAGTTTTGTATCCTTTCAAAGGCTATATAAATTGTAAATGTAGTTATAAATCACTTAAATAAGTAAGGCAGTCTTATGCAGGGCAGCATTCAACACTGGTTTTCCCAAACCAGAGAACTATTTAATAACTCAGCCGAATAATCATATGCTTAGTTATCAAAACACTGTTGTAACTGTTGTGTCCAGTTAGGTCTTCTGCCTGTACGTGGGCGCACTCACCACCCTGCGCAGGCTGCCAATCTGAGACAATCTGGGCTGCTGCTAAAGGATTTACGATTCCAGCATCATTGGGGAGAGCCGCTGTGGATGATGCTGCCGCCGCTGGGGACTCCAAGTCCCAAAATCCCCTCTGCTCTGAACCATCTGAGCCCTATCAGCACCATTTAATGCGCACTGTAGTCCCACAGCCAAGGGCAGGCACATCCTGCGCACGTCAGCAACAGGAAGAGGCAGGTCAGGGCCATCCCCCCTTGTCCTGGTCACGGAGCTTGACGTTGCAGACAAACTTCCTATCGCTTTGCAAAACCATCTCAAAAGGTATTTGGTGGTCCTTCTCACCCTGTTTTTTTTAACTATTAACATGGATAAGCGTAAAGTGATGGAATCTCTTCCTTGGAAACGGTAGATAAGCTCAAAAACTGCCCCCTGTATCCTCACCGAAGAGGTTGAGTCTCTTCTAGGTGGGTCCCAGGAAGGTAATTGTACAAAACAAAGTAAAGTCAATGGAAAACTAGCTCCGATCTTTGCATCTAAGCCAAGACTTACCTAGCAGCCTACACCACTCGGTTTAAAAAAAGGCAAAGACTATTCAACCTAAATCAACAGAGAGTGCATCTGTGGATAATCTTCCCTATAACAATCCCGCTAGCCATGGGTCTGTCCCTCTGGAGCCGGTTATTTTTTGCTCCAATAGGTTTGTAGTATTTACCAACTCCCAGCAGAATGTTACAACAGAAGGGGTGGTTGATAATAGGGTTGAGAGGGAAGCCCATGCAGTGGGGAAGGATTGCGGGGACCGGTTAAAAGCAAATGTATTGGATAGTTTACATGATGGGGTGGCTATGTATACAGTCATCACATTAATTGGAGCTTGCAGGAGGAGATAATGGAGCTCCGGGTACAGCTGGCATCTGTGGAGGTTGAGAAGTTGAAGAATCTAAAAATGACCCAGAGTGGGTAGTCTGTCACTACAATCCCATGCGTTGGTTACACTGCACTGAAAGTAGAACAAAACAAATGAAGAGATGAATACATAGGAACTGGACAACTGCCTGCCCAGAGTGCCCGCTTAAGTCGTCAACAGTTAATGGACAATCCATCCCACAGCCCCCTCATCAGATTGTACCATCAGGTTTAGGCAGGGTGCACAAACCTCCTAAAGGAAGAACTTGAGATGAGAAGAGCCAAGTGGACCAGTCTAGAGGTGGCCACTTAGTCCCTAAGGAGGCGCTGAGGGGGATTTGGACAAGGGTGGCAAGAGACCACATACTGTCTACTTGATCAATGCCCCAAAGCTTGCAGAAGGGGCAAAAGAGGATGAGGAATCCTTGATTAACAAGTGTATTCATCATATAAGATACACTTGGCAATGCTACTCTGTTATCAGGTCAGATATTACCCCTGCCAAAGGATCTCAGGACCCAGTCTCTTTAGGGGCCCATCTGGACTGTATTGAGCTAAGATTAAAAAAACAGATTTAGCAGAGGGATTGATAGGTTTGGAGTTGAAGAAAATTCCTCCAAAGAGGACGCTCATACAGTTCAAATTCAGCATCCCACAAGCCCTATCCTTAGTGCACGATTTGGGCGTTTCATGATCTAATAGCACATTGAGATTGTCATTGGTTGACTGACTTAAAGTTAGCAGCCACCCCCCCACAAGCAAATAGTGTCAAGGTCCCTTTTCTGGACATAGCCTGTGGCCACCATACACCTGCTTGTGATATGGAAGGCGTTACTCTCATAAATATATCGCGAGGGATTGATGGATCCGCAAGCAATCCCCAGTCTAGACCCGTTTATAATCTAAGTTTCCTATTATGGAATATTGCAGGGCTTCATTCCAAGCTGGGTGATGAAGATTGGGAGGGGTTCATGGAATTCAATATCTGTATGTTACAGGAGTCCTGGAGTTTGAATCCTAATCATAGACCGGACTATGTTAACTTGTATGTCCCAGCAACCCCCATTAGGAAGGGGCGTCACTCCGGAGGGTTGGTGATATGGATTCGTATCTCCCTGAATACAACATTGAGCTCCGTATATGTTCCATCTCTAGACATACAGTGCATTAAAATAACTGGGTTGAATAACCTGTATGTTTATCTGTATAATGTCTATAACCAGGGGGTAAGATGTGGCAGAGAAACTCCTACCTTGAAGCAGTGGTGGGCGTAAAGAGAGAAATGTACTTCTCATGACAATGTGATTATAGCAGGGGATTTTAACACTACCTTTGAGCCCATGGGAGGTAATGGTTATTTGTTTACTGAGGAAGAGGACTTGGGATGAGGGATCCTACTTCTTGATGCTTGAAAAGGTGGTCTGAAGCTGCATACCAACTGCTCTAACTCACACTATCCTATGGGCTAAGGGCATGCATTGGGCGCACTAGGTCTGATTCCCCTGCAGCCCACACTTTAAATTAAATAAACTGCTCTAGTATTATCGATTACATTCTCCTTGCCCTACCCCTGTGGATATTTGTTGAGAATCGTGTGATTTCCAATAGTAGTGAAAGTGACCTTAAAGCCGTTGTATATATAATTAAAAAAAATCATTTGGGCATCAAGAACGTTTTATTTTCATGTTCCGTTAATAGGATCCCCATTAATGATAAACATGTGAACAAGAGGTCCTTGACATCAGGGAATAAAAACTGTGTAATAATTATAGGCCACAATGAACTCTATAACAAGAACAAAGTCCATCCGGACTTAAAATTTAATTCAATGTATTGAAAATTGTACTTAAATCAGACGAACAAACAATAAAGCAGTGGGACACAGTCCTGCATCCACAATGCTGCACATACATTCAAACATATAATCACAGTGATATTTCAGGCAATTAGAGATCGTGAGCAAGGAGTTTGTTTAGCATACACTTGCTTCACATATGCGGGAAACATTCAATTTGGCACATAATAGTACGCTTAATGTTTAGCCCACATAAATGTCGACGGCGTTTCGAACCAATTGTGTTAATGGATCATCATCAGGACTTTCAATGTCAGCCTGAATGTACAGAGCCTGGAATTGGTCCAGACCATTGAAGGTAGAAGGAATTGAATCGACGTCTGTGGAATAGGTCTAATAATAGATTAAGCCCAAGTACTAAGATATAAAGAAATAATGTGCCCGTCAGGGTCGGCGGTATCAGGTAGAGGGGGTCATCTTCGCTGGGGAAGATGACCCCCTCTACTACATTATCAGTGTGGTAGCATAAAAGTGTTGTAATTATTAATTATATTTACACACATAGTCTCTTTTTTTCACTTTTTTGTATATACACTTTTTCTACCTTTGTGGAGAAAACACTAGTGAGTGACAGGGGGATCTCCCCCAAGGTCCTGACGAAGAGGCCCTGCGCCTCGAAACATGTTGACCCACATAGGAGAGAGAGCCCATTAATCAGCTCCATCTCTCCGCTTCACTTTTCTTTTAACAATACCAGCCAGTGTTTAATAAAATTTCTTTTTTCCACTAGGCCAGGTATTTTTTAACAACTCACTAACATATCACTCCTGACCCCACTGACACTCACTCCCAACACATAGCACTTCCATCTAAAGGTGCTCCGGCGTATCCGCTTGTCGCAGCACTGCCCCGCCCCGCAGCGGGACGGGAAGACCCCGATGATGAAGCATGACACCAAGGGCCCTTTTGGTGTGTGAGGGGTATTTTAACAAAGAAGGTGTATTCCAATGACATCCGGATATACACCCACCCAATGTGAGGTGGCCCTTGTTTGATTGACCGTCATCATGGCGGCGTCAGGCAGGCAGGCGCGGCCCTTAATTGAGTGGACTGTTGCTAGTGTGGTGGGGTGGGCGGGACCCGGGAGCAGTACTGGGCGGGAGTCAGACATTGATTGGGTAGGGTGAATTTGACTGCGTGCGCGCTGCACGCAGATTTTTTCCCACTTGGAATTGCCATGGTTCGGCACACCCAAACCCCCACGAGTTAGAGGAGCCCGACCACGTTGAGGGCAGGCAGCACAACCATGTTAATAAAAATCAGTGCCCCAGAGCACCGGTCAACCATGACGAGTGTAACCGTAAGTACTACGTAGCAGCAGAGACATCATACTACGACATGTCCAGTGGTGGCGTGTCGGTCACCCGGGCTCCATCCACAAGATTTGATGACGGCAACACACTCCACTGTTTCTGGCCCTGACCCGGCCCATGGTACACATGTATTAAATAAATCATTATATCATAATAGGATAGGTTAGCTAAGATGAAGCATGCTCCTGCCTGGGCTCAGCTGGCTTGGCCTACCTAGTAGCAGCCACCGGCCGTCCGTGCTTACACATAGCCAGGGCCAGGCGGGCCCACGCCAATGTACGCATTAATGTATCACAATGGCTGCCGCCGGTCGGGGTTACGTTATTAGAAGGCCCTACCCCTTGAAGTATCCTCACAAAAATTTGAATACACATGCACCGTGCCCGGGTTGGCCTGGCATAGTAGTGGGCGCCGATGCGGTAGTACCGAACACATGATCACGATATAAGGCCGGCCGGTGTTTAAACTTAAAGGCCCTGCCCCTGCCTTTAAACTTAGTATCATCGACCTCCCCTAAACAGTTTGCTGCTTAACAGTGTAGCCGGTGCAGAGTGTTGTTCTGGCCTGGGTGGGTCTCCCGAGTCCGTGTGTGCTTCGGTTGAGGTCAGCCCGTTAAGTAAGTTGTTAAATGCCACTGGCATGGCAGTAAGCAGGAAGTTTTAGGGGCTGTGCGGTAGGCAGCGCGCGCAGGTTGTTTTCCGATTGCCTCGCCCGGCACTCCCGCACCCTACGAGCTATCATCAGCCCGCCTACATTGAGGGTTGAGGGCAGGCAGACAACAGAAGCACCATTACGTTACTCTGATGGGTAGAGGAATAGCTCTTGAATTAGGAATGATTTGTGTAGTAGAAGTGTTCCATAGCTTTTGTGAAGAACCATTTCGGCTAAACTAGATGCATGCTGCAACTAAATTAATTGATGAAACATTTTTCTACGTAGATGACTGTGTCAGTGAAAAATCAGTTCAATTGATTTGCTGTGTCATTTCTAAGCACCGGAAAGCACCGGCGCAAATTAAGCACTGCATTTAGCACTTACAAGACATTTAAATCAGGTTTACATGTGTCACAATTTCATTTACCATGATGAAGAACGTTACAGAATATTTAACTCCGGAATAAAGACGTAGGTTTCAATGCTCAGATAGGAAGAGCCCACTGGTCTGAATAACAAATAATGTTTTCCTTTACCTGGAGCAAATGGGACTTGGAAAAACTGCGAATAACTCCCGGATAAACCATTGACCGATTCGTACGTTGTCTAAACAGCTCTAAGCGCTACAGTGCCTCATAGTGAGCCCGGAACTGCTGTGTCTGCACTCAGAGCTAGCTTATCCAGTTTTATCTTTGTAATGTGCGCCTCACTGATTTAATAAACTGTACTCTCTTTAACAGTAGCACGTTTCTAGTTTTAACCCTTTAATGAAAGGAACCATACACCCAGTCAGGGTCGGATTGGGATCACAATTCGGCCCGGGCACTGACGAAAAAAGTGGCCCACATTCAAAAGGCGTGGCCCATATTTAAGGGGCGTGGCCCACATTCAAGGGGCGTGCCCTTTCATGAAACTTCATTTGCACAGACAAGGAATGAAAGTGGGAGGATACTATTCTTGCACACGACACAGGGCCAAGGTGACAATGGCCTACATGCTGAGCAACTAAAAAAATAGCAAGGCCCCTTTTTGTCACAAAATTATTCCAGCCCTCCAGCACAGGAGCACCTGAAAAGCCGCAAAGCCCCTGCTATTACTAACCTACTCAGCCCTCCCCAGACCTTTAGCTCAGGAGCACATGAACAGAGGTAAGGCCCCTGCAATTAGTAAATTAATCAACCATCCAGGCCTTGGGAAAATGTCCTGGCAGGGGAGCACAAAACACAGCTTTCTGGGTCATCCAAGGTAGCCAGGTAGCCAGGGGGGATGCTGAGGTGAAGCTGGTGCATGGGAAGTGCCTTCCCAGTGTGTTCTGGCAGTTTGAGTATTTACCATAGTATTACCCTTGTACGTGTGTATGGTACCCCTTTGTAACTTGCACAAGTCACTTTTCTCTTGTAACACACTGTTTGCTACCTCTCACTTTTGTTTGCTTTAGATACTTGCACAAGTGCCACCATTGCCTACGTAACGTTTGTTCTTGTGCTGGAGTGTCTGCCATTAATTGCAGTATTATACCTCTACTTGTATTTTGTACGCTTTTGTAACCTGAACACATATCTCTTTTTCCTCCTGTAATGTATCGTTAGCTCCTCTTGTATTTTGGTTGCTCACTATTGTCACTTTTGATTCATGTAACTTAACGTTTGCTTTTGTAATTTGTCCACTTCTCATTTTCTCCTCATGTATTATTGCTGTTCCTAGTGTGAAGCGCTCTGACACCTTCGGGTAAAGTCTGCGCTATATAAAATCGCATAAATAAATAAAACAAAAAAATTCCAAACATCACCAGGCCCCCACAGCAAGACCCATTCTTCCTCGCCCACTATGCCCTGAATGTGAAGGGCTGTGGGCGAGGTGTTAAGACTAACACCGTTTCTGGGCTGCATGGGAGCCAGGGGGCCGAGGTGCAAATGGCTCAAAGGCCTGAGAAACACCTGGCCCCCAGGGAGGCCGATTATTTCAAACAATCACCCCTCCCAAGCCCAGCCTCAGCTTGATTGCTTGGCAGGGTAGGGGTGAAGGAGAGCCCACAGCTGACAATCGCTGTCTGGCCGCACAGCGAGGCTGCTTTCATTTTCTCAGTCTCTGCCTCCGTGCACTCTGTGGGCCGGTTTTTTTCTCCCCTTTCCTAGTCCACTCTCTGTGGACTGGGACATGGGAGAAAAAAAAACGGCCCACAGAGGGCACTGAGGCACCGGCCCTTCGGCCCATTCCCGAATGCCCGCCTTGCCAATCCGACCCTGCACCCAGTGTAATCTAAAAGAAAAGAAGCAGTTATGCTTCTGCCCACTGGAAGCTGGTCGTTTAATGAATGCGTTAATGAGTTCAGAACTTGTGTGGCCGCTATGGGTGTCGGTGTTATCTTTTTTTCGTCTGTAGCTCTTGAATATCTATCTGTATATTCTTAAGCTGTGCATAGTGTGCAATATTTGTTGTTGTGATGCGCTCTGTCGACCAGTTGTGCTCACTATCTGTCAGCATTCACAAAGTGACGCTTGTCCTGACCGGATCATGTTTAACTGGGTGTTTTAAGCTGGATTGTAAAATGCAAACTCTATAATTTCCTTTCTAAATGGATTCCACAATCTGACCCATTTTTCTGCGAAGGTCTTGGTGCTGACGAGACGGGGTGTCTGATGAATTCAGCTCTCCTTACATGTCCTCACTCCCACAAAGCTCATTTGTGCCCACTCTCTGCCATGGGCCTCTGTGTGCCTCCTGTGTGTTCAGGGCAGAGCCTGTCACTTCCCTTCCTCAATTGTGTCCCTCGTCCCACAGCCAGAGTTTGCGCTGTTTTCTAGAATTCCCCAAAGTTGCCATTTTTGAGTGAGTGGGAGGGATGTGTGATTTAAAACAGATTTAAAAGTTATGATTCCCGTCTCCCAGCCCCTGGATGGTAATAGACTAAATAACAAAGACCACAAAATGTTTGTAACAGTTCTTGAGCGTTATATTTTTTAACGTCCCTTTTCTATGTCAGTAGCCTTTTCAAACTGTCATCATTCTGAGTGTTGCTGAAATTCATCTGACTTTACACTGTGCCAGTTGAGGATGTGGGTGGAGCCAGCGGAGGAAGTGGGTGGAGTCAGAGGAATGTAGGTGTGGCCTCTGACAAAAATGTCAGCACCTGCACTTCATATTTTACAAATTAAGCACTGGTATATATGGCTCTCTGACTATGGCCTTTATATGCATTGTAGCGTGTATCATGGTGGCATACCTTCCTTAGGCAAATTTGATGTTTTATTATTGGATTTGAAAAGCATTGCCCTTTAAAAAAATGTATTGGGTTTATTTTTTTTGCGTGTTGTATTTTAATGACTGCTGTATAAGGGCAGTTGATAATAATTGTATTTAGTTTCCCCTATGACCGCCGTGTACTGTATTGCATGTTAGCACATTGTAATTTGTACTTCTCTGTATAGTTTTAAGTAATGTTATTTATGTGTTTTAAGTGTGTTTTATAGTCTAAACTGACCAAAATAAACAAACATCGATTGATGAAAATTTTGTGGTACATTTCAACTGTTTTATTGGGTAAACTCTTAATCTTCGTTCTCTCCCTTTATGCTCGGGGCAATGATTAAAAGTGCCTCAAAGAACCTTTGAGAAAAGTAGCATTCAAAGGAATGTTAATATGGAAGCAGCTAGAAATATACATTTCTCAATATTGATCATGGTGACTAAGAGAATACAGATGTAGGCTTGTTACCTCTTCTCCGAGTCAGTGTCTCCTCCAGAAGTTCTCACTCTGATGCTTCACCCATGGATGGTGCCCTTTTTCCCATGTCTAAGATGTGAAGCCCAAAGTGCATCGCTGTCCTGAGACCGTCAACTTAATAATCCTGCAGTTTTCTGACGAACCTTACGTTTCGAAAGTACTTCGTAAGGGAGGCTTTTGGTGAACTCACAATTAGCATGGGAAAATATTAAAAAAACAACAGTGTACTCACAAACAAGACGATAATGTAAGTCCCAAACATGTCTTACCCTACTCCCGTGCCGCTCACGTTGGAGCAGGAGTGCGCATTCCTTCCATCACCACTATCTAGGCCAGTTTCCCTAAGAGATCGTCTGTCACTTCGGTCTACAGGTCATGAACATCACCCAGTATTGTTCCAATCCACTGCATTCAAATACAAATGACAACTGAGCAAGCATGAACTACCTAAGAACTCTGCCACATGTCGCTGGTCAATGGAGGATTCTAATCTAGTCACCCACTGTGGGCCCCACAGCTGCATAATATGACCACTTCTAGACATCTCTCAATGTCAATCATATGTGAGACAATACTAACAAAAAGTCCACCCTGGCAGATACCCTCACCATCTTGCTCTCCAACCTATGCCTTCTAAGGACCATGAACTTTAAACTAAAGATCTCACAATGAACAACCCAGTGCAGTGGCCGGCTTACTCTGAATTGATCATAAAAATACAACAGAGATACCTGGAGAGCTGTTCAACGTTGGCAGCTTCCTGAAAACCCTAAACTGTGTGCCTTTCTCTCACACTGCTAAGCGCTGTGTCCTATAACATGAAAACCACCCATCAGTGATCATCAGGCATGACTTGGATAGGGGCAGCGAGCACTGCATGAATGTTACAAAGCAATACAATAGGGTGGACTTTGTGTGTGTTTGAGTGTTGATATGTACAAGTGCGTGTCAGTAGGTCTGGGCACGTGTATACGAGCAATCAAGGCATATCATGTAAACATATAGTAAGATACAAACTAGGGGACTGATTTGGAGTCTGGTGGGCAGAATATTCCATCACAATCATGACGCAGTGCCCTGTCCTCCAAACCCTTGGTCCACCCACTTCATTTTGAGTCAGGCTGGCTGTCGGTTTTCAGGTGGCGAGGGCCCTCTGGCCGCCCCCATTTAAAACGTACTCTGTCGGCTTGGCAGTGTGTGGGCCATTGGAGTCAGGGCCTCAGACCCTATTTAGATTGGTTGGTCTGATTTCCTTACTTCTGTCTGTCACTGTCAGGAAAGCCAAAAAAGGGGGGAGATTTACCTATGCCTCTATATGCATAATTACAACATTTAACGATGAACAAAGAGAAAACCACACTGTTAGTTAACTCAGACAATTGATTTATGTCTATTATTTTTTTTAAAAATTCAGGAATTGTACATTACTTACGACAGAAAAGAATACATAGTCAACTTCACATTGAACACACTACAAACATTTTTTGCAAGGGAAAAAGCACAAAAGACAAGTGTGTAAACAATTATTGTGTGAATTGTAGTGAACATATCAACATAATGTGCATGTATATTGTACACAGTGATGAGCAATTATCTCGAAAAACAGTAGGAAACGGACTTTCATACAGTCAAATCAAATAATGAACTTTTGGGGGGTACGTCTTATTCAATACCAGCCCAACTTCCTGTGACACTATTTGTTGTAGTATCGTAATTGTGTGAATACAGGAAAAACCCAAACATAAATTAGGACAAGCCACTAATTTTGGGCGAAAACATAGATGCTAAATGCCAACGCGTTTCGAATGCCAATGTGTAAATCATCGGATTCTCATCAGGGCGTGGAGTTTATCCATGGGTACTGTTTAGGGAGAGAGAACAGGGAATTGGATTTAGTTTGGAGCACATTTAAAATGAAGCTTTTTCCAATTGAATGCATCGTCCGATGCAGCATACCTTATGTGACCAATGGATTGTGGTCATTTGAGTCTTTTAGAGAATAGTCATCATATGTCATCATATGCCGTGGGCGTCAACCTGCAATGTAGTGACATTGGCAAGGTGAGTGTTTAATCACTTTTGGTCATCCTTATCAATAAATTGATTCACTCCATTGCAGGGGACACGTCTCCTGCAGAGCATGGCAGAGAAAGATACGCTGTCCTTCACGGAGAGCCACAGTGCGAGTCTTATTGAATCATCTCCTTTTTCCAACATAACATTGAGTACCTCAGCCAAACAACAAAATGAGGCAGATCAATTGACCCGTCTCCAAAAAAAACACATACGAACCGAACTACATGGCCACTTCTTACTCAAACACCTTAAAGCTGGGACTATTCCTTGGGGGCTCCAGGTGAAGAACATCTAGGTGATTTTCACAGAGGACACAGATTACAAAAAGGGTTTCAGTCAGATCAATACCAAATGTAGTAGGGACCTCATGGTCCACACTATACAGACAGCCCAACGTATCTGTAGCCAAGAAGAAAAAGAAATTGAAGAGTTAATCAAGGCTATATCTGATAACCAAACGGTAACTGAAGCCAAGAACCTTTTAGATAAGATTGAAAAAGAAATACAACTTTTTAAGGATAATACACTTAATGCAAAAGTAGCACAATTTGAAAGGGACTCTAAAGCCTTCAAATTGGAACAAGTTTATCCATTCCTGAAAGAGGATTTCTATACTTCAGGGGAATCCAGAGGGGCGCTAACATCATTCCAAGGCAGATCCAGGAACAGGTTCCTCACTTTTTCAGATACAACATCGTCTGACTCGTCATCTGAGTCTCGACAGGACAATTCTAAAAGACGAGGGGCTGCAGTATCATCTCCTTTTTTAGGCAGAGGCGGACAGTCACGGGTCCGCTTCAAACAACCGTGGGAGATGCGAACACGCAACAAAATCTACAAGAGTTAGAGAAATCAACCATAGTCAACCTTTCAAATAAACAACTCACCCAGGACGAAGTATCACTCTTATCCCTGGGCCTCAAGTTCGTCCCCAACAAAAAAACGGATTTCACCCAACTGAAATTAGAGGCATTAGATTTTTGTCGCAAGATTAGGTTGAAGGTGTTTTTCGGAGATGCCGAAGTGACGTGTGGAAAAAGATAGGGCTAGGACCTTTCTCAAGATTTGCCCGGCGCTAACCGCCCTTGTACCATTCAAATTTACCAAGCAATGAGGCAGGCGCCGGAGACCAGAAGGCAGGAAACAGAAGTTTTATTCCGACGGAGCAGAACACATCAGATCAGACAACAAGGAATCATCTCGAGGTGCTCTAACAGCCTCTCGGAGGCCTGGCCTCTTATACACTGGTTTATGGCATGTGACCTTTCTTTATTATAATCAGAACATTGTGAAGCCCGGAAAAAGACATCCCCGCAATCCTCGTGTCAATCCCACCCCCATATACCTTCACAATAGAGGTCCTCAACCTGCTGATAAGAGGAGGGGGGGTCATCACGCAGCTGAGTGTTCTGCCGAGTCTTAGGATGTGTGCGCCTGATCATATCACAGGGGGTGGGGAGGCCTGGATCAATAGAGGGTCCTTTGAAGGAGAGCGACCTCATACAATAAGGGGCAGTAAATGATATCTCCCGGCTTAGGCGATGGCCTCGGACCTGTGTGGACAGCTGGACACGGGGTGAGGGGTCATCAAAGGAGTGGTATTCATGCCTCGTGGACAATCCAGTGCGGAGGGAAGGTTGATCAACAGAGGGGCATTCATCGGAGGAGAGGAGGTGTTGGTCAGGCGCTGGCGTGACTCCCAAGGACAGGGTCATGCAGAAGGGTTATGTTCATGAGGGGAGGGAGGGGGAGCCAGGGTGCGCGGAGGATGCTTGCTGGGTCAGAGGGGCGCGCTGGCGATCGATCGTGGACAGGGAGACCATGATGCCTAAAAATGGTGATCGTGCACGTTGTACGTGGGTGACAAGCTGGCGCAGATAATGTTTAGCTCACAAACTAGAATTCCACAGTCCTCCCTTTTAACATATCTCGCCAACTTGTCAGTTTGGATTTATCCCCATAAGGCCACGTATTTCTACTTCATAGAGGGGACTCATGTGCTCATTTCGGAAGTCCAAAGTCTTTGGGCACATACAGTTGGAAACAAGGCCGCACAAAGATGGTAGACATTGGATACCTAAGCAACACCCACATAAGATCACAACAGGTATCAGCACGAAGGAAAACAACCTCCAACCCCAGTTCCTCAAAGTGTCCCAAAACCAGCTCCCAAGCGACCATCCTTCCTGCTCCTGGTGAACCTCCGAGGAGAGCCTGTGGAGGTGTTCAATGGCTTTGTAGACTGAAGGCGAGTTGTCTGGCACGTAGGTGCAGCAGCTAGATCCGATGATGCGGCATGCTCCTCCTCGGTCGGCTAGGACCACATCCAGGACAAGGCGATTTTGAAGGGTCACAAGGCGGACCGCCTGAAGCTCCGCAGTGTTGTTGGCGAGGATGCCAGCCGTGATGTTGATCGTTGTTTCTACTGCCTGGGTCAGGTGTCGGATAGCGCGGCTGTTTGCCATTGGGCCCCACAGAGGAACAAGTCCCTTTGCTGCATCTAGGAACTGTGCTCCGGTGGAGTCGGCTTGTCCAATGTCATCTGCACGCCTCTGTCGGTGATGGTTGGCAGGGGCTACATATGTGGGTGGAAGAACGAAGGCAATGTAACATGCGCCCTTCCAACCTCTCGGGAGCCAGGTGTAAGCTTTGGTGCCACACACAAAGTACATATTCGGAGAAGCAACAAAGGAAGGGGGGTCAACTGAGTCCAATGTTCTGGTGATTCGGCAGGCACTGTGACCCACCAGCTGCGTTCCATGGCCTTCGAGACACACAAGACCTGTGACATTGATAACAGACAGGGCCACAGTCAAAGTAGCGGTAGTTTGTTTTTGCAGATGAGAGAAGGTGGTCCTGGCTGGATTGTGGAGCACCTGTACTTCGACTCGTTCTTTGGCAGGAATGTCTTTAAGGAAGGTGGCGCCCGTGAGCGCAGGACACAGAGCAACAGAGGTCTTTTCGGTTTTGTTCAGCCAGAACCCGGAGTAGAAGTGCGACACTGTCCGGCTGGAGGTGGCGTTGTCCTTGTGGCTCTCTTGCATGAGGATCAGCCAGGCGAGGCAGGAGCCGTGAACTGAGAAAGGAGAAGGGATGAAGGGGATGGAGTGCCCTGTAGCATGCGGGAGCAACCCGCAGATCCAGCAGTTCGTAGCATTTGCAGCAAGGTTGTGTTGGTGCAACAGTTGCACGAAGGAATTGTTCCAAAATTCCCTGCGCCTTTCTCGGAGCTGAGGCGACAGAGAGATTAGGTGATGCTCTTTCAGGGGTGTCGGTGGTGCAGTAGGTAGCAATGCCTCATGAGCCGGTGTGCTTTCCTCCAGAATCCAGAAGGAGGTCATGAGGAGGAGGCAGAAGAGGAAGACAATGAAGAGTGCGATTGTCTTTGATTTGTGCAAGTTGTCAGTCTTTGGATTTCTATACTGGGTATTTCCTGTTGCTTCCATCATCTTCTTATCTGGCGCTTCCATCATCTTCTTATCTGGCGCTTCCATCACCTTCAAGGGGCTCGGTAGTGGGCAGAACCACAGACTTCGTTTAGCTTCTCTCCCGGTAACCCTTGATTGTGTTTAGGTTACCGTTCTGAGATTTTAACTTAGTCCGTGGCCTACTTAGCCGAAACTCCCTCCTTTCGACGCAGGAAATACCCTTCTCTGGATGGCACAGTGGGATCAGAGAATTTTGCAAGTTCGAGTGCCTCAGTATCGGGATAACAGTCCAATATCGGTTGGTCTTTTCTCAGGAGCTCTTCTTGGGCGCTGACGTTTTCTGTCGTGGTTAGGTTTGCAGAGACCTTCCGGCAATGATGCGCGTGCAGCCAGTGCTTCTTCCCCTCCACTCGGAGCGCCGTTCGGGTGGTGATCAGCACTTGCCAGGGGCCCGTCCACCGAGGTTCCAGACTCTTGGTTCGCTGGAAATTTCGTATCAACACGAAATCTCCCGGTTGGATGTCATGGCCGGGGCCCCTGGAAGCATCGGGGATGGCTTGCTGCACCTGTTGATGAATGACAGACAACGTTTTGGTTAACTTGCACAAATAATCAGATAGTAGGACGTCTGGGACGTCATGAATGGAGGTCGGTTTGGGAGCAGTCCAGAGATTCATCGGTCGCCCAAACACGACCTCGTAGGGGGTCAAATGGTGCTTGGTGGGAGTGGAGCGCATCGATAACAAAGCCAGTGGGAGGGCATCCGGCCAGTTAAGTCCAGTGGTGGCCACTATTTTTGCCAGTTTCAGCTTCAGTGTGGCATTATGGCGTTCCACTAGACCGGCGGATTGGGGGTGGAAGACCGCATGAAACCGTTGCTTCACCCCCAACCCCTTTAGGATTAGTTGGATAACCTCAGCTATGAAGTGGGGGCCATTGTCGCTCCATAAAATTCGACAAAGGCCATAGCGAGGGAAGAATTCCTTCAGTAGTACTTTGGCAGTAGTCATGGCAGTGTTGTCACGGGTTGGATAGGCCTCCACCCATTTGCTGAAGGCACATACGATGACTAGTACATACTTCAGGTTTTGGCATCTCTCTAGTTGGATGTAGTCCATCTGAAGGACCTCAAAGGGGTGATTGGGGGTCCCAAACCCTCCCCGGGGTACTACAGTTCCTTTCCCGGGGTTGTGTTGCAGACAGATAAGGCACTGCTGAACTAGGCGTCTGGCTGAGTCGGGGATTTTGTCATTGTGCCAGACTTTGGAAATGAGTTCGATCATGGGTGCAGATCCTATGTGTGCGGGGGAATGTGCCATTGTCAGTATGGGGATCAGATATGAGTCGGGCAGCAACCACTTGTTTGCATCCTTCGTTCGCCAGCAACCCTCTTCGTCCTTCAAACCCACCCTTGCCCACTTAGTCAGTTCGTGAGGGGTGCTGGCCGACTGTATGTCTCTGATCATTTCCCTTGTGTCACTCCATTTTTCTGCTTGTGACCTGGTCACATATATGCGTGTCGCCGTCCTATTCTCAGCTGTGGTTCGTGCAGTGATGTCGGCTAATGCATTCCCTTGTCCGACTAAGTCTGTCACCCTTTTGTGTGCCTGACATTTGATCACCGCTAATCGTTTGGGGAGGAGAACTGCCTCAATCAGAGCAGACACTAAATCTCCGTGGAGGATTGGGGTGCCGTGGGACGTCAGGAATCCCCTCTCCCTCCACAGGAGCCCAAAATGGTGGACCACTCCGAAGGCATACTGGCTGTCCGTATATACGTTCGTGGTGGTCCCTGCGGCTATGATGCATGCTCGGGTGAGGGCTATCAGCTCTGCTGCCTGGGCAGATCGTTGTGTGATGCAGGCTGTCTCAACTACTGTTCGGGCTGTCGTTACTGCATAGGCAGCTGAAGTGGTGCCATCTGGGAGTTTGATGCATGAGCCGTCTACCCATAGCTCTCCATCGGGGTCAGGAAAAGCAGTGTCTCGGAGGTCAACCCTACTCCTAGTCTGTTCGTCTGTGAGGGTCACACAGTCGTGTATGGGAGGAACGTCGGGGTCGTTTTCAGGCAGGGGTAACAATGTGGCAGGATTCAAAGTCGTGCATCTCTTTAGTGTGATGTGGGGTGCAAGCAGAGTCAACTCGTACCCTGTCAGTCGTGGCTAGTCAGGTGTTGGGTCTTTGTCTGGTTCAAAAGGGTGTCAACTGCATGGGGCACTAATACAGTGAGGGAGTTGGAAAGTACGATTCCCTCGCTCTGACGGATAGAGACAGCAGCGGCAGCTACTGCTCAAAGGCAGGCAGGTAAAGCTCTGGCTACAGGATCAAGAGTGGCGGAGAAGTAGGCACAAGGGCGCTGCTTAGGACCAATCGATTGAGTCAGGACAGACAATGCGCATCCCTCCCTTTCGTGGGTGAAGAGGGAGAAGGGTTTGGAGTAATCCGGCGTTCCGAGGACGGGTGCTGAGCAGAGTGCATCCCGTAATTCCTTAAAGGAGGCTTGACACTCAGTGGTCCAAGGAAGCGGGGAGGGGACATCTTTGGTCAGCAGGGCAAGTAATGGTTTCACAATGAGGCTGTAATTAGGCAACCACTGTCTGCAAAAAGAGGTTAGGCCAACCAAAGAGCGGACCTGTTTTTGTGTTTTTGGGATGGGGGTGTCTAGGATGGTTTGGATTCGGTCAGGGGTAAGTTTCCTCCCTTCTTTGGACAGAAGATGGCCTAGGTAAGTCACTTGTGGCTGGCAGAACTGTAACTTCTTTTTGGAGACTTTATGGCCATTTTCTGCAAGAAAGTGTAGGAGTTGGACGGTGGCTGTCGTTGCAAGCGGGGTGGTGTCGGCCGCCAAAAGGATATCATCGACATATTGGATCAACACCACTCCCTCTGGTAGCTGGAAGGCATCCAGCTGTCTTTTGAGGGCCTGGCTGTAAATGCTGGGACTTTCAGTGTACCCCTGGGGAGCTCTACAAAATCGGTACAAGCAGGATTTTAAAGTGAAGCCGAAGAGATAACGGCTGTCTGGATGGATGGGGATAGAGAAAAACGCGTTCTTAAGGTCGATAACAGTGAAGGTGGTGGCGGTGGACGGGATGAGGGTCAAAATGGTGGTGATATCAGAGACTACGGGATATTGGGGTACAACCACTTTGTTAATCTCTCGTAAGTCGATGATGAAGCGGTACGCTTTCTCATCTCCTTCACCTTGCTTCTTAACAATAGGTAGGATTGGGCTGTTGCAGACGTTGCTAACCACCTCTTCAACCACTCCTGCATCTACCAGAGACTGAATGATCGCTACCAGTGCCTTCTCACCCTCTGGGGATATCCGATATTGCGGGAGTTTCGGGAGCATAGCGTCCTGTCGTACAGTTATGTGGATAGGATCAATCATCATTCGCCCCACATCAGAGTCGTTTTTGGCCCACAGGTACGGGGGCAGGGTGTCAAGCAAGGACATGTCAGCGTCAGTTATGGGGCACATGTGTCGTGGGGGACGGGATCTGGGCATGTCTGGGTTGTCGTATAGGATGACTCGTATTCCATCTGGGGAACACCTAATGGTAGCTCGAAAATGTTTCAGTAAGTCAATGCCCATAATGGCGTCAGGGGAGTTGGAGGAAAGCAGGAATGTCGCGTCAGTGGTGTTGTTTTCTAGATCAAAGGAAACAGGTACGGACAGGGGGTTAGTGGAGGGCGTTCCGTCGAAACCTATCGACGTTATGTGTGAGCCAGACAAGGGTGCCCTTGGAATCAGTCGTTTTGATAACACACTACGTGTCGCCCCAGTGTCTACCAAGAATGGAGACTCTGTACCCAGGACCTTAGCGGTGACATAAGGACCTTGCTGGTCAACACAGAGCTCGACTGGATCCCTCCCTTGCCCCTGGCAGTCCTATGCAAAGTCTGGGGCATGTTCACCTTCGGACAGCTGATATTGGTTCTGCCGGGGACGGTCAAATGTGTTCAGTTTCCCTGATCTGTCATTGTTGGTGCCGTTGGCGTGCCCTCGTCCTTGTACCCCATTTCTTGGACCACTTGCTACATCCCTGGAGTCCCTATTTCTATTCATCTCTAGCATAACCGGACACTGGTATTTCCAATGGCCGAACCCTTTGCAGAAGGCGCATTGGTCGTTGCTGATGTCCCTACGTCCAGTGTGGGGTGTGGGAGTGTGATCTTTAGGAGGTAGATCTCTGGGGGCGGCTGGTTGGTAGTTCCCCCTTTGATGTTCCCGTCCTACCGTTATACCTTGTATCTGGGCTATCATTACCCTTTCTTTTAAATCTTTCTTCTTTTTCTCGGACGCCCTATCATTCTCATTCTTTTGGTGCTCGTAATACTGAGCCATCTGAAGGATAGCTGCAGGTTTGGAGGCCCCCCAACTACTCTCACTCGTCTGCAGCTTTTGGGAGACCTCTTGCGTTAGACCCTTTACGTAATTTTGTACAAACAGGTGCTGTCCGGTTGCGGTGGTCATGTCTTGGCCACTGTAGTCGGAGAACACTGTCTCGAATCGGGAGAAGTATTCTGACACATCTTCCTGCGGTTTCTGTCGACAGGCCGTGACTATCGACCAGTCTACCTTTCTTTCTGGGATCAGTGTCTTTAATTTTTGAACTATTTTGTCTGGGAGTTCTAGTATGTCTTTCACTGGTTTCCTTCCAGGTTCTCGTTGTCTATCTAATTTACCGAGTTGGTCCCAGGTATGCCCAAACAGATCCGTGTGGTCAGCCTTCCGGATTTGCTTCCACACGTCAGCTGGCAGGCATAACCCGAAGAACAAGTCAATGTCTGCTAAAGTCATTATCGTCGAACCCAAGGCTGTGCCTAATTCGGTATAAAATGCTGTCGGGTTCTTTCTTAAGTCGGGCAGGGTTTGCTTAAAGGTTAGGATATCTTGTCGGTCCCATGGTTGGTAAACCATTTGTACACAACCCTTCCCTTTGCATTTTCATTATTAATATCATCGCTCGTTCCCTGGCCCCGTGGCGGGATCCAGTAAGGGGCCGCTTCTCTGATGGGCATCATAGTATCGGCTACTTCTACCGAGGTCGTTTCAGGGACTGTAGCCTTGGCTTCTGGTTTCTGTTCCGTGAGGTGGCGGAAGACCTCAAGCATCTGCATGAAGAGCTCCGTCGCCTCACGTTCAGTCCCATCTCCAACATCAATTTTCCTATACAGTGTTGTTAGTTTAGCGGGACCCTTACTTTGATACCTATCTTCATACGCGTTCAGGGTGTAGTAGCTGAATCGCAAGATGAAATGCCGTCTGTGGCTGTCGGCATGTGAATTATATACGCTCATTGTATAATCTTCGCTCTCCCTTCGTTCTACTAATGTCTTTGCTATTTTGTCGATCCCATCCCGCTCATCTTTGCTCAACCTATTTAGTCTGGCTGGTGATTGTTTGCTAGACTCGGGGTCGTCTGATGAGGTTGTTAATGTGGCTGGTGCAAAGGCCGTGAGGGCTGGTGCACTAGCACTGAGATCGCTTTCGCTCACACTCGGAGCGTGAAAGCTTTGTCGGCAGGGGGCATATGGAGGGGGCATGTAGATGATTGGGGGACCTAGCAGTAACTCATCGTTCGCCCGTTGTTTGGAGGGCAATTCAGGGTAGAGCGCAGAGGGGGTCCTAACAGGACATTGGCCTGTCGACCCTGATTCTTGGTTTCGCATAGTATCTTTTCTTTCTTTTATTTCTTCTTCTAGTTGCTTCGCGGCTAGGTGGGCTGCCTTTCGTAATTCTTTCCCTATTTTTGCTTCTTCTCTTTTCTTTCGTTGTTCCGTTTCTTTGCGCCACATGCCGATATTTCTAATGTTTTTATTTTATTTTCGTCAAAGGAACCTATCAGTGGCCACTGACTTTCAGGGTTCTTTTTCGTATATTTATGCCATAGTTTAGTGTAAGCTATAGCGACTAGTCCATACTTAGTGAACATGTCCTTATTAGGGGTGCCCTCCAGTGGAGCTGGATGGTTCATCTCTAATAAGCGGTCCGGGCTAAACAGGCTACCAACCAGTGGGGAGAAGACAGGCATGACGGATTACAACGGGGACAAAAGTCTGCACTACCTATCTTATCACGGCGGACAAAGACTAGACAGAATATTTCTATTCTACGTTGTTTGGAGGCCGTGAATACCTCAAAAGAACCAATACCGAATAATCGGTCAATCAAACAATCCAGTGGGGAGAATAAGTGGGCACGAAAAGTTATCGTTACCCACTCTTTCTCTACCTGCAAAGAGAGACCTTGTTCTTCCCTGTTTGCAGACAAAGAATCTCCAGACAATAATCCACGAACGACAGTTCGGGAAACAGTGGGGGAGGAAGATAGGCACGACGGATTACAACGGGGACAAAAGTCTGCGTTACCTATCCTTCACTGCTTGCAAAGAGAGAGCCTGTTTGTTTTTCCCCGTTTGCAGACAGTGAATCTCCAGAGGGTTTCAACAAAGCGTAATACTAGTATTATCCAAACAAAACAATATTTTTCCCAATTTGTCGTGTTTACACGACCTTACCCGGACCGCATGGACGGTTTCCTGTCCTCTGGATCCAGCGCCCGATCGTCCTCTCTTCTTCGTGATGCCCGTGGCACTCCTGATGGTTCCCAGTCAGGACCGTAGATCACTCGAGAGAGGTCTGTTCAGAACTAGTGAAGGTCGGATGATCGGCTGTCAGACGAGGGTCTATCGGACACGAGCTCTTCCCGATCGTTGCAGTCGTTCACTCTGTCATCGGGACCTCTCCCACTGGATCCACGTGTCGCTGATGGGCCCCACGGTGGGCGCCAATTGTGGAAAAAGGTAGGGCTAGGACCTTTCTCAAGATTTGCCCGGCGCTAACCGCCCTTGTACCATTCAAATTTACCAAGCAATGAGGCAGGCGCCGGAGACCAGAAGGCAGGAAACAGAAGTTTTATTCCGACGGAGCAGAACACATCAGATCAGACAACAAGGTATCATCTGGAGGTGCTCTAACAGCCTCTCGGAGGCCTGGCCTCTTATACACTGGTTTATGGCATGTGACCTTTCTTTATTATAATCAGAACATTGTGAAGCCCGGAAAAAGACATCCCCGCAATCCTCGTGTCAATCCCACCCCCATATACCTTCACAATAGAGGTCCTCAACCTGCTGATAAGAGGAGGGGGGGTCATCACGCAGCTGAGTGTTCTGCCGAGTCTTAGGATGTGTGCGCCTGATCATATCACAGGGGGTGGGGAGGCCTGGATCAATAGAGGGTCCTTTGAAGGAGAGCGACCTCATACAATAAGGGGCAGTAAATGATATCTCCCGGCTTAGGCGATGGCCTCGGACCTGTGTGGACAGCTGGACACGGGGTGAGGGGTCATCAAAGGAGTGGTATTCATGCCTCGTGGACAATCCAGTGCGGAGGGAAGGTTGATCAACAGAGGGGCATTCATCGGAGGAGAGGAGGTGTTGGTCAGGCGCTGGCGTGACTCCCAAGGACAGGGTCATGCAGAAGGGTTATGTTCATGAGGGGAGGGAGGGGGAGCCAGGGTGCGCGGAGGATGCTTGCTGGGTCAGAGGGGCGCGCTGGCGATCGATCGTGGACAGGGAGACCATGATGCCTAAAAATGGTGATCGTGCACGTTGTACGTGGGTGACAAGCTGGCGCAGATAATGTTTAGCTCACAAACTAGAATTCCACAGTCGTCCAATTTGGAAACCACAGGGCTTAGAGTCAAGTCTAGATTCACTCCGACTCAAAATATTCCCAAACAAGTTATGGCCTTTGAACAAGCCGTCCTCTCCTCCCTCTCAAAACTTGAAAAACAAAAAGATTTTGTACACAAAAATATGTCTAAAGGGTTAACATCTGCTATTCAGAACCTCAAATCGGATACGTCCATCTTAATCAAACAAGCAGACAAGGGAGGGGCAGTCGTTATATGGCCCCGCACCATGTATCTGGAGGAAGGAACAACGCATGTTAACAACCCAGACTGGTACAGACCAATCAAGGAGGATCCTGTGCATGCCATACAAAATAAAATCGCAACCATCACCAAGACAGGACTTGATGAGGGATTCCTAGGCCCTAAGGAATTTGATTTTCTGAACAAAAAATCACCAAGGACGCCCGTCCTGTACTTTTTACCAAAAATCCATAAGAATGATAAAACCCCGCCTGGCCGACCCATTGTGTCGGGGTGCGATTCTGCACTGGAACTGGTCTCAAAATATATTGACTTTTTTCTAAAACCCTTTCTACCGCAGGTCAAGTCATATCTCAGGGACAGAACTGATTTTATCAACAGGGTAGAGGGACAAGCATTCAATGATGTCACCCAGCTGATGGTGACCTTAGACGTCACCTCACTATACACCCAAATCCCTCAAGATGAGGCACTACAGGTCTTGGAAATATACCTTGAACAACGAGAAAGACCGCACCGAGTCCCCACTTCTTTTATCCTTTCATTAGCTGAAATCACGTTACGCAGTAACTATTTCAAATTTGAGAATGCGTTTTTCATCCAAATAAAAGGCATCGCTATGGGCTGTCCATACGCACCTGAGATGGCGGTACTTTATATGGCACAATATGAACAAAGATTCATATATGAGAACAATCCATTTGCAGGCCATATAATCCAATGGCTTAGATACATTGATGACGTCTGGCTCCTGTGGCAGGGGAGCCAGACTGACCTAGACCAGTTCTACAATTGGCTAAACTCCAGGCACAGAGACATTGGTTTCTCTATAGAATCTAGTAAAAGTACAATGACGTTCTTGGACATCACAGTAGGCGTCCGCGAAAATATCCTAACAACGACCTTACACAAAAAACTAACAGACAGGAATACAATTCTTCATTTCAAAAGCTCGCATCCACAGTGCCTGAAGGAAAATCTTCCTTTTGGGCAAATGCTGAGAATAAGAAGGAATTGTACTGAAATTTCTGACTTTGATCACCATGCTACAAATTTTTGCGCAGAAATGGCCAAAAGGGGTTATCCAAAAAAACTTCTTAACCATTCCAAAAAACGTGCCAGATGCACCCCGAGAGAGAATTTCTTGGTAAAAAAAGAAAACAAGCATTTACAATGCAATGGTTTCGCCTTTTGAAAAGTTTGAGCTATTGGCATTGTAAATGACAACATTTGTATTTATGTGTTGGCTTTGAAAACAGATAAATAAATGGCATTGTCATTTACAATGCCAATAGTTTAATCTCTGGCAATTGCCACACAAAAACACACAGACCCACACACACACAGACACACACACAGAGCCACGCACACCCACCCAGAGCCACGCACACCCACCCAGAGCCACCCACACCCACCCAGAGCCACACACACCCACCCAGAGCCACACACACCCACCCAGAGCCACACACACCCACCCAGAGCCACACACACCCACCCAAAGCCCCACACATCCACCCAAAGCCCCACACACCCACCCAAAGCCCCACACTCCCACCCAAAGCCCCACACACACTCGGGAGAGCAAGCACAGCGAGGGGGCAGGGAAGCAAGCACAGCGAGGGGGCAAGGAAGCAAGCACAGCGAGGGGGCAGGGAAGCAAGCACAGCGAGGGGGCAGGGAAGCAAGCACAGCGAGGGGGCAGGGAAGCAAGCACAGCGAGGGGGCAGGGAAGCAAGCACAGCGAGGGGGCAAGGAAGCAAGCACAGCGAGGGGGCAGGGAAGCAAGCACAGCAGTTGCAAGACTTATTTCTTTCTAAATGCTTGTTTCTATATTAAAATACAGATGAACCAACTGGGGCGACATATCCTTTCAAATTTAAAGTGCTCTGCTGTGGGATTCCCTAGCTATACTAACTACTGCCAAGGCCAATATGCCTGCCATCAGATGCTTTTACAATAAGCAACATACAAAAACAAAAAATATATATACACAAAATTAGCAATGTAGCCTTGGAACCCATGCACAAAACCTCAGAGCACTTTTTCAGCCGGCTGTGCAAATGACCAAATAAAATGCCTTCTATCACAATGTCAGACAGCAAATTAATAAAGTTGGCGGACCCACTGCCCCGTGCTGTGTGTGTTGTGGTGGGTGAAAGAAACATACGAACGAAACTTTAACAGACTAATTGGTGAAGAGGGATAATATAAGACCCAAGCAAGTATGTAGAATTGTAATATTTTGGGGGGGGGGGAAACATGAGTCTGGCAAAACACAAAGATGTCTTAAGGTCAGACCTAAAGAAAGACCGATAGATAGATATTCTGACAAAATAAAGGGCTGGCTACTTAATGGCTATAGCATAACCTGGCACTTATCCTTCAGAGCCCGTTTGAATTTACCATGATAGCCATGACCCTTGCCCGGGGCCCTCTCCAAGAAAGTTGGCACATCCAACCAGTTCAAGCACTGTGCCCCAAAGTCAGTCACATTGACAAAGTCACCCACAGAGTTGCCCTGGCCCTTGCCCTTTGTGCAACCGGTGTATGGGGTGGATGGTGGCAGAGGACGGTGAGGATGGGGATGCAGGGGCTGGTGACGTGAGGGGAGGCCCTGGTTAGAGAGTTGCTGGTGGGCAGGGGCACCAGCTGTTTTGTCAAAGCAGCCCCCCTCCAGGGATGGCCCCCAGCACCAGAGCAACGATGAATGTCATGCTGCCCGTGCCCTGGGTCCGCTTCCATGTCCCACTCCGGTCTCGTCCCCGGGTGTAGTGTGGGGGTAGGCGGGGCTGCACTTCCCACTGTCCACTGTGCCTCACTAGGTGCTGGGGGTCTTTTCCAAATATTCAAGGCAACGACACTCAATCTGCAGACCTCCTGGGCTCGCCAAGCTTTAGGTCTGTGACCCCTGGACAACAGCAGATGTGAGCGGGGAGGGTTGAACGCTCTGAGCCTCCCTGCAGAAGACTGTGGCCCTATGGAGGCCTCTGGACCTCTATAGCATCACTGTGGCCCTACAGAGGGGCCCCTGGACCCATGTAACAATGGCACAATAAAGACTGCTGTGCAGAGACTCCCCGCCCGCCCTGCGCCCCTCACATACCCACCCGTGCAGCCGGTCAGCAGCAGCACCGCCGCCAGGGCCCCCAGGAGCCGCACCGCGCCCGCCATGTCCGACCAGAAGCAGAGTCTGAGCTCGAGAGAGAGCCAGCTCAGCGGGCCGCGCACCTGGCATGCCGGGAACGTGCTCGGATTGGGCAGCCACCGCCGTCGATCACCCTAGGCCACGCTCTAATTGGATAGCAGTGTACGAAGGCGGGTCCACAAACAAAACACCACCGGGGCTGGCATCCATTGGACAAGCCTCCCTGGAAGGGGGGCGTGACACACAGACAGATCTTGCTTGCATTGGACGAGGGTGCAGGAAGAGGACGCGAAGGGACACACCAGGTCTCGCTTTTATTGGTGGAGAGATGAACTAACAACCCTACCGGGGCCGTCTAGTACTGGACGAGAATCTCCGAGAGACCCGCCAATCAAGCCATTTCTGGGGGCGTGGTGCTACATGGACAGATAGAGACTGTCAATCACTATAGTTCCTATGGAGTTAACGCTGCTAAAAGAAACATATGTTTCGACAAATGTAAATAATAACAAACTGCCATTGGATATGATTTGAAAAAGGAGATTCTTTTACAAGTTTGAAAATAAGTTTATTATACATAAAATCCAAATAATGTTATAACAATGTTTTACCATTTATTCATACACGCCAGCATTGTAGAAGACGAGAGTAACAAGTCAGGTCCCGGGCCGCGCTGTGATTGGCTGACGTCACGGGGGTGTCCCGGGCCGGCAGCCAATCACAGCGCGGCCCGGGAATGACGTCACGGGGGTGTCCCGGGCCGGCAGCCAATCGCAGCGCGGCCCGGGACAAAGGGGCGGGGCTTAAAAAAAGCCCGAGAAACGCCCCCGAATCGCGTTTTCTCTGAGAAAGCGTGATAGACAGCCTCTGTCTTCCAATGGCTAGCCTCCATTTATGGAGCTAGCCAATTGGAAACAGAGGCGGTTCTAACCTCACTACTGAAGACAAAAGATTTCGACTGGGAGGGGCTTCGCCCCTCGCCAAAAGTCGAAACCTAAAAATGAATTGACTGAGCTGGTGTGTGTCACAACTTATGGATCACACACAAATCAGTTCAAACGCATTATTTAGAAAAATTGGCATCTATTGGAAGATTTGCCAAGTCCCTTAAAGAAACCCATTTTTGCCATGCGCAAAAATAGAAGCATTGGCCAACAATTGATTAGAGTGGACAGTTATATTCCAAAACCCAAAAGTGATTTGATTTCGCAATGGAACCTAAAACCAATAAGCGGGCACCATAAGTGTGGCAATTGTATATCGTGTTCCTCCACCTTGGAAGGTAATATATTTGACCATGATGGGGTCACATGGAAGCATGATATGTTCACAAATTGTCGTACAAAAAATGTCATCTATGCCGTGGTTTGTCCCTGTGACAAAGTGTACATAGGCAAAACCAGTCAATCTGTTAATTCCCGCATCACACAACATCGTTCCCGAATAAAGAAAAAGGTGTGCTCTGCACCCATGGTTGAACATTTCACAAATCACAACCATGGAGAAAATGATTTTAAATGGATGGTCCTTACATGGGCGGATCCTAAACAGTATGCACATGACATGGAGGCGGCACTGCTACGCAAGGAGGCTTATCTCATCATGAAATTTAACACTGTCAATAATGGGCTAAATGTGCTCAGTGAAGTCACCAGAATTTAACTCTCCTCCCCTCCCTTTGCTGCAGACCAGTATTTCCACAAACTACAAATACCATAACTCCTAGCGAGAGGGCCCCCACGCTGATTGGTTCCCTGTATCACGTGACCACTAGACACAACTTAGTCTTTTTCACTCGCGGCGGCGAGCTGTTGTGTTCACCCTGATTCCGATAGACAACGCGGTCATCTATTAATCAAAGGTAAGACCCGCTTTGTGGCTAGTGCATACACGCGCTCACACTCGGGCGCAACCGGGTCTTAACCTGCCTGGTTCCCTTCCCTCATAGGATTCATTCCTGACCAAGACCCCTGCCCTCAAGCACACTGGTGACCCGATACCTCTAGGGCCACCATTCACGGTAAGACGCCCCACGGCGTACAACCGAATTTGTTTTCGTTTGTTCTGATAAACACAGACAGAGCATTCTGAATCTACCGCCTGTCTTCTTTTTCACAGGACACGTGTAAGAAACAATCAATCGTCTAAATTCTTTGAGAACAGTAAGCAATTCAATATTTCTCTTGTTTTTTGGGGTAAAGATATACCACCCGTCCTCGCTAAGACCACACATTTTTCTTGTATTTGTAGATCCTTTTCAAAGGGGTATCACTGAACTGTGATCCGTATCCTCCCCGGCCTCGACCTCGGGGCGGCTGCTCCACACGCAGAGGTAATCTTTTCTGGCCAGATAAATGTACGCTTGCAGTGCCAGCCTATATTTCATTAAACACTCACCCTGCCAATGTCACTACATTGCAGGTTGACGCCCACGGCATATGATGACATATGATGACTATTCTCTAAAAGACTCAAATGACCACAATCCATTGGTCACATAAGGTATGCTGCATCGGACGATGCATTCAATTGGAAAAAGCTTCATTTTAAATGTGCTCCAAACTAAATCCAATTCCCTGTTCTCTCTCCCTAAACAGTACCCATGGATAAACTCCACGCCCTGATGAGAATCCGATGATTTACACATTGGCATTCGAAACGCGTTGGCATTTAGCATCTATGTTTTCGCCCAAAATTAGTGGCTTGTCCTAATTTATGTTTGGGTTTTTCCTGTATTCACACAATTACGATACTACAACAAATAGTGTCACAGGAAGTTGGGCTGGTATTGAATAAGACGTACCCCCCAAAAGTTCATTATTTGATTTGACTGTATGAAAGTCCGTTTCCTACTGTTTTTCGAGATAATTGCTCATCACTGTGTACAATATACATGCACCTTATGTTGATATGTTCACTACAATTCACACAATAATTGTTTACACACTAGTCTTTTGTGCTTTTTCCCTTGCAAAAAATGTTTGTAGTGTGTTCAATGGGAAGTTGACTATGTATTCTTTTCTGTCGTAAGTAATGTACAATTCCTGAATTTTTAAAAAAAATAATAGACATAAATCAATTGTCTGAGTTAACTAACAGTGTGGTTTTCTCTTTGTTCATCATTAAATGTTGTAATTATGCATATAGAGGCATAGGTAAATCTCCCCCCTTTTTTGGCATTAACAGGCCCTACCTACCCTCTTCCCTACAGGGCCAAACCCCTCCTTGCTTTTCACTGTGTTTCGGAACCAGACTCCCGCCTTAGTAGTTTGTATCTGAAAAACAAAAAGGTTAGGTGCGTCGATGCCTAAAAGATAGCAGCCTCACACCGAACTTGTAGCCCCTTCACAGGAGTTGCAGCGGTGGTGGCTCCTGCAGAGAGCCCGGCAGAGCCACCTGTGATCTCATATTTCAGCAGGAGCGGTCTGGCCCGGGAGGCAGAGGAGATGCCCTCCAACACCCAGACAGAAGGCAGGCCCTCGCCCGCTAGGTTTAAATCAGGCCTTAGTCTAACATCTGTATGGCAGTTGAAGATTTTCATGTACTTTGATGAATGTGTAGAATTATTCCCCAAGCACTGTTGTAGAGAAATTAAGGAAAGTCATGGGAACAAACAGACTGTGTGGATGGGCAGGCGGAATATAGACCCACCAAATGGGCCTGGTGTCCTCTTACTCACATCATGTTGTGTCTTTTTCAGTAATGTACATGCTGATTGACAGAAATTTCTGACCCAGCCCTGGTGCAGAATCTCAAGTAACATAGTCCAGTTGGTACAGCCCCACTGAAGAGATTGGTGCATAATTAGACACAAGTTTGAGTGCGAGCATTTCTGTCTCAGAATTTTTTTTCCTGAGGTTAAAATGAATAGAAATAAACAACATTCAATAGGGTAGAAATAAGACCTGTTATTTGGAGTGCTGCAAAAGCAGTAAAACGGTGGTAGCAAACACTCTCTAGCAGAGTGAGGGAGGCAGGAGAATGAGGGTGGACCTCTACCACCACTGACCACTGTCCCCCCGCCACGGCATGGGCTTTGCGAAACCCGCGTTGTTAGGGGAGAACATGCAACACTGACCAGCAGCTTTCTGAGAGCCAGTTCAGTGCTGTTGCATTTAGTCACTCTCTGTGTAAGAGAGGAAAGAGTGGCTTCAGTGAGGAGAGGAAGGGACGACACAGAAGGCAGAGGCCAGGTCTTTATGTATATATTTGGGTGAAGGGAGTGGGGTGGTTGAGAGAGCGTGGTATGGGTGCCTGGCAGGACACCAGGTCTGATATTTAAATTAATTTTGGCAGAGGGAGGGTAAATGAACAGGATGGTTGAGATGGGTATAGAATCAGGGTGTCTTTAATTTCATTGGGTGGGGATGGTTAAGGTTGAGGGTGGTGTTGGAAGTTGGCAAAATACCAGATATGGATTTTTACTGGGGTTGGGGAAAGGTTGAGAGGATGGAGGAATGCAAGGGAATTCCCTTTTTTGTATAGGGTTGGGTGGCAGGACTCCTTGCTATGTATGTTGTTATGTGTGGCTCAGTCCTCGGCACAATTCAGCTTCTGCACTGCTCATCTGAGCAGGGGAGGAGATGGCTGGCTGGTCCATACATGCAACCTAAGATGATAGATGGACAAAAGTGAATGATGGATATTTTTCACCTTAGCATTCTGAGGGACATCATAGACAACTTGAGCTTCACTCTCATTCTCTGCCTGGTGTCACTCAGAACGCCTTGATGAAAAACGTCTCCATATTCATAGGTTCCCATCTATAATTCTATATGATAAATGCGGCTTCCTTAGGAAGTCATTAACCTTAATAAGCAGATCAGAATTTGATAATTCACTGATTTGATGCCAAACAGTGGTCAACAAACCCGGTTAATCACTCGTGTGACGTGGTATAGGGGAAACACTCGCTTGGCCTTTGTTACGCTGTCTTGCCTGGTCTACAGAAACCCGAGGAGATGGTGGAATTGTGGTTGGCGGTCTCACCAGCCTTCTTCCTTACCTCCCAGGTATCCACATACCCAAGGGAGGTAGGAGAACAAGGGAGGGACTACCCCAGCTCTAACTACATCGGCCTAAGTAAGTCTGTGTAGACCCACGCTGACCGGGGATATGAATCCACGCTGACCGGGGAGATGAATCCACGCTGACCGGGGAGATGAATCCATGCTGACCAGGGATATGAATCCACGCTGATGGGGATATGAATTCACACTGACTGGGGATATGAATCCAAGCTGACCTGGGATATGAATCCCGCTGTCAGGGGAGATGAATCCATGCTGACCGGGGATATAAATCCACACTGACTAGGGATATAAATCCAAGCTGACTGGGGAGATGAATCTACACGGACTGGGAAGTCCGTGTAGATTCATCTCCCCAGTCAGCTTGGATTCTTTGCCTTTGTACTTACGCTCGGAAACGAGTCTTCTTCGCTTCCGTAAGCTTTTAAAAACCCATTTATTTACTGTCTAGTTCTTGTGTTTCAGTGGCAGTGTCTTCCTTTGGATCAGCGCGGGGATGCCCAAGGGTAACCGGGCGCTATATAAAATTCATTAATAATAATAATAATAATAATAAGATGAATCCACGCTAACTGGGGAGATGAATCCACGCTGACAGAGGAGATGAATCCATGCTGACTGGGGAGATGAATCCACGCTGACTGGGGAGATGAATCCATGCTGACTGGGGAGATTAATACACGCTGATTGGGGATATTAATCCACGCTGACTGGGGATATGAATCCACGCTGACTAGGGATATGAATCCACGCTGACCGGGATATGAATCCACGCTGTCAGGGGAGATGAATCCATGCTGACTGGGAGATGAATCCACGCTGATTGGGGAGATAAATCCATGCTGACTGGGGTGATGAATCCACGCTGACAGAGGAGATGAATCCAAGCTGACTGGGGAGATGAATCTACGCGGACTGGGTAGACGAATCCACGCTAACTGGGGAGACGAATCCACGCTGACAGAGGAGATGAATCCATGCTGACCGGGGAGATGAATCAACGCTGACAGAGGAGGTGAATCCACGCTGACCAGGAAGATGAATCCACGATGACTGCTAAGATGAATCCACGCTGACAGAGGAGAGAAATCCACGCTGACCGGGGGTATGAATCCACCCTGACCGGGGAGATGAATCCACGCTGACAGAGGAGACTAATCCATGCTGACAACAGCTCTCAGAGAGCTGATGTCAGGGTGGTGCCGGCTCTCCGCTCAGTGTGAGAGCTGTGAGGGTGCTGAGGTGCACAACATTGGTGGAGGTGTGCGTCAGAAGACAAGGTAATTTTGTTTTCAGTTTTGATGGGGATGATTGTCGAGAGGGGGCTGGTGGCAGGTTCCCTAGCATTTAATTTTTAATGTATGGGAGTGGTAGGTTATCCCGAGTTTGGAGAAGGTGAGTGCCAGGAGGCCAGGTTGTTCTTCCCTTCTTTGTATGTTGTACATGGTGCCCCCATTACCCTTCTCTCCCTGCCTTCATGTTGGAAGCAGGGGCAGATGGTTTAGGGGGCCTTATACAATAAAATTACGGATGGGTAAGCTGTGAATAACAGAGATATTATTTATATTGGTGTTCTAAGTGATATCAGAGACAACTCAAACATTGCTTTTGTCTATTTGATGTCACCCAGCACCACTCAGTGTAGAACATCCCCGTTATTCACAGATGGCCAGCTGTATATGGGTTTACTCCCCTTTACCATCTTGGGCAGGATTTTCTGAATAATGGTATTCCGTGCAATTAAGGCACAGCAGTGAGAAGCAAAGAGTACTTTCCATTGCTGTGACTTACCTATGCTCAGTCCTGGAGCTGGAGTCTGCCTCCTTCAGTCCACATTTAGTTCTACATTTAAATACCACTAATGGAAATGCCTGCTCACAGTAGTGGACAGGTTTGAAACCCATAAGCAGCATAAAATTATAGACGGGATACTTTCAGTATAAGGGGACACTCGTCATGCCAGGGTCCTCAGTAATATTATAGACCCCACGAGCTATTATGACGCCACTCAAACTCTTTGGTGAAAAACATCCGCTATTGCCAGTTTCCCATCTATAATTGTATTTGTTAACTTTATGGCCAGGCTCAGATATTCAGGGAATGCCTTCAAGAGAGCTGATGCCCTGGCTGATAAAATCCTCTCCTACTGTCCAGTCCAATGAGAGTGACTTTAACTTGGCACCAACCGTTGGCCCAGAGCTCCGATCTCAGAGAATGGAAGGGCACACCCTTTTTTTCCCCGACACAAATAGTTGATAAGGTTGAGATAATATTATTTTTGCATAGACTTGCATTCACCCACTCCAAATATTAAAAACTAATATATCAATCTGTTTTAACGAGTGTGAACAGCACAGTGCTCATTAGAAATGTTGGCATGGTCTATAACAGGAAGTAGCTGCAGAGAAGATTGCATTCATAACAGGCAGGTGCAGTGACTTAGGGCAAAGGCCAGCGTCACAGGGTTTAACAAGGTTCGTGTTCACCTAGTAAGCTGGAGCTCAGCCGAGGCTCAGAAAATGGCAGGCTCAATTTCCCGCCAAATTTATGCTAATTACTGCCAGTCAGTGCACATGCATGAAATGTCCTCGCATGAGCAGAGGCATAACAAAACTGTGCCCCCCCCCCCCCCCCCCCCCCGCCCCCCCCTGGACTCTCGTAGAAGCTCTCATGCCAGGGTACTGTGCTCAGGGGCCTCCCATGGAGTTTGGGGGCCCCCACACCATGGGGGCTGCGTGGGCCTTTGTTATGCCACTGAGCATGCGCACCAAAGGCGTGTGGCATAGGCTCGAGGGATGCTTGGAGCTCCGTCGCAGTTAGATTACAGTAAGAAGAGCCAAGTAGCTGGGAATGTTTATGCTCTGAGTCCAACCTGCTGAAGCAGAAGGACTTATTGGAAAAGGGAAAGTCTGTGATGGACCAGTATGGCAGAGTCAGTCGCACGAAGGAGCTTGCAGATACTTGTCCGGTCTGGCATTATCCCATCCTGTGGTTGGTTGCCCAAGCTAATTTCTTCCAAGCTTGTTCCTGGGCCTGAATAAAGGAAGCTCATCCCCATCTGAAAGCCATTGCATCATGGCTGTTTTGGGAGCTTTTTGATATAATCTGTTGCCCCTGCTGGAGGAACAGGAAGACAGGTGTCTTACCTTACCTTGTCAATGCTGTGATGCTTGTGAGTCATGAGGATTTTCAGCTTGCATTTGAGTATGGGTCCTAGCGCATAGAGTAGTAGCCAAGACCGGTTCTGCGAGCCCTTCTTTTAGGAACAATCTCTGACACAGCGGAGTAGAGAGGCATGAACAGTGCAGCCGCAATCCCTGTCACAAAAGAAGACTTGTGAATGTAATTTGGAGTATTGCAGCCAGCACATTTCTACATGCACCTCAAGTGATGCTAATGTGCAAATGTGCAATACAGCATTTCCATCATGATGAACCCTACAGTTCTCTCCAGTTGACATGTTACAGATCATTTTACTTGATCGAGTTCTAGTATTTTTTTTTTTTACAGTGGATATTTTCAAATGTTTTCCAAAATTCTCACAATCATTGGGTATCGGTGTTTATACATTTTAGCTGTCACAACAAAAATAAGGGAAGACCATGGTTTTTCAGTGTTGGCAGAACAAATATACTGAAGTTGAAGTACATTCGGCACGCCAAAACTGCATGACGAATGCAGTTTCATATCAGCCATTTCAGGATATATATAGTTCGCAAAGGAATACAATGATGCAATTTTGATTGACAGTTTGACTGATTCAGCCTGCATGAATGTTTTTCTTGGAAATGTGACGCGTTCTCACACGTCACACTTGTTGTAGCACGCCATGCAATACTTTTAAAGGCAATCATCACTCTTCCTTGCCCTTTCATTCCTGCCCTGAACACTTTGGGGTGTGAGAAGGACGTCTCACCCCTTTCATTCCTGCCCTGAACACTTTGGGGTGTGAGAAGGACGTCTCCCCGTTGGCACTGGAGACCGACAGTGAAAGGATATTACAAAAAAAATGAAGCTGTCATTTTAGGCCAATGCTGTCGCTTTCAAGCCAATAATCATGTACCTGCAGCTTGCTGTTCTCAGATGCTGGGTGATCGACATGCACACAGAAGTGGCTGCACATGCAGTCACGCTCATCAGAACGATCAACAACACACTGAGGCTTTTCAAAATCTGGACAGCGTTCGCTTTTGCGGAAGGAGTTAAGGACTTGCACCAAGTACCAAAAAGAAACTTCAATAACACAAATTACATTCTTGAGGGGATATTGCAGCAGATCATTGCTTGCCGTTTCTCGTGCATTGTTGTTTAAAATATTTAAAACTTATCCTTTACAGGTCTTTGCTTCAGCCGCCAAACCCCAGGGGCCGCCACGACGAGGATCGGAAGGATCAATGATACAATGCGATGACTCGCATCGCGTGGACATCACCTTGTAGGTGTGTAATATGTGCACCGCCCCTTAATCCTGACCATAGAACAAACCGCCGGCAGCAGGATAGCTTTACCTGCCACACTATTGTTTATCTTAAATCAGCGTATATTGTGGACTCCTAACACCATACTGATACATGTTCCCGAATGCTAAATTGCTCCCCTTCTCATGTCACGTTTGTGATGATTTGTAAAACAGTTCAGCAGGTTAGTGCACCTGCAGAGGATGCCTTTAACTGAAAGCTACAGGTTATAACTCCCCTTAACGACTTGTAATTTCTTTTGGCTGGGTAACAAGGATCGGACTGAAACTGAAAATAGGCCTTGGCACTATAATAAAGGTGTCCCACATTAGTGAATGAGTAAACTACAAAACGGACCCCTTTTTGCAAAGTGGGTCATTTTGAGAGTGTAAAGACAAGCTGAATAAGTGTTTTGCAACATGCGGAATACTGAATTGATTTGTGCTTGCTGCAGGCAGGGTTTGTTTTAATATCAGGAAAAGCAACAATAAAAACCGGCCCTGCATACCATAAAACAAGACCGCAAATAGCACACAAAAACGGCCTATACACTGAACTGTCATACCAGCCTTTCAGGCACTTCCTGATTGCACTACATGCCACTCAGACCCTGACGTGGCTACTGAAGTAGGATGCAAGCAGTCGCAACACTCTGTGCTCGCAATTAACCCATAAAAGGCCCTTTAGTATGTGATGTAGATATGCCCAGGGTTCCATACACCTGAGTCATGCCATATTTTAACATTTTTACAAACTATTCAAGTAAAGTGGTTAATTTCACACTAAAGGATGGGCCTCTTTAATTATCGGTGCCCTACTGAAAACAGGAGGTGTGTCCCTTTAATAAGGTCCACTTTACTCCCATTTGAAATCTTCCCCCTTTGTCATTCGTCAGGTGTCTCGGGGACAGTGCTGCTATGAATGATTCAGGCTAATGTAAGCCCTCTGACTTTCCCGAGGGTATGCTGTGACTGGGGCTGAGATACATTTAGTACAACCTCTAACGTTGTACAACAGCTGAGGGGAAAGGAGAAATGTGCTAAAACTACACCGACAGAACTAATCTGTGTCGCTGCTGTTGAAGCTGTAGAGTGCTTTACAGCTCCAGGGACGTGGCTCCACCTAACAGGGCACACATTTTTCCGACTTATGTTTTTTAATCGTAATTACTGGACTACGGCGCTAAAGGTCTCTGGTCGAGTTACTTAGACCTGACCGGAAGCTTCCAGAGCTTAGGCTGCCTCGTGTGCCACCGAGTGCAGCTCCGGGAGACGCTTGTTATCTCGTGTAACCAAGGGATCGTCCTAGCATTAGTGTCATGTCACGCCATCTGTGCGCTGACTACGTGACTTCGTGTCGCCAACGCATATTTCCACTGGATTCAATACATCAGTGCATTCTGGGAGTTGTAGTAATGTTTTCACACTAAAACCAATCTGATTGTCTGTACTATAATTCAATAGCTTGAAAAAGGAAAGTACTGGTCTGGAAATATGGCTTTCTATTAGTACAAGCCATGTTGGTAACTGGCCACCCAAGGCCAGTAGAACGTGTCCTTCCTCCTTGTGGCTCGTACATGGTTTAGGTTTCCATGAAGATTTAGCTACCCGCTAAAGAGATAACCTTTCTCGTTATATTTAGGTTTGACTGCTGGCATTTTTCAGGACTTTAAGTGGGATAAAAAAAAATGGAGGTGGGGTCTTGCAAAGGGGCGTGGCCGATGCAATTAAAGACGAGGCTTAAAAAAAGTAAGCTAACAATCTGTATTGAGCATAGTGGGCTGCCCGACTGGTATTTTGCTGTTTCTGTCATTTCTTCCAAATATATATTACACAAGTAACATTACATAAACATCAAGACAGGGCTATTGGCTCTGTCAGTGGTTGTTAGTTGCATAAAATAAATAAGAAACAACCATGGCTTTGTTGTATATAATATTGATAACACTTCTGTTCTGAAATGAGACTGTGAAAGAACTAAAACGAGTCTCTTTGAAGTTACATCAAAGGCTCTGAGCAGTGGTACTAGCCAGGCATGCTGTATTGGAGTATGTTTGTGAAGCTCTGCCTACATTTTTCATTGGCTTTTGTCATTGTCCTTTGTAAATTCTGGCTTCTGATTCATTAATAGGCTTGTTATTCCCTCCTTAGTACCACATTGTCTTCACCTGTAACCTCCTATGAGTACTGGCTGATGTACTTCTGTTGTTACACTGCATGTCTTATTTAGTCTGTAATGCCAGAAACCAGTCCCCGGAAGCTTGTTTCCTTCCCAGTATAAGAATTGGCTTGGTAGTTTGGTCTGCCCTGTTCCCCTGATGCACTGGGCCAGGGACAGACTAATTTGCATGTAGCCAGGTTCTGAGCTGGGATGGTGCAGTGAGCTAAAAAACAGTGATGGATCAAGTCCTGATCTGTTGACTGGGTACGAGTGTTCTGTTTAATTCAGATACTCTGTCCATCACCACACCCTTTTCTGAATCGTTTTGTCCACCATAAGCGTGGAAGGGTATACTCAGATGTGAGTCCCTTGTTCACTGCACCATCAGGATTCAAGCAAGCCGGGCCGAAGACGGCTGTAATGCCAGAAACTGGTCCCCGGAAGCTTGTTTCCTTCCCAGTATAAGAATTGGCTTGGTAGTTTGGTCTGCCCTGTTCACATGATGCACTGGGCCAGGGACAGACTAATTTGCATGTAGCCAGGTTCTGAGCTGGGATGGTGCAGTGAGCTAAAAAACGGTGATGGATCAAGCCCTGATCTGTTGACTGGGTACGAGTGTTCTGTTTAATTCAGATACTCTGTCCCTCACCACCCCCTTTTCTGAATTATTTAGTCTGTAAGCACTATCTTCTTTAATGAGTTTCTCCTACTGCAGGCACAACATGTTTTCCTGCAACATTCGGCGCACCATGCCATGCGTTCTTTCACTTTCCAAGCAGCCTGGGACAATGGCGGCCGCTTCTTTGTAGTGAAATAGTTCTCGCATTTACAAGAGTTTGAGCTATTGACACTGTAAATGACAATGGCCCACATGCATCATTGTAACATTTTGCACTTCCTAATTTGCGAAAAATAGGGAATCGCAAATTAAGAAGTGCAAAATGCTATGCATCATTGTTTTCGGTATTCATTTGGGATTCGGTAAAAATCGCAATTTTTACCGAATCCCAAATGAATACCGAATTCTTAAGTGCATTTTCGCAATTCCTATTGATTCCTATGGGCCAAAAGGCCCATAGGAGTCAATGGGAAGGCATCAGCAAATTGCGAGTGGCACTTTGAAAATTTCATGGGTGCAGGGGGGGGGTCCAAAGGACCCCCCCATGCACCCCTGAAATGTATTTTTCGCATCATGTTTCACACACACATGTCCTAAGGACATGTGTGTGTGAAACATGAATGTAGAAAAAAAAAAGATTTGCAGCATTTTAAACACTTTTTCCAAATTTACCGAGTGGTTCAACCACTCGGTAAATTTGGCACCCTAATTGCGACTTTGCACTTGTGAAAGTAATGATGCATTGCTTTTAAGAAATCGCACATCTGCGACTTCTTAAAAGCACCCGCAATTTTAGAACTCGCAACAATGTTACGAATTCTAAAATTGCTTCATGCATCCCGAAAAGCACTTTTGCATTCGCAAACGGCCGATTTTAAGTAATCGCACCGTTTGCGACTACAAAAATGCTTGATGCATGTGGGCCTAATGCCTTTTATTTGTGTTGACAAAACAGATAAATAAAAGGCTTTGTCATATCCAATGCTCATTGCTTAAACCATCCTAAATGCGAGATATATTGCATTACAAATGTTTGTTTTTTCATATAGAGTACAGAGACTGAGGCTGAGGCTGCTTCCAAAGCTCTTCCACTACTGGGAGCCCCACCCGGCCAATGCACCTCAGGCCTGACTCACAGCCCTACTGGCTGTTGCACTGCTCGGACCTTCCTAGTTGCAGGTGTCTGCCAGCGGACCTCAGTTTGACAAGCAACAGTACTGAACCCCCTATGTAGTTCTGCCAGTGACCCTCAGTCCTGGCTGGCGGTAGCCAAATAGGACACAATGCCCTCCTCCTCCTAAATTGTATCGTTCTGAGACGAATTCGGAAGGGTAGGAGCAGCCGCAGGTACTGGTCATCTAACAACTTTTCTGGACGTATTATTAAAACACCTTCCTGAGCTCCGCCCCGTCCGGACCCCCTCTTCCGGGGCCCCCACCTACGTTCCCCGCACAGGGCCACCATGAGCCTAGAGCCGGCCCTGGTGGCAAACACGCCAGCACTGAGCACCTTGCTGTGCAAAGTCATTACACCTTCCCCAACGTTTTCTCAAGCAGAAGTACACTTAGTAGATGTGCATGCTTTCCGAATCTAACTTTTCTTGATATGAAGTTCTGCAGTCATGCTATTGTGCAGAAAGAGAAGGGTGAAGTATACTATACTTTTTTACCATCACTGTCATTGTGTGTTCCAAGACTTTCACACTTTTTCCAGTCACATTAGCACTCAGGAGAAAGCCTATGATCAATTCCCACCTGGAGAGCATCACATTCACAACATAAAGCACAGACAAACACTTGCTGAAGGACTCTTTTGGGACCACTTTCTCTTTCATTCCAGAGAAGTTGCATAAGGAGAAAGATTGTCTTCTGAGCTCAGTCGCATACCTAAATATTATGCCCCAATGTTCATCAATTGAACTCGATTGCTTATGAAATCACAAGATTTGAAAGCAGCTTTCAGAACACCGTCCAGTAACTGGGAGGGATCACTGGCTGGAAAGGCCTTGCTTGAGCTCAGCCCTTCCCTGTGATCAGTCCTCACATCATTTTTTCATGTCATTAGCAGAATCACTGCAGACGCATACGTCACTCCAGTTCTTATCATAATCATTCTAGAGCAATGTTGTAACTGAAGCTGCATTGCAGGTTTCTAAAAAATCCGGAACCGCCATGATACTATGGTAGACTGACCCGTTCTCTGCATTGTAAAATGTGATGAATACTGCCACACCTGGATCACTGTGCATCTATGGGTTTTTTATCCACAGCAATACAAATGTTTTCACCACCATGGAATAATGCTTTCATATGTTTGCTGTCAGTCTGGGATACCTTAGGTAGGTATTTTGTATATTTTATTTTGGGTCTTGGAGGTGTCTTGGCTGCTGGGGCCGAATACTGTCCTGTTGGGGCCACTAGCCCAGCGGGCAGTGTTGCTGCTCCCACCGGACTGTAACTAAATGACTCCAGGGAAACCAAGTCTACAATGCAGGGAAGCCACCACAGGTTGGGGGGGCATGGCACAGAACCTCACCGCCCACAAAAGTAATAGCCTATTGGGAAACCAAGCCCTATAGGCAGTGTGGCTCCCGACTCCCATCACTTGAGTCCTGCCAGAAGCTGAGTTTGGCAAAGAAGAACAGCATCATGGGGGCATGGGGGGGGGCTGCTGCTACGTGCTCTCTCACTCAAAGAATACTGCCCTGCTGGGACCCCACGCCTCACAGGCAATGGTGCGCCACTTCCCTGTAACTTGAGGCCTCCCAGGACCCCTTTGCCCAGCAGGCAGAATGACCTCAACATTCATATGGGATCTGCTGCCAAGTCCTCTCTTACCCCATCCCCATACTTCTGGCCTAGCAGGTACCCAACCCCGGCAGACAGGATGGGCTCCACAGGGTTAGGGAGCCTTGCATCTTCTTCCCCAGCTCTTAATACACTGGCCTGCCTCGACCCCAAGACTTGGAGGTGATGTTGCTCACCCTTCCTGTCACTTGAGGTTTATTGGGAGCCTAAGCCCAGCAGGCAGAGCGGCCCCTATGGTGGTGAGGGATCTTGGCACAGAGCTCCCACACCCCCAGGTCTTCCAGGAACTCAATCCCAGCAGGCAGTTTCTGCACCCCCAGAATAGGGACCTTCTAGGGCCCCAAGCCCAGAAGCCAGTTTTGCTTCCCTCGTTCGGCCCGCCACTAAATGCCTGTTGGAACCCCAAGCCCAGCAGGAAAGATGGCTTCCAGAGGAATAGGGGTTGTTTGCATAGTCCTCCCCCAACCACCAAAATACTTGCCTGCTGGACCTTCAAATCTGACAGGCAGTCTAGTTCTCCCTGCCTGGTTTCTTGAGGTCTTCCGGTACCCCGAGTATAGCAGTTAGACTAGTCCACATGAGGGCGGGGAAACTGCTGTAAAGTGATCTCCCCGTCCCAGAACACTGGCTTGATGTGATTCCAAGTCAACAAGCAATGTTACTAACCACACCCCTTCCTTTTAGGCCCACCACCGAACCCTTTTTTATTGTTGTCCTCATTCGCCTTTAACCATGGTAGACAAACCGTCCGTTTATACCCCTACTCAACGACCTGGGATAGCACCGGCTCTTTTGATGGATTCTCTCGATACCTTCAGCCTGTAGGGGTATATTTCCAGACCGACATGCTACTTTCCCTCAGAAAAAGAGAATAGGTTTCACTCCCACTTGATCTATACGACCAGATGGACTCTTTCAGTGTCCCGGGGGAAGACCCAGCATAGTCCATGGAGTATCCAATGGGCATACTCATCGCACCCGCCCTTCGTTATAACATATTCAAGATGTACGTAATATGACATATCTGAAGATTTTTCTTGAACTATTTCCATTGGAGCAGCAGGTCCCAGTATGAAATCTTCTTTCGACTACCAGATCTAGCCAAGTCCATCTTAGATGTTTCATATAAAGTAGTCAGCCAGTCCGAATGTTTGGGACGGACAAGGTCTACAAACTGCATACAAAATTGTCTCCTTGCCAATAAGATTGAACAAAATAGAAGGTATTTGGCTGGCCCTACAATATGGCTGCTGAGACCAAAAATTATCAGAGTCAGGTCCATTAGGATTGGTACTCTCAGAATACTCTCCATTGTTATCAGTACCTCTTCCCAAAAAGTGCCAATTGAGGGACAGTCTTTGAACATATGTGAGTCTGATGCTCCTGCCAACCCACATTTCTTACAATTGACTTGAGAGCCTTTTAAGATTTTAGATAGCCTAAGGGGGGATAAGTATGCTCGATGGACCGTGAAAATTTGATTCCTCTTCAACCATGCAGGTTTAACTATGTTGAAGAGATTTTTAAAAGAATCCTGCCATAATAGATCACGCTGTACATTTGGCATCTGTTCGCTCCAGAGCCCGTTAGCCAACTTAAATTCCCCATCCACCACCTCTTCTATGGCCCAATACCAATATGAGACCTCCTTCTTCCCTACTGGACTCTACACCAACTACTGCTCTAGGCTATTTCCCTCACCGATAGATTTTTTCTGTCTAATCTGGGACTGTCTGTCTATTCTGTCTAATCTAATTCTGTCTAAATATACTTGAATCTTGAGAGACTTCTGCCCACTCTCATCTTTAGATCTTCCCATGAAATAAACGTTTTATTACTAATAAGATCTCCCCATACTCTTAATCCCGCATCTTTTTAACATTTTTATTTCAAGGTTTTTTTTACTAAGAAATTTCACATACATACACATACACTTAAAATTGCTTTCTCTTGTTGGGGTAGCATCACAAACTGGTCATACTTAACAGCGGTTCATGTTAGAGTTTACATGTCCAGATACCCCCTTGTTTCTGTCCTACTGTAGGAGTGACAGTAAGTGGAAAGGTGGAGAAGAAGAAATGAGAAAGAGAGGAGGGGGAGGGAAGGGAGCGTTGCGCGCGGAGATACCCTTCTTGCACTCCTATCTTGGTCAGCGGGGGGGGGCCCTAGTGGGCCACCATTAAGTGGCATTGCCAGCTTGTCTTGGAGGCATTCTGGCGAGCCCGGAGAGTCCCAGAGTGGTGCTAAATTAGAAAAGTATTTGAGACCTATCAGGTTTTTTAATCTTGCCCATATTCTGGCAAATCCCTGTAGGACCTTCAGTTTGACTTTCTTACAAAGAATTTGGGCACCAAATTTAAACATAAAACCCTCCTCCAGTAGACCCGCCCCTTTTAACATAGCCAAGAGCATATCTCCTCCCCCTGTGTCAGTAGGCATTTTTAATAGCATTCCAGAGTATGTAAGTTGAAAAGCCCACGGGTAGTATTGAAGATCAGATAACGCGAGACCTCCTTTCTCCTTCCTACGCCTTAGCTTTTTCCAGGCTATCCTAGTAGATCTGTATGCCCAAATAAAAGAGTTTATGTCCCGTTGAAATTTTTCTATAGTGCGTTTGTCAAAATGTAGAGGGATTGTATTAAAAAGGAAGTGGCCTTAGGTAGTATTGACATTTCAACAAGATTCACCCTACCCAAGATGGATAAGGGGAGATGGGCCCATATCTTCATCTGTTTGTGACACTCTCAGAGGACTAGTGTGAAGTCGACATCTGCTACTTTATCTATATCCTGAACAATTCTGACCCCAAAGTAGCGCATATTGTGGCTTGTGTGATGTATCGTACCCAAGATGTTCCAGGTCATAATTTTTGTTTTCCCGGCGTTTATCTCGTATCCTGAGACCTGCCCAAATTCCTCTGCCAATTTGATAACTGCCGGGAAAGTTGTATCCAAATCAGCTGATAATATCAGAATGTCGTCCGCATACAGTGCCACCTTCCTCTCCCAATCCCTGTGTCTGAAAGGCTCAATGTCAAGATCTTCTCTGAGCCTCTGTGCAAACGGCTCAATATACATATCAAACAACAGGGGGGAGAGGGGGTAGCCCTGTTGAGTCCCTCTGGTAATACTAAATGCCTTGGTAAGACTACCATTAACCAAAATCTTGGCCGATGGCGCCTGATATAGCAATTGTATGGTACGGCAAAACTTGACTACCAAACTAAATTTTCCCATAACTTCTGACAGGTAGATCCAATGAACCCTGTCAAAAGTTTTAGCGGCATCCAGGGTTAAAGCTGCCAGGGGAAGTGAGTAGGTGGAAACGATGTCTATTGCGCCAACCAGATCCTGGGTGAGGGCTGCCAATTGTCTCCCTTTCCCGAACCCCTTTTGGTCGGAATGAAGGATATCCTTCGCCACCACCCACAACCTAGTAGCTAAAATGAAAGTAAAGATTTTATAATCTGCGTTTAAAAGTGATATGGGGCGATATGAACCGCAGCTAGAGGGATTTTTACCCGGTTTTAAAATCAGGACTACTGTAGCATCATTCCATGATGCAGGTGGGCTAGGTCCTTCCAAAAATATGTTATTAAATAGTCGAGTTAATGTTGGGATTATACTCTCCCCGAGTGATCTATATAATTCAACTGGTAGTCCATCGGAACCAGCAGCTTTCCCCCTTTTATCGCCTGCCAATGCCTTCCTTACTTCCTCTTGCGTTATACTCTATTCTAGGTCTAACTGTTGCTCAACGCTGATAGATGTTAAGGTGATTTTTTCCAGCTATGTTCTTACCCTAGTTTTATCCTCTATGGAAGTCTCTTTATATATCTCCTGAAAGTACTCCAAGAAGGTCTCCCCAATACCTTCATCCGAGGATGTGGAGGCTGCACCGTTACCCCCAGAGATTTCCGTTATGTGGTTTCGGAGCTGGTCTGCTTTGATTTTCCAGGCAAGTCATTTCACCGCTCCTTCCCCGTACTCAAAGTGGGCAATCTTGATAGCTTCCCATCTACGCATACGCCTCCTCTGAAGAATACTCTCCATCTTTTCCTTCAAAATGTTACACTTATCGAGATCTTCCTTTTGGCCTATTCCCACCTGGCTATTCATTCTTGCCTCCACTATCTTCATATCTTGTTCCAGAGCTGAGATCTCGTCTCTATATTTTTTGCGCCTATAGCTAGAACTATTAGTTATAATACCCCTCAAAAAAGCTTTAAGAGTGTCCCATATTATATTAATATCAGCTGTACCCATATTGGTCTCTAAAAATAGGCTTGCTTCTCTAGAGAGAAAGCTTGTTTCCGCCTCTTCAAGTAGCAGTGTACGATCGAAGGACCATGTTCTAGCCTGTTGTGTCTGTATACAATCTAAGGTCATCAAAATACCAGAGTGATCGAACAAATGTGGTGGCAGATATTTTATATCCTTTACTCTGTCCCTAAGACTATAGCTGAGTATGATGTAATCAATTCGCGACTTATGTTTATATTTAAAATTCCTATAGGATACCCCCAATTGCTGTCCTGACCTTTCTCTCCAGATGTCACTGAGCCTCAATTGGGACATTATTGTCAAAAGGGATGCCCTAGATCTTGAAGGAACTATCGCTTTGCTGTTAGAAGATTTATCTAGTTTAGGATCCAGAAAAATATTCAAATCTCCTGCCTAAATCACAGGCTCTGGGAAATCCAATAAGTGCGAGGAAATGGTATGGAGGCTGGAGGGGTCATCCTGAATTGGACCATAATAGCCAACTAAAGTAAGAAGGATACCCCTTAGAATGAGCTTCAATATCAGCCATCTCCCCCCAGGGTCCCCCTTATATTGTAGGACCTCTACTTTAGCAGTTTTTTTAAGAGAATCAGCACTCCTCTAATGTTATCCATCTGGTTGGTTGGTGCAAACAAAAGAATCCACCCATTTCTGAGACCTTAGTATTTAATTAGTTTCTGCCTCAAGAAGATGTTTCTCCTGGATGACCATGACCTGCGCTCGGGAATCTTTTAGATAGTGTAAACCTTTTGCTCTGCGTGTCCTCATACGCAGGCCATTCACATTCCAGGACAACATCTGAAGTATAGTCATATTATTAGGGCTCAGTGCCCCAGGCCCTCCCTTGACCGAGGCAGAAGCGACGCCTAAATCTTAGCGTATCGGCCAACTTCCTCCTGAATATGACTAGATCTAAGCAACCTAAAAAGATCAAGGCGAATAAGGTGATTTTATTTTTTATTTCCCCGTGCTCCCCAACCCCCCTCCCCCCACCCCTTGGAGAACCCTGCCCCCATTTAACTGGACTAGTTGTTGTCCAGGTGTGGTGCCTGTGAACTCCCCCCCCCCCCCCAACCCTCTACACGGATGTGTGTCTTACCATACAAAAGTATATCTTCCAGTCCAAAAGCAAAAGTGTGATATAAATTAGAAAGAAAGAATATACCAAATGTGCTTTATTACCTAACTTAAGAGGTCAAAAAGAGCTTTTCTTCTCTTCCCTTTTTTTTATTTTTTATTAAAGTTTTACATATTTTTTTATTTTTAGCATCTTCATCCTATTTCTTTTTTTTTTAGACATGCTAACCCTTAGCTTAAGTTATGCAGAACTCATACTATTTACCCGGCCTAACAGGCCTTTCTTTATTGTGAACCTATATTTATAAGGCTCATGAAGACACTATTCTGCACCACTCTCTTCTCCTCCCTCCTATGCTTCCCAAGGTAGGAGCCTTGGGGACCTCTTCGTCGATAGTGGCCAGCAATTCATCTGCCTCCTGAATTGACCTGATATTGTGCATTTTGTTATGATGCATGATTTTTAGAAAAGCTGGTAATTTAAGTTGTATCACAGCTTCGGCTTTCCATCCTTCTACCGAGCTCTCACTGCCTTTCTAGAGTATCTCTTGATAAATCCGACCGGACTTCAAAGGTAAAATCCTTGCTTCTTAATGATTTTGATTTTAGGGCCAAATTCAAGATTTTTTCCTTTACTGCGTAAGTTAGGAAGTTGATAAGAATCTTTCTACGTTTTGTCCTGCTTGGATTCAAACAAAACGGGTCCCTATGAACCTTTGTATCTCCTTTTACAGGAACTCGGTAGCCTCTTTCAGTGACAGAACTTCCTTGATCAGTTTAACCATAAAGGTTTTGAGGCCTGACCCTTCTTTCCCCTCTGGGACATTCAAAACGCGAAGATTATTCCTGCGGGAATTATTTTCCAGGGTCTCCATTCTTTCTCGCAGGGCAGCCTCCCCTCTTTGTAGTTCATTAATTTTGGCTTCTGCAGTCCCTAAATTGGCCTTTAACTCATCAACAGAGTGTCCTAGAGATTCAGTTCTGGAATTTAGAAGTTCCACCTTTTTTCCTAGGCTCTCGCATGAGTTACTTATTTCTCCCTGATTTGCTGCTGAGACCACAAAGCCTTGTTTGATGTCTTCTTTTAATGAGGTGAACAGAGCTTCATCGATACTAATGGGGGGACAATCTGCTCCTGCTCCTGCAGCCTTAGACCTGGCCCTCCTCCATCTGTACCGAAATTGGCAGCTGCAGCTGAATTCTGAGGGCCTGGTTCTATCTCCCCCGTAAACCCTGTTTCTGATCTCTCTTCTGTTCACTCCCTTAATGCCTCATTTTCGATAGGCACTGTGTAGTAATCCGAGATGACACCAGTATGATGTAGTCAATGTAGGTTTATTGTAGTAAAGATAATGCAGGTAAATAGTCCTTAAAGGTCTTAGATAAGTCCCAATCACAGTTACATCACAGTCCTACCTGGAGTAGCCTGCTGGCTGCTCAGCCCCACTCATCCAACTGTCACTCTCTCTCAGTCACTCAAACCTTCCACACATAGCTCACACACTCAACGTTCCATTTAGAACACACACACAGGCTGAGCAGCTAGGGAGGAGAGGAGCATCCAACATGGTGCTCAGCCCAGCCAACTGTAATCTGTCAGGCAGATCACCAACATTCTGTTAGATGCATCACATTAACATTCTAATGGAGGTAGAGAGGGAAAGCATAGGGAATGACAAGATACTACACACTGTTCCTGTGTACTCCATCATAACCCGAGATTCTCCTGATATACAATCCATAAGGTCACTTAAGATAGTAAAGCCGGATAAGCCAGATACTCCAATACCAGCGTTCTCTCTGTATTTAACTCCCTGCTTTGTAATGGACAGAACCTCTGGTAGCACCCTGAAGAAAGACCTCAACGAGGAGGTAATCTTAACCTTGTTATGTACAGAAGTGGTCTTATTTCTCCCCCCCCCTTTATACTTCTGGCCTTGGTCTGGCAATTTTGGAAAGCTGTATACTCACTGGACAGCCTAGAGGCACTAGGGGCACTAGGAATGTTTTTTGCCATTGCAGCTTCCAGAACCTCCCCCTCCTCTGACTGGTTTCCTAGCCCTCCACTCGCCTCTCATTTTACTTCGCTTTTATCTTTTTTGTTTCCAGGCACACTCCCACATTTCCTGCCTTTTTTTCCTGTCTTACAGCCCAATTTACCTCAGTCTCCACCGTCCCCAACGTATTCTCTGACGCCTATCTGCGCGCTGTTTTCTTTGCTTGCACTTTGAAGTTCCAGGAAATGGGCAGGAGATACATCCTCCACTCTACCTGGAGGTGCCTTTAATTCTTTTTGTGCTGCTATGGCAAGTGTCGAGTCCGGAGCTGGCCGCTCCGTGGAAATATAGCCGCAGACACTCCCCGCTCCACTAGTGCACCCGATGCAGGCGCAGCTGACCCGGAGGAGCCTGGGAGCCACCGCTCGGCAGCCGCCCCTCAGCTCCAGGGCAGAACAGGCACCAGCACGAGAAACAAGGGGGGTGGGTAGCGCCGTCCAACTTCAAGGGCCTTCTGCTCCCTCCTCTGCCCGATTCCGCCCAACCTCGGGGCTCAACCGCAGCTCCTCCGACCCCAGGAACACACAGGAAGGATCCACCAATGAAGGTACTACTCAAACGCGAGGTAACATATCGCCGACTGTTACACAGGGAGTGGCTGTAGCACGGAAACACGCGGCTGCTCAACTAGCAGACGCCATGTTCTCCTCTCGTCAGTCACTCTTGACTTGACAGGCCCACTGAACCCTGTCCTGGAGCCAAAAAGTTCCTTTGGGTCGCCTTGGGCCCCCTTGGACATTAAAAGAAGGAGACAGAGCTGGGCAGCCTATTTGTGCTGCTGCCCTGGCATCTTGTCCTTTGTGTGCAAGGTCCTCTTCATCAGTGGCAGCAGCAGCAGCTGGAGGAGGCAGCAGACGTCCCGCTTATAAGAGTTGAGGCAACACTTGACCTGCCTCCAAGCCACCTCTACCAGTATTAGAGAGAGGGGGCATTTTAATCTACCCTCTCCCTGGGCTTGCTCTTTGTTCTGCAGCTGCTTCCGCTCTGCACAAAGCAAAGACATTGCTGCCCTCCAATGGCCCATATCAGTGTTTTCCAGTGTCAACATTTAAAAGAAGATGCTTGTCAGTGGGTGTTTGCCGGTGAAAATCAGTTGAAACCGAAAACCGGAAAGAATATATATGAGTTACTGTACATCACCTGGAAAAACAAACCACTTGTTTCTATTTGCACTTTTCAACTGGTTATTGATGTTGAATAGTGTTTAATGTGGTCTATTGTTTTAAATTTGTGTATAAATGTTGCTGTTAGTTTCTCCTTGTTTTTCTGCTGGACACATATCGTCCAATGTCCAAAAACTTGCAAGGCACATCAGGAACCAATATAAACTATCTGTAACCTGTCAACTGGAATTTCCACCAGGATGCCACCCGCAGTGTCAAAGGACAGACAAGAAATCAAAATCATCAATAACAAAACATTTCAAACAGCACAATTTGTTGCCTTGTGAGTGATCATAATAAGCATACCTTACCCCCTGGCAGGAGATCTGTAATATTCTCCTCATGAGGCTTTTAAACAGACAATGGGCACAAATGGTGCATTTTAGGGCATTTTAAAAACATCTGTAAAGCTAAATGATGTACAGACATTTCTAATGGGGAACTATGACATTAATTCAGAGTTTACCAGAGGACTCAGGTACAATATTTTGCCAAAGTAGAAATTCATGTATGTGTGTACAAAAAAGTGAATGCACAGCAGGTAAATATTTGTGCCACAGTAGATATAATGTATATCATATAGAGCTTCCGCCACTGATTAAATGCCAATACAAAATCCTATGTTAAGAGAAATAGCACCAGTTTAACAATATGGGCCTCATTACGATATTGTTTGGAAAGAATTCCGACTGAATCCTTGTCGGAATCGTTACCGACAGACTAGGGTTTGGAGAGTCCGACCGACCAATTACGATGTTTCCGAACACTGTTCGGCCGGTCTCCCATTGACTCCAATGGAAGCCTGTGTTCCGACCAACAACACAGGCTCCCATTGAAGTAAGGAGTGGCTGTTGAAAACCTTGCACCCTGTGGCGGGCAAACTATGGTGCCTGCCACATTGTGCATGGTTTCAAAGAGGGGTCCCATGGGTACCTCAATGGGCCCCAACCGGAGGCCCCCAAAGTCAGTTTCTGACAGCCGTTCCATGTCCGGCAAACCGAGTCTGAAAGGCTGTCCGAATCCGACATCGTAATACGCTGGTCGGACAAGAGGTCCATAGAGCTGTACGATTCAGCTCCGACTGACTCGGAGTCTCCGAATGACAGTCTGAACCGAGTCGGACAGACCGAATGGTTACCTTTCATTGTAATCGTTCGGTCGGAAATGTTTCAGAGTAGGTCAGAAACATGGCTTCCAGTTCGGGTTAGGAAAATCTGAATGCCATTCAAAGCCTTTCCAACCGACATCGTAATTAGGCCCTATGTGTCAGGGTGTTATGCTCATCATTATTCATGTGCCAGTTGAGGCAAATCAAAGTGCTTTTGATAATAATAAAATAATTCTAAGCATGTCAAGTTACCAGTGGTACTAATGAAGTTGCTTCTGAAATCTGAGGAGGGGTCATAGGGCATATGGTAGCAGCCAGGACCAGTTCTGCCACCTCTTATTTTAGAAACAGTCTCTGACACAGTGGAGTGCAGTGCATGAACACACTACTGCATTCCCAAACCTTTCCCAAATGAAGATTTGTTTTTATTTTATTTGAAGAGTTTTATATAGCGCTGGCTAGACCCGTAGGCATCAGATTGCTTTACTTGAAGATCGTTGAGTTACAAGTTACAAATTACGTTTGTTACCAGAGCATAGTAAAACAGAGGCAAAAAAAAAAAACAGTGTTACGGAATTCGTCGAAGGGAGGGGGAGGAAGGAGACACAGCGGGGAGAACTGTGCCCATTGTCTGGCTGGGTAGGTGACGGCCGAGGATGTGAACCAGGGTCGATCTCCTCTATAGCTGTCTAGCAGCTCCACCGGGCATCAGCCATGTTGCTCAGGTCTCAGTAGTCAGGAGTAACAAGAATAACCGATTTTTCATGGTTACATTAGTTACAGTTGCATAGTCAAACACTGAAGAACAAGTAACCAAAAGAGGAATAGAGGGAATGGGGAGGGGAGTGGAAACAGGGTGCTGGGAAGCAGATCAGTTCTGGCAGACCGGCAGTGGGAGAAAAGTACCTTGTGGGGTCCCAAAAGGTTAGAGTAAGCGGGCCCATAACCCAGATGGGGGTCACATAGTCACTAAGTCCAGTGCCATATTCAATCACCGCGTTAGGTCATCTGCACTGGACCACTGTATGCCCTCCTATATACTGATGTGGGACCGAAGTCAGCTGTGGGGAACAAAGTACCCTTACTCCTTTGGGCCATTTCCTCAAGCTCCACACACGCAGGACCGGTCCTGCAGGCCTCAGCTATTTCCATAGGCTCCACTGTCTAGAGCCTCCGCTCGGGTCGTAGCAACCCCCAGAGCTCAAGGATACCCAAGCGATCACCGCACTGCCGCCTCCCTCACAGCTGATTACCGCAGTGTCCACTCGGGCAGCAAGCACACCTCTCGGCTCTTTGCAATTGGCTTTGCTCCCAGGCGCTCTCTTCCTCTCACATCGCTAGGCTACCCCGGTCTGAGGCACTCGATCAGGTCGATTCAGTACTCTGCCACAGCCATCACTTCTCACCTTGAGGGCCTGAACAAAACCGCGAGAGCTCCGATGCAGCTTGCAGGATTCCGTACGTAACTTCTGCACAAATTAATCAGTTCAGGCAGCAGCGTCGGGTGGCTGCCATCTTATTGCGCGCATCACTTTCTGGGCAATCACTGCTAGAGAGAGAGAGGCACCCCATAATGCCCATCTACGAGGCGCCAAGCAGGCCAGTTGTGGCCACTCCACTTTGTTATGTGGGAACCCGCTGTTTGCCGACTCGGATCATCCTCCGTTCTGGGACTTCTTCACGCGGCCCAAAATGGCGGCTTCGGTCGCAGCTTGCAGGCGGTTCAAATTTTATTTTCGGCTAGCGAGCCTGCACAGGCGAGAGACAGTGCTAATCTACTCGCTGATCCTTCTGGTGTCTGAGGTGCAGTCTAGAAATGCTCTCCAATGCCTCGGTGTTGTAATATTTGCTTTAGAAGGTAGCAGCGGCACGGAGAGCCCTTGGAGCAAGTCCTACTCCATGTGCTGCTAGACCACGCCCCATGTGAAAGTAATTTGCAATTTATCATCCAGCACATTTCTGCATGCGCCTCCAATGATGCTAATGTGCAAATATGCAATGCAGCACTTCCATCATGAACCCTTTATCAACTCCAGGTGACATGTTACAAATAATTTAACTTGACTAAGTTCTAGTTTTTTAATTGCAGTTGGCATATTCCAGTGTTTTTTCAAAATTCTCAAATTCATCTGTGGTTATCAGTGTTTATACAATTTGCCGAAACAAAATGTGCCTATAAAGAAATGACATACCAATCCAAAAACATGAATGCACAGCAGGCAAATATTCGTACTACCGGAGATAGAGGGTATGTTGTATTCAACATACTCCAATGAATAAATGCCAATACAAAATCCAATGTTGAGAGAAATAGCACACATTTTTTATTCTGTGTCTATGCCCATCACTATTCCTGGGCCAGTTACAGCCTGTCAAATCTTCTGTGCGAATAATAAATTGATGGTTAACATGCCAACATTCCAGTGGTGCTGCTGACGTTTGCTAGAGCACCTCTAAAAACCACAGCCGGTCAGGGTGGCCACTACACTTCAATATGACAAGAGGCCGGTCACTGTGTCAGCGGTGCTCTGTGTATCTGTTGTTCATGGTGCTTTTGTTTACAGCAAGGGTCATTTCTATGTAGGCTCAATTTTTAAATGTAAGAGTTTCCATTAGGTTGCATGTAGTGGTATGTTTCCAGTGTCTGCATTGCTCCAGTATGAACATTCCAGACTTCCATTGAAGTTTCCACTTCGCATATAAAACACCACTGTTGCACCAGAAAACACATTTTGGTGATGTGTGATGCAAATCTGCCTTTCTAGAGACCGCCTTGCCTGAGTTTGTTAGTTTTCATTGTCCATATTGCTCAGACATGATTCGCGCCATTGTCATGCCAGAAAGCAAAATATCATGGCATGTTACGAACCATTGCAATGCAAGCATCCATATTACCATTATTTATACAGTACCATTGGCAATCATTTCACAATATTTTGGCAGGTCAATATTAAATTCATGCTATTCTGGTAGAAAACTTAAAATGTAATTTGCAAACAAGTTAGTTTTATGGACAATCTCTAAAAAAGGAACCCTCTTTACCGCCCACTAAGTATAAGGCTAATAGCTAGAGTGTGTTCTTCGGCCCTTACTTTTCATTCTGACTGTGGATACCACTGGTGTGTACCTTAAAGGCTTTTCATTTAGGTCTGTTGACCAAGACAATGGCCCTTGTGTTGGCGTGGTTATCCCATTTATGGCCGATCATAGTGTATCTCCTTCCAGCTCAGGTTAAAACTATCTCAAAAAGCTCCAAGTTGATGATTAAACACTTCTTCAGCATCAAGAGTCCAAGTTCCCTTTGCTATATTTTTCCTTTGGATTCCTCAGAATGAGGTTATTAAAGATCTGACCATTTCCAATAAAGCCTGAGTGGGCATTTTGTAACCAGTTAGACATGAAGAGGTCCAGACTATTAGCAAGGATGTTAATGTAGATCTTCAGATCCACATCTGTACGTGCATTTTGCTGGACTACGCATGCACCAAGCCCAGTAAGTGAATGCACAGGGTGTACACCTTTCTCAAGATCTGAGCATGTCTGATCTGCGCATTAGTTACATCGTCGCACTGTCACTGTCGGTTTCCGATGGCGGAGGGGGCACCGCAGTCAGAAACCTGGCAATCTGCCCAACTCTTCACAGGACGGGCAGACCCAGGGTTTGATGGACTCCACTAGATTTGTGGCCAAGTACCCGTTCTGCCGAACTCTACATGGGATCCAGACTATTCAATAAGAGGTTTCCACCCTGTGACCTGCAGATCACAAACACAGACCTGGAAAGCACGAGCTCCATTCACTGAGGCATATAACTGTCCTCTTGCAAGTTTCCTCGGGTCTTCCCACGAAGCCCCCCACACACAAATCTGTCTCCAGCTTTTCCCGCCCTTTGTCATAAACAGCAGGCTTTAAAATGTTTTCTGTAATTGTCCATCTCATTTGCTCTACAGATGCATTACCTAACTTGAAACGTGCCATGAGTCTTGTGACATTTACTGTTTTGTCCAGTCTCTGAATTTGAGAGTATTTACAACAAGGGGTGGTGAGGGACAGAGTCTCTGAATTAAGCAGAAAGCTCTCACCCAGTCAAGAGATCAGGGCTAGATCCAACACCGTTTTTTAGCTCACTGCACCATCCCAGTTTCAGAACCTGGCTGTATGCAAATTAGTCTGTTCCTGTCCCAGTGCATGATGGGAACAGGGCAAACCAAACTACAAAAGCCAATTCTTACACTGGGAAGGAAACAAGCTCCCGGGGATCGGTTTCTGGCATTAAAGCCGTCTTCGGCCCGGTTTGCTTGAATCCTGATGGTGCAATGAGCAAGGGTCTCACATCTGAGAATACCCTTCCACGTTTAGGGTGGACAAAAATATTTACAACAAGGGGTGGTGAGGGACAGAGTCTCTGAATTAAGCAGAAAGCTCTCACCCAGTCAAGAGATCAGGGCTAGATCCAACACCGTTTTTTAGCTCACTGCACCATCCCAGTTTCAGAACCTGGCTGTATGCAAATTAGTCTGTTCCTGTCCCAGTGCATGATGGGAACAGGGCAAACCAAACTACAAAAGCCAATTCTTACATTGGGAAGGAAACAAGCTCACGGGGACCGGTTTCTGGCATTACAGCCGTCTTCGGCCCGGTTTGCTTGAATCCTGATGGTGCAATGAGCAAGGGTCTCACATCTGAGAATACCCTTCCACGCTTAGGGTGGACAAAAATATTTACAACAAGGGGTGGTGAGGGACAGAGTCTCTGAATTAAGCAGAAAGCTCTCACCCAGTCAAGAGATCAGGACTAGATCCAACACCGTTTTTTAGCTCACTGCATCATCCCAGTTTCAGAACCCGGCTGTATGCAAATTAGTCTGTTCCTGTCCCAGTGCATGATGGGAACAGGGCAAACCAAACTACAAAAGCCAATTCTTACACTGGGAAGGAAACAAGCTCCCGGGGACCGGTTTCTGGCATTACAGCCGTCTTCGGCCCGGTTTGCTTGAATCCTGATGGTGCAATGAGCAAGGGTCTCACATCTGAGAATACCCTTCCACGCTTAGGGTGGACAAAAATATTTACAACAAGGGGTGGTGAGGGACAGAGTCTCTGAATTAAGCAGAAAGCTCTCACCCAGTCAAGAGATCAGGGCTAGATCCAACACCGTTTTTTAGCTCACTGCACCATCCCAGTTTCAGAACCTGGCTGTATGCAAATTAGTCTGTTCCTGTCCCAGTGCATGATGGGAACAGGGCAAACCAAACTACAAAAGCCAATTCTTACACTGGGAAGGAAACAAGCTCCCGGGGACCGGTTTCTGGCATTACAGCCGTCTTCGGCCCGGTTTGCTTGAATCCTGATGGTGCAATGAGCAAGGGTCTCACATCTGAGAATACCCTTCCACGTTTAGGGTGGACAAAAATATTTACAACAAGGGGTGGTGAGGGACAGAGTCTCTGAATTAAGCAGAAAGCTCTCACCCAGTCAAGAGATCAGGGCTAGATCCAACACCGTTTTTTAGCTCACTGCACCATCCCAGTTTCAGAACCTGGCTGTATGCAAATTAGTCTGTTCCTGTCCCAGTGCATGATGGGAACAGGGCAAACCAAACTACAAAAGCCAATTCTTACACTGGGAAGGAAACAAGCTCCCGGGGACCGGTTTCTGGCATTACAGCCGTCTTCGGCCCGGTTTGCTTGAATCCTGATGGTGCAATGAGCAAGGGTCTCACATCTGAGAATACCCTTCCACGCTTAGGGTGGACAAAAATATTTACAACAAGGGGTGGTGAGGGACAGAGTCTCTGAATTAAGCAGAAAGCTCTCACCCAGTCAAGAGATCAGGACTAGATCCAACACCGTTTTTTAGCTCACTGCATCATCCCAGTTTCAGAACCCGGCTGTATGCAAATTAGTCTGTTCCTGTCCCAGTGCATGATGGGAACAGGGCAAACCAAACTACAAAAGCCAATTCTTACACTGGGAAGGAAACAAGCTCCCGGGGACCGGTTTCTGGCATTACAGCCGTCTTCGGCCCGGTTTGCTTGAATCCTGATGGTGCAATGAGCAAGGGTCTCACATCTGAGAATACCCTTCCACGCTTAGGGTGGACAAAAATATTTACAACAAGGGGTGGTGAGGGACAGAGTCTCTGAATTAAGCAGAAAGCTCTCACCCAGTCAAGAGATCAGGGCTAGATCCAACACCGTTTTTTAGCTCACTGCACCATCCCAGTTTCAGAACCTGGCTGTATGCAAATTAGTCTGTTCCTGTCCCAGTGCATGATGGGAACAGGGCAAACCAAACTACAAAAGCCAATTCTTACACTGGGAAGGAAACAAGCTCCCGGGGACCGGTTTCTGGCATTACAGCCGTCTTCGGCCCGGTTTGCTTGAATCCTGATGGTGCAATGAGCAAGGGTCTCACATCTGAGAATACCCTTCCACGCTTAGGGTGGACAAAAATATTTACAACAAGGGGTGGTGAGGGACAGAGTCTCTGAATTAAGCAGAAAGCTCTCACCCAGTCAAGAGATCAGGGCTAGATCCAACACCGTTTTTTAGCTCACTGCACCATCCCAGTTTCAGAACCTGGCTGTATGCAAATTAGTCTGTTCCTGTCCCAGTGCATGATGGGAACAGGGCAAACCAAACTACAAAAGCCAATTCTTACACTGGGAAGGAAACAAGCTCCCGGGGACCGGTTTCTGGCATTACAGCCGTCTTCGGCCCGGTTTGCTTGAATCCTGATGGTGCAATGAGCAAGGGTCTCACATCTGAGAATACCCTTCCACGCTTAGGGTGGACAAAAATATTTACAACAAGGGGTGGTGAGGGACAGAGTCTCTGAATTAAGCAGAAAGCTCTCACCCAGTCAAGAGATCAGGGCTAGATCCAACACAGTTTTTTAGCTCACTGCACCATCCCAGTTTCAGAACCTGGCTGTATGCAAATTAGTCTGTTCCTGTCCCAGTGCATGATGGGAACAGGGCAAACCAAACTACAAAAGCCAATTCTTACACTGGGAAGGAAACAAGCTCCCGGGGACCGGTTTCTGGCATTACAGCCGTCTTCGGCCCGGTTTGCTTGAATCCTGATGGTGCAATGAGCAAGGGTCTGGTGAAGAATTGGCTTGGTAGTTTAGTCTGCCCTGTTCCCATGATGCACTGGGCCAGGGACAGACTGATTTGCATATAGCCAGGTTCTGAGCTGGGATGGTGCAGTGAGCTAAATAACGGTGATGGATCAAGCCCTGATCTTTGGACTGGGTAAGAGTGGTCTGCTTAATTCAGACACTCTGTTCATCACCACCCCCTTTTCTGAATCGTTTTTGGCCACTATAGGTGTGGCAGGGTATACTCAGACATGAGTCCCTTGCTCACTGCACCATCAGGATTCAAGCAAGCCGGGCCGACGACGGCTGAAATGCCAGAAACCGGTCCCCGGTAGCTTGTCTCCTTTCTGGTGAAGAATTGGCTTGGTAGTTTAGTCTGCCCTGTTCCCATGATGCACTGGGCCAGGGACAGACTGATTTGCATATAGCCAGGTTCTGAGCTGGGATGGTGCAGTGAGCTAAATAACGGTGATGGATCAAGCCCTGATCTTTGGACTGGGTAAGAGTGGTCTGCTTAATTCAGACACTCTGTTCATCACCACCCCCTTTTCTGAATCGTTTTTGGCCACTATAGGTGTGGCAGGGTATACTCAGACATGAGTCCCTTGCTCACTGCACCATCAGGATTCAAGCAAGCCGGGCCGACGACGGCTGAAATGCCAGAAACCGGTCCCCGGTAGCTTGTCTCCTTTCTGGTGAAGAATTGGCTTGGTAGTTTAGTCTGCCCTGTTCCCATGATGCACTGGGCCAGGGACAGACTGATTTGCATATAGCCAGGTTCTGAGCTGGGATGGTGCAGTGAGCTAAATAACGGTGATGGATCAAGCCCTGATCTTTGGACTGGGTAAGAGTGGTCTGCTTAATTCAGACACTCTGTTCATCACCACCCCCTTTTCTGAATCGTTTTTGGCCACTATAGGTGTGGCAGGGTATACTCAGACATGAGTCCCTTGCTCACTGCACCATCAGGATTCAAGCAAGCCGGGCCGACGACGGCTGAAATGCCAGAAACCGGTCCCCGGTAGCTTGTCTCCTTTCTGGTGAAGAATTGGCTTGGTAGTTTAGTCTGCCCTGTTCCCATGATGCACTGGGCCAGGGACAGACTGATTTGCATATAGCCAGGTTCTGAGCTGGGATGGTGCAGTGAGCTAAATAACGGTGATGGATCAAGCCCTGATCTTTGGACTGGGTAAGAGTGGTCTGCTTAATTCAGACACTCTGTTCATCACCACCCCCTTTTCTGAATCGTTTTTGGCCACTATAGGTGTGGCAGGGTATACTCAGACATGAGTCCCTTGCTCACTGCACCATCAGGATTCAAGCAAGCCGGGCCGACGACGGCTGAAATGCCAGAAACCGGTCCCCGGTAGCTTGTCTCCTTTCTGGTGAAGAATTGGCTTGGTAGTTTAGTCTGCCCTGTTCCCATGATGCACTGGGCCAGGGACAGACTGATTTGCATATAGCCAGGTTCTGAGCTGGGATGGTGCAGTGAGCTAAATAACGGTGATGGATCAAGCCCTGATCTTTGGACTGGGTAAGAGTGGTCTGCTTAATTCAGACACTCTGTTCATCACCACCCCCTTTTCTGAATCGTTTTTGGCCACTATAGGTGTGGCAGGGTATACTCAGACATGAGACCCTTGCTCACTGCAACATCAGGATTCAAGCAAGCCGGGCCGACGACGGCTGAAATGCCAGAAACCGGTCCCCGGTAGCTTGTCTCCTTTCTGGTGAAGAATTGGCTTGGTAGTTTAGTCTGCCCTGTTCCCATGATGCACTGGGCCAGGGACAGACTGATTTGCATATAGCCAGGTTCTGAGCTGGGATGGTGCAGTGAGCTAAATAACGGTGATGGATCAAGCCCTGATCTTTGGACTGGGTAAGAGTGGTCTGCTTAATTCAGACACTCTGTTCATCACCACCCCCTTTTCTGAATCGTTTTTGGCCACTATAGGTGTGGCAGGGTATACTCAGACATGAGACCCTTGCTCACTGCAACATCAGGATTCAAGCAAGCCGGGCCGACGACGGCTGAAATGCCAGAAACCGGTCCCCGGTAGCTTGTCTCCTTTCTGGTGAAGAATTGGCTTGGTAGTTTAGTCTGCCCTGTTCCCATGATGCACTGGGCCAGGGACAGACTGATTTGCATATAGCCAGGTTCTGAGCTGGGATGGTGCAGTGAGCTAAATAACGGTGATGGATCAAGCCCTGATCTTTGGACTGGGTAAGAGTGGTCTGCTTAATTCAGACACTCTGTTCATCACCACCCCCTTTTCTGAATCTGAATTTGAGAGTTGCAGAAGTTTACAGAGGTTTCCTGCCTTGTTTTTGACACGTCAGATGCAGCTGCTGCACTTGAGAGACCAAATTCTCTGACATAAAGTCATCATTAAATGCACTTGGCCGACAGTAATTGTTGCCTATCCTTAAGAAAGACATAGGGCCTAATTTAGAACTTGGCGAATGGGTCACTCCTTCACATATCCCGTCTGCCTTATTCCAAGTGCTGTACGATATCTTGTGAATGGGATATCCATCCCATTTGTGATACAGGAACCTGCCTGCCAAACTCCAAACAGTTCCTTAATTTCCATTGAGGCCTTATTTTGATTCTCAGTCCCGACCAGGGTTTTAATTCCATTTAGGCGCTAGACTCTGAAACACCAACATGGGGAAAAGCTTGTGAGGATCCCAAAGGGGTGGCTGAGGTCAGACCCTGGAGTACAGAGCTCCTCAAAAGCTGGACTACTCAGCTAAGACTTAGGATGAGAGTTATGGAGGTCGTCTCCCAGAGAAAGGTGGTTGTGAACAGCTATGTGAGTCCCTGGGTCCGAGGTGGGGGAGAACTTCTGAAAGCTCTGAGTGTCTCTGCATGACCTTGGGGTGAGGCGGGGCAGCTCACCATGAGTGACTTAGCAAGGATTTTCAGGCCTAGATGAGGTAGGTTTCCCTTTCTGGCCAGCACCCTAGGCAGTGGTGGTGCCTCCAGGCTAGCGGAAGAGCGTCACCCCCCCCCCCCCCCCCCACACACACACACACACACACACACTGCTGCATAGAAAGCTGGAAAAATAAATTTGTAATAAAAATAATGCTATTACCCTTTTACTTTTCCAGCTTTCTCCCAAACGGAGAGGGCAGGGTGGGGCCAGAGTGCGTCATTGTTGCCAAGTGATTGGAAGCAATGACGAGTGGCCCCTTCATTTTGAAGTGCGCATGTCGGTTTGGCCTGCTACCTGGCTACAGCCAAATCAACATATGCGGTTCCAACCCAGCTGTCTCAGTTCAAGCTCAGCTGTGCCTAGACAGTTGGGTTGAAGAACAGGCTCAGGGCTCCAGTGCCTTTCGGAGCATTGAGCAGCCTGCTTCAGCCAATCCAGAGCTGCTTTGAGTAGCATCTGTATTGGATAGTGTGTAGTTGCTTTCCTACGTCAATTCATGCTCGGAGGAGTCAGAGCCATGGACTGGAGACACAGCGGGACTGGGAACCAAAACCAGCCCTGGCAATTCTGCCCGAATGGCCCGTGGGAAGGAGTTGCAGAGAAGCACTGCCCTCCGAGGTTTGGGGGTGCCAGTATCAAGCACTGCTGCACTGCTACCGCTTCTGTTACAGGGGCCTGATATTGCAGCACTGCTGGAAAACCGGGCCCACAGGGAGAACACCCGGTGCCCGCTACGGCCAGTCCGGCCCTGACTGGAGAGTGTGAGGATGTGCTGCAAGGTAAGTGAAACTTTTTTGCCTTCCTGACTCGCTGTGTGATTGACTGAGTGTGTTTGTCTGGATGTGTTTGTCACTGTGTGTTTGTGAGCTTGTTTGTCTGTGTGGCCTTCCCATTTTTTAACGTCACCAACCGCCACTGACCCTAGGCTATTTGTTGTGCTGTTAGGCCTGTGAACATTTTCCTCGGCTCGGTGGGGATGGCCTTGCCTAGTGGCACTTGAAGGATAAGACCAATACTTGAATAGCATTGGCACTGCGGAAAACAGTTTATGACAAGTAACAGGCCCAGGCAATATATAGCAAGAGGCAATGTAAGCAAACAAAAAATGCAAATGTACACTTTAATTATAAAAATAGTGAATTTAATAAATTTGATGAAAACGAATAAAATGATTCTAAGTATTTCTTAAAAAACAGATATCTCTGTACACAAAATCACAACTGTATGGTATACATATATCATATTATACAGGTTGATATAGAAAATTGACGGTTTTCTACGGAAAACAGTTGCAGACAGAAAAGTAAAAAAAATCCCTGTTAAGGTACGTGTTCCCGCCTAAAGGGACAGACAGAGGGGGTCAAGAGGTATGCAGCCCACTGTGACAACACAAACATGTGCGTGCGAGGGGCGCGGCGTGGGCCTGCTGAAGGAAGGAGTTTGGTCTCACCATTCAGTGCCAGTGTTGAAACTGTTTGCGCCCTTATCTGCTTGGCTTTCGTCCCGCTCGGCTTTGTTCAGGTCTTGTAAAGATGTTTATTCTGCAACTTTTCATTCTCCAAGCAGTCTATTCACCACCTGCCGGGCCTGAAAGGCCTACGCTCCGATACACGAGATTAGGCTCTGTGTGTTCAAGGCAAGAACATGCTGCTACAGTATTCTTGTTCTTTCCCAGTGAAAGGGGAAAGCTTATTTTTTTCCTCGTGCAGAACACTGAGGCGCAGGAGGCTGCTGTGTTCTCTTTCAGCTCCCATTGTAAACTGAAGGGACATGTAAACTCCTGACCCGAGCCATTTGCTCTAGCCTGACGTGGCGGAGTGAAGGTGTAACCAGAGATGATCCTCGTTCACTATGCCAGTGACGTAGCATAGGCCCCCCGCAGCGGTTGCGAAGCTCCAGGGGCCCCCTCAGCACAGTACCCTGACCTGAGAGCTCCTGATTAACCCCTTAGCTGTGGCGGCTATTCCGCCGCAGTGCTAGGGGGAGGGGGCCGTGCGGCGCTCCCGTACTCATGACGGAACCGCTCCGTCACGAGCCTCGGGTGGGCTGTGCTTGTGACGGAGCGGTTCCGTCAAGGCCCCGCCCGCTCAATAAAACGCGCCGCGCGGGCGCAAAATCAGTGCCGCGCAGGCGCGGCGATGCGAGCGGGCCGTGACGGAACCGCTGCGTCACCAGCACAGCCCACCGAGGCTCGTGACGGAGCGGTTCCAGCACAGAACGGGTTAAGACCAGCGAGGGGAAAACAGATCTAGAACACTACCAACAGAGGGTGGCAGACTGTGCTGCTAGGGAGCTATGGCCACCACCATGCTTGCGGAGAAGGGCAGAAAAATGTCACTTGCCTCCATAATGGGCTCTGGTTTCCGTTACTTAGGGTCAAATTTAGAGTTTGGCGGACGGGTTACTTTGTCACAAACTTGACGTATATGGCTGGGAGAAACACAAAGTCAGGATTTAAAGAGTAATTTGTGCTTGGAGCTGTCATGTTTCTCCTTGGCGCCAATTTCTTTGTGACAGAGTTTATTTTTAATATAAATGTATAATTTGACTCTTTGACTGCTTTTCATGACCGTCCCCTTGTGACTCCACCCCTTTTTGTTGCTCACCCTGACCCCCTATTTATGCGTTCCCAGAGTTAAGTGTTACCAATGCCAGCACTGGATAATGCACTTGTAAAACGGCAGACAAGAAATCCGTCATGTTTGTGATGGAGTATCCCATCTTTTGAACTCTAAATCAAGACCTTAATATGTTAAAAATATGTATAGGGTATCAAGATTTTATCTTAAAAGCACACCACACCAGGATGTTTTGAAATTCCGTGGCTGATTAGCCTTGATTCCCCCTCATTCCTCTTTCTTCCACCACACTATTCTGCCTGCCTCTCTATTTCACTCCTGCAAGTTCTCCCTACGTCATTGTTTCTTATCTTTCTTGAATCAAAATGTCAGCACTGCCGACAGAACATACCCAAGAAGAAAATCCACATATTCCCCCAAGAGGTTTGGGTCTCTTCCTGGCCTCTAAAAGCCGCATCTGTGGCAGACTCAACCCCTGTTTTTGAGGTGGAGGCCTGTAGACAGATCTGTTACATTTCACTTAATTCTTTCAGTATCAGTTACTACCACACACAGGGGTAAATGTATTTTTGTAGCATCCATCTGGCCCAAAGGTCCAGAACAATTGAGAAAAGAAGAATATTTAGAAACTCATTTGACTGTGTGACTGAGGAAAGATTTAGCAAAATGATGTATGATAGCTGTGCATAAGATCGAGCAAGCACTTCTCCAGGAAACTCAACCTCATTAAAGACACTTGATCCTCCATCTTATGCTCTTCAATTGGCACATTTCCACTTTCATCTTTATTACTTGTTGTTTTATATTTATTGTAAAGTTAAGATTGATATTATTTCTTACTTTTACCCCTAGAGATAATCCCTAAAAAGTCAAAGAATGGGCTCTGTGTATTCTATTAATTCCCTTGTTAGAGTAATGTGTTAACTTTGACTCTAATAATAGAAAGATATATTTTGTAAACACATTTCTAAACCCCCTGACCTGAAGTCTTAGTTGCAGTCTGATTTCTTACAACGCAAAATAATTCCATGGATCTGTAATATCTACTTATCTAAAGCAATTCGCTTTACGTAGGCTTACCACTTACTGATTGTTGTGGGTCCGCACAGGTCGTTACATAGCTTTCAGAAAACACAGAAATCAGTTTTATCGATTCAGACAAACATTAAGTACCAGTGAAATCTTACATAGTGAGGCATTGAGCATTACTCACCTATCCATGCAGGGTTTGGTCCCGTATTGTATTAAACACATCTTTTTAATATGTGTATGTGAACAATCCACTCACCTGTGCCAGGCAATACACTGTGCATCCTCGATCTCCAAGGTGTTTAAAACGACAATGCCATAGGCAGAGATCAAACTCACACCACAGCTCTCAAAGTTTTGCAACCTTACAGAAGGTTGACGATTGGAGAACTATCTAGTTTTGAAATAATTCTTCACCATCTTACTCCTTTACTTCAATCAAGAGTATTCTTTTCGTACCTTCTTGTGGATGTGGTTTTGAGTTCCATCATTATCATGCCGGCTGACTAGATTTGAATGGTTTTGGCGTATCATAGCCACGCTCATATTGGAGGATGGGCTTCGTACACTAATGTCCAATATTGGTTGGATCTTGAATAAATGTGGTGCCAACCACCAAATCTAACGGTTTTGGGCTACCCAGAGTGGCTCATCGTCAGTTTTGGAACTTGGTTTCATTTTCATTTTGGTTACAATATACGCACAAGTGGAACTTTAGATTTCTTGAATATTGAGTTTGACAACCCGGTGTGACTTTTTTACAGCAAAATAGAATATAGTTGCAACTTTGCACTGGCGTTCTTCAGAAACTGGATTGTACTTGTCTTTGTCTGATTTGATTTACCAGTATCCGGACTCTCCAAATGAAACTTAGTTTTTCCAATAACCCTTTGCCCTGATGAAGTTTCTAGAGAGGAACTAAATGCATTGGCTGTTGTCCTGTGTTCTTATACGAAGAAGATTAAAGAATTTTGAATAAGAAAATACAGGCTGTTTTGTGACTTTATCTTGAATTTTGTCTCTGGATTTCCAGTAGGACCCAACCACAGCAGGTCTTGGAGGCGATTGGCACAGGACTCGAATATTTATGGGACTTTAAGATTGAAGTGCCTAACATTTAGTCAACTGTGGGATCGATATCTTCTTATTAAGTATTCAAAAGAGTGTGCTGCGGCTGAGGGTTTCTCAGTAGTAGAAAAACATTGCAGATCTCGGCACTTTCTCAAAGTAGACCTATTTACAAATGTTTTAGGGAGAAAGACCAAAGGCTGTCTCTGACTGTAATCAGCTTACATCTAGTGTTCTGACAAGATAAAGGAAATGATCAGGCTTCCTCCACATACATAGCAGTAGCAGTAGAAAGATAGAAGATCCAGGATTATTTTTATGGGGTCTGGGAAGGTGGTGTATCAGGGTATGCTCGTCAATAGCTTTTCAAAATCATGGGCAGAATGCTCAAAAGTTAAAAATTTGAAGGATATTATGGGCATGATTACAGGAGCTCATTGAAGAGAAGAGAATGTAACATTATTTCTAAAATGCTTTGTTGGCACACTATATGGTCCTATGTCAACCTATGGCATCCTATATCAAATTAGCAAATAAATATTCTGAGCTTTTTGCTCAGGAAATCTATAGGATGATTATAAATATGTCAACAAATGCCATTGAAGTGTTAGATACATTGTTTTATTTAAAAGTCATCATATAGTAAGCAGTCATCATATGGGATGAGTATCTCAATGTTGCCGTAAAATTCATTGCCTTGTCAATGTTATTGTATAATCTTCCACTCTTGGACTAAGATTGAAAGTCAGTGGTATATAGCTAATAGTAGAGCTCTCTTGAGAAATATATAGTTGACTGACTATTAGACTTAGGGCCTGATTCAGAGTTTGGCTGTCCGTGGACCACCAAACCCATGGTGGGACAGCAGTGGTGGGGCGCACCAGCGGTCTTGAGGCCGCAATAGGTTTGGCGGTGCCGCTGCAGCACCATCAAGCATATTACGAGATTCCTCACTGCGAACCTAACCACGGCGGTGAGCCCGCATTGGAAAGGGTGGCAGTGAGGAAACCAAGGGTGCCCAGCATGGCCCCCTGTTCCCTCATGGCCTGAGAATGCACACAGGGGTGTACATGCTGTGCCCCCTGTCTGTATGTACCTCCTGTCCTGCAAGGCATAGACTGCATAGTCCATGCCATGCAGGAACCGGCTTTGACGTTACCATTGCAGAGCTTTTTTGAAAGGGACCACTGTGGGAATGCCTAAGGACCGCCCGCCAGACTACGAGGAAAGTTGTAATCTGGCAGGCAGCTGGTTGCCCTGTTTAGTGGTGTGGAAACAGGGCCGTGGCGTAGCGGCCCTCTCCCACATTGCCAAACTCTTAGGGGCAGATTTACAAGGAAGTGCCATAGCACGGCAACGCAAACCCTTTGTCTGCGCCACACTGCAGCCCTTCCGAAGCAGAGGAGTGTGACATAATTACAATAATATGTCGCATTCCTATGCTCTCCCCTGCGCTGGTGCACCAACTGCTGCCATGCGCTGGCCCAGGCACCCTTGCACCATGGTACAGGGATTCCTGCGTTATGGGGGAGACTGTTTTTTTGAAGGAAGCGGCACTTTCCTGCACAAAAACAATCACTACAGGCATTTTCCTCTTTCAATGTGTGCTGTAGAATGCAGGACGCATTGAAAGAGGAAACAAACATGGAGAAATGAAAACATTTCTCACCGTTGCGCCTCGCTACGCCACCCCTAGGGTGGCATAGCATTCAGACGCATTTCCAGATTTATGATTCCTCGTACATCTGGAAATGTGTCTTGTTCCATGGGTGTTGCATGGGAACACCCACAGCAACACCCATGGAACGCCCCTTTCACGCAAAGTGCTGCGTGTAAAGAGGCCATATTTACAAGGACAGAAAAAGCCACGCAGGGTGGCTTTTCCTGTCCTTGTAAATATGGAGCAGTAACATTCGCCACCAGTACATCACAAAAGGTGTAGTACTGATGGTGCAGGGGGCTTGTAAATCTGCCCCTTAATCAGGCCCTTAAGTCTTCATGAAAAGTGATTCTGCAAGCAAAGACAAAGCTTCACAAATTAACCGGAATATATACTGCCTCCAGATGTAGGACTCTTTTCTGACCATGTATTTTTCAGCGAAAATGTAATTTAACCCAAAAAAGGTACAATTGCTTACAAGACCTCCCAGGGTTACGTTTGTGAACTGTCGTATGAATAGACTATCCAACTGACTATAGGATTTTCACTGTTATGATGCAAACCTTGTAAACTGCTCTTTATGTTATACGTATTTATTTCACATACTTGTAAAGCTTCAGTGTGAGTGAATCTTAAATTGATTAACACATAGGAAAGCCAAAACAATCATTACTTGATAGCTTCTCCAGTTCCCCAAAGATGAGCATGCAAATGCCTTGATAACAGAACAGATTAAAACTGGACAAATCAAAGTCAAATTAAGCCCGTCAAAGTCAGAACACACGAGACTGGTGTAACTTGTGCAATTAGTAACTATAGTGCAATCCATAAAAACAAATAGCTTATTAATTTACCCCACAAAGGGGTTTAGTGTTTTTTATTAAAAATGTTGTCGCTATAAGGACACTGTTAATCATGCACTTAGCTAGATGGTTAGAATAAATGCATTTTCCATTTCCCACTTTAATGTAATAGGTTCTGCCTCACAATACTCTCAGGAGTCAACATAACCTCTCCAGAGAGGTGATAGCAGAAAGAGCTCCTTCAAGGGAGATTTCTACCTTTCTTAGGGGATATGGATCTTTGCTTTAGGGGTAATATGTGTTGGACAATAGACTAGAACTCATATAATTCTGCCCAACGGGTCTTCTCAAGGAATGGGAAGCTACTATTTCCCAGAAGAACAAAAAAAAGATATGCTCCCTGGGGTTACATGTGTGGAGCAGCGTTATTGAACACCTGGCTCGCCTCACTTCGGGCTCAGCCGGAAGTTCTCAATTAGGCAACTTTACAGCATTCTTTTCATTCTACGTGGTGCGACATTTTTCTGTTTCACGAAGAGAACGTGGGCACAGCCAAAATATGTCCAAAAAATGTTTTCCCACAAAATGTTATTGATTTTAGTTCACAGTGGAGACATCACAGAACTTGTGGTTCATTCTTAGATATTTTTAACAACGAAAATCCACCTACTTTTTCCCAGGCCCCAACCCACCCTCCACACCAACAACCTCCTCCTTAACACCCCCCCCCCCCTCCCAGGTGGAACAATAGAAAAAGACTAAAAAGTACAGCCTGTTCATTAATCTCCATCTGACCACTCCCCATTTTGCTCAACATATGCTTAAACAAAACGAGCATGAGGCTATTAGGCCTATCAAGAGGCCACCATACCCCAAGCTCTCAGTGATTTCAAACACGCAATCAACCCTCCCCTATCTGCATAGTCCACGGATGGACGCCACAGCTCCTCATACTCTGACCCCACGTCATTGAGTTCCTAGGTTAACTTTACAATTGCTAGTAACGACCAAATGTTACCGGTCCTTTCTTGCACAGCTGGGACTACTGCTGATTTCCACTTTTGAGCAATTAGCTGTTTAGCGACGAGTACATTTTTAAAATGAATCTTTAGCCCAACAAGGAAATGTTCGTTGTTCCAAATAGGCTGAGCCCAAGTAAGATCATCGCTATGTCTGGTGGTAACGGGGTGACCCCACCACCCCCATTATGTGACTGAGTATTTCATTTAAAAATATTTTCAGCCTGCTGGACGACCGCTAAATATGTATGATCCCACTTTCCTGACCATAGGCCCTCCACCATAAATGATCGGTTGGCAAATTGTCATGTTTTCATACATAGATTCTCGGCTGTGATGCTTTTGCACACTGAGGGTATGTCTGATCTAAGCTTCTTCCACTGTGGTAATGGTAAGCTGGTGTCCAAGACACACTGCCAGCGCTTCGCATACAACCATTATATATGTATGCCCACATACCTAGCATCAAATAGATATTTAGAATAAGATCCTTAGGGGAGGAATAGGTCAAGCAGAGCTTTCTCCCATGGGGTTGGTTTTCTAACTACTGGATCTTTATATTCTGGGCAGAGGTCTCAATGCCCAAACTGGAATTAGCACATGTGCTCCATCTCATTGAGGTGGAATTCTTGTTTGCATTGGGGAAATTATTTTACCTCCCCCCCCCCCCTGAAATAAGTATCTCAACATTCTCGACTCATCACCTACCAAGCTGCAAAGTTTGAGCTGTGAAGCCCTAATAAAAAGTTGGGGTTACCCTGGAGGGGGGTAAAGTGTGAGGCAAATGTTGTAAATTTATAAGAGTGTGTACAGAGTCCCATATCTCCATAGTAGGTCTCAATATATCGGAAAAGTAACATACAGGGGGTCTTGCTGCCTTAGGTAGCCAAGGACTTGTCTAAGGGGGTCTTGAATCTCAGCAGCATCCACAAGAATCCAGTGTCACTCTGTCTCATATAGAGACCATTCACAAGAGACTCTGAGCTGGGCCACTTGATAATTCTTTCTTATATCTGGGAGTCTCATACCCCCAGATTTCCTGTTTGCTCTAATACTCTCCCCACATGAATTTATCAATCGGTTTCTAGATGCACTGAAGTTCGGAGACCTCCATGGGAGGGCCTGAAAAATGTAAAGCAAATGAAGGGAACACCTTGTGCTTGTCTGCTGATACTCAGATCAGCAATGAAATATAAGGATTTCTTCATTTTTGAAAGTCAGTAGTGACAACATGGAGCAATCTAGGAAGATTGTTGGAGTAAAGCGTCCTGAGCATTGCTGTGATGTATCCGCACATAATGTCTTTTGTTAGTGGCTCATCTGAATGGTTTATTGACAGTTTTCCTACAATCTCAGTGGGATAGGCTACATTTAGCACTTCAGACTTAGTGAAGTTTAGTTTAAATTGAGACACCTCGGCATGGGAGGCTCAAACGTCCATAACCCCTTTGATAGATAGCTATGGGCCAGTTAGTTCAAGTAGGATGTCATCTGCAAACAAGTGCATTTTATGCAGCTACCTCCAACCCCCAAAGGGCATCCACTAATTCCCACATGGTTCCTAGTTAGTCCCACCAACAGTTGACCACCAAGGCGAACAGCAATTGGAAAAGAGGGCAATCCTTTCTTGTCCCCCTTTCTAAGGAAATGCCCCCATATATATTCCCATTGACAAGGACTTTTGCTGTTGGGTATTTACAGTTTACTCTGATCCACATTTGTATATGGGCCACCAAACATACTGTGTCCAACTCCCAGGAGAGGAATACCTGGTTACCCTATCAAATGCTTTTTCAGCATCCAATGATAGTATAACTAGAGGGCTCTTTCTTACAGTTGCCTCCACAATTAAATGGAACTCTCTTCTTGTATTCTCAGCCACTTGTCACTGTGAAATGATTCCCGGCTAGTCGGGATCTATCAGTAATAGGATGGTGAGACATCAACCAATTGGCCAGCGCCTTTGTGATAATTTTCACATCCCTATTCAAAGCACCATAGGCCTATAGTCTTCACATTTGTCAGGCTTTCCTGGTTTATGAATTATGGAGATTTTGCTGCTGCCATAGAGGGCAAACTCACTTGGTAAAAATGGCATTAAAAAGGGTTGCAAGATGCAATGTTAATTTGCATTGAAACTGTTTGTAAAATATATTGGTCAGGCTATCTGGCCCTGGAACCTTCGGGGTGACGGCCATGTATAACTTTAGTGACCTCATCGGTTGTATGGGGCGTTCTAAGCTGTTGTTTTTGGCCTTGTTGGTCTTGGGCAGGCTCACTGGATTTATGAAGATGTCAACCTCCTCTATGGCACCTGGTTCCTCTCTCTCTAGTGGAATGCATAGAAATCTGGGGACACCTTGAGTTTATAATCATTTTTACTAAGAGTGTGACTTTCATGGCTCTGGAGAGATGAGGTGCTCCTCAAGGCCTTTTGCAATCTCAGTTATCGAGGTAGGAGTAAACCAGTTGTGTTGGCATGTTCGTACAATCTCTGCTTGAGACAGACATGTGCTTCTTCTGATTTCCCTGTAACTAAAAACTCTATCTGACCCTTAAGGTTAGTAGTGTTCTGCAGAACTCCCAGGAAGTCCGAGGATCTATGTCTGTTTGTAGCTGCTTCAGTTCTGCTTCTAGGGACTTCTTGTAAGCTTTACTGTTCTGACATTGACTTGCCCTCACAGCTATGCAGCCACCAGGGAACACCATCTTAAAGGTGTCTCAAAGCACATCTTGAGGCACAACCACCATATCATTTTCATGGAAATATTGCTGTCTTTCAGAAGGGATTTATAACATTTCCAGCCCTTCCTCATGTATTTGTTGGGAAGTATTTTCCACTCTCACATCAGCATAGCATGGTTGGATATCACTATGGAGTCATGGGCAACTTTTACAGGGAACATCCACTAACCCTTGTGATCCCCAGATTAGAGCTATAGGATCTGTGGTCATGTGAGAAAAGGGAGGATTGCTTCTCAATGGAGTATTTGACCTGCCAAAGAACTACCAAGCGAAGTTGTTTCACTCCTCTTTTCAATTGCTTAGATTTTTGCTCCCTGCAGATGTCCATCACAGAGCTGTCTATTCATAGAGTCATCAGGAACAAAACTGAAATTCCAGACACAAATAAGGCCCGCTGTTCCCTGTTCCCTTGTCTATCAATAATTTGAAACAGAGAGTGTTCCTAACAATGGTTGGGTACATATGTATTTAAGATAGTAAGCTTAACTCCCTGGTGCCTCCCTTCTATATGGAGATATCAACCTTCTGCGGCATCCCGCATTATTTTAGCTTCATCGTAGTGGAAATTTTTGTGTGGGCCTTTCATCACCTTGCATTTCTTGGATCTAGTTGCAACATATTACTGAGTGGGGTATAATATATTGCCATAACCTGAGGATTGCCTGTCTATATGTGTGTTTCCTGCAGTTATACCACATCTGGGTGAGCTACACGCGCCTCCCTCCAGATTTTGTGTCAACTGACAGGCAAATTTAAGCCTCTAATTTTCCATGTAATTATTATAACCATGGACTCTTATAAGTATTGTGTACTTGGAAATGATCTTGGAGTTGTTAAGCATGCATCGTGGTTTGAACAATGGAGATGAACATAATGTGCATGTTAATTTGCCACCCAGGTATCAGATCTCCCCTTTTCTCCCCGTTCTTGACTCTGGTATCTCCCCAGCCCCTTCCAAATGTCCTCTTCATGGGATGAGGATAAGATATATCCCAGACACGATGGTGAGTTACATTATGACCTATAAGCTCTCCCTCTCAGAACTTCCGATGAGGGTCTGGCAAACCTGTATACCCAAATGGTAAAATCTGAGTATGATAAAGCTAAGATAGAGCGGTACATGCATGCCACAATCCATGATGCTGGCAGGATGGTTCAGTGAGTAGAACACTCATGACAGTCATCTGCCATGCCCTGATGGCGGCAAGTTCACGTTGCAGAAACACATACGCAGAACCTGATTTAGGGTTTTGTTGTCAGCGTTCTCCATCACAATGTGTTGTGTATCCAGGATAACCCAATAAATATCATCTGGGGTTTGGTTCAAGTCTTGAAAATGTGTACTCACCTTGGTAGTTATGTACATCTTACACCATTTTGATGTTCATTTATTCTGACCGTAATCGATCTGGTGGTCATACCAATGTGTTTAAGAGCACGTGGGCACTTCACTACGCACTATTAGGTAGAGATTTGGATATTGACAGTGCATATCTATGTCAACTTATTGTCTTTCTGTCTTTCAGGTCGGATCTGGGAGGACGGTCCTTCCAACATGTGGCAGCTCGCCTTTGGAACGAGCTCCCTCTCTCCCTCCGCAAAGCTAAGAGTCTCCTAGCTTTCAGGAAAGAGCTGAAGACCATGCTCTTTTCCGCGTAATCACTGTGACTGTAGTGCTGCTGCCTCTGTGTTTTTAGGTTTCAGGTCTCTTTGCCAAAGCGCTGGGACACCCCTTGGGGTAGCCGTGTGCTCTAAAAGAACGGCCTTAACATAACATAACATCTGTCCTCATGTAATTAGTTTACATAAGGCACTGTTTCTACAACACATTGGCCACATGCATCATCGGGACATTTTGCGATTCCTTATTTGCGAAAAATAGGGAATCGCAAATAAGGAATTGCAAAATGGGATGCATCAATTTCTTCGCATAATTTTTGCGATTCGGTGAAAATCGCAATTTTTACCGAATCGCAAGGATTATGCAAATTCTAATTTGCGATTTCGCAATTCCCATTGATTCCTATGGGCCAAAAGGCCCATAGGAATCAATGGGAAGGCATTGACATTTTGCGAATTTCTATTAGCGATTCGCAAAATGTTAATGCATTCCATGGGTGCAGGGGGGGGTCCACATGACCCCCCCTGCACCCCTGAAATGCATTTTTTTTTTTTTTTTTTGGAAAACCTTTATTTATAGGAAAAAGTACACCGCTATTCAGCCATACATCCCGGAGGCCAGGCAGCATTAAGGCAATAGGATAGGTCATGTACCATATCGGAAGCAGGAGCAATCAGGTTTAATTTTTAAATAACATCAAAGCTGAAACAAGTAAACCATAAGATAAAAGGGCCCAGAAGGCCAAGAAAAAGAAGTGTGCAAGAGGCACAGGAGAAAAAGAAGGGAAAAGAGGGTAGGCTGAGGACAATACAGATTCAGCGGACTTGCGTGGCGGCAGGAGGTCGGGGGCTGCACACCCAAGGTAACACACTGACAATGACAACAATGAGGTTTGTGGGAAGTAGTACCGCAGGATAAACAATCTGGAGCCACAGGTAGGGGGCACTACGGGGAAAGCTGGATCTCGGGATCAAGTTCAACGGGGGGGTCGCAAATATCACCTCTATAAGTGTTCCAGGCACCCCAAACAGATCTCCACATTTTAGGTTTACCCCTGGCTACATACACCGTCTTTTCACGCAGCATGCACCAGTCCATATTAGTTTCCCATAGGCTGAGCGAGGGAGGAGCAGGCACACCCCATTTCTGGGCGATGTCTCTCTTAGCCACCATATTGCCCAGGGTGACCCAGCGGGTCTGTGCGACATTGTAGTCGGTCGGGCCCCAGATGTTAAGGAGGCATCTCCGGGCCTCTGCCGGCAGGGCCACACCAGTCACTTCTTCCATAACCTCATGCACACGTTTCCAATAACGGGCCACATCCGGACACTCCCATATGATGTGCAGGAAGGTCCCAAGCATACCACACCCCCGCCGGCACATGCCGTCCATAGAAAGCCCCATACGTAGAAGTCTTGGGCCGGTGACATACACTCTGTGCAGTATCTTCAGCTGCACCAGGCGGAGCCGTGCAGATATGGCCACCTCCCTAGGGGAGGAGATCGCCGATTGCCACTCCTCGTCATCCACCTCTATACCGTCATGCACCCACAGCTCTCTCAGTCGCACCAGCAAGTCCACTCGTACATTAATACGTTTTTTATACGTTAGGGAGATAGCGCTGTCCGGCATATGGCCGTCCAGCACCCGATCCTCCAGGGGGGATGATTCAGGGATAGGCTCCCCTTCCACTACATAGGGAGAGAGGGCATGACTAAGCTGGGCGTGTCGGAAGTATTCCGTCGCCGCCAGTTGGTGTTCAGACTGCAGCACTTCAAACGACTTGACCCTTCCTCTGGCCACCATGTCCCCCACCTTGGAAATCCCAATGGTGTCCCACCTGTCGAAGCCCTTAGTATGCCACAGCTTCCCCAGTATATCCGAATCAAACAGCGGGGTGGCCATAGTAACCTTATTATGCCAGCCCAGAGTTTTAGTAATTGTGCGCCATATACGCACCATCGTCATAGTGGGACCTGTCAGCTTCCGATCCAGAGATCCGGAGTACAACGCTCTATAGTAATTCCCATCTCCCACTAGCCACCGATCCATAGCATAGCCCGGGTTGACCGCCGGGCCGTAGAGGCCATGATTGATTGCCGCCAGCTGGGACGCCCAATAATAGCGCCTTACGTCAGGTAGGGCAATGCCCCCGTCATAACTTGGTATAGTCAACTTAGCCAACGAGATTCTCGGCCTACCATCCCACAGCAACGCCCGCTGCAGTGATTCGATATCAGTAAAGTATTTCGCCGGTACGGGATCCTGTGTATTCTGCAGGGCATATAAGAAGCGAGGCAGCGCCATCATCTTAAAAAGCGCGGCTCTACCCATCAGGGAGATCGGCAACTTCTTCCAGCCTTCGACGTCCCGGCGCAATCGCTCCAACGGCGGGAGGAGGTTGTGCGAGTACCGGGCTCGGGAGTCCCGCGACACGTAGATGCCCAAGTACCGAAAGCCCTGCTGGGCCACCTGAATTGAGCACCCACGGGGGAGGCGCGGCGTGTCTCCGGACAGTACGTACAACGAGGATTTAGACCAATTGATCGCCAGGCCCGAGTGGGTCCCGAAGGTCCGCAAGAGTTCAAAGGCCATTATGAGCGAGTGGCATGGAGAGGAGAGGTACAGAAGGATGTCGTCCGCATAGAGCGATATCCGGTCCTCGAAACCCGGGGACCACGGTATCCCAGAGATATCGGGGTGCGTTCTAATCCAGGCCGCCAGTGGCTCAAGTGCTAAGGCAAATAGGAGCGGGGAAAGCGGGCAGCCTTGCCTAGTGCCCCTGTGCAGCGCAAAGGAGGCAGACAACCGACCATTGACCGTCACATTGGCCATCGGAGCGGAGTACAGCAGCCGGACCCAGCCGATGAAAGCGGGGCCAAACCCCAACTTGGCCAGAACTGCCCACAGGTAGTTCCACTCCAACGAGTCAAATGCCATAGTGGCGTCGAGGGAGGCGAGGACAGCGGGTTCTCGGAGCAGATGGACACGCGCCATTACTGCGTGAAGCCGTCTCAGATTGAGCGCCGTATTCCGATGCGGGATGAAACCGGACTGGTCCGGGTGCACCAGGTCCGAGATCACTCCCACCAACCAATTAGCCAATAGTTTGGCCAGAATTTTGGGTTCGGCGTTTAAGAGGGAGATGGGTCGGTAGGATCGACAAAGATCGCGAGGCTTCCCCTCCTTATGTATCACCACAATGGTGGCCAGCCGCTGGTCGGGGGGGAGTTCTCCCACCTCGCGGGCCTCAAGGAACATGTTTAACAGAGGTGTCGCAAGTGCGTCGGCCCTGAGTTTGTAGAGCTCAACCGGGATGCCGTTTGGCCCCGGCGCTTTGCCCGAGCGTAATGATTTAATAGCCAAGGCCGTCTCATCCACCGTTAGGTCCCTATCCATATCGTCGCGCTCGAGGTCCGAGAGGCAGGGAAGCTCAATGTCCTCCAAGAAGGATGCCGACGCAGACTCCGGGAGGGGGTCCGCCGAGGCGTAAACCTCCCCAAAGTAGTCCGCGAAGGACCCAACTATAGCCGCCGGGTCCGTGAGGGACAGGCCCTCCGCACTGGTCAGCTCCGGGACCACCCGAGACGCGAGTTCCCTTCTATCTAGCCACGCCAGGAGCTTGCCAGCCTTGTCACCCGCGTCATAAATTCTGCCTTGCTGCTCCCTGCTCAGGGCTTTCGCCGCGTCAGTGGCGGTCGCCCGAAGCTCAGACTGTTTGAGGGAGAGAGCGTGGAGTAGCTCGGGAGACGGGCCCAGCTCCAGCTGGGAGTTTAATGCAGCAATGTCAGATTCCAATCGAACTACGTCCTCGTCCCGCCGCCGGCGGACCTCCGCAATCAGGGAGAAGGCCTCGCCGCGAAGCACAGTTTTGAAGGCCTCCCAAAGGGAAACAGACGAGGCAACCGATCCTGTATTCTCGACGAAGTACCGATCCATAGCTTTAGCCAGGAGCGACCTGGTCTTCGGGTCGCGAAAATACCAAGGGTTGATGGGAGCCACCCGCGAGGACACGGGGGTTCGAAAGTCAAAGGAGACCCAAACCGGGGAGTGATCCGAAATGCCCCTAGCCAGGAGACGCGCAGTGGACACGGACTGCGCCTGGGCAGCCGGAGTGAGGACGTAATCCAGTCTAGAAAGGCTACCATGGGCGCCGGAGAGGAACGTGTACTGTCTCTGGGAGGGGTGCAACAGACGCCAGCAGTCAACCATCCCCATGGAATCTAAGAAGTCAGACAGCCAGGCCTGGGAAGGACGCAGATCTCTGGATGGGAAGCGGTCCAGGTCCCCGGAAATGACAGAATTAAAGTCACCACCCACAAGCAGCAGCCCCTCAGGGAGACCCAAAATGGCGCCAGCTAGATCCCTGAAAGTAGTCTCTTGTAGCCCCGGGGGAACATAAACCGAAACTAAAACTAGCGTGCGGCCCTCCCATTTGCCCACCACAGCAACATATCTGCCCCTCTCATCCGCAAGCACCGACTCCACCTCCAGTGGGAGGGACATGCGCACCATGATGCCCACCCCTCGTGATCCCGAAGAGAACCCTGAGTGTGCCACCATTTTGAAACCACGTCTGGTCAGAGCTTTACAAGTGTGCCCCACTAGGTGGGTCTCTTGCAGGAAAACCACATCTGGTGAACAACGTTTGAGCATTTGCAACACCACACCCCTTTTAATACGGTCCCCCAACCCGTTTACATTCCAGCTTAACAAGTTAAGAGTTCTACCCCCCATCATCAGGGACGTTCCGCCCCCTTCCCCCCACCCATGCCCGCAATGGCGCCCACAGCAGTAACATAGCAGCGCAATAAGACCTCAGCCAGGACAAAGAATAAGACAAGAAAAGAAGTAGAAAAAACACACCCCAACTACCCACCACCCTGCACCCCTGCATAAGACTAAAATCCACCCCAACTAGCAGTGTGCCTGTCGCCCCTTAACTAACCTACAAAAAGCCCACAGAGGAGAAAGGAGACATCCTATCACCCCCCGTCATCCCCCATATTATTGACAAAACGAGTCAAACCATAGCAGCAGTGTCTGAAGTGAAAGTCCCATACGGCTACCCAGCTCACAGAACGTCAAACAACAAATATTCATTCCTGCGCTTCCGCGCCCCCGGTGGAATCCTCCGTCTGGTCAGCCGGTTCGCGTCGCTCCTGTGGCAGGGTATCCAGCCAGTGCCCCACCTCGTCTGGATAGTCAAAAAACAAAGTCCGGTGGTCCCGCTCGATGCGGAGCTTGGCAGGGTAGAGCATGGAGTACCGCAGGCCCATTTCTCTCAGTCTTCGTTTCACCCCGGTAAAGCTCTGACGCTGTTTTTGCACCGCCTGGGTGAAATCCGGAAAAAAGTTCACGTCTGAGTTCTGGAATCGCAAAGGACCCGCGGCTCTCGACGCCTGCAGGATAGCGTCTCTGTCCCTGAAGTTAAAGAGCCGTGCGATGATGGGGCGAGGGAAAGTGCCAGACTTGGGTGGTCCCCCCGGTATCCTGTGTGCCCGTTCCACCGAGAAGAACTTACTCAGGCCCCCCGGCGCTAAGTTCTTAAGCACCAGCTCCTCCACGAAAAGTTCAGCCGAGTCCTCCTCGGCCTTCTCCGGTACCCCAGTAATACGGACGTTCTGGCGCCGCGCACGGCCTTCAAACTCGTCCAGTCGGCGCGCCAGCATTCCGTTCGCCAATTTCAGGCCACGTACCTCCGTCTGGATATCTGACACATCAGTGACCAGGCTAGTCGTCTTGAGATCCAACGACTTCACCCGGTCATTGGTTTTCCCGAGGTCCGTCCTGATGAGGTTCATATCGATCTTCAGGGAGTCGACCTTACTGGACAGTTCCTCCCGGAGTGCGTGCATCTCCGTCTGCACTCCCGTGATCGCACCCAGAACGTCCCGAAGCGTTATGGCAGAATCGTCCGGTGATCCATCCCGTTTCGAGTCAGTAGTGCAGCCCGCCTGCACCGGCGAGCTTCTTGACTGGGAAAAGCGTTCCGGGATAGTAGACTGGGACTGGGACGGTTTTTTGGTGACCCGCTGGGACTTGCCTCTGTCCAGGTCTCCTTTGCCCGCCATGTTGGTACCTCGGGTCAGACGGCCAGCAGGGGTAAGGATCCTCTTGGTAGGCGCGCCACACACACGATGATAAAACCAGGGTCCGGTACGTTGGCCGAGTAGCGGGGCATGCAGATATCAGAGTTGCTCCCCGGTGGAACTAAGCTCAGACAAAGAGGCGCCCGCGCGGAAGCACCGCTGTACCCCTCAATGATGTGCAATGACACGGGAGGAGCCTCCGGGCTTCGTCGAGCTAACTAAGTCCAGGAATGTCCGATTTTCATTCCGAAAGCGGGTGCCGCATCAGGACCCACTCAGCAGTCGATTCCCACCATCGTGGGACAGGATAGATAGCAGGATTATTGCGGAGGACCGGGAGGTCTTCGGAGCTCCGAGCTCACGCGGCCATCTTGATCGCCGGCGAAGCTCCTCCCCCTGAAATGCATTTTTAAGTGCATGTTACACACATACATGTCCTAAGGACATGTGTGTCTGTAACATTACAGTGTTTAAAATGCAATTTTGAGCATTTTAAAACTTTTTCGCAAATTACCACAAGGGACACCTTGTGGTAATTTGCACCCCCTATTTGCGAATTCGCAATTTAAAAAGCAATCATGCATTGCTTTTAAGGAATCGCAAATTTGCGATTCTTTAAAAGCAATCGCATTTTTGGAATTCGCTAAAAATAGCGATTTTCACAAAAATGTTTGATGCATTCAAAAAAGATATTTAGGAATCGCAAACGGCCGAATTTACGGATTCGCACCGTTTGCGACTCCTAAATACCTTGATACATGTGGCCCATAGGGTGGTTGTTGGGACGGGCATTTATCATATTGGACTACTGTCCCCAACCCCTGTAGATCAGGTTTTGAACGGTCCTGACGCATTGCCCAGATAATCCGTGACTACTGTATTGGCAAGAAGCACGTTGACCCTCTTTTGAATTTATCATTTGAAACACAAAGGACCATTATTTCCTTGACCGCTGCTTCTAGACATGACAATTTCCATCACCCTAAATAAAAACTCTTTAGGTAGATCTTAGTAATTTTTTGATTTTTTTCACTTGCCTTACCAAACTACGTGCTCAGCACCCTCCTTCTAGACTTATCACAGCTATCAACATCTGAAAAAGATCTCCAGCAAAGACCCACTCAAGCGGCCCGCTTGGGCACTACACTATAGTTGGTGGATTTAAAATAGTCTTCCAAAGCGGTATCTCGAAGTGGTATCTCAGAACAAGTTGATGATTTGGAAACAATAGATGTTATTATCACCTTGTGTGGCAGAGCTTTAGCACTTCTTGGTGATCCCTTCTAAGCCTCTTTGTGTTATTGTTTCTCAGTAAGTCTCACTGTATTGTTTAGCACTCATGGTGGTTGTGAATACTGATTGGGTTCTACTGCATTCATGATCCCTACCTTCTGAATTTTCTGTATGGTTTTAATTCTTCCAGTATCCTTTAGCTCCATGACTCCAAATGTTCCTGGACTGTGGTCACTATCTTCTGGACATTGACGTAGGCTCATACAGGCATGATGCAGTAGCAAATGCAAGCACTGCTGCCATTTTGAAGGCACTGACTACATGAGGGCACATTACAAGCTCAGTGAAAATTGCATTTAGAACTACTACTTGCACTGAAGATCGTGGTCCCAACCTTTGGAAGTATGATTCTGCAGAAAGTTCCATTTTTACAGCATCTTTTAAGCTCAAATGATTTGCAAAACAGGACCGAGGGCATGGTCGGACTGGGACAAAAAAAAGGCCTGGGCACGAAAATAAAAGTTTCCCCCATTAGCGAAGCATATTGTCAAAAACATGGTAATATCGGGGAAATCAAAAGTAAATCTAGCCCACCTGGCCATAAACCCATCCCACAACTGCAAAAAAATGGCCCACACACTGATCTGTCAGACTAGCCCATTGGGCACTGCCTGCTTGCCCAATAGACCAGTCCGACCCTGACCAATGGTATGGAGCACTGCCAATATCTTCGGGCTCAAGCAACACCAAGGTTAAAGGAATTGCACCTTGCTGAGCCCCGCATTGAAAGAACTCTAACTTCTCGAGAGAAGTGAACATTCTGGTTAGGGCGAGTGAAAGCACAGCATTATGCTGGAGTGATGGCCCAGTATGCTGTGATATCATTGAGACATACAAAAGGTGATGAGAGAAATGCTTGCAATAAGTCTAACCACTGGCAATCACACGGGTTGCATTCCTACCCATTGTTCTTTTGCCAATATGCCACCTTAGATTTTTGCAAATCAGTCTCGGTCCTGTTCTCTGCTCCAACAGGAACAGTCCAGCCCGAGCTGACAAGCCAGGTCCGCTCTGAACCAGAGCACAAGCAAAGCAAGAACAGTTTTGCTCTGATTGGGTCTCATCAGTCAGGTGCAGTTTGGTTTCAATGACACAGTGAGAAAGGGACCCACATCTGGGCATACACTTAGCCACTTAGGGCATTACATTGAACACACAAAAGGTGAAGGAAGGAATGCTTGCAATGAGCCTAACCACTGGCAATCGGCAGGGGTAACATCCCGACCCATTGCTCTTTTGCCCACCATGCCTCCTCAGTTTGGATCCAGCCATATGCAAAGCAGTCTTGGTCCTGCTTCAATAGGAATAATCCAGCCTGAACTGCTAGGCTACGTCTTCTCTAAACCGTAACACAAGCAACCAGAGACCGACTGCGGCCACAAGCAAATGCCAGTGGTAAAGATTAATTCAAGCATTTCTAAGTATGTCGAAACTGCTCAAGGTTTCCTCGTGGTCCCTTCTAAAGGGAACCTTGCCTTGTAGTTTGGGATGGGCTGTTCCCATGAAGAGCACTGTTAGCAATGATTTCCTTAAACTGGGCCTTTGTCAAGAGTGGCATGGTGGGTGGATAAGGATGGACTGGAAGTTGTCCCAAGCAATTGTGGGCAGCTGAAATTAATGAAAGCATTCCACCCATCAGCTTGTTGTTGCATTTGATGCTTTAAGTGAGATTTGTATGCCTAAATGTGGGTCCCATGCTCACAGTGCCATAGGACTCAAGCCATGCCTCACTGATGAGACCTAAGTAGAGGAAACCAGTCTGTGATTGCTTGTAGTCTCTTATGGAGGAGGCTTCGCCTGGAAGTTCGAGATGGACTGCTCCCATGAGGAGCAGGGTTGATACTGATTTGCATACAGTGGGCATTTGTCTTGAGCGGCATAGTGTGTGAAAAAGGGAGGTTTGGGGGGCAGCCGAGCAACCCGAGGTCTGCCCCCCGGGCAGATTTGGGAGGGGGAGGGGGGCGAGCTTAGACAGCCATTTTGCTGCTTTGGGCTGCCTTGGGAATAGCCCAAAGGCAGCCCAAATTTGAATAACTAGCCCAAGCAAGCATTTATATGGAGTTTCCGCGCTGTCCCAGCCACCATTTTAGGTTTGGTAACCCGGTGGCTGGGAGCGTAGGACAGGTGACAGTTTTTGCCCACCCACCCACCCTAGGCTCAGGTTCGAGATGGACTGCTCCCATGAGGAGCAGGGTTGATACTGATTTGCATACAGTGGGCATTTATCTTGAGCGGCTTAGTGTGTGAAAAATGATGGACTGGAATGCGGTGTGAGCAATTGCCAGTGGCTGTGAATAATTCAAGACAAAAAGTGAATAAAAAAGAGTAAAAGAAATTGGCAAAATAAAGTATTGCTTATGTTTATGCAACAAGGACCCCCTGAGTAAATGAATTAGAAAATTCCTAGGTCAGGGAAATAGTACAATTGAAAAGTAACAACCTAGGCAATTTGTAAGATTTAAAAAGAACCTTAATGGTGAACATAAATGAAGGTATAACTACAGCTGTCTAAAAAAACACATAATTTTATTTAACAATTGTCATAAAAAAGAAGGTTCATTCATATAGCAAACAATTGGAATAAAAAATTCACAGTAATTAATCACATAGACATCAATACATAAAAGTAAAACAACAAAGAGAAAGGGTAAGTGGCATAAAAATGGGGTCTCGATTTTTATGCCACTTACCCTTACAAATTGCCTAGGTTGTTACTTTTCAATTGTAAAATAAAGTATTGCACCACTAGGTCCGGCTTGAAGTGCATTTCTTTTTAAGTGGATGTGCACATATAATCAAACAAAATGCTTTACGTCGCAGTGCGAGCGAACCAGTGGCTCAGCGGGCCTGACCCATTGATATGTGCTATATGCTATGGTTGTCGAAAGTCAAATATGAATCTGAGTGGTATTTTGACGAGGAGGACTGACCCAGAGCCCCTTTACATATGGGTGCATGCATACATACATATATATGTATTTTGTATTGAATGATGCTGCTGTGAGTACTAAAACTGCCTCTAGGCTAGACCTAAAAATAAATTCACTCATTAAAAATGTGTCCAGGTAGGTCTGCTATGAACTATGTTTTCGCCAAAGGGTAAGAAAAGAGTGAATGTATTCCGTATTGAATAAATTATATTGTGCAGACACCAGTTCCTCCTCAATCTCACCCCCTCACTCTGCGTTGGTATCACCCGTGGCATTTCCGCCTCGTGCAGTGGAATGCTGTTCTCCTCCCTATTGTTCTGCGCCTTCCTCGTACAGAACAAGTGTTCCGGGCTCACACAATGTGCACTCTGTGCTCCGAAGTGGCACCACAGGCTGGCATTGTTTCCATCTGCCATGACATTAATGCTATTATCTTTAGAAATGGGGCCTCGGTGCCAGGGCGCCGGTGGCTAGTGTAAGGGTTAACCCTCAGGGATGGAGTACACAATACAGTGGTTCGACTGGTTGGCAACGGTGTACACCTGTTTGGTCAGAGTGGAAGCAGAGACTTGACAGGAGCTCATGTGTACCCAAAGACTGCTGGAAAGGTTCATTCTCTGGAGATGCATAGGGGTGTGGAGACTTCGAAGCCCCCCTCCTCTTTGGATAGGAACTGCCTGGGTATAGAAGCAACAAGAGCTTTAATTAGTGGGCTTGTTTGTTGCAATGATTCTTCACGGGACCTCACTTAATGTCTCTTGCAATTGTTTACTTTAGGCAATTTATATTTTCCAAAACTGACACACATTATACCGCTTCTTATTTGCATCTTGGGCCATGCAACTTAGAGGGGAACAGGTCACATGAGGTGAGTAGACGAGGCTGTCTGGCTAACATCACTTGGCCTTTGGACATCAATAATCCTTGAACCGGCCTTGGTACCACTCACATGGCCAGAGATGCCAGGAGATAGGGAACACTCGGCCTTGGTACCACTCACATGGCCAGAGATGGCAAAAGATAGGGAGCACTCAGCCTTGGTAACAACCACATGGCCAGAGATGCCAGGAGATGGGGAGCACTCGGCCTTGGTACCACTCACATGGCCAGAGATGCCAGGAGATAGGGAGCACTCGGCCTTGGTACCACTCACATGGCCAGAGATGCCAGGAGATAGGGAGCACTCGGCCTTGGTACCACTTACATGGCCAGAGATGCCAGGAGATAGGGAGCACTCGGCCTTGGTACCACTTACATGGCCAGGGATGCCAGGAGATAGGAAGCTCAGGATGTAGCGGTGAAAGCCCCATCTCACACCTCAGTATACACTTGGAGGGCGCCATCTAACATTCAGGTGGGATCCAGGAGGGCAGCTGTCAGGGCTTCCTATTCAGAATAGCTTTCATAGCCAAAGGCTCAAGAGAAACTGGAGTGAGGGGGTACCCCTTGAGGAAAAACAGGACAATTAGATATCTCTGGCAAATGGGAGGTACACGACAGAAACAAGCCTTGCTGGAGTTTGGGGGAGGGGGCGGTAACGAAACTCCTATTGGTGAAAGGAAAATAAAATAAAAAAACTCTCAGGTAAAACCTAACTTCAGGCAACCAAAGGCTTTTCAAGTGACAAGACGACTTTTACTCAGTGGCCAGCTTCCCACACACACAACGCCGCATGTGTTGGTATGGGAGCCCCTAATGAACTGACAGATGAATTGAAATGAAGTCACCACCTATTCCACGACCTTGGGCTAGTGCTTCTAGGGCCATTTCATGCATTTAAACACCATGGACCTGAAGGTGTGCTTCAGCCTGGGGATAGTGCTGATGTCTTGAGGTGTTTTCACACCCTTAATGACGTCATCAGTTCAAAGCCTTGGAAAACGACCTGGAAAAAACCTATTTATAGTGGCTTTTAGCTCCTTCTCCCAGCCACCATGTGATATCGTGTGATCATGTACTGGAACCAATATCATGTGGCACACGGTGGCACTGTGTGACTTGGCAGGTATGCCTTTCACAAGAAGCACACCCATACATTAAGTAGTTCCATTAAGTGCCTGGTACTATTATGCAATGTATGTTTTTTAAAGCCCAAAAATATAAAAGTAGTTTTGCTTTTTTAGCCAATGCTTTTTTTTTAGATTGAAGAAGGCCCGACAACCTACTCTACACAACCATAACAAAACAAGCACTAGCATAGCCAAGGTACTATCAACACCAGACTAGTAGGCTTTGCTAATGCTTGTTGTGGTTGCATATGTCCTCTCAAGCGGGACTGTCTGGAGGTTGAGGAGGTTGTAAGGTCTCAGTCCCTGCATGGAACCATATGAGCAGGATCTGAGCAGCTAGTTTTAGTGTGTGTCTTCAGAAGCTAAGACTTGCTTAATGCTGATAAAAATGTACAACCATCGTCGGTTCAGTAAGCTGTTTGGAACTGAACCAGAGGAATGGCTATAAGAAGCTACTTTGGTGTGTTTCCTCCAAAGTAGTGAGAATTCTTTAGATTTCTCTGAGAGCTGTGTTCTAAGATCCCACCAATGGATGTTTCAGATGCTAAAATCTTCCCTTTGAGGTCTCTGAGCCGTATGTGTGTGTGTGTGTGTGTGTATGTTACAGCAGTCACAGCAGTTTATGAGCATGTTTGAAACTGGATGCACTTTCTAGATTTGTACAGCATTTAATACAGCTTATGAAGTGGTCGCACAATATTCATGTACATCTAACTTTGTGAAATGGACATTTATGAGCACAAAACAGATCTCATTTGAAAGATGAGTTCATGCAATCTCACCAGGATAGATGCGTATGCAGGTCTGTAATGCTGTGGGTAGTGGCCAAAAAGAAACAATTAAAAAAGGTGAGTTTTGAAAGTCACTGTTCCACCTATCCATGAAGGTTATGGCTACGTTTTAAATCAGCCTAGGGTTCTAGTGTTGGACTACAGGCCCTCCACAGGCCTAGGCTTCCCAATGGACATTTGAGAGCCTCGCCACCATTTAACAGCGGTATGACTGTCACCTAAGTGCCCACCTCTCACATGCTACCTAAAGATGGTAGACATTTGCTGCTAGGTGTCCTCAGAGATGAGGACTGTACAGATCAATACTATACTAGATCACTAAAATGATTGAACATATCAAATCTATAATATTAAATTACTGAAATTATTTAACATATGATTCCTAAAATACTATATCAGTGAAAATATTAAACGTAACAACCTAACATAGTAGATCATTCCAATTATTTAACATGTCAAACCTATAGTACTAGAGCATTGAAATGATTTCACCAATCAAACCTATATTAGATCCTTGAATTATTTACTGTATCAGACCTATTATACTATATCACTGTTATGATTTAACATATGATACCTATGATACTAGATTACTGAAATGATTTAATGTACCAAACTACAATACTAGATTGCTGAAGTGATTCAACATACAATACCTTAAATTCTAGAGCACTGAAATGATTTCACATATGATACCTATAATACTAGATCATTGAAATGATTTAAAATATGATACCTACAATACTAGATCACTGAAATGATTTAAAGCAAAAACCTTTGCTATTAGATTTGTGAAATAATTTACTGTATGGTACCAATAATTCTTGATCACTGAGATGATTTATAGAATCACATTTATAACCCTAGACTACTAAAGTGATTTAATGCATTCATGTTATATTACTATTGGTACAGCTGATTTTGATGTTATACAATGTACGGTTAAAAATATGAACATTTCTGCACTAAAAAACACTGCACTTGACAAACCTGTATTTTCCTGTGAATGACTAGGCCTGAATTAGGCCTAACTTCCTCCTTGAATTTTTTTAACACAGCCATGAAGAGTTTTTACTTCTCTGTTCACTGCAGGTAACTAACATGGGCATATGTAATGCTCTGTATTGACACGTTGTTCTCGAAGAACTATGGAGGAAATCTTTAGCAACATTCAAGGTCCTTCCTGCTAATAACACTGAATTTCTTCTTATTTTAGACCACCACATCCAATGATGTTTGGTTAGGAGAGGGCACATTAATATTCAGTCAGGAGTTAGTGCTAGAATGGTGACAATAGGTGATGTTATATGATCCTGTATTGTAATTCGTTTAGCATCGCGCACCTTATGCTGACTGAGTGATTTCCATTGACTTCTATTGTGAATTGTCCTATACAATATGGCACTTTTGAAGGTGAGCCAATCTTCTGACTCCCCAACTTTAGAGACTGACCATTGTCAGCTTGTCTCATACTTTGGACTTAGAATATTTTTGCTTTGACTTCATGTCCTGATAAGCCATTTATCAGTTGCATTTAGACAGATAATGTTTTTGAATGAATTCGGACTGAAAAATGTGCTTAGTGGTAATTCAACATATACAGTTTCAAAATGAATGCACAGGTCCAGTATGAGAGTGATCCATGGAAGGTGGGAGGGAGGGGACTCTGGGCCGCTCCTTTAAGTTGCATATCTATGGCTGGTTATAATGTTCTGTGTACTGCTGTTTGTGAATTCATGGGTTCATTTTCAAAGTTTAAAAAGTGCTGTGATATTGTCAGTGATTATAGTTGGCCTGAAAAAGTAATCAGTAAGTCGGTAATTATAGTTGGCCTGAAAAGTAATCAGGCCTTGTGTATTGTAACTAAATCAAGGATTACGGGTGCGTGCAGGGTTAACCTGGCACATAGAGTGACTTTTAAGGCGTCTTGGTCTGAAGGAAACTCACAGCTCTGAGGTTTGTTAATGCAGAAGTCAATAATTACAGCCTGTTCTTGCTTAAGGGAATCGGCTCCCGGAAAATTCTTGCAAGTGAACTCTGACACAGAACAATTCATTGCCACTGGCATCAGGTGAAAAAACACGTGTGTTGCAAAACAACTTGCTACTGTTTGAAAGTTTGTTGTTCTTAATGGAACACTATCCAGAAAATGAAATCATTGGAATGGTGCACCGCAGACACCTGGAAATGTACCAATGATGGTGATGAGAGTCATTCATACAGACTGGGGCCCAGCATATAACTAAAGTGCAGTGTGTTACAGTGATTTTGGTAGAAGTTATTATTATTTTTTTACAGCGCAAGTATGTTCCCAGAGCACATTTTAAATAAGACGTGCAGGAAATAGTGTCAAGAGTTGTATTTCACATATGTTTCATAAAGTTATAGTACACTAAGGGGCATATTCACAAGAACTTACCTCCGAATTATCTCCACCTTAACGCATCAAAAGTGGAGATAGAACTAACACCCCATTCACAAGCTGGTGCAAACAGCAGACATTGTCAATATTCCCGCGATAACTGCCCCAAAACCTAACACCACGGCAGACACCACCAACTTACCCTAATGAGATGAAGAGTAGGCGCTCCCATGCAAAAACACACGAAAAAACAACAATACCAATTTCACAACGAACTCACAGATCCGCGAAGCAAACCAAAAACATGCAATAAGCAGCGGCAGCCGCAGATATTAACACCTGCCTCAAGCAGGTGTAAAGACGGACAACTACCGGCAGTAGGCAACAGAGCCCTGCACACAGCCACACCTGAAGAACAAACAACGCCTTGGAGCTACTCATCATGCCGCTCTGAGCCCCAACAGGGCCACAACACTCACCGCCACCACCCCGGGACCGCAACCACCCCAGGGACCCGGACCTGCACTCCCCCTGACCACCACAGAGGCAGCGCAGAGTAAGAAAGCGGACCTACCGAAAACGCACCACTCTCACAGACCTAACGCCTGAGTAAGTAATTGCCCACTACAGGCTCAAAAGGACAATCATTCTCTGCACCATGACACACATCGCCCACAGGTTGACAGTCCCAACACAGCGGAGAACCAACATCCCTCCGCAGACAAAGCTGCTGGCAGTGCTGCACCAGTTGGCCTCTGGTACCTTCCAACCAACAACCGCCAGAGTCAGAGGAGTCTCACAGATAGCTCAATCAAAGTTCATCACACCTGTCCTGGATGCCATCCTCAGCTTCATACCCCAATACCTTCACTTCCCCAACACTGCGCAGGAACAGCTGGAGACAAAGCAAGTCTTCTATGCCATAGCCGGATTCCCGGCTGTGTTGGGGGCAATTGACTGCACACATGTCCCACTTGTGCTCCCTGCGGGTACTGCACACCACTACTGCAACAGAAAGCACATGCATTCTATCAATGTGCAGGCAATAGTGGACCACCGGGGACTCTTCACCAATGGTGTTGCCAACTACCCAGGCAGTGTGCATGATCATTCCAGGATGGCACATATGGAAATGCACTGCTCGTTGGTAAGTACCACTCCATGGTCATCCAGGGCTACCCATGCATCCAATACAGACATTTCATGACACCACAGCCACACAACAGCTGAATGTGTGGAGATACAGAATGCAGCCATAACACATTTGAGGCACTGCTCTGCCCTCATGACCCTACCCCAGTCTCCCACAGGTCAGCGTCCCGTGGCGGTGGGCCCGTGTCAGCCGCTGTGCATCCGGGGCCACTAGCCCTGTGCGACTCGAGTCATCCCCTTGTAGATCTGACATTGCATATCTGAGTGCCTGATGTCTGTTTGTGTAGTTGCCAGCACCAGCTATTCCCTGAGGGCTGGCTTATGCTCACCCCAAACAGAGCCAGCACAGGAGTCACTGGATTGGTGTACCTGCCATCACATCCTGCCGTAACAAGTATTGACTCTTTGCTATCTGCACTGTCACAGGTGATCAAGGATATGCACTCTGCCCTTGGATGATGACACTCCTCCGAGCCCCGGCCACACCCGCCCAGAGGCAGTGCAATGCGGCCCACATACGCACCAGGGGCATCGTTGAACGCACATTTGGCGTGTGAAAGTCACACTTCAGGTGGCTGCACCGCACAGGTAGGAAGCTCCTGTACAGCCCGGACATCGTGTGCAAGATGATCGTTGCATGTTGTGTGTTGCACAACATCTGTGTTCGCATCAGGGCCCCATGGATCCCAGTTCCAGGGGTACCAGATGATGATGATGGTGATGGGGCAGGTGGGCTACATCCCACTGCAGCTTTAGCAGGAATGGACCATGGGATACCATCATTGACACTCACTTTTCATGAGCACATCACACTGCGACCGTCCATGGCAATCATGCAACAGTAGAAGATGTCCAACTGCACTGCATGTGTGAGTAAAACATATTTGCAGGTTACAGGCTGTTGTTGTACATTGTCATGTGACATTTCCCAGCAATCTCAGATGTGATCTGCCAGGTTGTGCACATATGCAAAACCAGTTGTGTCCTGTGTTCAATTGTGGAGGGGTTGCTGTTTGTAAAGGGATGTGGTCAATATCGAGGTGCACTTCTGCTTATGTGCGTATGCTGCACGGTGGGTGTGTCGCTCCTGCGGCTCTTATTTGTCTGCCACTGGTCTCTTTCATGCCGTGTGCCTGTCGGTTCTGTTCTTCCACGGGGCTTGGATGTTGTGGTGTACATGTTGTCCTCTGCAGTTGGCCAGGGTGCATCCGTGGTACTCTGCTGTTGATATATTTTGTTCTGTGGCATTTTTCGTATGCTGCTCTTGTGCTTTTTCCCGCATTACGCGTGAGCATTGCTGCCCTCGCGCTGGTTGTCACTGTTTTCTTATAGCGCTTTAGCCCATCACAGGTTTTTTTGCGTTGGGGTCTGTGTTTTTATCTCCATCGAGGTGGTTGTATCGCGGGCATTGGGCGCGGTTAAGGCAAGCTATCGCAAGTTACCGCCATGTTGTGAATTCCACATTGTCACAGGGTTGTTTTTCCGCGATAGTTGCGTTACGCTACTCTTGCGGTAGTTATCACACGTTCTTGTGAATATACCCCTAAGTGGGGTGGAAAAAGCTTTGCCTGCACCACTGCAAAACTCTGGAACACCCTTCCAACCTCTCTAAAGAAAGAGACACATTTATTAAAATTCAGGAAGAGTATAAAAATGTGGCTTTTCAGAGCATAGCAGTACTCCTCTATTCTGATTTCCAGTTGTATCTGTGTCAGGTAGTGCCTAGACACCTCAGGGTATTGCTGCGCTTCATAAATTATCCATTCATTCATTCACATTAACAGATTCAAAATGGAAGCTGTTAAATGGTATTGCTTAGGTGATTTTTCCTGCTAACACACATACAATTTATACAAACAAACAATTTAATGACAGAATAACACTTAAAACCCCAAGGTAATGTGCAAATTTTCATTGTGATCTAAAAATGAAATCTTTATGACCATCAACTAAAATGCCATATTTAATCTTTTATTATTTTTTAAAATGCATAATTCAAAAGTTAATAAATCCTCAGTTTAAATTCAAGAACTGAAAGTAGACCCTTTTGCTGCATATAATGCTGTTCTCAGTTTCTGATGTTCTGCTAATTCTTTTGTTTGTTTCATACACCGCACTGATGTAAAAAAAAACATTTTGAAATATTTTAAATAGTATTTTATTGCAATCCTCCGTCAAAATGATCCCAGTCTGTTTTCAGGAAGAACCCCAGATCTGTGCACTTGCGAATTTTGCTTGTTATAAACTGTTTATTATATCAGATGCATTTTATCTGTGGTTCTCATGTAGGTTAGCAAGTAATTAAGGACAGTAATTATTTGTTAATGCCAGAAGCAATGTAGCGTTGTTTTACGTTGGTATGTGAATGGGAGCTAAACTATGCAAATGGGGAATTAATAATGTAGTAAGGTTACGGATATAGATGAATTTGAATATAGGGGCATATTATCAAGAAATGGCGTTAACATTATCGCCGCTTTAGCGGCAGAAAACTGCCTCTAAAGCGGCGATAATGGGCTTTATAATATGTCCTTGTGAATTCCCATTGAAGCCCATGGGCTTCTATGGGAATTATCTACGGCGTATTATCAAGCCCATTATCGTTGCTAAAGTGGCGATAATGTTAACGCTGTGCTTGATAATATGCCCCATACTTTGTTCATTTCTTTCATAATACTTGTGCAATTAAATCTTTTCAGCGTTGGCTGTGTTATTCTTTTGCAAACACACAGAATTAAACTGCCTATATGACTAGATGACAATTGGTGAGGGACAGAATGTGGTTTATTTGTGGATCATAATCCATTTAGTGAGTTGTGTACAGCAATCAGAGGATTTAATACATGGATGAATGTCCATTTATTTCGGTCTAGCCTTTGAGACAGCTTCAGCTAGCTCATCAGATGTTTTATCCATCATGTTCGAACACAATATATATACTTGAAAGGGATTTGGCCTGTTATACTAACAATCACAGTTTGGTTCAGCCCACCACAGCATACAGCTTGGGGCTATGAGCTAGCCCACTTTAGCCACTTGCTCACTTCACTTTAATTGACTGCACAACCCTGTACACGTTGTTCATTTCTACCTAACATAACTCCTTTCTCTTTAGTAACAAAGCTAGTTTCAAGTGTATTTTTTAATTTCATGTATTTTGCTTCTTACCTTTAAATACCGGATATTTATTTTATCTGTACTTATAAAGTGTTTAAGTAACATTGTAGATGTTGGAGATTTGAGTGCTTTATGATATGGTTATTCTTGTCTTCTTTCCAAATAACATTAACAATCCAATGCACACAAAGCATACAATAATAATACAATACAACTGAAAGGCTTGCTATTTAAAAAATTTCAAATGAAAATGGTCACACAAGTGAATGATTTTCAAAAGTTTAATGCAAATTGTGGGAGCATAATTATGTGCCATTTGTTTCTTTTTCTTTTTGTGGCACATACTTGTAAAAAATATTTAAAATGTAACCATCGGACAGCTTGCAAAGGTTAGACCTATTGGCTTTGCTATGCTTGTTATACTTTGGTCTTAGTGCCTTTTAATGTTTAGCTACAACTTTCAACATACAAGGGTATGAGAAAGCGTTGGTGAAAAAATGCTGTTTTAACAAGACTCAAGGCTTTGTGTTGCTTTGTGTTGACATTGCAGAGTTTGGTTGATGAAGAGAGGCAATGGCGTGTTTTTTATGTTTAATATAATTCATTAAAGCAATATTTTCATTTTCTTCGTGTTCCTTGCATTCTAGCAACTGATATCAGATATTATGTTGATTGAAAAGTATGGTAATGGCGAATCCAAGAGTAAACTGTGCCTTAATAGATTTTAACACAAAGACAGCAACTATGGGTGATTTTGTGGCTGTTCCTGAAACATGACAAGGGGGCTGCACCTTTTACAGGTATACAAGTAACAGCACACATTATTACACTGGGCATAGCTGTTGTACCTGTAAAAAGCACATACTAAAACCAAGCACTGGCAATGCCAATAGGTCTGACTTATGACAGCTATTGGTTTTCACAATGATTTGTAACAATGTTGCACAGTGGCTGCTGTGCAGTGTGGCTTAAACTAATAAAAAAGGGGCTCTGACGCAGCCATAGTGCATTTCTATATTATTAGCCATATGTCCTCTCCCAACCATGTCTTTCTCTCTCGCCCTCCTCCCTCCACGTTGCCTCTTTCCCCAAACCATTGCCGGTTTCTTTGAAATAAAATGAGGGAGTGGGTTCGGAACAAGTCAACACAGAGAGAAGAACTAACAAATGGGGAGGAGCTGAGGAAGTACACAGAGAACAGAGAGTTGGTGGTAGGGGCTGGGGAAGCAAGCACACAAACAACAGAGGGTGGGCAAAAGAGGCTGTAGCAGCACACGGCAAATGAATGGTACAAAGGAAGGGAATGCAGGAGGAACACAGAGGAGAAGGAAGTACACAGCGACAGTTGGAAAAAACAAGTCCGGCTCTTAGAGTGCTTATACAAGGGAAACAAGCATTGGTAAAGCCAATAGGACTTGCCACTGCAAGAGCAAATGCTTTTATTTATATATTTTAATTGTGCAGCATGGCTGAATGTTTTTTTTTAAAGCATTGGCCATTTTATAGCACCTATTTCTCTGGAGGAAGAAGAAGGGTGAGCAATACTATGCAGGAGGAATGGGGAAAGCAACACAATGCAGGAAGAAGGATGAGGTGGGGTGTGAGGGATAGTATAAATAGTACAACTCAGAAGGGGATAGGGAAGTACCACAGCATAGGCATTGGAGGGGTCAAATCAGACAGCAGGATGAGTCACGAGGGAGTAAGTGACCTGAGGGACAGCTGGAGTAGGGCAGGATCGGGCATGGAACATGACAGACAGTGGAGACAAGCAATAAAAAAGTCAGCCGGAAGAGGGCGAGGGGCCAAGCAATGTGCAGCTATGGACTGCTTCCACAATACAGAAAAAGAAGCTTTGAAAGCGTGAGCAGTGGAACTTCACTCAGCAAGGAAGCAGCATGTGGGCCATTCTGTGTGGGGAGGGGCAAACTCAAGAAGAGGAAGTCTAGATAAAATGCACTGACCAAAGAGGAAGAAGCAAATGAGAGTGACGATGAAGCCATCCAATAGTAAGCAATGGGCAGGCTCTAAGCCCCCTTTAAGCAAATGTCTTGCAAGCAACAGAGCACATGCTGTCTCAGGCGAGACTTAAACTTGAGCAACTAAAAAAGAGAGCACTGGAAGGACACAGTAATGCTCCATGCTCCACGCTCCACGGAAGAGACAAGCACAAGAAGAGGGAGTACATACACAAAGTAGCCCTGCACCCCCTTCAAACAGTGTCAGCACAAGTATTCATCTCAATGTCAAATAGAGTTTTTAGCAATATTCTTATCATAGGCAAGTGACAGATGTTCAGTTGTTTTCCCAAGAGAAGTCAATGAAGGCTTTTCAAGTTTAAAATGTGTTCTTTATTCAAATTTTTTTATGAAAGGAATAGCCAATGCGTTTCGTCCATTACCAGACTTCTTCAGGGCTGTAAAAATACAAAAAACACAAAAGTGCTATTTACATTAGTGCAGACACACATTTAAAAACATGTTAGAAAAAAACAGATTTATTTATATGTAACAATGTCTGTCCACAATCCCTTTTATACAGTACGCTCATTTCTGGGAAAGCATTCTTGCCAAACAATTTTATGAAAACACAATATTCAGAATCGAACATTGGACCATGAGTATTTAAAAAAAATGTATAAACAGTTATTTTCAAGTGCATATACGTCAAGAGAAAATAACAATTATCTGTTTTGTAACATTGGAAAAAAATATGTTTTTTTATACATGAACAAGGCCTCTTTTATTTCCAAATGTGGTTATCTCTCTGTATAAAAGAAGATATCTTTATTTTCTTTTTGGTAGTCCTAATTCAAAATCTGTACATAATGAATTAAAAGCCAGTCAATCTGTAAATAGAATGAAATCCATAGTTACATACCGATGAGAACTATTATTTACAAAGAGCAGCAGAAAGCAGAGGCATTGTTTCTACACCCTATATTTCTAGGTCCCCGTATGACACTATCATCAGCAAGATAACAGCATGTCTGTAATATAGGACCGTTTCAAAGTTTTAATGCATTATACTACAGCTCATCTTAATGTTTATCATTTGTCATACCTTTAATTCAAACAAAATTTCTTAGTGTTTAGGCATTGACACTTACTTCAAGAAACGCCTATGTACTCTAGCAGCGGTCTAAGTTCAAAAGTGATTTCACAATGCCAATGAAGTGCATATCCTGAATAAGATAAAAGCAATATGTATCAAAATGTAAGACATCTAAGGTTTCTAATATATATTATTCTTAAGTATCAACAGAAGCCATTAGGATACATGAAAAGATATCCATCTCCTACCCCTATCGTCAATTTACATAGTCCTATATCGGCTGTTAGACTAATAGTATGCATAACCGGGCAGTAGTTTCAAAAGTTATCAATTTAATGTTGGCGTAAAGCATGACAAAAAGCGTCATTTATAAAAACCATCTCATAACATTGTAACAAATTTAAGGCGGACATTTTTTATAAAGCACTATTTCTTGTGACATACCATCACCTATGTCAGTTAGAATATTGTTAGAAAATAGATCTCTGTCAAAGGTAAATGTCTTTTACAAGAACAAATAGTCTTGCATTACGTTAACATCTACGTAATTGTAGCCAATGCCGAAAGGTATAAATATAGAGTGGCAGCGGACATCCTTTATGCGAGTACTTTTGTCTAATTGCACTAAAATCTATTTGATTTTACTAAATGGCACTAGATAAGAGTCCGGACTGCCTCCCTTCGTCATGCCCCTTAAATACGACATGCAGCAGTTTTACAACCCGAGACTCCATATCGTACACTTGCTGACAGTGTGGCGGCCATCTTTTAAGATGGCATGACTCCCACAGTCAACAAAGTTCTATTGGCACTCCCATCCAAGTACAGCTTCGTGAGTATGTCTAGAAAATCCGCATCGAAATTCTCAAATACTATATGGTACAATTACAAAGCCAGCAAAGTTACAAAGCAAGGCGCATTATCCCAAGCACATCGTTTCCTCTACTCACCACAAAAGTACGCGGTCTGTCTTGCATGTAGTCATCTGGTTTAGATAAATTGGTAAAGACTGCTCGTTTTTAAAGGATTCGTTAATTGATTAAGCCATCAATTAATTCAAATTGATTGCCCATTAACCTTCACACGTCGCATTCCCAATGACGTATCAGTCAGTTCATAACGGGTACCATCTTTAAAAGATTAAATTTAGCATACTTTCTCCCATTCTCGATGGCGTATAGTAAGTGCCATCTTCAAATGGTTATGTTCTGCTTACTTTCTCATACTCTCGATGGCGTATAATAAGATGCATCGGAGACGCCATCTTTAAACATTAAAGTTTGGCTTATTTTCTCATTCATTTACAGCTAATGACCCTATGTAGCTAATCCCAATTCATGAGCCTAGGCCACATTTTATATATGTTAAGTGCGTCATCCATTGCGGGCGCCATCTATAAGGGAAATTTTATTTAATACCGTATTTACGTGTCTCAATACCAAAATAAGTTTACATTGAAAGATAAGGGTCACAATTCATCAAATGTATATAGCTAATAATTGCTATAACAAAGCTCCACATTCCGTACCACACAGTAGTATATTACATATCATGCCTATATCCTTATACAGAAAAAGGCCCCTTAATATGGTTCAAACATGATGTATGTTGCCTCTTCATTAATAAGCCTTATGGGAGTAATTCTGGCTGGCTTCTCACTGCAATAATCCCATTTCACTCATTATGACACCAAAGGATGACACCATCTTGGACTGAAATATATAACATCAAGTCTCCATAATTACAGCTTTATCATTCCAGCCCTTAGATCAATAAGTGTCACCACTAAAAACACAGGGGATAAGGCTGAAATAACCACTATTATCAAGGGAAAACTGATTTTCATCACCAGAGTGTATATAGATAGACTCTCTATGGGTGGACTTTCTTCGTACTCATCATGATGAGGCTGTGTATCAGTAATAATCCTACAAAAAATGGTGAAATTCATTATTAACGTTTAGCCCAAGGTTTACAGATCTTAGCCTGCAAATCCACCGGGCTTCCATTTGCCTCAGTTGTACTGTCCTGTCGCCACCCCTGGGGTTCAATCCCACACTATCTATGGCATGAAATTTGATTTCACCATTGTGGGGATGACACTCAGCAATGTGTTGTGCCACAGGACTTCTCACATCTCCATGTTTGATACTTCTAACATGTTATTGGATCCTGATTTTTAAACTTCTAATACTACTCCCCACATAGATCTTTTCACAGTGACAAAAGATCAAGTACACTACATATGTCGTGTTACAATTGATGAAAGTCATAATAGAGTAGCTCCTAGGTCCATTGTGTTTAAAATTTTTTGTCTTATTCAGGCCATACCTGCAGACAGAACAGTTACCACACACATAGAAACCCAATGGTTTCTCAGGTCTTACATAACTGGAACAAAGAATGTTCTTTATAGTTGTTCCCTTTTTGTAGAGAACTCTGGGTTTGTTAGGAACAATATCCTGTGGACACGTATCCGATTTTAGTAAATGCCAATTTTTCCTTAATATGTTGTAAATATGGTTACTATACGTTCCATATCTAGTCACAAAGACACATTGATTCTGATAAGTGTTCTCCCTCGTGTGTGATTGTTGCACTTAGGTCTCACTACGTTTCTTTTTCCTGATCTTATTCTTTGCTTTTTGAATGCCGGTATTATCATACCCTCTTGCTTGAAAGTCTCGCTTAGTCTTCTCTATATTTTTCTCGAAATTGTAATCCTTGCTACAATTTCGTCTGACTCGCACCATTTCACCATTAGGTATGGCCGCGATAGTATTTTTGGGGTGACAACTGGCTGCATACAGTACGCTGTTGCAGGATGTCGGTTTCCTGTACATATCACTGTGGACCACATTACCCTTTACATAAAGCCTGGGATCCAAGAACATGATCCCTTGTGTGGAACTGCTGATGGTTAGTTTGATGTTACGATCATTTGTGTTTAGGTAACAGAAATATTCGTTTGGAGCATCAGAGCTACCCTTCCAAATTAAAAAGATGTTGTCGATGTAATGGACATAAAAAGAATGTGGTTCACCCATTTTTCCACGCCACGGCCCCAGGCATGCTCCATCTCATACAAACCCATGAACAGGTTTGCATAGGACGGAGCAAACCTGGAGCCCATGGCAGTTCCCCGTTTTTGAAGGCACCAGTTGTTCTCATGCAAGAAAACATTCTGAGTCAGTATCAATTCTGACAAAGATAGTAACATCTGTGTATGCTCTAAGTGGCAAGCGTTGAGTTTGTAAAGGAAATGTTTCAAAGACTTAAGACCATTTTCCAGCTCTATGCATGTGTACAAACTTTCTACGCCCATAGTTACGAATGAAAAAGTCCCCTCCTCCCACACAGCATCCTCTAAGTTACAGAGGGGCTCTCTACTCTCTTTAAGATAGAAGGTAAGTTCTGTACAAGTGGCTGGAGGAAGGATTCCACATACTCCGCAAGATATTCTGTGGGACCTCCATTCCCAGATATTTGTCACCCAGTGCCTTTGAGAAAGAGGAATCGAAACGCGTCAGGCCAGCATGGTGTTTTGGCTGTGAGGAATATTGAAGGGCTGACACTTCCATACCTGTGAATCAGGCTGCAGCTTGAGGTCAGTGTCGGCGTCCGAGCACATCTCAAGCAGCAGCACTCAAGCAGGAGCATGATATAGGGCGTTGGCTTTACCACAGAGTGTGCACCACCCCGAAGCCTGGGGACCACAGGGGTTTGCATCCAGCACCCTCTGTATGTGGTGCAACCGACAGAGGATTAAGGAAGTGCCAGGACTTCAAGGCTCATTCGTGGGCTGTTTCAGCAGCCCCCTGGCGCGTTTGCAATGGGGGAACTAATTCCCCTTGCATACTGGGGGTCCCTGTGGGCCAACTAGCCCACCTGGAACCTCCAGCATGCGCCAGTGGGCTGCATTGCTTTGCCCCGGGGGCAGCGGTCCCCGGGGCAGTGTGGGGGGATTGGGGACCCCCACACTTCTTTATCAATATGCCCTCGCGATTTGATCCCCCCCGGGGGTTATTTTAAAAAAAACAGACCGGGTTTTTAAAATAAAATGTGCCTTTTTTGTCCTTGTGGGACCACCTGGGTAGGCCTAGGGGGTCATGGTGTGTCTACCCTGACCCCTTTTTTTCTACACGTTTGTTTTTCTGCTTTCTTGTGCCTCGGTCTACCTAGCACAAGATGGATGCCAACACTTCCCGCCCTTAAAAAGACAAAAATGAAGAGCAACAGCATAACAATGATAATCATGTAGAGAGCTTGAGCATTAGGGCGGCTGATATTACAACTTACTTGGACCTACATGATTTAAACACTGGCGAGGCAGAAACTGAGGAAACTGGCTGTGATCCACCCACTCAGACCAGAATCAGGAACATCAACCTGCTACAAAAAGGAGCTGGGGTCAGCCCCTTTAAGAAAAAATCTAAATACATTCCCATGATGCCCAGAGATGCGTTGGACACGTTCCATGATTGTGTGGTGGAAGACATTAAAAAACTAAATAGACAAGTACAGTCCAAAAGAAATAAAGGGAAAAAACATATTGAACAAAGGAAAAGAGACTATGCCAAATTGATGAAAAAGCTGGGTGAGAACAATGAAATCATCATTAAGAAATCGGATAAAGGCGGCAATTTAGTTATCTGGCCCTGAGAAGATTACATCAAGGAGGCAAAACGCCAACTGAACAACATTAATTGTTATGAGTCGTCCAATACCAAAAAGTACAACATTGCCATAGATTCTCTTAAGAAATTGTTGATGAAATTGCGCAGTGATGGCTTGATATCCATTGATGAATTTAAATGTATGCATAATGAAAACCCAATTGTGCCGGATCTTTATTTAATACCTAAAGTGCATAGGTGCGTTTCTCCAGTTCCTGGCAGGCCTATTATTTCTGCTATAGGAAGTGTAGCAGAACAGGTAGGCCAATATGTAGATTTTTTCCTACAGAACTCTGTCAAAACCCTGCCCAGTTACATCAAGGATACTGGTGATTTCCTTGGCAAAGTGAAAAATATACAATGGTCAGGAGAGATGTATCTCATCTCATTAGACATTGAGTCTTTATACACCAGCATTGACCATCAGGCAGGGCTGAAAGCAGTTAAATTCTTTTTGGACCAAAGACCGTGCGAATTCTATCAGCACCATAAAGCCTTGATTAATCTTGTGAGCTGGTGTCTCAATAACAATTTCTTTCTGTTCGGGAAGGAGTTGTTCAAGCAACTAAGGGGCGTGGCAATGGGAGCCTGCTTCTCCCCCAGCTACGCGTGCTTGCACGTTGGCTGGTGGGAGGAGCAGGTCCTCAAAAAGGACTATTCTTCCATCTTTAATACCAACATCAAACACTTCTATAGGTACATTGATGACATTTTCATCGTGTGGCAAGGAAGCAAAGAAAAAGCAATGGAATTTATAGAAAACATCAATGTGAATGATTTAAATCTCCACTTCACCTACCACATAGATGAATCCAGTATAGAGTTTCTGGACGTCAGACTATATGTGGTCAATGGAAGAATAGAAAGTACCTTGTTCAGAAAACCTACTGCAGGTAATGTCACACTCCACGCCTCGAGTGCTCATCCCAGGCACTTGATTGCCAGTATCCCTTATGGGGAATTGTTACGCCTCAAAAGGATATGCAGCACGGACACTGAATACAATGCTTGTGATGCAGAATCCATACTGCACATGAAGGCAAGAGGCTACTCTGACAAGATACTGACAACAGCCCTTGCCAAAACAGCCCTTAGATCAAGAGCTAGTCTACTGCCAGCTTCTAGAGAGGAACAGTCTGTCCCTTATGATTCTTCTGATTCACCAGCCACCTCTGAAACGGATGATTGTAATCAGTGTCCAAGACTGATCACAGCGTACAGTGAGAATGAACGTAAGATCAGATCCATTATCAACAAGAATTGGGCAATAGTATTAACTGATCCCGTTCTAAGAATGAGCCTGCCATCTAGCCCCAGTATCACATTCAGCAGAGGGAGGAACATGGGGGCTATGTTAGATCCAACGAGCCCCGAAATAAGAACCAAACCAAACTGGTTAAAACCAAAATCTAGTTTTTACAAATGTTCCACATGCCGTGCGTGTAAATTTGGGGTGAACAAAACAGAATATCAAACTCCCTTCTGTCCCACACCACATAAAATAATGGGTAACTACAATTGTAAGACCGAATTCGCAGTCTACGTTCTCACGTGTACCTGCGGCTTAAATTACATCGGCAGCACCAAGCTGCAGGTACATGAGAGAATCTTGCAGCATTTACGTGCAATTCTGCATAGTGACCCTAATTATCCTGTGGCACGCCACTTCAAACAGGTACATGGAAACAACCTATCTTGTTTGCAATATTATGTGGTATCCTCCGTCCCAAAACCACGTAGAGGAGGTAACAGAGAGGCTTTACTTAGAAGATTAGAAACCAAGTTCATTCTTAACTTCGATAGTAAATGCCCAAATGGACTGAATAATACTGAAGATATGTATACGTGTCTTTAAATTGATTATTCTGATTGTTCTATCAGACATGGTTAGGCTTACCATCTGTCATAGAATTGTATTGTTGATCCGAATGCAAACATCCTACATCTTGTAGGTTTTTAACCTTGGGTATAGGTAAGAATATTCGGTAGCCTCAGATATATGTTTCATGACAGCTGTCAATTTCTTATCTCACCGATTCACACTAGTACCAAGATATAACATAAGGGGTTGTATACTATCAGTGTGGGAAAAGTGGTAACCCTGGACATGGTTCGTGGTTTTGCAACTGACTCCAACAACTGATGTTACTGCCCATTTTTCTTTTATGTCTTGGCCTGGTTTTGGTTGCAAAATGCATCTTTATTTTGGAATCATTTTATTCTACACAAATTTCTTGCACATGGGAGTTTATGGGGAAAAAAATAAGTATTGCTGGTATGCTCTATATTCTTTTTGCACATTCTTTTTAATCAGAGTCACGAATGAAGTAAGTAGCTGTCTGCATTTATGCAGTTATGATCAACAAATTGTATTGTACATAACAGTTTATACATGGATTTATCCAGGAATTTACATTTGTCAAACAGACTTTCAATGAAATAGATTGTATATAATGAAGCAATCTGTAAATATATATTTTTTTTTGAGAGGAAGAAAATATTTTTTACGATATTTGGCAACAATCAATGTTTCCATTTTAGATTAATTCAAACAATGGGATCAATATCGTTTGCATGGGTAACATTTCAAATGTTAAAATGTATATGTAACATTGGAAAAACCAAACCCATAGGAGAAAGTCGCCTAGTCTGTTTGTTATGTCTATAGCCAAATTACCGATCACGTGACCTGAGTAGGAAGGGCATAACATTTAAATGGCTTCAACCTGTTACAGCCTGTATGTGATCAAGGGCGTCCGCGCCCGAAACGCGTCATCTGTTGTTTGCTGCTGAGGTTGGAATAAAATAACATCTTGCCTACAAAGAAGTGGTTCACTTCTCCTTCTTCGCCGCCGAGGCTTTGGTGGAAGTGGTTGGAGTTTTGCCTGTGATATATATATATATATATATATATATATATATATATATATATATATATATATATACCGTTCATTCCGCACCCGCCACGAAGAGTGCAAAGAGCAGTTTGGTGGAAACTGGAGCCTCGTAGTAAAACTGCATATGCTCAGCACCGCCACTGCACCAGCCGGTGTTTGGAGCCGTAAAGGGAATCATACAGATTCACTGGATGCTGGATATACACCGCTCCTGTCTTCAACAACCCGGATGGTCGGTGGCAGGCGAGGGGGTGCTCAGATGGGGTCAACTAACAGCGGCACAGGACCTGAAGGAGAAATGCATCACGCAATTAATTAAAGACAGCATGCAAGTTCCACAAGACACTGCGGCAACAGCACTGCCCATTGAGGGGCGTGTCATCTCATTAAAAGTGGACTCACAGCTGCGGCACAATAGCCAAGTTCGTCTATCCCTGAGGAAGAAGGCACGGACCTTTGAAACGCGTCGGATAGTAGCAAGAAAGCACCAAGACGAACCCTCAGCCTTTTGAATTTTCTTGAGGCTTTTCATGGACCTGATTGCTATCAAGCACGCTGCTGTTAATAAACGCCGTTTGAAATAACCCCCGCGAGTGTGGTGTGTTCAAGTAACATGGGAGCTACAATATATATATATATATATATATATATATATATATATATATATATATATATATATATATATATATATATATATACTTCTGGAGGAGATCCGCAACATTCTATTAGGAATAACTTTGGCGTCGGTTGAGGAATTTTGGTGTACTTTTCCAAAATTTTGGCCAGCTCCACTCTGCTCCTTCCCTGAAAGTTTCGGGGGGATTCGTGAAGTTGGGACTGAGAAAAAAGGGGGGTCCCAAACGTGTTTTCCCCATGTTAATTAGGACGGTCTGACAAGTCTACAGCCCGAACCGCTGAACGGAATTACACCAAACTTGGTAAAATTGTAGGGACTGGTACGCAGATGTGCCTTTGCTATGTTTGGTGAAAATGGCTCCAGTGGTTTTTTATAAAAATCATCTTCAAAAACACATATATATCTATAGGCGCGCTCCAAGCGCTCACCGGGTACGCGTACCAGGGAGCGCACCCGGCGCGCTACAGGAGTGCGCGAGCTGTAAGCTGATTGGCTGTTGTGTGTCTGTCAACATTTTTAACAGTCCGGAGAGTCTGCCATCTTGTGTCTCAGTAGAATCGAGACACAACAGGTGAAAATTAAAAGGGGGAAATGTGTAAAAGGGGGCAGGGTACACACCCCCTGACCCCCTAGGTTTTCTGAGGGGGGCCTAGAAGGACCCTGAAGGGCAAAAAACGTTTTTTTTAAAAAATAAATTTCACGGGGTAAGCGCTGGATGCATTCCCATGTACGCTCTCCGGTAAAACAGTGAAAGAAAATAGTTTTAAATAAGAATTTGGATTGCTTAGAGGTAGGGTAGCTCTAAAAAGAGCTATTGTATTATGTGGGTGATTTAAGTACCTATAAGTAGGTACTGATGCAGAGTCTAAAATTCAAGAGCAGAACTCTGTTCTCATCTGAGAAATGTCTCCTCTGTAGATATCTTGCATGTTGTAAAGCAAGTTATTGTGGTATATTCAACTCCCTACCCTTACTCCTCTTACTCCACTTCAGTAACTCCTTCTCTCAATCCCTCTGTCCTGTAACTTACTCACTCACCTTCTCTCACTCTCTCTCTGTTACCCTCATTTTCTCTGTCCCCTTAGTCTCTCACTCCTCTTTTGTCACGCTCACTTCTTATAACTGAGCCATACTCCCACACTCACCTTCTTTCAGTCCTTCTCCTTTACTTTCTTTCCTCTCTCTTCCCTTCCTTCACTCCTTCACTGTTTTCCCTTCCCTTACTCTCCTTACTCTACTTCACTAATTCCTTCTCTTACACCCTCTGTCCTCTTACTTCTACACTCCCCTTCCCTCATTCTCTCTCTGTTTGCCTCATTCTCTCTGTCCCTTTAGTCTCTCACTCCTCTTCTGTCACGCTCACTCCCTATAACTCAGCCATACTCCCACAGTCACCTTCTTTCAAACATTTTCCTTTACTTCCCTTCCTCTCTCTTCCCTTCCTTCGCTCCTTCACTGTTTTCACTTCCCTTACTCTCCTTACTTCACTTCACTAATTCCTTTTATTACTCCCTCTGTCCTCTTACTTCTACACTCCCCTTCCCTCATTCTCTCTCTGTTTGCCTCCTTCTCTCCGTCCCTTTAGTCTCTCACTCCTCTTCTGTCACGCTCACTCCCTATAACTCAGCCATACTCCCAGTCACCTTCTTTCGAACCTTCTCCTTTACTTCCCTTCCTCTCTCTTCCCTTCCTTCGCTCCTTCACTGTTTTCCCTTCCCTTACTCTCCTTACTCCAATTCACTAATTCCTTCTCTTACTCCCTCTGTCCTCTTACTTCTACACTCCCCTTCCCTCATTCTCTCTCTGTTAGCCTCATTCTCTCTGACCCCTTAGTCTGTCACTCCTCTTCTATCACGCTCACTCCCTACTACACAGCCACACTCCCTCACTTATGTTTCTTTCCTCCCTCACTCAGTCCTCTACTCTCACTTTTTCTTTCACTTTCTCTGTCTCTTCACTCCCTTACTCACCTTGTCTCACACTCACTTGCCTTTATCCAGTCTGTATCGCCACTCTTTCCTCAACATCACTGCTCTTTTCTTACCCTCCCACACCCCCGTTCCTTTACTACATTTAGTTCACTTATCCTCATTCCCCATGTTCACTCTCCTTCTCCTCACTCACCTCCCACACTCACCTTCTTTCAGTCCCCCTACTTCACTTCCCTTCCCCTCTCGTCCCTTTCTTTGCTTTCTCACTCATTTTCCTTTCCTCTCTCACTGCACTCCACTTCAGTTACTCTTTTTGATTTTTTTAAGAATACAGCTCTTTTTTGAGAATTGGAGGTAGTTCTAAAAATAACTTTTTTTTTCTTCTTTTTTCGTTTTTTTAACAACAAAAACAAAAACAGGGAATGTCAAACTGCTCAACAGGAGCAAAAAAAAAAGAGTCAAAATTATAGCTTGGGACGGCACCTGTGGTTTTCTCTTGTTCGGACAATGTTCATAATACTTTGTTCACCGTAACAAAGTAGTTCATCACAGTCTTTACATTTGATGGGGATTCCATCAAAAACAGGCTGAATATTAGGAATCAGCTGTTCAGGTCGCCCCCTCACCGATGATGCAGTTGGTCCTCCAGTCAAAGTCGAACCACGTTCCCTTGGAGCATCTCGTGCCAGAGCTCTGACATTCTCACGGGCATAATTCTGGGGGTGCCTCCTCTGAACGTGCCGAATCATGGTCGAATTTCCGAAACTGTATTTCCTTGTCGGGTCACCCGTGAAAGGACAGTATTGCAAATTTTGCACTCCACCTTAGGAGCATTCACTTTTTTTTATCTGCTGGTATTTTGAAAAACTTCCAAATTAAGTGCTCCTTTACCCTGGGCTGAGGAGCCTCTTCTTCTATGAACCCATTTGAGTCCTCACTGCTACTGGTGGGTCTAGCAACCATTATAATCCCAAAAAGGTTGAGCAGAAACAAACAGGTCTTGCATTCACAAAAGTGAAAGAAGAAGTGAAGGAAATGGGTGAGGTTTTCATTCTTTGTAAAAAAAACTGTTAGCAACCAATGAAAAGTGCTAATTTAAGGTCACATGACTTGACGCGCTTATGCTACGCGCACCGAAGCGCTTCCGGGGGCGCTTACGATGCACGAACATAGGCGCTTACGGGGCACGAACGTGGGCGCTTCCGTGGGCGCTTACGCGGCGTGTCTAAGTGACGTTTTGCTAGCTTTACGGAAATGCAAAATCATATCTATTCTGAAAATCAAAAATACTACTTTTATAAGTCTAGTACTGAATGTCTTGCATTATTATTTAGTTTTCATACATATTTTTTTTTACGAATGCAGAATGGCGCTCTCGCTGCGCTCTCTGATGAGCTTACCGGTGCGCGCACCCTGAGCGCCCCAGGAAATAATGAGTAAACAAATAAATAAATACATTGCAAAAATATTTTTTATCAATATATTAATAATAATTCATAGTTATACAAAACAGCTAATAAAAAAAACCACTAAAAATCGTAAGTTACAAACTCGATATACAAAGGAATTAGCTTTTAAAAAACCTTTGAAATTCACTGAAAAAAACAGTTTTCACAATCGTTATAGTTAGGAATTAGCATTTAAAAAACCTTTGAAATTCACTTTAAAAAAACATAGGTTTCACAATTGTTATAGTTAGGAATTAGTATTTAAAAAACCTTTGAAATTCACAGAAAAAAACATAGGTTTCACACCAGTTATAGTTAGCTGAACATTTTACTCATACAAAACCATTGAAATTCCCACGTTATAGTTAGTTGGACTCACTATAACTCGTGCGCCCGCAATCCACTGCTGATGATAATGTCACATATTACATCATTCATGACATGGTCAGTGACATCACTGATGACATCACTGATGACATCTCAAATGACATCACTGATGACATCATTCATGTGATAATACGATGCACCTCCTCACACTCTAATATAACCTTTGATACACCCAGTGTTAAATACAGACTACCATTCTTGAAACCATTGACACACCAATATCAGTTACTACATACGCACTCACTGATTCCTAAGACAACACACACATCCACTCATTCACCCATACAATCACTCATACATACAGTCACTCATCAATACAACACTATCATATGCACTCATACACCTATACAGACACTCACACACTGCCACTCATCCACGGAGTTACTCACACACCCAGTCAGTTATACAAAGAATCAAACAAACTCCGAATTCCTCATCTACACAGTTATACACACTAAACCTTACTTATTCAAACATAAACTAACACATAGTTACTCTCTTTTACAATCACTGATACAAGTACACATTGATCCATACAGCCACTTACGCAATCACAGGCTCCCATGTATAGTCATTTACATATGCCAACTCTCCCAAGCACTATGTTTTACATATGTACTTACTTGGACATGTAGCACTGAGATATCCATTCACTCACCAACACACCCATGCACACAGTCAACCGCCCATACAGCTGTTTCCACATGCACTCTTGAACTCATACACCAAGTGAATCAACTGCTCACACATCTATGCACAGAGTCACACACCTCCCAGGCACCCGCACACACACTCAGCATCACATACAAGTACTTGGGCAACCAATCAATAACCCATACAGCCACTCATATAGCTACTGATCAACACATGCAACAACTTACACAACAAAAGACATAATAATGCACACATTCAGACAGTTTAGTCACTAACCCATGCATTCAGTAAGACACATTTAATCACTCAGTCATACAGTCAGTCACGCACCTTCTAAATCCTTCATCCAGACACTTATACATCCACTCATTCTTCAATATGTAAAACATATTTAAACTTTACAGAAACACACAGACACTGGATGATGTCATCAGTGATGTCATCAGTGATGTCATTTGAGATGTCATCAGTGATGTCATCGGTGATGTCACTGGCCATGTCATGAATGATGTAATATGTGACATCATCAGCTGTGGATTGCGGGCGCGCGAGTTATAGTGAGTCCAACTAACTATAACATGGGAATTTCAATGGTATTGTATGAGTAAAATGTTCAGCTAACTATAACTGGTGTGAAACCTATGTTTTTTTCTGTGAATTTCAAAGGTTTTTTAAATGCTAATCCCTAACTATGACGATTGTGAAACCTATGTTTTTTTTAGTGAATTTCAAATGTTTTTTAAATGCTAATTCCTAACTATAACGATTGTGAAACCTCTGTTTTTTTCAGTGAATATATATATATATTCACTGAAAAAACCATAGGTTATAGACCATATATAGTTAGGAATTAGCATTTACAAAACCATATTTTACTCACACAAAACCATTGAAATTTTATATATTGTTAGTTGCCCTAACTATATATCGCGCACCCGCAATCCACTGCTGATGATGTCACATATTACATCATTCATGACATGGTCATGGTTTTTTAAAAGCTAATATCTGTAGCTGTAAAATGTCTTTTTCTTTAAATCCCAAATTATATTTTATATGTTTATGATTAATTTTTTTAAAAATATTTTTTGGGTTCGCTCCTGGTTCGCGAACCGGGAAGCTTTCCGTTAGCTCAATTTGATGCCGCGACCCGGTCCGCTAACCGGTAAACGTTCCGTTTGCGCAACTACCGCATCAGAAATCAACATCGTGATGCGTCGCGGAAGTGCGACATATCACGTTGTCGCGTAATGCGTCTTATGACGCGCCGCGTTAGCGCTCCCGGAAGTGCTCCGGACCGCGAACCGGAAGCGATCCGGGGCACGGCGCGCAGCGCGTAACGTGAGCGGAACAGGTCATGTGACTTGTTTATAAAACTTTTCATTGGTTCATTTCACTTTTGGTTTCCTAATGATGTAAGACTAGGTCATGTGACCTAAAAATAACACTTTTCATTGGTTTAGAACTATTTTTTTCCCAAATGATGAAAGCCCCCACCTTTTTTCTCACTCTGACTTTCAACTTTGAGAAAGGAAGACCTATTTTGCTCTGTGAAAAAAATGGCTTCAGTAGTAGCTTCAGCTGCTGGACCCCCACCACCACCACCACCACCTCCTTATAAGAAGAGTGGACCACCTCCACAGTTCCTTGGAAACCCAGAGGAGGAAGAGGATCCAGAAGAGGGAGAGGAAGAAGAGGCACCACGATTTGTCAAAGAGTTACCCCGGGTATCTCATCACAAAAATAGTTTTATCTGGCAGTTTTTTTCTATTCCACCAGGAGAGAAAAAAGTTAATGCACGCTATGCTACGTGCCTTATATGCCAAGATAAATTATCCAGGGGCACTGAAAAAAAGTACAGCTATGGAAACTACACGATGCACCGACATATGCAGAGGTGGCATCCATTAAATTATAGCCGGGCAGAGATGCGTGACCTACAAGAGAACCCCCCAACTTCGGTGGCCAGAACATCTGCTGATATTTCTCTCACAGTTGCAGAGGCAAGCGAAACAGTGCCAAATATTCAAAAAAAAATTGTCCATATGAAGCTTACTTGCTTATATTGTGGCACTTTAATTTCATGCGCAAATATGAGTGTGAAATTAATTAATTTAGCATTTGAGAAACACCGATGCTCTAAACGCCCCAAGCAATAATTTTTTTTTTTGCTCCTGTTGAGCCCTTTTCAATGCCTCTTTTTGTTCTTTCGCTTTGAAAAAAACCAAAAAAAACAAAAAAGTGTTCAAAAAATACAAAAAAACAAATAATGTTCAAAAAAGAAAAAAAATATATAAAACAACAAAAACATAAAAAAAAGTTCTTTTCAGAACTACCTCCCCTTTTTACAAAAATTGCTAGAAAGTGTAACACTCTGGCAAGCTGTTTTTTTTATAGTTCGCTTTCCGGTTCGCTCGCCGGTTCGCGAACCGGGAGCTAACCCCAATTTAAAAAAAAAAAAATAAAGGAGTAAGTACAAGGGAAGAAAACAGAGAGTAATGTTAAAAGAAAGACAGCTATAGGGACTAAACCAGAAATGGTGTTTAATAGATTTATTTACCTAAGAAAAGAAGGAAGAGGATATAATTGTGGAAAACAAAATACATAAGGAAGTGGAAGAATCAAGCATTGAAAATGCAATAGGTTTCACAATAGAAGAGTTTGTTGTTTTGGTTTTGCAAATGGATGAGTGGCGTTGTGTGAATGAGAGGCATTGCGTGGATAATTGGCGTTGTGTGGATTATTGGTGTTGCGTGGATGAGTGGCATTGCGTGGATTAGTGGCATTGCGTGGATGAATTGCGTGTGTGAATGGCGTAGTGTGTGTGAGTGACGTGTGTGTGACTGGCGTTGTGTGTGTGAGTGGCGTTGCGTGTGTGAATGGCGTTGCGTGTGTGAATGGCGTTGCGTGTGTGAGTGACGTTACTGTGAGGGGGGAGGAGAAATGCACACGGCAGACAGGGGAGGGGACGGAGCGGGGACAGTAGAACTTCACTTCAAAGGTGTGGGAGGAGTACGCCTGAGGAAACAGACGGCGATTTGGTAATGTGCACACGCATTTTAGGTCAATGCACTTGTGTATTGAACCAAAACCCACGGGCACAGCTCCAAATTTGCACATTTAAATAATCTTTGTTTAAAGCTCTATAGTCTGAAGCCCTATAGTAGGTGAATGTGATTGAAATGTAACGAAAAGAGTAGAAAACATTTACCTTATAATTCTTGTTAACTTTTTCAATTCTTTTTTCATACTTTCAATCTGTGAAAGAGAGAACAAACATTTCAAAAATATTAAAACATGTATTTAAAAATTAGAAAAGACAAGGGAAAAGGTTCAAGAACAAACAGTTTTTCAACAACTTTGACATTTACAGAAGCCTCTGCTTCTCTACGTCCCCTACACAGTCCTAAAGATATATATTTTAAACAAACAGTATCTTGATGCTGATGAAGTGAGGCCTATTTTGGAACATGGTGCATCTTTTGCACTGCTGATGTCTCACAATAGTGATGCAATGGCAGCGCAAAAGAGATGTAAAGCCATCATAAAATTGTCTCTAACATTTTAAATGATTGTTTCAGGATGCAAATAAGATGTGTCCTTTCCAGAGGTTTGTTTGAGGTGAGGCCTATTCAGGTTTAAAAAAAACAGTACCCAGAAGTGCAGCACTGTATGCATTAACTTTGACACTTACAGAAGCCTCAGTTTCTCCATATCTACCTCACATTTCTAAATGTATATCATAAGTACAAAAAGTAGAGAATTAATTATACATGTTAAATGGTTTATTTTTGCTGTTCTCAGAATGTATCAAATTTCACTAGAATCAGTGACTTGAAGGTATTCATCATGTAACAGCGGGGAAAAAAAACACAATCAAAATGATTGTGTTTAAAAAACCCACACAACATAAGAAATCTGAATTCAAAACTCCTTAAAATTAACTTACTTTCCATGACGTCGAAGGATGTCCTATAAATAGCTTACACTCTGTTGTGCTATTAATACTTTCAGCCCGCCACTTTCTGAAAGAAAACCTCCATCGTTTTGAAAAATATGTTACATACGATAAAAGACTTCTCACATTCTACCACATGTTTCCACATGGCCAAATCATGTTAGAGCGATTTACAACTCTTGGAATTCTTGTAAGCAAATCCCGTCATTTTCTATTTTCGCAACTTTCAGAAAGAAAACGTTTAAGATTACTTTCACAATCCTGGACTACTAATATCTTACTCTTCTTGCTCACTCATGTTCTACTTTTCCTATCACACTGATACTGCTTACTATGAAGCAGACTTACTTGCATCAGGTTTATATAGTTGGATTTTTAAAATGACATTATAATCACAATTTTGGACCAATAATCTAGACAGCCTTGCAGACTTACATTCCCTCTACTCCATGAACCTCTTGAAATTCCTCAGAGCACATCCCGAGATTCTTTCCCTAAAATTTTGGTTTTAAAAACACCAGGTAAGAATTTTTAAGGTCATACGGCAATTTTTTTTTGAAAGTTATAACAGAATCGTTGCAGAATGACCAGCCGTTTCTAGACTTTAAATAAGCTGTGTAATGTCCTGATGTTGTTGAAGGACCTTCATGATAGATAATTGCTGCAGTTACAAAAGTCCTTCCTGATATTGACAACTGCGAAGCAACAAATTTTTTTATTAAAGTTGTCAATTTTGTTCCATCAGGCCTACATCGTTGGAACATTAAAATGACATACTGGCCATATCTTGGTATAAATAATGTTGACATCATTTCAGATTTACATTGGCTACACTCCATGTTGTGATCAGCTGCTTTTACTAGCTTATTAAAGGACACTGATTTACTGTCTGGCAAAGTTAAATATATAAATCTTTCTGAGTCTACACTAGTAGTACTTGATACCCTACAGTTCTCGCAGTCATGCTGCCATTGATAAGAAAGCCCAAACAGGTGATCTACATCTACACCCTCATCTTGCAATACATCAAGCATATATATTAAAAACTCCTGACAATCCTGCTGAATATTTTCAGAAAAGTCTGTTTGACCTGAACATTCGTCTAACAGATAACGAACTTCAGACACACTTTCTACTTTTGTTCTATCAGTGCTACATTTCTCTAACACAGAATTCAACAAACAGCATAAACTTTGTTCCGAATTGATCACAATCTGTTCTTTTAAAGTATCTAGTGAAAAGACAACATTAACAACTACATTAGCATAGCAGTTGCCACCAGAACTGTTTTCAAATTGAAAACCGACAACATCTTCAACAGAATCCGTTATCTTTCTGCTTACAATTTTCGGTTCATCGACTTTTGGTCTTTTTCCTACAACCTCCCTACTATTACTGATATTTCTTCGTTTCCGGCCTACCACACGTTTCTCAAACAAAGGATATTGAGGCAAATGTGGCGCATAGTCTCTTCTTAACCTATTGTATTCCTTAACACAATCTAGGTCCGCACAAATGTTTGTGACATCACAGTCAATCAAGTACAATCCCGATAAAGTTCTAACTCGTGACAATGCCACATATGCCATACCCTCCTTGAACACAGAACTGCCAATATTCACCAAAGCAGTGTCTACACTTAAACCTTGCGATTTATGGATTGTCACCGCATATGCCAAGCAAACAGGAAACTGCTTACGGCGAACATATAAGTCTTTAACAAGCAAAAACCTAGCAGAACAACGACCAATTAGCTGTACTTCCTCAATGCCATCAAATTGAATTTTTAAAAATTCAATTCCATCTCTACTTCTGTATTTCTCAAAATCAACAACATTACCCATTGATCCATTTACCAGACCTCTTTCAACATGTAAATTCCTTCTCAAAATGATTCGGCAATTTAAACACACATTCAAAGTCTTTTCAAACCCCGCTGTTTTAGATATTGTCTTCTCTAATGAATCCAATTTTGATTTCAAATTCTCAGACAAAATAATTGTTGATCCCATATGCTCTATTCTGTCAATAGCTTCCAGTTTCACAATCTCTTGCCTTTCTAAATGCAACATTTTGTTGTTGAAGATGGCACATTCTGCAAGAGTTGGCATCAAACATATTCCGGATTTCTTCTCAGTAATTTTCTGGAAAATATTCTCAGGCACAACGTCTTGTTCTGGATATAAATTTGACAGTAATCGTGCATGTAAAGCTTCTTTCCCATGCTCGGTCACTTTTCCAATTCTAATATCTTGTAGAATTTTCTTGTAATCTTCATCCTTTGCCTGACGCATATTTTCATGCAGTTCAGCATAATTGAAGTTTAACCATATATTGACGTTGCCAATGCTCCCTAGGCACTTCCTGGTATCTTCATGCGTGAGTATTTTGAACACAGGTTGTCCTTTTACTGGTGTCAGCTGCAGAAGATCTCCGAAAACAATGATGTGTTTGCCACCAAATAACACATCATACTCAGTTTTAAGAACGTCTTGCATTCTCAAATGCACAAAGGCAAGCATGACATTGGAAACCATGCTTACTTCGTCAATGATAAGAAGTTTCATTTTCCTCAAGATTCTTGAAACTTCACAACAAGCATCTCCAGATAACTTGTGGTATTGTAATTTGTTGTCATGCTCCACTGGCAGCATCAGTAGACGATGCAAAGTAATACCTTTAATGTTATGTGCTGCCAGTCCAGTTGGAGCGGTAACAACACAAGACAGCGATGACTCAGTCCTTTCCTGCAAATAATAAGAAATTGCTTTACTGAGGAAACTTTTTCCAGTTCCCGCTTCTCCACTCACGTACAGTCGGACAGGCTTCAACGACGTACATTAGCACTCTTTCTTCTCATGACTTAATCCATGATCAATTTGCTTGGTAACTTCGTCATATATTTTCCTCTGCTCAACGTTGAGTTGTTTTTCCAAGTCTTCTAAGTTAACCGCATCCTCCTGAGCATGTGCCATGGCTCTTTCCACTTCATTCATAGCAGTGGCAGCTTCATTTTCGATAATAGGTCCTCCTAGTGGATCCTGACTCAATGAAACAGAACTCTGACTGTCCTGAGAACTGTCTCTGGCAATCTCGGCTGCAATCGTTGCTTCCTGCTCAATTTCCAAAGTCAACATTTCTTGATATTTGGGAAAAGCAGGACATTCTATGGTCTCCTTGGCGGCAGTGAAAGAGTCTTCGTAACAGAGGAAATCTCCAAGCAGTTCCTCTTCTGCACGCCAAGGCTTGAAAAGTTGCAAAAGTGCTAAATAGAAAAACTCCTTTTTTTCTGGAGATTCGCCACTCAATTTTCGATGGTTTACCAATTGGCATTTTCTTTGCTTGACCAGACATCCCTCACTTCCAATTACAGCATACACTCCTTTCTCAATATCTTCTTTGATGTTCCTCTTGAATATGTAATTTTGTAGAACCTCATACAAACAAACATTCTCAAGGTGACTGCTTCGATTTGGATAATATGTATCCAACATGTTGGTCTTCAAAATGTCGGTACTGTTTGGCTCCTTTTCCGCCAAATACTCAATTTCCCGCACAGGTTTCAGAACTCGATTACGCGTTGCAGCAAGACCAAGACTCGCCCAAACGATACTCCTGGATTTGGCATAAAGACTTGCTGAAGACAACCGGTCAGAACATTCGTAAGCTCCAATTTCTCGATGCGACAACATCTTCAGACTGAAACTGTACAACTTCTTACTGAGGCTCTTTTCATGGGAAATGTCCTCCAACATATCCTTCAATTCTGTCTTTTCTTTTTTGGTGATGTAAGATGTCACATACCGAGCCACAGCCATACAGTTGTCAGCCACAAACTGTATATCCATGTTAGCATTCCACATGGACAAAATCACTGGGTTGTAGTCGTTGATGTACTTGGACTCTTCGTTCCTTTTCAAATTGTATGTATTTTTGGGTGATTTCCTCGTCACATTATGTCGCAGAGAAGACATCAAACTGTTCACTCTTCCTTTAGAAATCACCGGTCGTGGAAAGTTGAAACGACATTTGGTGTAGAACTTGTCCTTGTTTCTGAATTTACGACAACAGTACTTTCCACAACGATGGCTTTGGAAACGTAGAACTTGTTCTCTTAGGCTTTTCTTCTCCGTTGCATTTGGAACAGCACACGTAGAATACTGTTCTATGAAACTCATCACTAAGTCATCCGGATCTGTTCCAAATTTAGGTGCATCCTTGATCCACAGCAGCATATGTATATGAGGAGCACCTCTTGCTTGGTACTCCTTTCTCCAGAAGAAATCCAACACCTCTCCAAGAGGTGGATTCTTCTTATTCATGATGAAAGACATCATAGCTTCAAATCTATGATTGTAGTACCTGCATACATTCACTGGATCCAAAGAACACAGTTCTCCTGGTGTCTTGAATTCAATGTTTTCAATGTTTCCATTTGCCTCTCGTAGAAATTCAAGTAAGTCTTCCCAGCCATACTCGGCACAGCTCAGAGTGAGGAACCATGTTGGAGTTCCTAAGTTCCTCAGCATACATTTTAAATCACCATGACGACGGTACCAGTACTCATTAGTACCACGCTGACACGCCATGAGATTAATTAGGTGAGAATCCAAAATACTGTCTTGGACATTGACTTTATGCATAAAGTCACTTGCCGAGATGTTTCGCATCTGTATACCACTTTTCAAGATGTGGTTCACTGCATATGACAGTCCAGACAGATCGCTTTCAAACAGGAGATGAAACAAATAGGGAATGCATTGACGAAACCTAGGATCTTCTGCATACAATCGTAAAGTCCAGTATTCAGAAGCAGGAATTTGATGAGGTCGCTCATCATATCTTCCTCCTTGACCTGTTGGAAATAGCTGTGGGAAACACCGAGCTTCCAAACTTTCCTCCCAAACACTAATGGGACTCCCTTTGGCTTGTTTCATTTGAAACAACTCAATAGCATTCCCCATTACTTCCTTGGAATGCAAAGGATGAACACTATAATGTTCATATATTTCTTCACTTTTAGAGGCTTCTACTTTCTCAATTTGGCCAGCACACAAATCGCTATCCTCTTCATCACTTACTTCCTCTTCTGCAACATATACAATCTTATAGTACTTATTTTTTTTTTCAAATACAATGTTGCCTTTTTGACTTTCCTAACATCCACTAAATCTTGCCATATTTTCTTATTCTTTGTCGGAACCCCATTAACTAAGATAACCAGAGGTTCCTCTTCCACTTTTTCTACTCCAATTGTGTTAATGTTTTTGTTCAAATCTAGAGGCAAATAAACAACTCTTCCCTTTAATCCTCTCTGTAAATCTGATGGAGGCAACTTCCCTGTCTTTGGCTCCATTCTTACAATAGACTGAAAGGGATGGATACTTTGAATCAAAATAGATTCATAAGTATTTAAATCCTTCAATTCAGAAGGAATCTCAACCAATTCCAGATTATTATGAACCGCCCTAGCAGGCATGTGGTTTTGGTTTAATTTGTTAAAACAATAAGTACACACACGTTGATCCGATCCCAATTCAAAACAATTTTCTACCATCAAGTATGTTGTGAAATCCTTCCATTCACTATTATTTTCCCTTTCACTTTTTGCATATAAATCCACTAACTTAGTCTGATTCTTATAATAAGTGCGTCGACAACACACACAAGTGAAATTAGGCCTCTCACTTGATTTCACCTGAAACGTGGCAATTTCCTTCTGAAAATTATCTGTACTGGAAACCTGTACATAATCTTCAACATTTCCCTCTATTTCTGGGTCAATTTGAACATTCTCATCTTTACTTCCAAAGTAACAAAACTCAATTTCTTCACAAATATTCTTGACATCTATTTCAGAACCATGCAAAAGAGCAGCACATAATTGTTTATGCATAATTGCTGGACTCTTAGCATAATACAACATTCTGACTAATTTCCTCACTTTATTATGATGCACTGCTAGCATCCTGAAATGATGAAAAACACTCTGGCATACTCTCCTGGAAAGACAAGCCAGTGAATGACCACGCAAACCTGTCACTTGTCTCACTCAAGGATCTAATTCTTGCAACAACTTCATTTTCTGCTTCAAACTTTTCTTATTAAATGTCCGTACAAAATCACAAAGCAAATTGATGGAATCCTGTCGCAGACTGCAAATAGAACTACACTTCCAAATGTACACAGGACCTTTAGGACGTCTTTCTAAAACCTCATTACCTAACACCTCTTCTATCTCTGTTGTCACAAGTTTTTCTTTTTCAACTGGACAACCATCCTTCACTTCATAAGCTCGACCACTGGTGTCAACTGTAAGCACCAAATCATTATCCTGAAAATAACTCTCCTCATTAAAAAATGCCTCACAACTTGAACTATGCATCCATTCTCGGGAAAAAACTTCACAAAAATTACTTCGATTAACTACTCTCTTCCATCTACTATTTGATTTGAAATCAGAAATTACCTTGATTAGTTTCCTAATTCTATTGATTACCAAAATAAATAACTTTCGCTTAATTTCGAAAGCATGATCAATAATTTTCTCTACATTTTTCTTTTTCTTATAAAATGCCACTTTCTGTTGGCCTTTCTTAATATTTTTTAATAAATAAACTATTATCCTGTTGCGGAACATTCGTTTTCGAATGTCCCTAAACTGTTGTTTCCTTCTACTATCATGCACAGAGTTATCTCTTGCTCTAACAGTAACATTTTTGATTGGTCTTTTCTTTCCGTTTAAATTGCTTCTCTTTTTCTGGACTGAAACATTTTCTGTAGAAATACTTTTTTTACTACAAATATTTCTTATGAATGATTTCGCGGTCTTACCCGGAGCTTTCTTGGTGATTTGACAAGTTTTTTTGGGAGAGGACTGCTGCAGTAATAGCTGAACTTGCTGTCTTTGACGTTTTCTAGCCTTTCTAATTCGATTCTTAGTTGGCATTTTCAAATTTTGAAATGATCTGCAGTTGAATCTGTGGTAAAATATAATAAAAAATGTTATTAACCACTATTACCAAACAGTAAATGAATAACAGTCATCAAAAACTTTACACCCTACTTAATATTTAACATAGCAAATCTTTTGCACCACAACTGCGTCACAAAAGTGACGCACAGTGGTACAAAACAGGCATACACCTATCATAAATCTCTCCCTAACATTTTAAATGATTGATTCAGGATGACGATAAGGTGTGGCATATCCAGAGGTTTGTTTGAGGTGAGGCCTACTCACGGATGCAGATGAGATTTTCGCTTGTTGAAGAATACAAAGGAGATAATACATGTGAAGGCCTACCAATGAAGTAAGTCATGTCCACTTCACTCTTGAACAAAGGGCAGACCTCTTTTGAATCTGTGGTCAGACCTAAACTTCATCTGCACAATGTCATTCATAAACTTAGGAAACACTAGTGATGTAATTGAAAAATGTGGAGTTTCTTTTCCTCATTTCAGAATTACATCACCTGTGTTTCCTCATTGACTTAAAATGTCCTTAAGACACATGAAAGCGTTTTTTGATTGCCCTTGCACCATTTTTGGGTCATTTTTAACATGGCTATGTAACTCCCATAATCAAAATCTAAATTTGCCAAGCACAGGTGGGAGCATATTTACAAGAAACTTGCCCCATGGAGAAAGCTCTTCAATTTAAATGGGAAAAATAACATCATAGACACTCAAATGCCTTATAAATATGCCCCAAACAACCTATGAAGCTCTAGCAGTACATATCCAGAAATGTAATTGATTTCAAAAAACGTTTTTAAACACAACATATAAATCAATAGTATACCTACATTCAAGAGGAAATGACTAAAAATGTCCTTAAGACACATGAAAGCGTTTTTTGATTGCCCTTGCACCATTTTTGGGTCATTTTTAACATGGCTATGTAACTCCCATAATCAAAATCTAAATTTGCCAAGCACAGGTGGGAGCATATTTACAAGAAACTTGCCCCATGGAGAAAGCTCTTCAATTTAAATGGGAAAAATAACATCATAGACACTCAAATGCCTTATAAATATGCCCCAAACAACCTATGAAGCTCTAGCAGTACATATCCAGAAATGTAATTGATTTCAAAAAACGTTTTTAAACACAACATATAAATCAATAGTATACCTACATTCAAGAGGAAATGACTAAAAATGTCCTTAAGACACATGAAAGCGTTTTTTTGATTGCCCTTGCACCATTTTTGGGTCATTTTTAACATGGCTATGTAACTCCCATAATCAAAATCTAAATTTGCCAAGCACAGGTGGGAGCATATTTACAAGAAACTTGCCCCATGGAGAAAGCTCTTCAATTAAAATGGGAAAAATAACATCATAGACACTCAAATGCCTTATAAATATGGCCCAAACAACCTATGAAGCTCTAGCAGTACATATCCAGAAATATAATTGTTTTCAAAAATCGTTTTTAAACACAACATATCTGTTTCAGCTTACATGAGAGACCATGGAATGGGCTCCATGTACAACAATAACTTGCGTTACTGCATGCAAGATTTCTACACAGAATATGCAATTACAATTTCTCAAAGAAACAAAATCTATTTGTATATCACTAGAGACAAAGCATCATTTTAAAAAAACAGCTTTCTTCATCATTTTCTCCTTAAATCATACTATTCTCTATCTAAATTAAATAAATCTTTTCTCACCTTAGCAAATACTTTTTGAGTTTCAAAACAGTCTCAGAAATACACCAAATTGTCTTCAGCAGAACAAAGAGTATGCACTCCAGAGGCTGCAGCTATAGAAAGCACAGAAATGCTGATATTCATTACACATATCTCTCATATTAGCCAATCACAACTCTTCCCTCACTTTTTTCAAATCAAAACCCTTCCCCCCTCTGCCCTCTCTGCCTTTTTTGCTTAGCAACCACCTCCTGAAAGACCTCTGATGTTTGCAAGTTCACACAACAATGTTTCAATTGAACTCTGAACTCTCAGTGCACCTGCGTATCCAGTGCAATCTTTCATTAAATGTTTTTTCCTTGACCATTCAAATTACATCTTTCAAAGAACACATCCATGCACCCTAACTTTCTGTTTTCAGAAATGGAAATCCACCAATCACTGCTAATGAATCATTAGCACTGAAACTCCACAGTTGTTTCTCTTTACAAACTCCTACTGTTTCAACTGCCCTTTCATTACCACACTTCATCTGACTGCAGCACAACCTTCTCTCACCATGTTTTATGTCTGGATTGTTGGACATAGTTACATCTACTGGGCTCAAAGGTATGCTGAGAACAGAAATTTACCTAACCTCAATTTACAAGATGTGGAAATTAAGTGGTTGGGCCAAAGAGGATTAAAATGTCACCAATTGATACCATTGGTGAAAACCTTTATGCATTTGCCAAAACCTGACCTGTTAATTGTGCACTGTGGAGGTAATGATTTGGGCACTTTGACTGGGGTAGGTCTGGAAATGCTTTTAAAGGACACCTTTGAGCAATTAATGGCACTTTTTCCTCAAACTGCCTTGGTATATTCAAATATATGCCAAAGACAGAAATGGAGGTGGTCGAACCAATTTTGTCCACAAATTGAGAAGTCGAGGAAGCATGTAAACAAATCTGTTTCAGCTTACATGAGAGACCATGGAATGGGCTCCATGTACAACAATAATTTACGTTACTGCATGCAAGATATCTACAGAGGAGATGGAGTTCACTTCTCAGTTGAGGGCAACAGAATTTTCATTTTGAATTTAAGACTGTGCATTGGTACCTACTTATAAGTACCTAAATGTACCATAAACCCAAAAGCTCTTCTCAGAGCTACCCTACATCTGATCACTCACAATTATTATTTTACTCTAACTTTTTTCTCTAATTTTCAACAAACTACGCTCCCCGGAGCGCTACCCGGTACGCGAACCGGAAGCTAACTGCGCAAAATTTCTAAAAAAAATGTTTTTTTCCCACACATATGGGCCTCCTCAGCCACCCTAGGGGGTCAAGATACGTCTACCGTGCCCCCTTCTACCCATTCTGAACATTATTTGCCCTCCATCTTGTATCTTAATTCGACCGAAACACAAAATGGTGGACTCCCGTAACGCTGCTGGTTCGCGAACCGGGACGCTTCCCGGGAAGCGGTCCAATAAAAAAGGTGGGAAAGTAATTTACAGAAAAACGACTGGAGACACTCTCACCAAATATAGATTAGCTCATACTACATAACAATCCCTTTCATTTTCACAAATTTGATTGAAATTCCATTTAGCCATTTAGCCTGTAGACCTATCTAAATACCCTGAGGTAAATTACTTCACAAAACACATCTGAAGAGTTGGAATTCACAACCAATGCAAATGTTACTTTCATTTTCTACTTTTATTACCTGTCATTTGATTGGTTATATACCTGAATATATATAAAGGAAGAGAAGGAAACACAGCCATTTTGACTACTACTTCTTGTTGTACATTTCAATTGAATTTTCACTAAACACTTCAACTTCTTTGTTAAGGTAAGTTGTTATTTTTAAAACTGAAGTATATTGTGCACTATAAGTTAATATGGTAAACTTTTTCTGATAGTTATATACTATCCCTCTGTAGTAGTTATAGATTTAGATAGACTTCTCTGTTATAGTTATGGATGGAGTTAGGCTTCTCTTGTATAATTATGAATTTACTTACGTTAAATCACATACACTTTTTTATATTCCTACTTCCACTCTGATACTATACACTGCCCAAAGATAAATTCACTGATAAAAAACTGCCTATCTAAAATTAATACCAACAGTGCCCTATCTCTACTAATATGTATTTTTTTTTATCCAAATTTCAGGCAAAATGGAAGGCGAACACAAAGTTGAATTTCAAATTGTCCTGCAAGAGAGCAGCCAAGAAATAATTGATCCAAATTATATTGAATTTATGGATGAAACTTGGGATGAAGAACTACTGCAATGTGTGCAAGCAGTAGATGACCTCCTTCAAAATGAGGACATTTTACACCCTCAGAGATTAGAAAATATGTTCAATGAAAATAATGACATTTCAGACAGTGAAATGTTAGAAAGTTTATTAAATTATGAAACACAATCACAATAATAAATAATTGCTTAAAAAATAAAGAAATTAAAAAATAATCAACAAAACCAACAATCAATTAACATACAGTATTTGAAAAGTCTATCATTCTTTTTTACTTATAGTACGCTCTCCAGAACGCTTCCCGGTTCGCGAACCGGGAGCTTCCCACGCAAAAAAAAAAAAAAAAAAAATGTATTTGCCCTGCGGGGCCCTTTTAAAACCTCCACATAAAACCTAGGGGTCAAGGAGGATCTACTATGCCCCCTTATGGTAATTTCCCCCTTTGTTTTGGCCTCCTCTTGTCTCTCGATCCTACCGAGAGACAAGATGGCGGCCGCTCCGGACTGTTTAGAATGTTGACAGACACCGAACAGCCAATCAGCTTTGCTTCGCGAAGTTCCGTTTCGCGTCAAGTACGCGAACCGGAGCGCTAACCGGAGCGCTGTCACAGATATATATCTTTTTTTGAACGTTAATTTCTCAAAATCCACTGGAGCACATATATTGAGACCTAGCAAAGGCACATCGGGCTAACAGTCCCTACAATTTTGCAAAGTTTCGTGCAAATCCATTCAGCCGTTCGAGCTAAAAGTGAGGCCAACCGCCCTATGGAAATTAACATGGGAAAACGCGTTTTGGGACCCCCTTTTTTCTCGGCTCCCGCTTGACGAACCCCCCCCAAGGGGCTGCTCAGAAACAAAATGTGCCATTTTCCTGAAAATTTCAGCCAATTCCGTCCACAAACGCCAAAGTTATTAGACATAGAATTTTCAAAAATCCCATAGGGAAAAAATCCTAACTATATATACCTACTGGCGACCGCCAGTAGGTAATATACATATATATATATAGTGTGAGCAAGGAAGTGGATCCTGTCAAAACCCGTTACAGCACAGCAACTAAGTGAATACAATTTGAACATTTCAACTGAATCTGCAGTGTTTGTTGTCCGGTTTCTAAAGGAGAACTGGTGTTTGCACAGAGGCTGTTTGCATTCAAAGCTAATACACATTTGTCATACATTTTCCAATAACGCAATGCTACAGTACAGTATCAGTGATATATATTGGGTAGCTGAAAGAGATACAATAAATGCATCCTGTAAAGTGTACATGTTTTTAAAAGTATATCCTTTGTTGGTAATACATTTTGGATAAAATAATATTTCAATATGAAGTGCTTAATTTGTAAAATGATAAGTGGCAAGCCCCTGACCAGGGGACCACTGCAGCTTACACCACTCATTGCCCCGTCATCGCTGCCAATTACAGTATCAAAACAACTACTAACCATCTTTCTCACCTGCAAGTGCCTCAGTTCAGATTATTCCAGGTCCCCAAACCTAAAGGAATTGGTGGGGAGGCCAATATTAGTATCTTTGAACACCTTGGCTGCTAGAGGTTTTCTCCCGCGGCGCTGCATTCCCTGATTTCCCATTGTTCATGACGAGCTCAGACGACCAGTGTACTGCATGACGAGCTGAGCTCGTCATGAGCAGCGAAGGGGTTAATGTATATTGTATTCATAAACAACCGATGTTCTGCTCATCTGTAAATTAGATGAGCAGTACCACCATGTGGCAGAGTGTCATAAGTGTGCTGGTGATAATCAAGTGCTAGTGCCGAGCACAGGAAACCAATTAAGTGCCGGAGCTGAGTACCGGAAACCACCGGCTCAAAGCAGGCATTAGCCCTTGAGTGAGTAATGAGTTGCAGTCACAATTTTTTTGTGGTTTTTTTTGTGTTTTTTTTTGTAGACTGATGCTTTCCTCGTGGCATACTAAATTCGGAGCACACACGCAATGCAGTAGCGGTCGGTGGTGGGAGTAGCTGCTGGGGGTTGACGTGGAGGGGAGGGGCAAGGTTGGGGGGGTAGTAATCTACGGATTACGGAGGATTACAGGTAAGTAAACATATAAATAAATAAAACGAATTTCGTTCGGTGCACGGCATCGCATTTGGGGTTGCAGTGCGCACAACGAAATTAGTTTTATTTATTTATATGTTTACTTACCTGCAGCCGCGGTCAGTAGTAGGAGTTCCTGCAGGGCGGTGACGTGGGGAGGGGGAGGGGCAGGGTGGGGGGGGGGTAGTAATGTATGGATTACGGATTTTAACAGGTAAGTAAACATATAAATAAATAAAACGAATTTCGTTGCGTGCACTGCATCACCAAATGCGCCGAAATTCATTTTATTTATTTAAATGTTTACTTACCTGTTAAAATCCGTAATCCATACATTACTACCCCCCACCCTGCCCCTCCCCCTCCCCACGTCACCGCCCTGCAGGAACTCCTACTACTGACCGCGGCTGCAAACCTGTAATCCTCCGTAATCCATACATTACTACCCACACCCTGCCCCTCCCCCTCCCCACGTCACCGCCCTGCAGTTACTCCCACCAACGACCGCTACTGACGCAACGGTATTTCCAAGTGTACAAAGCACAGCTCCCTAGTGACACCACATGCTGCATGAGTGTGCGAGAGTAGATGTCCATATGTGTGTATTTCTATGTTATTTGGAAGGTTTGTAAACGTGTCCCCCGTGGCTGTGTGTTTTTGTATCTACGTGCCAAGGTGTGTTTACCTTTGCGCCGCTCTGTAGAGGCATGAATTGATGTGTTTATGCGTATGTTTCCATCTGTTAGCTCTGGCTGCAATACACTCTTCCCTAATACTTCTGATTTGCTATGAACAAATGAAATTATCACTCTGAGGCTACGTGGATTGGCCGACCTTGCCCCAGCCCTACTTATACGTCCCTTTCTTCTCGGGAAACAAGTAGAGCTTCTGATGTGCTGCAGAAACAGATGCTGTTCTGACATCACTGTCACTCACACAGGCTGGGGGTTCCCTCTGTGCTCCCAGGGCTTCTGGGCTCGCATAAATCTGTGTTTTTATGGAAAGTACTGGCAACCAACATCTGTTATCCTCTTACAGTAATTGACCTTTGCGGAAATGTATTAAATATGATATACAGTCTCCGTTTTGGGATAGATTTTACTATGCTGGAATGTTTAGCTCCTTTTTCAAAGCAGGCTCTGAGATCCTGCTGTCTACCCGTGAAGGACAGTGGGGTTCATAAATCTACACATCCTTTATAAATGTAGGCAAAATGAGTGGTGGGAATACTGATTGTAAATACTGCCCATTACAATAGGACAAGCTACAGCCTGGTGTAAAATATATTATCACTGGATGTAACTGCTTTACCACTGCCACACCCATTACAGCAAAAAATTAAAAGATTCCTTAGCAAGCAAATAAAAATAATATTGTTACATATAATTAGAACTGAGAATGTTTGAATTTTTAAGATAAGATTCTGAAGTAAATCAAAAAATATCAGAATTAACCATTTGGAAAGGTCTCTGGCAAGGGGGCGTCCTGAGCGTCTCAGGTCACCACCATTCTCCCCTTCCTGTCACTGTCCTCTGCCAACTCTTCCTCTGCCCTGTCTTGCTCCTCCCACATCTCTTTCGGAAGCATCTCCATCAGCATGGTTTACACCTCATCTCCTTCCTCTTCCTCAGAGTTCTTTAGATGTCTCCTTTTGCATCACCTTCTTTTTCTCTCCTCCACTTTACCATAGACACACCCACGCCAGGGGCGGCTCTAGGCTCATGGCGGCCCTGGGCAGGAAGTGTAGGTAGGAGTCCCCGGAAGAGAGTGTCCGGGCGAGGCGGAGCGCAGAGGCCAGTGAAGAGGGGGGGATCAGGGTGTTTGGAAGTGGAACTGCCAGGGGCCGCCACGCAAATATGTATCCATCCTCAGAGGATTATTATATTAAGGATATATATTGGCGTGTTGGCCCCTGGCGTTTGGTGGCCCTGTGCAGGTGCACAGCTTGCACATGCCTAAGGCCGCCCCTGCCTACGCACCTTCACACACTCACCTTTCCCCACTGTAAACACTGCATTTTCATTTCCTTTTGCTCGGTACAGCTGTGTACTTCCTTCACAGACTTTTCCATGGAATCGTAATTACAACTTGCACATATGTGATCTTTGCACTGTGCACTTTGAAGAGAGGCTTAGGACTGGATGAGATTGTAGTGTAAACAACTTTAATACCCGCTGGCAGGCACTGTGAGACATCCATACTACCTTCAGACTGAGCTCCAGAGCTTTCACTGGAACCCCGTCATGAATACCCATTTACAGGGCTTTAACTGGGCAGGCAGTTCCCGGTAGGACAACTTTAATTTAAAATGGCGAGTGCCTGAACTGCTCAGCATGGCTGCAATACATTTAATGGGAGAGTACCAGCACTTCTCACGAGCAGACGGGTACTCTAAATAGTGAGTATCTAAACTTCTTTAATTTGAAAGGGAGAGTGCCTGAACTGCTCAGCACGGCTTCAATACATTTAATGGGAGAGTACCAGCACTACTCGCAAGCAGACGGGTACTCTAAATAGTGAGTACCTGAACTTCTTTAATTTGAAAGGGCGAGTGCCTGCACTGCTGCAATACATTTAATGGAAGAGTACCGGCACATCTCACGAGCAGACGGGTACTCTAAATAGTGGGTATCTGAACTTCTTTAATTTGAAAGGGAGAGTGCCTGAACTGCTTAGCACGGCTGCAATACATTTAATGGAGGAGTAGCAGCACTTCTCACAAGCAGACGGGTTACTCTAAATAGTGAGTACCTGAACTTCTTTAATTTGGAAGGGCGAGTGCCTGCACTGCTCAGCACTGCTACAATACATTTAATGGAAGAGTACCGGCACTTTTCACAAGCAGACAGATACTCAAAATAGTGAGTACCTGAACGTCTTTAATTTGAAAGGGCGAGTGCCCGCACTGCTCAGCATGGCTGCTATACATTTAATGGGACTATAGCGGCATTTCTCAACAGTGCTTGAACTGGACAAATAGAAGTGCACCTACTCTCCCTCTCAACGTAAAAAACTGCTGGTACTCAGTACCGGTCCATTTACAGCAGGGCTTTTAGGGAATAAACAGGTACTCTAAGGACTGAGAACCTGCCCCAGGGCTGGCATTTAGCATGTCCGAGCTGGGCCTAAGCCCAGGACCCCGTTTGCTGGTCTCCCCACGACTGAGGTCCAAAGGAAAGTGTATTTAATCAGTTTTTCGGAAGGCTTCTGTCAGCATTGCCTCCTTTTTGTTTGGTTTTCTTGTCATGGCGCTCCTTAATCTTGTCCCCCTGACCTTCCTCCTACTTCCTCCAAATTTTCAATCCGTAGGCATTTAAAGAGGACGAAGTTTCGCCTTAGGCTCTCTCCGAGCAAAGGCCAGCTCTATGTTTCCATTTAAAGCAGTGCTTTCAGCGCCCACAGTATGCACTATTCAAGACCCCATGGTACACTGAACAAAACTACAGAAGCAAGATATATAACAAAAGGAAATGCTCTTAGGCAACAGGGAACAGGTGCCAAGCAACATGAGGTGAATCGCGTGAAATGTGGGAGAACTGCGTTGATTGGGTTGTTTGAAGGGAACGTGCTCTTATAGTTAAGAAAGTTAAGAAAGTCATCTACCCTGCGAAATGATCATGGAAAGCTGGCCACCCTGCCACCTCTAACACAACCACGCACAGACAACGGAGTCTCTTCGGAAAGAGCCCATTTTCCTCCTCTCCGGGGGCGGTGTGTGCACAATAACAAGTACACGCCCCGAGTTCTCGTTACTCGTGTTGCAATCCAGAGATAACCGGGCGGCGTGCGCGCGGGATCGGTTGCAGGCCGCGGTGGGCGAGCGTTCGCCCGAAGGAATCCGGGACACCCGATAGCCCTCCGAGGACAGCAGCTTCTTGTTCAGGAACGAGTTCAGCTGGATTGGCTACGGAAGAGCGCGATGACACCCTGGAACCCAACACTAAGCCATCTCGCAAGGCCTACTCGACGTGCCTCCGGAGACAATGGCTGGCTCTCGTCATGTTATTTTTAGCTACCCTGGACCGCGGCTGTTTGGTTTGCACTCCGCATGCGCCCTCTCTTGGACAGTTTGGGAGCTGCTGCTGTAGAGGACGCTGTCTCAAGTGGTAAGTGTCACACACTCCCACTGCTTAATATTCACCATTCATACTCCAAAGGCCACAAATCGAATTGGTACAGTTTTCCAGCTGGAATAACAGGCAATGCGAATGCAACCTTTTTAATGGAAAAGGATCGGTCTATTTATGCTTGCCAAGGAGATGTCTGTGCCCATCAGGGGCTCGCGCTCAGTCGTCTTACGCCATACTCACTAAGGCACCCAAAGGTAATGAACGGTGGCAGGGCGATGCCTCATGGGCTAGCGCCCTGCGTCTGCTTGGTTGGGTCTACAACCGAGTGGTAGGCCTGTGCCACTCACCTCATGGGTGTAGTGTCCTGCTGGACAAGTTATAGTGTCCGAGCAGGTACTAGTTTGCCAGCCACCCCCTTGAGGGCTGGCCAAACACACACTCCACACCTGTCCACCACAGGTGTCATGCAGGGGCGTAACACAGGCCCCTGCAGCCCCCGCAGTGCGGGGGGCCCTCACACTCCAGCGGGCCCCGTCAGCACCGCACTTCTGCTGGGGAGCTCTAGATTGAGTCCGGAGGGGGCCCCTTCACGTACCCTGCAGGGGGCCCCCTCAAGGTTCGTTACGCCACTGCCGTCATGAGTGAGGTGGGCCTGTTAATAAAAGGACCCGAGTGCACATGCTCGTGGCCAGCTCAGTAAGCATACCCACTGTGTCTGTCTCATGATTTACTAAGTATGTGGGCCTAGAGCCCTGACTCTACAATGGTGACAAGGTAAAGAACCCTTGCGTGTCACTGCGCCTATGGCCATCCTTGCATGCCGCTGTAGTTTTCCTGATGACTAAGGGCAACAAGCATTCCTCAAGATTGAGGGGAGATGAGCAGCACCGCCAAGTGTTGGTAGACACTGGCAGCCTGCAAATAAGAAGAAGAATCCATGCTGCGCCCACCTGACACCCTCAGTACGGTCAAGTAAGAGGTGCGATCGTATTGGGCAGACAGTCCGTACTGTACCCCTTTGCATACCGGCTGCCACCATGGCCGGACTGGCTGTTCCAGGCATCAGCCATATCCCTGGGAGGCTGGAAGGGTGGGAGTTGGTTGTGCAGCAATGGGGGCCACTTTCGTGACTGGGGCCGGTTTTGCAGTATTGCTGGAATATCGGTCCCCAGTCACAAAAGCAGCAATTAAGCGTTTCCTGCTTCCCAGGGCTAAGCAGTGCTTCACATGGGGCTGGTCCGGGAAAACCGCCTGGGCTGCTTTGGGTTCCCAGTCCTACCTACCCACTGGATGCCCAGCAGCACCTGAGTGGGCGATACCACCGGCAGCGTCAGAGAAGGTTGCAGCGGCAGCACGGAGCAAGAGAGGTGAGGGTCACAGCAGTGCCACCAGTGTGAGGAGCCTGAGGGGGAAGGGTACGCAGAGCATAACCATCGCCTGCCCCATCATCATCACTCATCTGGTACCGGCAGATGGTCTGCCTGCGTAAAACGGTGATGCGGCCTGGCAAGAGGTGTCCCCCCATGTGAGCCTATGTCCAGCAATCAGAAGGACTCGGCCAAACCACTCCGAATGCTGCAACTCCTTGCACCATTCCCTGTAGTGCCCGAGGGGTGATACGCCTGCAGAGGGGACACGCCTTCTTTTGGCCACGCTGAGATGCTCCAGTCCTGTGGCTTGCCCTGGCAACAGGATCCCTGAGTACCTGCTTGGGAGGCTTCACCCGAGAGAGAGATTGAGCAGAAGTGTTGCAGTAGCGCATCCTAGTAGTCGCTTGCGTCACCGCACCTGGCGACAGGACTTGCACTGATAACGGTCCGGACAAGGCCCGCAGTCTGAGGAAAGCTGCCTCAGCCTCTGGAAGTCACTGCAGTGCCACACAGCGGCCGTGTTGCTTCACCGTGCCTGGCAACATCAACTGTACATGAAGCAGCCTGATAGAGCTAAGCTTTAAAAGGAACATGCTGCCCGGCATGAACAAATATCCAGCAGTGCCCCCACGTCTTCACCTCAGACAGCAAATGCAGGCTGTGTGTGAGGCCCTGCTGCACTGTCTCACTGCCCGCAGTGGCAGCATAAGCAGGGAAGAATGATCTTGGCGGGAGACTCATGTCTCTGCCCAGAACAACTGACCCTAGACGGTCCAATGCAGTACTTTAAATGGGAAAAAATAAGTGCAGGTACTCTTAAATTGATTGATAGCAAGTGGGCGGGGCTAGGGGTTGGGCTAAGGACAAGACATATAACACACTTCTACTATGTGGGCGAATACTTATATATTCTTGATTGCGCACTCACATAAACAAGCAGAAATGCTCACACAAAGCATTCCAAGAATGTCCTTTAAAATACCCCCCCCCCCCTAGTGTCTGGATTCTCTCCCTCTTTCCCTCGCTTTTTTCTCTCTCTCACACACACACACACGCATGCACACACACACACACACACACAAACATGTGCACACAAACAGGTGCACACAAGCAGGCAAACACCCAGACAGACGCAGACAGACACTCACACAAAAAACTCAGTTGGAATAAAGGCTATTTTACACCCCTTATCTCCGGTGGTTTTCTTAATTGCTCCAGTCAGCGGGATGCCTGGATTCGAGTGTGTGCACAAATGCACACCATGGTGTGAATGTGATTGACAGTGCACGGCCTGAATGGACCCTGCTCTGGCAAACACAGCGTGGCGGTGAACACCGGACATTATGCAGATGAGCCCTGCTGAATTGTTAGGAGGTGGCTCAGCTTGGCCTAGAGGCGCTTTGGCTGTCAGACAGCCTCATTCGTGCGTGCGTGAGACAAAGCAACAATGAGCCTTCTTTTGATGAGTACCAGTACTCTCATTGGCAGCAGAGAAGTGCCGGTACTCAGAGCGGTAAAAATGAGAAAGTACCGGACCATTTAAAGCACCGGTCCAATGCCTAATAAAGTGCCTGCATAGTAAAGAAGATTTAATGCATTAACAGCAAACCTGAACTGTGGTCGTTCATGCTCTCCCCCTACACAGACTCATCGGAGGTGGGCAGTGACCGGCTTAACTCCCCGTCCGGCTGTACAAGAGACTGGCTGAGAGTGCACAGCACACCCCCTGGTGGGGAATGACTGCAACAGCAAGCTGTTATGGCAGAAAGAGAACATTGGCTGTCTTTCTTCCAGAAAGTGGAGAAGAGCATGTACGCCCCTGGTAGCAAGGGCAACCACTGCTAGAGAGACAACGCTGGCATAAGGGAGCCAGCCCAGAGTACACGCCAAGAGACAATGTCACAGAGAGAGCCAGGTTGCTTGCCAGGCACCCACGAAAGAGACGCTGTTCATGCCCTGCGCCACCAGCGCTCTCTTAAGAGAAGAGAGGGGAGTAAAGGCCTAGCATGGCCTGAATGCAGGAAAGAAAGCGTCTACATCTCAACTTCAATAGCACTGCCCGCAGTGGGCCAGAGAGTATTCAGGGAGTGCTCCCAACATTCCTTTAAGACTGCGTAGCACATTGGCCCATTACTGGCATAAGGAGAGTCACACGTCCCCAAGTGGCAAGCTGCTACCACTGCAACTCGAAGAGGAGAAAACTCCAAGTCCTACAGACGGGACAGGACATGTAATTAGAATGGGCAACACGTGCCCTGACATCACTACGAGACATGTACAGAGAAGACATGCGACTTGGCTGGATGCCACATCACACAGCAAGTAAGAAGAGAATGTGGCACGATGCCACATCACGAAGAAAAAGAGAGTGAGAATCCTGTCACATTGAAGAACTGGATGATCACAGGTGTGCTGGAGAGATCGACAAGGAGATAAGAATGAGGACTTATACCATTACAAGAGTGCACCTGCAGACACAAGCCAGCCAACGAGGCAGAGCACCAATGAGAGAACCATATGTACGCCGCGAGCAGGCGCAAACCGCATCTCTCCCTCTACGCTTCCCAGTGTGACTGTGAGTTCCCTAGCGTAGGCTGTTTGAGTAAGATGGCATCCCTGCTCACTACAACACATGCCACGGGAGAAGAATAGCACCAGCAAAGACACAGAGCTATGTGATTAGGAAGTCCCTGCAATCATTCTCTCCAGTCATCCTCACTCCAGGTGTGTCATAACTACCTGTCGTCCAGGTAATCTAATTGGCAAACACATCCATCGGCGCCATTGGTGTCACCATAACTACAGATGAAACACCGCATCACCCAAGTGGAGCCTCACCCTTGCAAACCACCAATGCACCAAGAAAGCACTCCTGACATTGTGACGGTCCAGACACTATCTGACAGCCCACTTGCACCTGGGTCCTGTTAATAAGCACACCAACCATGTGTCATCCACCTTGCGGTTTGCATAAATGACTTAGCTGTGGTTCTGTTGGCTTTTTTTAGTGGCCCCAGGCGTCCCACACTCAATCCTGCACAGACCACGTGGTCCCATGTCAATCTAGTGAAAAGGGCTTCAAGGACATTCCTGCACAAAGGTATCCTGATTCGAGAGATGGTCTGGAAGCTGCTCCACTGACAAGGTACCCAGAGGCACCGGGCCTTCAGAGGAACACATGTTAAGCATCGTCAATGCTATCCCAGTCCCAATAAGACTCACCTTCCCAGAGTCAGGACACCTACAGGAGAAAAGCTCAACATCAGATTCCACCTACAGTCCTGATGCCCCAAGTTTGAACTTTTAACACCAATTGCATCACAGCAAGAGCACGCTGGATGGATCAACATCACATAAGTGGACTGTCACCCAACTAACGTGAAGCTGATGGATCTGGCTTTCGTCAATACAGTGTTCGTGTCCAGAGGTGCTCTGGTTATACTATGGATGCGTGCAAAGATGCTTGGGTTCTCCCTGCTGCACCTGCCCATCGCTGTCCTGTGGACTGCTTCTTGAGGCTGTTAGACTGGGTCATTTTAGTTCTTTTCATTCATTCCCACAGGATGGATTTTGTTTTGTTTTTCAATAAAGTTTGGGAGGAATGTAGTGCCATATTATCAAGAAAGGGCGATACATTATCGCCACTTTTATGGGCAGGAAACTGCTGCGAAAGCGGCAATAATGAGCTTAATAATATGCCCTTGTGAATTCCCATAGAAGCCCAGGTTCTCGTGTTAACCTGGGCTTCTATGGGAATTCACAAGGGTATATTATCAAGCCCATTATCGGCACTTTACCGTCAGTTTCCTGCCAAAAAAAGTTGCGATAATGTATTGCCCTTTCTTGATAACATGGCCCGTAGTGTCTTGCTAGACACGTTCTAGTGCCTCAGCAGGTACTAGTTTGCCAACCAATCCCTTGAGGGCTGGCCATGCACAGACCTCACACCCATCCATCACAGGTGTCACGAGTGACGTGGGCCTGTTAATATAAGGGCCAGAGTGCATATGCTCATGGTGAGTTTAGTAACCATACCCACTGTGTCTGTGTCATGATTTATAAAGTATGTGGCCCTAGAGCCCCCAACTCTACAATGGGGCTTGCGATTCACCGCTCCATAGCACACTGTCTGTTAGCCCTGGAATCCCGGAAACGTATGTCTTAAGTAAATAAGGCGGCGTCCCTCTAACTTCTTGAAAAAATTCACTTGGTTGCATTTCAACTCTCTGAGCTATTGTTGAGAGGTTATGTTCCCTACCTATTCAGAGCAGCCCTTACACAGGATTTGCCCAGAGAAGAAACCCCTTCAGACCACTCTTATGAGACAATTGCAGCAAAACATAACATCATCATGCTTCACTGTAATATGGGCCTCTAATAGTTGTATCTAGGAGAGCCTGCCTACAAGTACAAAATACCCTGCATGATTTTGAAACAGCCACCCTACCCTTCTGCTACATTGGAGTACTACATCACCTGAACCTACTTTTGTTATAGCACCAGTTCACCCAGGAAACACAAAAACCTTAGCATTTACTTACAGAAAGAGACCACATCACTCGAAGATCACCACCCAATGTGGTTCATGTAGGAGGACACCACATCACTCAGAGGGGATGTGCACCCCTCCTTCAGTCAGTAAGAGGCTCAGCGAACTAGGAACTCACTGCATGCTCTTTATGACCGGTACTTGGAAACTTTGCAAAGCCGTCTGAGCCTTCCATCCTTCTGAGCAGCCGCGGTGCGTCCATAGGGCGTAGGGGCGTAGCCCCACTAAGCCTGGACGCAACGCATAGCAAACACAAATAAATATAATTGAATATTGAATTTAATTTTGTGCAGCGCTTCAATCCGGGTTGCGGGTCGGGACCCACCCGATTGAATAGGGAGTGCGCAGGGGGTGGGGCTGGCTGGTCTGCTGAGTGACAGTCTGCAGAGTGCAGACGTCGGCAGGCCAGCAGCAGTACGGGTGTGCACAGTGCGCATGAGGAACTTAGGGCTGCACCTAGCCCGAGCATGCGCGCTGGCCAGAGATGCTCATACGGAATGAAGGGGCCGGGGGAGGGGTGCTGCTGTAGCCGGGCCCCGTGGTATGGAAGGCGCCAGGGCGAGGAGTCAGTGTGCCACCCTAGCCAATCCTGGCGCTGCATGCAGCGCCAGGATTGGCTGGTGGCACACTGGCTTAGGCTCAGCACTGCATGGCCAATCACTGTGTGACTTCATTGTGAAGCCATGCAGTGATTGGTCATTCTGGACGCGCGCGCCGTGACGATGTTGTCCTGGTGTTGCTGCATAGCACTTCTAGACTCGCCAGTTGCCACGTGCACACAGGCAGCAGCAGAGGGCCCCGGTCACCACACAAGGATACAGAGATAGTGTGCTAGACTGCAGAGGGGATGACTGTTGTGCCAAGGCTGGGCCAGGAAGAGGTCGGTGACGGGCTCAAAACCAGGAGCGGATTGCAGAAACCGAACTATGAGCACCCGGATCTGGGAACGGAAGGCCTGTGCTCAGCTACAGAGAACCCCAAGGGCCTCAGGAGCGTGCTTGTGAGGAGAGTATCAGATTCAGATCCCCTCTCAAAGGTAAGCTGACATTAGTTACTAGTTACGCTGCTACTTTGAAAGATGTTTTGGACGCTTATTGTTACAACCAAATTGTGTGGCGTCAGCAGATTAAGAAATTGTTGTTTTACATTGGACTAAGGGAGTTACGGGGGAGTCTCTCTTACCTTCCCACTCTTTCAGCAGAACAGATGAAAAAACATTATTGGTCTTGGGTGACAGGAATGATCTAAGGGAAACTGCAAGTTCCTCACTGACTGAGAGATTTTTTTATTTCAAATGTTGCAGCGTTCTCAAATCCTATTGCAATGTTATTACTCTCCCACTGGACAGAAAAACCTCTATTTTCAGTTCGGGTCAGCACACTCCCATTAAAATCATTCACCCACAAATGACCCCCAACTGAGGGCGTTTTATGTCCTGTGTGCGAAGATGTCCACATAAACAATACCACATATTTTGTTTGCTTGCTTGGGATATACTAGCCTTCACCAAAAATGGATCAAACCTCCTTGCAAACTCCTGGGGATGTGAAGTAGTTATAATGCCCTCAGAATCATGAGGACAGATTCCCGCTCAATGTATGCATGTGCCATGTTCTGTAGCCAAGTTCCTGGGTTGCTTGTGGTACAAAGATCAAGGTTTCTTACCTCATGGAATTGCTGGATCCACTGCTGGGCCGGACTAAATATCCACAGAGGCTAACGCTTTATTTGTACAAAATGCAATTTATGGGGCCTTTTTCATACTCCTTATTGAATTCTCACTTTAATATATTCAATTTCTACTGACTACCTAGTTATTAAATTGTGCAGAGACCTTGTAAGTGGGCTACTTGTATATTTTGTGTAGTTTACCTTCTTCTCTTAATTGTGTTGTGTTGCACAAGGTCCCCTATATTAAGTTTTGGTTGATGCTGCTCCGCGTTTTCCTTTTATACATTTTAATATTTTTATCTCATGTTCGTTATATATTTTACTCTTATTAGGATTTTAATTTGTACAATCGTATTAACTGGCTTTTATTGTTGACATTTAATTCATACAATCGTATTAACTGGCTTTTATTGTTGACATTTTAATGATAACACTCGAACCGTTTAACTGCAAATAGTGTCTGTATGCTGAAAAGCTAGGGCTCTCATACATGTAAGTTCGAATATGTTTTATCAGTTGATGTACTGTTTATCAACTTTAGGAATTTGTTTAACTCAATGCTTTTATGATCTTAATGCCGAAATGAAGCTATTTGGGATGGAGAACAATTAGTACAAATATTTTATTGCTAAATACTGATGTAAATTAATTCAATTTATTTATTTTAAATGTAAAAAAAGTATTAATCTTTGAACGGAAAAGTCCCTTGCACGGTGATGGATGCACAACATTGCCCAGAATGACCCAACTGCAATAATATCTAGATCGCTGGTGCATATTTGTTTATTTACGAGTAAACACGGATCCATGATGGCCATAACATAGACCTGTCTCAGAGATTGAGGTCTTGTTTGAGCTTTTCATCTCCAAGAAGTAAGGCATCAAAACTCAAAGAATTGCTTTGCAATAGGCGAAGAATATAGGACTGTGGCAGGGGAATTTCACTTTTGTGTGCAGGAGCAAGATTGCAAGATGGTGGCAAGAGCAGAGTGAGTTCAGTTGAGGATGTAGAAAATAGCCCCAAATGGATAACATGTCTGAGGGATGAGTTGGGGCATAATGAGGAATGAACTGCCCAAGTCAGACTACTGCATTAATGGCAGGGCCTTTACTTTAATGGTGGACTGAGACTCAATATTCAACTTATTTCTGGAATAAATGTTTGGGGAAATGTGCCCTATGGTAGTTGGGAATGGAAGGACATTGACCAAAAGGTGTGTCAAATTAGTACATGGATTTTGGTGGCCTTATATGAGCAGAAAGTGTATTACATGGTTGGTCTATTTCTGGCCATGGATGGACCTCCTATTTTGTGATGAGTCTACTAAAGTACCAATATGACCTACGCATCATCATCCATGCTGTGTGCTTGGTCAGGGGGTAGTGGTGGAAGACACAAATCTCTGTGAGATTTTATACAATGCCAAGTTTGTGCCCCAATCCAAATTGGCTACTCTTACAGGGTATGTACATAAGATGTTCCTGAGGAAATCTGCTGAGCCTGCCAGGCACGAAGCCAGAGGGGTGCAATTGTTTTATCATGGAAAAAGGCAAGGCATGCTTAGCGAAATGGTAATTGAAGGGGTCCTTGAGCCATTGGAGGCCTCCAAGCATTTGTGTAGGGTGGTCATTACAAAGATTGCTGATTCAAGCCTAATATTCTGTGTTGATCTCCAATCTCAAAACCAAAACATCCAGATGGACAGTTTCCCCATGACAAACATATGGGAGACAGTATTTAATCTCGAGGAGTATTAGGTACATGTCCAATTTAGATTTAAGGAGTGCCATTTCAGATCAAGATCCCTGATGAGTTTAAATCGCTCACTGCTTTCATCATCTTGAAGAGTGTTTATCAGCTCACATTCCTTCGTTTTAGCCTTTCATTTGTTGCCAGTGACTTTCAGAGGATTATGTCTGAATTGTTTGGTGACTCACTTCACTTCTCCTTCCAGGATCACATATTTATTTATGGAAAGGTTGTTGAGGAACACAGTGTCACCTTTCCATAGGTGCAGGACAGATTGGAGAGAGCTGGCATGACACTTTGCAGGGACAAATGTAAATTCATGGTTGAGGAGGTGGAATACTTGAGGCACATAATTTCTGCTGATAAAGTCAAGCCCAAGGCTAATTTGATTTGAACAATCAAAGACACACCAAATCCATTTGAAAAAGACTAGTTTGCTCTTTCATGAGTATGATTGAATACTATTCTAAATATGTTAAAGATTTTGCAGCCAAAATTGAGGAAAGAGGCACTGACAGTGAATTTCTTACAGATGACTCTCTTAATCCCCTGTGGTCCTGTATATCAGCACCACACACTGTTTTGATTTATGTGCACACTATATGACTCTATTAAGCAACCAGTGGCAGCTACCTATGTTATGCCACCTATTAATGTAATAACTGCACTTTCACAATTGCTTTATTAACCTTCCTGCTTTCTCAAATTTGCTTGAAAATGCACAATTTTTATTTTTTTTTCAAAATTTTCTTGGGGGGGTAACCTCCACAAACCCCCCTTTTGGGGTTCGGGCACGTTCGCTGCGCTCGCTCGCTACGGTGCGGAATGCAAATCACTTTGCGTCCCACCGCTTTCAAATGTCACCCACCGCCCCTGCTTCTGAGGTCTGTGAATTAAGTAGTGAACAGTAATACTATTTAAGAAGTTATAGAGATATCAAAACTGCTGTTTTAAGCACTGTGTAAAAGAAAGTTATTAGTAATATAAGAGGGTGCAACATTACTTGGAGGAGACAAACACAAAACACCTGACCCACAGAAAGCCATCACAATATCAAGAGCCACTACTGTAACTGAATGAATCCTCTAACAGCTAAAGTACTGAACTCAGCCTACCGGAACCTGAAGCACAGGGACCTGTGTATTAAAGTGAACTCAGCACCAAGGTATCAGTCAATTAATTGCCAATCTCAAAACGTGTAAACATGAGAGTTTGCACATCAACCACTGGAAATACTGTATGCAAAGTCTTCATTCTGTTAAAGGAACTCTCTTCATGTTGACCAAACAGGATCTCGAGATCACCTTATGCCCTGTGTTTGGGAGTTCACCAATCAGAGCCACCCTTATGGATGCTGGCCACTCTGTCTGACTACAGACCAGCATCACTCACATTCTTTGTCTCCTGAACTTCACTAAAATATGGACATGGAACTCTACCGTATAAACCCCTCTTCCTCTAGCCCCCACCGCTGCCCAGAACTTCTGGTCCCTAGCAGTCACCACTGCTAGTGAGCCTGGGACCTACAGTCTCACTCAAAGAGGTGTCAGGGACTGATAGAAAAGAGGATGTACGTGGTAATCTAGGGTGGGCAAGCAATGTACAGTTTTGGGGGAATGGTGATAACTGCAGAGGATATGTGAGTGGAAAGGGAGAGCATGGTGAGAAGAGATAGGGGCGGCTTATAAAATGGTCGTATGCGCAGCAGGAGGGATTAGTGGTAGCTAGAAGTTGAATGGAAATATCTGGTGAGAAAGATGTTAGTAGTTAGGGGTGGGATGGAATAGTGGTAGAAGGTGGCTGGTGACACGGGTTGTGTCTGTGGCAGGTTGAAAGCAGATGGTGGGGGAAGTAACAGTCGAATGTAGCAGAAGAGGGAGAAATTAGGGGTAAAATGTTAGTAGGCGAAAGCGGCCGTGAGGAAAAGACACTGCTGAGTAGGGCGGTAATCAATCTAGGACTCAATATCAAACCGGCAGAAAAAATGGGGCCTCCCGGGGGTACAGGTGTGGAGGAGGGGTGAACATAGATGCAGAGATGTGAGGAGTTACATAATGCACGGTAAATACATATAAGTGCCCGCTGCCTGATACTAGTCTTTTGCACAAAGAAACATCAGCAGCCTCCTGCTAGAGCACACCTGGGCCTGGCGCCAGCGTCCATCATTCACCCACTGTGCCCTGCGCTCTGAACGCCTGAGGGGCTCCACGTTCTCTCACAGTTTTCAGTGTATTTTTATTTTAGTCATATTTTTGTTGTTTTGAAGAAGCTGCAACGTGCAGGATTGAAAGTGTAGATTGGTGAGCGCACCTGCCGGCCCAAACACGTCCACAACAGCCTGCGCAAAAATGTGCTGAAGGGCGCGAATGATGGCCAAAAAGAGATATAAAAGTAGAAAGGGTGAAGCACAGGCACAGAAGGCAGAAAGCAAAGTCTCACACCAAACACAGCGGAGAACTTCTGAAGCAAACACCATAGGAAGCATGGCCTCTCACCAATATGCAGCAGGGTAATGAAGCCTCTCACATTAAAGACTCTGGGAGCAGAGCCTGCCTCCTATCAACACTCCAAGAAAGGAGTCTGTTTGATCTTAACACAAACGCAGAAAAAAGGAGCGTCTCTCATGAACATAACAGGGGCAGATTTACAAGCCCCAGGTGTCATTTTTGCGCCGCTGTTGCAACACTTTTTATGACGCAGCAGCGGCATAAAAATGCGGGCCATATACACCGTGACACATCTAGGGAGCTGCATCACGTTGTAAAGCCCTGTATCACATTATACCTGCGTCAGGTATAATGTATGCAGGGTGGGCGATCCCACGCAAAAAAGCCTCGTAGAAGTGACGAAGTGAAATCTTCATGTTTTCACTGCGCCACTTCTAGGACACCACTGCATCAAAACCTTACGCCTGCTTGGCGCAGGCAGAAGGAGTGACGCAGCACAATGAGGATAGGCCTCCCCCTGCATTGCTGGAGATGCATCGTGCTTGTGACGCAACTCCAGCAGTGCGTCACTTATTACGGCAACAGATGCGACAGAATTTATGACGCATCTGTCAACCCTTGTGCCATGGTGCCCTGTATTGTAAATACGGCGCATCCATGGTGGCGCAAGAGTTTCTCAGAGTGGTGCAGGGAAAGAGACGCATCTCTACAAATGCGTCACTTTTATGTAAATCTGCCCTAGGGCCTCTCAAAAACAGCATGGGGATGGCCTCATATACGCAATGGAAGGCAGCAGCAGGCAGGATAATGCTCTTACCTATAAGGGAATAGGGACTCTAGCTTAGGAGGCAACATGCCTTTCACCTAAACACAGCATGGAGCAGGGCCTAATACCTATGGACAGTAAGGCGCAGGTCTTGTGTACTGAAGCTGTATGTCAGGACTCAATAGGACACATAGATTAGGACCTTGGACAAGATGGCAAACAGGACAGTGGAAAATATGCACTTATACCCTTTAAAAACGATATTTTCCTAGACTCACATGCACAGCTCAAATCACTAGAGGACCAGCACCATCAGGCAAACGTCCCCCACTACCCCATCTGTATAGAGTTCCCTTGTCTGGCAACAGTTGTTGTGACTCTTCGCTTTTTTCCTCAGTTCCCACTCAGCTTGTTCTGTCCCTGCATCTTTATTGTTGTCTTCCTTATTAGATTTGCTTTGGTCCTCCAGTTCCCTTAGATGTAGCTTGTGGTTACCTGCTTTGGTTCCCTCTTGCCAGTTTGTCTCCTTGTCCAAGTCTCCTCCCTCCTGGTGCATCATTGGCATCTCATATTCGGCTTCTGATTGGGATTGCGGTACGTTGGGGGCTAGGTAGATAGTCTCCTCATCTTGCACCGGGTCAGTCCGGAACCTCGTTACCTTTAACTCAAATTCCTATTCAATTCTCTCACTCTCCCTCTTGTTTATTTCAGTGAGTTTTTTTATAATCGTACATTAAGAGGTTATTAGTAAGCCTAACTATAATGGTTCTTTGATCTTTGTTTTTTTCGGTGAATTTCCATGGTTTTAAAAATATTTTTTTCCCTTTCCTTTATTTTCTTTCCATTCCCCTCCTTTTCCTTTCCTTTTATTACATTCTCTTTCTTGGGCCTTGCTTTGCCCTTTGTTGTCTTCCGTTCACTTCTCTTGCCTGAAAAAAGGAACGGAAAGTTTATATCAGAATTATAGCATAGTTCACCTTTTATTTTAAAAGAATACCTCCATATTACTCTACTGGTTTAATGTGTTATATGCAATTAAAGACAATTTTATTCACATTTTGTGAGAATATAAAAACACTTGTTAAATTGCAATAATTGATTCAGATTGAACTAATATTAAACCTCCCACTAAAACCCCCCTCTACTGTACAGCAGTTTCCTATGTGATCAAAAAGATAATGTTAGCAGCTTATCTCTAGGTCAAATGTTCAACAAGCATTGGCCATTCCAAAGAACATCTGTAATTATTGCATTAATTGGTAGTCCCTATCTTCTCAAAGTAAACCAATAATAACAAACGCCTTAGTTCGTGCTACGTGGTATACAAAATTAGTAAAACAAAGAGATTGCAGTTACTCACAATCAAACCTTTTGAACTACTTCGCTGACAGCATCCAAAAAGTAAGGTGGGCATTGAAATCCTTGTTATGGTTTCAATTAAAATCACACTCTTGCAGAGCACTTCTCATTCTGTGGCAGTTCCTTCTCTGACCTACATCAGAGTACCAATATCCCAGTTCCTGTGTTGATTTGTGAGGACTTTTTTCTCTAGAGTTTATGGTATAGGTATATTTACCGTAAAACATCTGCTTTGACATATCTGCTTTAGACAGAAGGGATGGAGTGCACTTCACAGCAGAGGTGAACAGGATCTTATGCAATAACCTAGAGGAATAGATCCAGTGCTGCTTGTAAGAGTGCCCAACACACCACACTCAGAGCCACGACATACCAATAATTATAGATTTTGTTGTAGTGAAAACTTTCCCTAATAAAATCTTAAGGTACTCCTTTACTGCAGCTGACCCAGAAAAATCCTAATATTGCCCCACATTTTTGGGACAGCTCCCTTACTGAATCTGAGGAGGTACTGGAATCCCGATACCACTGAAAAAAATTGACGTGATAGTTCTAATTCTAATAATAATCTTGATCCAAAAACAACAAGACATTTAGGAGAGAAAACTCTCATGACCAACTACTGGAGTCCCGATATTTGCAAAGGAACCTTGCAGAGGTTTGCAACACCCTGTTGTGGGGAAGCTTGCTATGTATCTGACACCTGTGGTGTTAGCACTGTCTCACACTGGGTGCCTCTTAGGGACCCATGATAGTACCGTGATATCACCACTGAGAATGTTTTACATTTTTTTTAGCACAAGCGGGTCACAGAGTTGTGGGGGTACCGTGGTATACAACCGTGCAAATATCTCAAACTTTTTTGCTAAACTTAACCCTCGCTTCAACTGTTTAAATTCTAATTTTTCAAAAACTACTGAACAGATTTACAAAAAAACACGCTTTGAAAGTTAAGTTGGAACTTTTTTCCTTTCAGCATTTTTTTGTATATTGGAGAGCAAACCTTTCTATAAAAAACAAAATGGGAACTCACTCTTTTGCCTCCACCTTGATCTTTTTCCCCGCTGGACCGGTCACTGGAAAACTTTCTATGAAGAAACCAAAGTGGATGAACTTTATTGTGCAGAATCACCAAATGTCAATAACGTTTGTAAGAAAACCTCCAATGTATAGAAACCCGGACCTTATTATGACAACACTGGTGCTATCACCACCAGTGCAATATATATTTATATCAAAGCAGTACCCCTTCAGGCTTAGAGTGCCGCAGAAATAATGCAGAGAAAGTAGGGAACGTGGGTAGTTCCGTAGTTTTCAGTGGAGAGCAGCTCTTCATATGGAGCATATGTTTGATCGGTGCTTATGTCATTTTATCCTCACTAGACTTTCTATCCTATTCATAGAGTAAAGTACTATGAGCAAGAAACAGCATATATATAGTATTGAGTGTCACAAGGCGAGAATTGTTTGGGTTTGAGCTTCTTCTCAAATACAGGTGTATGATTTGATATAACCTGCTGTTACTAATTTTATGTTTCTTCTCATCCCAGTTAGCACCTGAGAGTCCGTTCCACGACTTTCCTTCGGGTGGGCCTTATTAGACTGGGGCCATCTGCTAATGCCGAGGACTAATAATTTCCAAACGAATTTCATCAGTTTCAAGAGAGTCCCTGGCTGGCTACTGCTGGGCAGCTGTTAGATGCTTGGTGTTGGGACTGCAAGCTGGTAAATGCCAAGGGCTGCTGATGCTTTCATTTAAGCTATGTGACAACATCGTCATCCCAGGAGACTGAGTGAGAAGGGCCAAGATTTGGGCAAGTGACAAAGAGTCAAGTGCTGGAAGGCCATAATGCAATCCTAGGAGAAAGCCTTTGCTCCTGAAGGCCGCCATCACAGTGACATCGCAAAGAACTATGGACCCGATTCACAAAAGTAATCTGAGACAAAATCCTAACTTTATGACTTTCGGTCTTCACAAAAGGCAGTTAGTAGTAGTAAAGTTAGGATTCCTAACTTTACTACTACTAAATGCCTTTTGTGAAAACTGAAAGTCGTAAAGTTAGGATTTTGTCTCAGATTACTTTTGTGAATCGGGCCGAGGAGACCGTTGACCCCACACAGGATGCTCCTAGTACCACCATGTCAGTGCAGATCACCCATTTCCTGCTACAGGCAATCATCTAGAAGGCAAGTCCCTAGTTTCCAGGTCTATGACCACACATTTTTGTCATAACCATGCAGAGCCCACCTATCTCCACCCCTCACCCTGCAGGCGCTTCATCTGATTACCCTGTTCCACTGTCCCATCCCAGTGCAGCTCTAGTGGTCTCTCCGTCGTCACAAGTATTCCCAGGAGATAAATTGTTCTTTCGCCTCAGTAAACTACCATGTTGCCCCCCTCAGAGAGCTAGCCCTCCATATCATATCCAATCAGCTGACTGAGTGGGATGGCGATGGATGCGTGGGATTCTGACTTCTTTGTCCCGCAGACTCTGTGTGATATGGCAGTGACAACAAGGATGAGTCCATATATACCATGAAATACTCTCTAGGGTCTGTGAACAACCACCCCCTGAAGAGCAAGAATCTATTTCTACAGAGCACCTTGGAGATGAACTAGGAACACTTCTGATGGGAGGAGAATGGTAGGTGACACTATAAGGCACTGACTGACAGGCCTCCAGTCAATTAAACACAACCATGCTATGCCCCTCATACATCTGGTGTACGACAAGTACCTGCAGTGTCCCATAGTTCCACTCACACGCCACGCCACGCTCTCGCCGCCGTTCCCCGCTTCCGAAGAGCCACCAGAGGGGGAAGGTCCTTCTCCTACCTGGCCGCCAAACTTGGAACTACCTCCCGACCCACCTCCGCCTGACCCAGGACCACCTCGCCTTCAGGAAGCAGCTCAAGACCTGGCTGTTCGAGCAGTAGCGGACCCCCCCTCCCTTAGCGCCTTGAGACCCTCCGGGTGAGTAGTGCGCTTTATAAATGCTTTGATTGATTGATTGATTGACTCAGCCAATTGCCAGTACTACAAAACCTGATCCAGACCTTGAGCTAGGGATGAGGGTAACTCCAAAGGATACGGACGGCAACCACTGACACCCTAAATTAATCACTCACTGCCCACTATCACTATGCTCTCAAACACAACCCCCCGCTTCATGCATATGCATCTTCAAAAAACATGTAATACACTTTTGCTACAACGCAATGGAATGCAAAAACGTACACATTGTTCATACTTCATGTTCCAAAATATATGGGACACTGAAAACAAGCAAAACACTGTTGCTATAACAGCAACAGGTATTCTCATTACAGTATGCACACAAGCATTACAAAAAGTGTAGAAATGAGTGCAAATGAAATTAGTGTAAAAATGTGGAAGGAAGGGAGGGTATAGAAGGTGGTATGTGGAGTGATGCAGTATTCAAATTAATTGTCCAATCAGACGGAAAACGTAGTCTACAAATAAATGTTCAAAAACGTATGTCCACTTACAATATCCTAGGGTAAAAAAAGAAGCACAATGTAAATACAAATCCAAAGGAAATAAAAAGCCAAAGCTTCAACTCGGAGATAGCACAGTCCTGCTTTGGGGCATATATTCTAGGCCATCAAATTGCAGGACAAATGATACCAACTACTCAATTGTTGCAGGCATGTGCATATTCGTGGAAGGACCTGACACCTTGCGGGGAGCAAACACAGCTCAGGGTGTAGGGTGGTAGAATATGGAGAAATGAAAAACACAACAGAATGTGAAGTATAAGGTGAACTTGGGGAAAATATGGAGAAGAAAGGGTTAAAATCTGCAAACAGCAGAGCCATGAGCCCCTTCTCTGTAGACAAGCTTGTCTCTAGGGGCTGCCCATCCACTACCTGTCTAAATAGCTTCTTGACTGGCTGCAGGGACTCAGTGGATCGTGACAGGGCAAAGAAGGAACATCTGTTGATGACAGGGAATTGGGAGGGCACTATCTGTTAAGGGATGAGAGGGGTGGGCTCAGACTGTGATAATGGGGCAATAAACATGCAAAAGGTGATGTGATGTGCCACAGGCCTGAATGGCACCCAAAGTAGGATCTCAAGTGCCACTCTCCGGGACAGATGGGAGAGGATACTACAACGATAACTATCAGACCACGAGTGGCAGAGAATATTGGCCTCCCCGGAGAAAATCTCCAGGAGTACGAGGTTAAAGTAGTTTCAATGTAACTATATACACATGACTTATACGACACCACATAAAATCCAGGTGGTCTACGGAGGCGAGCCTCGCGGGCAATTAGATGCTGATTTTACCCATATGGCGTGTTATTGCCCTAGACTGCGACACTATTGGGAGGCAATACTTGCTGCACTGTAGACCGCGCTTGGGCGTTCTCCCCCTTGTCCCCTGGAGGCTTGTGCTCTGGTGCTGTTCCTGAGGCCGAATGCAGGGGAAAGTTGGCACAAGGTTTAGACACCTGGCCCTGGCGTTATCTAGAAGAGGCTTTGCTATGACCTGGAAATCAGCGGTTGGACCGGGGATTCAGACCTGGAGGGTAGACGTAAACCAGTGGGACGTGCAGAGGAGAGGGCGCTGGTCAGGGAAGAGGCCAGAGGGGTGTAGGTCAGCCCCATAGTAGATGTATGAACTGAGGTGTTGGTGATGTGGGAGCACCCAGAGTGTGAACTCGGGAGAGATCCGGAAGTGAGCGCTGACTCACTTGAAGAGGGGGAGGTTGAGGTGCCAGGAGATTAGAATGTGAGACAGTTGTGAGATAAACTAGGGAATATGTCTAAGACCCTGGTTCTGATACAATAGTTTGCCGTAGTGAATAATGACAAACACACGCCCCTGATTCATATACAGGACAGACGGTGTGGGCATGGCCACAGGGGGCTTTCATTAAGACACTGTAGAAGACTGTCCAGCGATGGGAATCTGGCCTTACCCTTGATTGCTGATGGACGCTGCCTGCCAATACTCTGAATTGGCGGCACGGAATTGACTGAGTCTTCTCTTTGAGCATGGTCGCCCTGTTCTCTTGTGTTTTTGTCCCTTATATTTTCCCACTCTTGTTCTATAAATGCACTTTACTTCTCCTCGAATATCGTATTATGTTTCTCATTGTAATGTAAGCACCCCCCCTTTTTTGTAACAACAATGGGATATTATCTGGGAAATGCAGTGGGGTAAATCCATAGTTACAACTGGATAAGACTGAATCAGAATATTAGATATTGCTAATGTGATTGAACCATGTTTTGGATAGTTTATTATTACGTGACACACTGCTATATTATGTTAAAAAGCAAAATGCCAATAAAACTTACAAGAAAAAAAAGGATCTCAAATAGCTTTATTCATACAGCCCTTCCTCGACATTCACCTCACAGCTGCCATCAAAAGTCACCTTTAGAACCTGAGTCCTGCAGGTTCATCAAGTGACCAATGGTGATGGATAGAATGTTAAATATATCATAATGTCAGAGTGTGAAATCAAACCTATGCTATAACCTTATAACACATCTCCCTTTCACAAATATTAAAAACAAATTATATTGAAATATTTGTTGAAAAAACGACATCATGCAACTATCACATGCACTTTATGAGACACATGAAGTAATCACAGCAATAAAATAACACAACAAATCATGCAAAAATGGCACTAACAAAGTAATCATATCTTTTTGGTTTGGCAATAATTCTACCAAATCTTCTAGTTTTGTTCTGATTATTACTGTTCTCATTGACATTTGCATTTGATGGACCAAGATTACCTGGCACATCAACAAGCCATCTGTGTGTTCACCTTCAACTTCACTTTGATCGTGTCCATCCAAATGGATGTCCATCCATTCATATCTTTCAACCTGCTCATGGTTTCTACTCTTTGCCACTCTACTCATATGCCAGACTTTCCCATCACTCAATTTAACAGAATTGCGAAATATTTCACACATTTAAGGGTTGGGAAAACCTACTATCACCTTTCTGAACATTCCATTCTTTTATTCCTCTGGCCCAATCTCCACATCTCAATTTCAATTCTTTAGACCCATACTTTTCATCATACCATATCTTTTCGCCTGATGGGACATGACAATTTTCATCCTCACCAGCGATGGTGACCACTCCACTTGTTTAGATGAGGCCATCCAACCGAAATCTTTGCTAATGGGTTCCTGACCCCTCATCAATGTCTTTTTTCTATTACACAACTAGGAATGATCTTATATGCCCAAATTAGTTACAAAATCTCACTTTACAATGTAACTTATTGCTCCTAGAAAGTTGAATACTATATTTGACCCCCCTATTGATGCGCTCACCTAAACCATTTCCTTAGCGAGGAAATAATCAGGTGTTTTTTGAGCAATACCATTTCCTTTCAAAAACATTTGAAAATTGCTAGAAATTAATTGTGGATCACTATCAGTTATTACGCGCTTTGGCAGTCCTTCTATAAGAAACATTCTTTATGATGATGTAGAGGTAATTTAGAATGTGGTGCTCTGGCAGTTGTTGAAGCCTAGAGCTGCTGGAGGTTGCTGTTCATTGAGACTGAATAAAAGGATCTTAATTTACACATGTGTGGTGTAAATTACTACATATATTGGCGACGAGCGACTGCGAAGGGGGCAGACATTGGTAACCAACCTCCACCCCTGGAGAGCTAAACTGGAGCTCTATGGAAATGCATTAAAAATGCAGAGAACTGTGAGTAAGACTTTGTTTTTTTTTTTAAGGATCTGTTCCAGCGGTGAATTTTGGCCCAGCTCTGAAGATTAGAAGATTGGGGAATCATTAGACAGGAGTTGTTTAATGGCAAGGAGCAAGCTACTGAGGCTAGCTACGTGTGTTTAGTTTTCTTGAAGCAACCTTTTAGCACGTGTCAGTTGTAAGGAAAGGGAAAAAAAAAGGAAAGGAAGAAGGAGAGAAACTATTTCTAATGTGAATTATTGATATTTTTGGCTATTTTTGTCGTGAATTGTGCTCGAGCGCTCAACAACATTTGAATATAGCTCGGGCATGCTTGAGCCTACTGTCTGTATTGCCTCGCACTCCAAGTGCTCGCGTGTGCAGCCCCGCGCTCACAACTGCTGGACTATCATGACTGAGTGCTCGGGTTAACAAAGACTTGTCCCGTGCGCTGCCTCGCACTACCTAAGACTTGCCCCGGGCTACCAAAAACTTTCCTCGCGCGCTGCCTCGCGCTACCAATGACCTCACGCTGACATAATTACTTGTATTACTGCTTACTGACACTACGCTGATATAATTATCTTACATTTACGGAGACTCGTGTGTTGAAGCTTGAGAGCACGCTGATTTTCTCCTCTATCCTGCTTCCGGTTTCTTCACGCCCGAGAGAAAAAAAAAATAGAGAGAAGACTGTCTGGTGGAAGATAATAGTGAAGAAATAAAAAGAGGACTACACTACTAGAAGAAGATCACAAACAAGGAAGTTATAATGCTTGTAAAGAGATTGGAGAGCAAGCATTATATTTATTTGTTATTATTATTTTAGATTTTTGTTTTAATTAATTATATTAGCTTGTTGTATTAATTGTGTTAATTAATTATTTTAGTTTATTTATTTGAATTTCAAGATGACTGAACAAAGCATGAGGGCACCTCCGGCATTTTTACCTGTACCTGGTGAACCAACAATTCCATGGAAAAGGTGGAAACATTGTTTTTTTACTTATTTAGTTGCATCAGGTGGAGACAAATATGGACCCTTAGAAGACAAGCAATTCTCCGACATCATCTTGGAACTGAAGGCAGGAGAATATATGATGATTTGCCTGAAGCATCGGTGGGTGTGGGCGATGGTTAAGCTGCAAATGTTTTTAATATGTCTTTAATGATGCTTGACAAACGTTTTGTACCCAAGTTAAACATTGTATTGGAGAGACATAAGTTATTTTCAAGGGTCCAGAGAGAAGATGAAGATATATTAACATATGTAGCAGATTTAAGGGGATTGGCTGTTACGTGTCAATTTAATGATTTAACGAAAAGTTTGATTAGAGATCAAATTGTACGTTGTACAAACAACAAATGTGTTAAAGAGAAATTGTTAGCAAAGGATTCTAATTTAGAGTAAACTATACAAATTGCTAGAAGCATGGAAAATGCAGCATTGTGGCTTAAGGGAATGGAGCCTGGGAGTGAGAAAGTTAAAGAAGTAATTGAGGAAAATGTAGATGAAGTAAAAGGATTGGGAAACAAAGAGAGCAAAACTGGTAATGTAAATGGAAGGACAGACAATGGGACTAGTGCTGGAGCTGGTACTAATGCTACTAGTACCAGTGCTAGAACAGGAGCATATGGTGGAAAAATGCTGGTAAATGATTCGAGAGATGTGAGGAGGAATTTGTTATAGATGGGGAAGTTCAGGGCATATTGGTTCAAGTCCTAGATGCGCTGCTAGGAATATGATTTGCAGGAGTTGTGGTAGGAGAGGCCATCTAGCTAAAGTATAAGGAACAAAGAATGGATCACAAATGCAGGTGTTAAATTGAATGAGGATGTGTGCGAAAATATTAAAGAGGTGACGTTGTCTATAGATCAGGTTGTCGAGCCTGGGAGTGAAGTGGACGGTGTGCATGGAGAAGGTGATATTAAAGTGAAGATGGAAAGCACTAATAAATTAGATAAACCTCATTGTGAAGTGAATCTTGATGGAGTGAGTGTTTGGAGTTTGGTTGACTCTGGAAGTCTATTTACTCTTGTAAGAAAAAAGACTTACTTGGAAAGTTTCAGAGGAACGATGGAAGACTTACTAAGGTCTGACCTGAAAGCTGTGGGATATGGTGGTAAGAGGATAGAAATTCCATTTATGAGATGGATGAATATTGGATTCAAGAACATCTTGGTCAGAGGAAGAGTACATATTACAGGTGATGGTTCGAATCTTCTTGGATGGAGACATCAAAAAGATTTGAACATTATTTTAAATCCGAATGCTCATGAACCTGTCATGGTATTTGAAACGAGTGTACAAGAAATTTCAGAGGAAGAAAACATCTTTCAGAAGTTTCCTCATGTTTTTTCAGAAAAATTGGGGTTGTTAAAAGGATTCAACCATAAAATTATTTTGAAGGAAAGGGCTATCCCAATTGTACACAAGGTAAGATCTATACCAAACTTGATGAGAGAACCATTATAAGAATATTTTGAAAAACTACTTGCAGAAGGAATTACAGAGCCAATAGAATCCTCAGAGTGGTTGTCTCCGGTGGTCGTAGATCCCAAGGTTGGTGGAAAGATTTGTGTATGCATGGACTTGAGGGAGCTTAAACACAATATATAGGTGGATAGGCAACCATTACCTAACATTTCCGAGATGCTAACTATGATGGGTGGTGGCAAATCTTTCAGTGTTCTCGATATGTCATCGGCCTATCATCAAGTGAATTTGCATTAACAATCTAGGCCTTTAACTTCATTCATTACTCCATTGGGGGCTTTTCGTTATCAAAGCATGCCTTTTAGACTTGCCTCAGCTTTGGCTGTTTTTCAAAGGATGATGCAAGGAATTTTTAAAGGATGCAAAAAGTTCTTTGCTTTCAAGATGACATATTGGTGGTTGGGGGAATGAAGTTGAACATGGTGAGATGTTGAGTGAGGTATTATCATGGATTGAAAAACATGGTCTGACTATAAAAAAAAGAAAAGTGCCAGATAAAGAAAAATGTTGTTGACTATTTGGTATATGAAATTTCTGCTACAGGGATTAAACCTTAGAAAAGCATTGTAAAAGCCATAGCTGAAGTATCTAGGTCACAAAATAAGGAGCAGCTAAAGTCCTTTTTAGGGCTTGTAGAATATTGCTATAAAGTTGTATGTCATTTTCCTGAAAAAGTTGAACCTTTGAGACTATTGCTAAAAAATGCAGCCATGTACTATTGGAACGAGCAATGTGAACTTGCTTTTAATGCAATTAGGACTTCTATTAGTGTGTCACCTACTTTGCATAATTTCAATGTGAATAACAAAACTATTGTGACAACTGATGCAAGTAATGTAGGATTGGGAGCAGTGTTGTCCCAAAAGGTGAATGGTCAAGAGAGAATAGTATGATTCGCTTCTAAGAGATTGCAAGGTGCTGAGCAGTCATATTCTACTACAGAAAAAAAGGAAGCTTTGGCGTGTTGTTGGGGGATACATTATTTCAAATATTATTTGTGGGTTTCCCTTTACAGTTCGAACTGATCATAAACCTTTATAGTTTATATTTAAATGTGGTAAAGGATTAGAAGGAGGAGTGACGCCAAGGATATCAAGGGGGTTGCTGTCAGTGATGGATTTTAATTTTGTAGTGGAATATGTTAAGGGAAAAAGAAATGTGGTTGCAGACTGTTCATCCCGTATGCCTGTTCAAAATGCTTCCGAGGTCAAGGATGAGAAAGACATGGTTCTTCTGGATATTTGTGAACTTACTGGATTTGCTTTAACTGAAGATGATTGGTGTAGAGCTGCTGTGGAAGATGATGAATATAGGAAATTAAAGGATTTGATTGCTGGGGATTGGCAAAATGAAGATGGAGATAATAGAATAGTGAAACAATTTTTTATGGTCAAAGATGATTTGTGGATTCAAAGTATTACATGCTGGGCGTGTGATTCCTCCAAGCAGTTTAAGAGCTAAGTTAATTGATATGGGATATGATGGAAACTTGGGCAGGAGTCTGACTAAAAGAAGGCTGAGACAGTGTTTCTGGTTGCCAGGAATGGATAGGGACATGGAGGAAAAGGTGAGAGATTGTGTAGCATGTTCTAATAGTGATAAGATTAAAGTAGTGAGAGAACCACCTCTGTGCACAAGGGAGATTCCTGAAAAACCATGGGAACATTTAGCTATGGATTTCCTTGGACCAGTGGATAAGTTAGGAAGAGAGTCTCGATTTTTATTGGTTATTGTTGATTACCACAGTAAATGGTTTATTGTTAGCACCATGGAGTACATAACAACAGAGAACGTAATGAGAGCTTTACAAGATGTCTTTATGGAAGAAGGTATTCCTAAGGTTATAATTGGGTGCAGTTTGTGTCATCTGGAATGGTACAATTTTTGGAACACCTGGCAATTAAACATGAGAGAGTGACATTGTTTAGGTCTAAGGCGAATGGTTTAGTTGAAAGAATCAATCGCATTATAATGGAAAATCTTCAACTTTCTCTAGCCAATGGGCTGTCTTGGAGAGAAGAATGAAACAAGATGATATGGGCTCACGGAGTGACTCCACACTCCATTACAGGTGTTTCACCCTTTATTGCTTTAAAGCGTAGACAACCTGCTACCAAGGAATCATCAATGTGGTTGCAAGACAAGAAGAGAGTTTGAGTGGATCGAGAAGCAATGAGATCTAGAGTGAGGGGAAAACAATGTATAAACAAACAGATGTATGATATCAAAAAGGGAGTAAAATCCACTCATTGGAGGTGTGGAGACTGGGTGGTAACAAGGAGTGGTGGTATTGTAAAAAAGGAGAAAGTAAGTTTTCTCAAGCTAGTATAGTAGTTGATGTTAAGAAAAATGTTGTTGTGTTGGAAGATGGAAAAGAATGGGGTTTTGGTTATCTTAGCAAAACTAATGATCCTAATGATCCTTTTTATTAGTTTTGCTAATAGTAGCCCTACTTAGAAAAATGAATGATCTTAATTATTTCAATGAACATTAAGTTAGTGTTTATTGTATATTCTTAGGTTTCATATATATTGTATATTGCCGAGTTATGTTAAATTTGTGATCCTATTTCTTCTCTTCTTATACTTCCTCTTCATGTTTATGTATATTGTATTTCAAATGCATTCATATTGTTGTGTTTCTTTAATAGGGGAAAGATGTGTAAGAAACATTCTTTATGATGATGTAATACTCAGAGGTAATTTCGAATGTGGTGCTCTGGCAGTTATTGAAGCCTGGAGCTGCTGGAGGTTGCTGTTCATTGAGACAGAATAAAAGGAACTTAATTTACACATAGGTGGTGTAAATTACTGCACCTTCCCTCATAAAAACTTTATCTAAGAATCTAATTGTCTGATGGTACTTGTGAGGAGCAGTGACTGGGTTTCCCGGGTTGGTTAAGAGACGTACTCCAATGAGTGTTTAGGGGCTCCATGCACAATTTTATTATAGATGATGTGTTATAATGCCTGAGAAATGTCATGTTTGATGCATACTTTATATATGTACATTGTAGAATGCTTATACCTGAAGCTTGTTTTTGATTAATAAAAAAAAAAGTAAAAAAAAAAAAAAATCTAATTGTCCTTACACATTCTGCTTTGCAAACTATTTCTTTCTCGGGCCATTTTTAGAAATGGTCCACAAGGACTGAAATATACTTGTAACATTGATTCCTCACATTCAATTGGATCCACAAATTCCAGGTCAACTCTCTCCCAAGACATATTGGGACTCTCATTGGGACATAAGGGGGGTTTAAAGGTCTGTAGACATTTGTCAAAATTATTGCATTTCATACAATCTTGTATCAATAACTCAATCTGCTTTTCAAGGCCAGTCCTCCAGTAGTTAAATTGTACTCTTTGCTTGGTTTTGGACACACCCAAATGTCATTCCTGGCATAAGTTTAAAAAATCCTAAGTGTTTCAGGTGGTACAGCTGTCCCACATTTGAATAACATGTTATCTTCTATACACAGTTAATTTCTCCCTTCCCAGAACATTATTTCATCCATTTTTAAATGTATCTCACTAGGCCATCCTTTTTTTAGATACTCTGCAATCCTTTTTAAATTGTTATCCTTCTTCCAATTGTCCTTCCGCCAAGACATAGATATACCTTCCAACCCACTATCAAATAAAACAGCCACACAACCTTCTTTATACATTAATTCATCTTCTATTTTGATAGGTAAATGCATTCCACTCAGGAAATCTGCTACTCTCTTCTTAACACCAGGGCAGTATTGAACATCATACATAAAAAACAATGAATATACTGACATTCTACTCAATCTTGGTGATGCATTTTGTAATCCAGCTGTTGTCAAGGGTTTGGTGAGGGTTTTTTGATCTGATCTTAACAAAACATGAAAATCCCACACATTTTGCTGAAAGTGATATAAGGCCCATGCACAAGTCAATGTCACACACTCGATCACTGAATATCTTTCATCAGCTGACGACAAAGAACATGAAGTAAAAGTGCCTACCCATTCATTATGTTCCTCATCACATTGTGACAATACTGCACTCAAACCCTTATGGCTTGCATCCGTTGTCACAATAATCTTGCACTTTGGATCAAAACCTTTGAGAAACGGTGCCTTTAAATATCATCTTTCAGACTTAGAAAGGCTTCTTGACATTCCTATGACCATGCAACTTGTACTTTACTGTTAAGCAATTGCCGTAAATGGTATTTTTTCTCTGTAACATTTTAAAAGAATTTGAAATAAAATTCAGTTAGGCCTAAAAAAAACAACTCTCATCCTTTCCCATTGGACTGAGAGCTTTTTTTATAGCTTCAACCAACTCTTGTTCTGGCTTAATACCATTCTTACTCATGCCATGACCCAGATATTTAAGTTCTTCCTGTGCAAATTAACCTCTTCTGAATTGAACTGTCAACCCCTTTTCTTTTAGTGTCTCTAATACTAGTTTAAGCCGGCAGCAATGTTCCAATTTGTCTTTACCCATAACCAGGACAGAGGCTGCAATTGCACCACTACTTCCTACAGCCAGCCAATCTGACCTGCGCACTTCAGAGCCTGCAGTCCCAGGGCTGAGAAACAGCTGAGGGATTGCAGCCACAGGCCCCCAGCCTCAAAATGAAAGCTGGGTTATCCTGCTCCAACCAATCCTGGAGCAATGATGCAGCTCCAGGGTTGGTAAGTGGTTTTGGGCTGTGCAAGGGAGTATGTTCTTCCCTTTCTCCCCAAGTCAATGCAGATGAGAGAAGAGTGAAACAGCATACCCGACCTCCAGCAAAGCAACATGTATATGATGAGTTTTTTGCGCATCACCATATTTAAATTTTGCCAGTCTCTACTGAAAAGGATATCATCCTGGAAAAACGTTACCCTCGCCACACCATTAAAGATTTTGCTCATGGTTCTTTGCAACAACGCTGCAGTGGAGGCCAATCCAAATGGCACCCTGGTAATTTGAAAACAGCCGAAAGACGTAATAAATATAGTAAATTTCCTATTATCCTTAATATGGCACCTGATAGTAGTCTGATTTTACATCTAAAGTCGAGAACCAACATACATCCTTTTTTGCCACAAACATCTAATTTATTCTAGGAAAAGGATACTGATCCACCAATATGCTTTTATTAAGTACTGTGAGGTCCACACATAGCCTAACGTTCCGATTGGGTAGCATCACTACCTCTAATGGAGATACCCATTCTGTAGATTCGACCTGTTCAATTATACTAGCCTCAACCAATTTTTTCAGTTCCATATGCACTTCTTCTTTGCTAGATATAGGTATGTGTCTAATCTTGTGAACACATGGAATTGCAGAAGCTTTTAACTCAATTTTGCGTACAAAATAATTCAGCAATCCTACCTCCCATGAAAATACTTCAGGAAATGAATCTAAAAATTCAGTGCTTGTAAACAGTTTAAGTCTTACAGTAACACGGGTTCCAAACTATTGGGATTTAAAATAATAATGCACCCTGCTCTGCCCATCCTAACTCTGAAGGTCCTTTCTTCGACACATACAATTTGCCTTTCCATCTTTAAATTGGAATTCTAACTCCCGGCAACCCAAAAATTCAATTCTGTCGCCGTGTTAAAAGGTGACCCAGAGTCTGCAACAACATTAACAGTCACCCCACCCATCCTCACTTCACACATAGGTTTCTTCAATTTTACTTGATTGGCAACTAGAATGTCATAATCAATACAAAATACATGATTAACGGTGGTCGCATCCGAATCATCAGAATTTTCATCACTTTCATCTCTTATTAATTTGACAATCTTTTTGGTGATACCAAATCTTTTCCTGCACACCCTGGCATAATGACCAGCGATTCCACATATTGAGCACTTTTGATTCCTAGCAGAACATTTCTTATAATATGCCAGATGATCATCATTTCTACAAAGGAAACATTTCCTGAAACTTCAACTTGAACTTGAGCTCATACATTTACTCTCACAAACAGCCTTTAGTTTTCCCTCCTTGGCATTTTGTGACACCTTACTATTCTCTTCCCCTTTCTTATTTTGAAGTGCAGAACATGTATTTACTACTTTAACTGCTTTAGCACATCTTCCAGTGAGTTCTGCCTTCTTTACCAAAGCTACCACATCTTTTAAAGGAGACTCACCATTGGCCCACAGTTTATCTTGAATATTAGGGCTACTCTCATGCATTATACATTGATTCCGATCAAGTTCCTCTTGGAGCGCACCAAACCTGCATGTTAACGCCAAGGCATGCAAAGCAGAAACATAGTCATTAACACGTTCAGATTCACCTTGCTTCCTCTGGAAAAATGAATATCTATCCACCGCCACACTAACAATGGGAGAAAAATGTGCACCTAAGTCTTCCAATGCGTGTGTGAACACATCCCCACCATCTTGTGGCTTCTTCTTAATCTTAATCTAATTGTAGGGTTTGAGTTCTCCTGGACACAGACAGTAGAGCAAAACATGTTTTTCTTTTCCAAGGAGAACTCCTCATCCTCAAAAGTATCAATATAGTTACAAAAATACTCCTTCCATTCCTACCATGGCATAGAGAGTTCACCCGTAGCTAGTAGAAATGCCCGTGAGTTCATTAAATTAAAAGTATTTAAAGCACACATGGCATAACTGTGCAGGGCAACCAATGATGCACTCCTAGGATTCAAGGTCTGAATAACAAGTTGATACAGCACTGAGGAGGCACCTGTACACCAGACCCAGTGCTGAGGAGACGTGCACCTCAAGCCTCCTTGTTAAAGGTATATGTGTGTAACCAAGTCTTCTTGCTTAGAGGTGTGCACATGTACACTGCCCCAGTGTCATGGAGGTGTGCACCGCAAGCCTACTTGCTTGAAGATATGCACTTTTAAATTCCTTTGGACGCACAAATTGTGACATTGTCTGACGTTGCAAATGCGGACACAACACCGCTATCACAAATCCATGTCAAACTCCTCCCTGGACGCACAGATTGTGAAATCGCACGACGCTGCACATACACAGATGTAGGACGCCACTTGTGAGACAAGAACGTCTGTGCCTCACGTACGCCTAAAATGAACCCAGCTGTGACGCTGTGTCTCCCCTGGCCAGCCCGGCCCAATGGATCAAGGATGTCTTCCTTCTCTCCCAGTTTGTCCGCAGAATCACATAGCTAGACCGGCTTCCACCATGTTTCCATGTGCACCCCACAGCTGAATTCCAACTCTTGGCTTGATAATTCTGCGTGACGCTCATCCACACCACAAAGTGGATTTCCACCAGACCACCTCTGACGATTACGCTCCAAATAATTCCACCAGCGTGTCTTGGATTTTCTTCAGACAGCAATATTCTTGCTTTTGTTCTCTTGTCCTGAAGATGACCTCGAGTTACGAAGGTGGAAACCTCGTCAACTTTTATCAGCCCAACTGGGTTTGTTAATTATGCCATGATTTATTCACTAATTGTATTATGAAACAAAAGTTTGTGCATAATATTTGCCTCAAATAGCTCCCAATCTGTACGCTGATTTTTTGTTCCTTTACGTCTTTCACTTGCGCCAATTAAACACCTTTTTCACAAGCACAGTGTGTTCACTCTTCACTTTAAACACAACCTAAAAACGTTATTGCTGCTGCTTACAAATCTTGTAAAGTATACAGTCGATACTTTATTTTGGTAAATACAAATACTTGAATTTACAAAAAATGGATTACGTGTTCTTTGTGTAATTCATTTACTGTTATAATTTGCACTTCTTTATTGACTTCCATTGAGACATTGTTGCACAATATTGTATTCACACAGGTCTCAACAGGGGTTACAGGTTTTCTCCTATTGTTTGTTAATATCGAAGAACATCCACATCATCCATAACCCGAAAACCGTAAATTCAAAATGGTCATAACAACAAACAGGCAACATTATCAGGAGGAGCAGAACCAACTCAAATGTTATGGCCTCTCGGATTTGAGCAACTGTGCCCCTCTCTCTCCCCCACCCTTTCAAAATCCTCCCCAAAGGATCACCCTGCTCCACGTCCATTCACCAGTACAACTTGCCATAAAAATAAATACCAGTCAGTTTCCCTGATATGGTTGTAGGAGATAGACCCATGTCAATCAAAAACAGAACAAAACCGATAATTCTCCCGTCCCTGCTGCCTTGCTTCTGTGCCAACCTCATCTGCAAACTCTGCTCAAAACGTTTAAACTCCCTCCATGCCTGCTGATAACTCCTTGTTGAATCCACTAAAGACTTCTACACCAATTCAATAACTCTCACTCTCTACATGTCATGCAGGTGGTGTGTCTTCCTGCCTTCTGTTCCCAGAGTCAGCTGCCGAAACCTCTGCCACTTTGAATGACATAAGGTATCTGCTATATCATTGTTCACCTCCGTCACAAGCCTCACCTGGAAAACTATGTTGAGCCGCAAGAATTTCAACATTAACTTCTGCAGCAGGCACAGCACATTGAGGTCCATCAGCCTGTTTACCAGTTCCACCACAGTCATGTTGTCCACATTAAACATCATTATTCTGTTAGCCAAAAACAGCCACCCCCATATCACCAGAGCCACCAGCAAGGGAAAGAAGTCCAAGAACTTAATGCTTCTCCCCTGAAGCAACCAATGTTCCGGCCACAGTTCCACACACCACACCTCTTCCCAGAATAGGGCAAAACCTCTCACTCAGCCAAATCAGAAAACATTTGAACCTGCCAAATTATGTTGTTTTCCAAGAACAACATGGACACACAATTGAAATTCTCAAGAAACATCCTCCAAATGCTCAACTCTGCCCACACAGCCAACAAAATCCTCACTTGGTGATGAGGCAAACATGCCCCAGACATGGCCAAACACAGTTGTCTGAAAAACATCCTACCATCCCTCACCACTCTGCATGCGAAATTCAAGAAACCCAGCAGCTTTTGCATCTTCCTCAACTCCAAACATCTCGGCTCAATCACCTCATTCAACAACTGGATCTCGCCAACATTGCCCTGTAGCAAGTGCACCACCAGTTCCTGCACATCCAACTTAATTCCCAGAAAAAGTCAAAATTGTGCTAGGCCCTTCAATCTTCTCTGCTACCAAAGAAACACCAAATTCATTCATCATCTCTTCAAACTTTCACAAAGCTCGCAGACACTCGCCCAAGTCCTTCCGACTCACAAACAAAAAAATAATCCAAATACTGAGACATCTCTCTGTGACCACTTCTCCTGGAAAGGAACCCATTGCAAAAAGGTACGGAAAACCTCAAACAGCGTGCGGGATTTCGCAAATCCCATGTGCAGGACCCTATCCACATAGATAACCACATCAAATTGCATATCCAACAAGGTGAAATTCGCCGGATGAAAATGTAAAAGCTGAAAGGCAGATCTGAAGTCATATTTCTCTATCTTGGCCCCACACCCACACAGGTGCACCAAACACACAGCATCATCTACCAAGGTGCACACCACCCTTGTGTCTTCAGTGGCAATGAAATCATGTACAGACCCCCCTTCAGGATGAGAAAAGTGATGAATCATCTTTAACTCCCCCTCTACCTTCTTGGGGACCAAACCCAAGGCAGAAACAATCAAATCCGGCATAGGCCAGTCATGGAAGGGGCCCAGCACCCTCTCTTCAGCCATCTCTTTCTCCAACTTAGCCGCTACCATCTGCAGCAAAGCAGTTGCCGACTACAAATTGTACCCCCACCTGTGCCCCTATAACCTTGGTAATCTAAGCTAAAACTCCATTCTCAAAAACTTTCCTTGTCCAGGTATAGCTGAAGCCACGGGGACAGCTTCTCGACTCTAGCTGGCAAAGGAGCCCTTGTGGCCAGGTGACACCTGATGTCCCCTCCCTCTGGGTGCCATCAATTGTTCCGCAGGGGTGGCCAACATGAACAGCTGGGTGATGGGGTGCTGCCCCCCACACTCAGAACACCCATGCTTGAACTTACTAAGCTCTAGCAAGCGTCACTTTGGATCCTGCATTTTTCTGACTCTAGCTTGCCCCTGGTTGAGCGGGATGGTGCTGAAAAGACCTACTATTTGACAGGCAAGCCACTGTCCATCTGTGTCGTAGAAGGCAGGTGAGTGGAACCCATCCACTGCAACCCCAGTTTCGAATCTACATCCCTCCAAGGCTTTTCCGGGTCTATACTCACTCTGGACCTGAACTCCTCATCGTATCTAAGCCATGCACCCTCCCCCCAAAAAGTATCTATGCTTTCTTGATAATATTCATTTATTTAAAAAGAGCTATTTCCTGATCAAAATGTTTTTGACAAACGTTACTGGCATATTTTAAGAATGCAGTCATCCAGTTCTCCATTTTGATGGGCACCCTGGGCCATCGAGCCATTGTTAATTCCTCCTCCTTAGATCCTTCCTTCCCCTGAAGATCCCTAAGGTGCAACTTAATTACCTCAACATGTTCATGTTTCCATATCCTGGTTTTTGTCTTGTCTGATATATGTGACCGCAGGGCCATTGCCCACCCCATTTATGAGAGCTTTTTCTTATGCTGTGTCTCATCCTTGCTCTCCTCTACATCCTTGTCTAACACTGCATTGTCGTCCCCTGTCCCTAACTCATCACTGCTCTACGTACTTGATTTTCCTTGCTCGCGCTTCGCAAACCACACAGATAATGTCTTCTTCAGTGATTCCTCAGGCCCATTGATCACTCCATGCCCACAGATTTGCAGGCCGTTGTGGCTCTCGTCAGACCCTCTTTATCCGAAAGTGACCACCAGTCCCTCATACCTTTAGGTAATCTGCCACCATCGCTAGTTTTCTTGTGATGTTCCCCACCAACTCTGGGCTGCCGACCTCTGGTGTTTCCTCCGTCTGCACTTGACCTCTGCATAACACCAAGAACGCCGTCCGTGGATATGACACCGACGCTAGTCAACTGCCCCTGGTGAGGCCCTGCTTCTCCTCCATAATAACCTCTCAACTAACCTCCCTTCCACTCATCACCATCATCCTCATAATCAAGCACCAACTCATCCGCTCCTTCCACGTTCCACTCATATATCCCCACACCGCAGCTCACACTGACCCATGGCAAGAGTGCATCCTGTACACATGATTCATTGTGTGGCAAAAGGGCCTGATGGGAGCGAGTTCATGGCGTGGAGAGGGCCTTCGGAGACCCTCCCACCAATTGAGGCAAACGCACTGGGGGCGCAGCATGCCCCATTGGCTTTGCCAACCTTTCGCCAACCTCTCCCATTGGTATCGTCGACTGTCCCACCACCAGTCTGTGCCGACCTGTAGGGCCTCCTTCACCTTTGGCCCCATAAGCTGTCTCAGCTCTCTCTGCCCCACTGCACCTTCACTTGCATCTGGCACCCAGAGCCAATGACCTCCACCTGACCGAGCCTCCTTAGCACCGGCTGAGGCTACTGCCTCCCCAGGGTGCATTTCCCTGACCTTCTTATCAAGGTGACCCTGTTCCCGTGCCTGTTCCATTTCCCTGAAAAACTTCTCCCTGTGCTCTTCTGTGTCTCACAGTATCCTCCGCAACCCCAGGATATTCACCTCAATGTGAACCCCCCGCCATTAAGCTCTTGGTCCTGTCTCACCCCTGCCAGCCCCTGTGAATCACCAGATGCAACCCCTATGAGTCCTGTCTATACCATCATGCCCATGCCACTGACCACCTCATGAACATGGGACTCCCCTCTTTTCTTTTTCTTAGACCCAGGGCCCCCAGATTTCCCTGGGTCTTTCCGTTACTCTCCTTTGTTGCTCACCTGTATGCCAAGTCAAGCCTCCCCCGCTGCTCCTCATCCTCCCCATTTTTCTAGCCTACATCATCGGAATTGCCCGCTGGCACCAGAGCCCATACCATCACTCTGGGTCCGCCCTAAGCTCCACTGCTATAGGCCTCCCATCCCTCGTGGCCAGATCTGCCCCAGAGCTCCAGGCCACCACTGGTAAACTCAGCCTCCTATGAGAGGCCATTGTGAGAACCGCTACTGGAGGCATCACCCCTTTCACTGCCCCCCCACCACGCCTCCCAAGCAAATGACCATGAGGCAGTGAATAAGCTGCAACTGCTGCGGCTACAACCCCCGAAGCCGCCCGCGCTGGGTGGACCATTCCAACCCAAGCATGGTAGACAACCCCAGGCTTGAGTAAATCATTGCGGCCCACTGTGCAGAGAGTGTGCAGGGTTGCCCTTATCGCTTAACTATTCTCCATCCAGCCCTCAATGAAACTTTTCTGATTGCTCAAAAGGTGAAGGAGTCAAGAGGCTGGCCCTTCATCTTTCTTCCCCCTAAATACTTTCCCTATCCCCTGCCACCTTCCTACAATGAGCCTATCCCCTGACACTCCCCCCCTTGCCTCTTCATTCTGTCAAAGGGTAGGCCGGTTTAAGATTGACTGGAGACTCATGTGTGATATAGCCATATGACCTGCATGAACCTGCAATGTGATTTAACCACATCACCCCCTTTTGAAAGCGTTGGGTGTCAAGGCTACAGACACAAAGTAAGCAGCAGTCACTGGGTCCCGAGTAGGATCTTTGTGAGTTAAGATCTGTGGATGAGGTTGGCAATGCCTGAAATATATCTGTGTTTTGCTGCTGTGCATCATGTACCAGAAGTGAAAGACCTTCCACTTTCATATATCCTTTCTGCATTGGAAAGACTTCCAAATCCCCACAGAACCAGGGCATGTGTGTTTCACATTCCATGTGTATTAAACACCTGCCATAGCATTTCTATGGCACGTAAGTTACCTGTGAGTACCCATCTTTGCATCTCACACACAATAGTGACACTTAGCACCATATTTAGAATTTTATGAAGGGCCATATTACAAGTGCATTATATTTTGTGGCTTATGTAATGAGGCGGATGAGATATCCATCACATTTGTGATTTAGGGCCAGATGTAGGTATCCAAATACCGGTCGGAAACGGCCGAAAATACCGATTTTCGGCCGTTTCCGACCTGTATTTGGATATTGAGATGTAAGGGCATGTTAAATTACAGAATCGGTAATTTTACCGAATTTGTAATTTTTCCGATTCGGTAAAATACCGAATTGGTAAAACATGTAGGTAGCACTGTAATCAGTGCCACAAGGGTTTAAGAATTCGTTATTTACCACCAACTAGAAGTTGGTGGTTAATAATAAAAATCCTTCTAAATCAGGTCCTTATTAAGAAACATTCACTTGTCATTGGAGCTTGGGGTGAAGTTCCGCAGAGGCATATGACCTACAGAGGGATATTTTCTGCTGAAAGCCCACCAAGCTGAGAGCTCTAAGGGACTCCCATACCTTCAAAACAACTGATTAAAACATAGTAGATGCTTTCAAGTGTTCAAAAGGCACCAGCATCACTCAGGTCACAAACTTATGTGCCCCAAGAACTATAAGCCCAGTCAAATAGCTAGTCTTTCACTTGTGCCATTTGTGAACATCATTGTGCAATGAGGGAGGAGATGAAAGGAAGGTTATCTTGATGAGTGACCTTAAAAGCTGAGCTCTATTGGAACATTGTAGTTAGACCCAAAAGAGTGTATATGGAACTACTGTTGATCCCCACACTCAGAGAGCAAGGATCCAGACTTCAGGGACTAGGGAGCACCAGTGGGTGGAGTCTTAAGCTGTGGTGTTCCACACCTTTCAATAATCTGTAGGGCACCGTGTATCCTGTCACCAACACCCCAAGCTCAAAACCACATGATACAAACATCTGGTATATAAAAAAAAACACTCTGACTGGACATCTTGATCTGGACAGACTGAGTTCTTATTGGACGGCAAGCGGTGGTGCGGACATAAAAATCAACCAATCCCGGCTCCCTTCTCTCAACCTTGATACCTACTTGCAGATATGCCATGCTACACAGAGCCTGGCTCTGCACATTGTTACATACAAGCAGATCCTTAGTACTGCCACTACAAGAACTGTTTGTTCTTTCACTCATTAAAGAACAAGTCTCTGATCGTTTTACATTTTTAGTTGCACTCTTCCCTGGCCCCTGCAGCCAGCCTGTGTGAATCTAGCGGTGATCCTCAATGCCAAAGTGATGGATCCCTGTTGCTAAGCCAGGGCTGACGTGACTGGCAATAGGGCAGTGACAAATGGGAGGCCTCATAACACAAGTTCAGGCAGTTTGTTGTTGTCCCTGTCTCCTCCCCCTGGGGTGGGATATCTTATTACTGTGCCTTAAAAAAAATGTTTTAGGTGGATTTTCCTGATTACCCTTGTAAAGATAATTTAAATCTTCTTATAAATGTTTCAGAATAAGGCCACACAGTAGTACTCACCGATGTAGCAGTGGTTAGTAACACAAATTACGTGTCTATGGAGTCCGATGATGTACATAACACTCAAGTTATCTCTATTTTCCACTAGCAAACAAGGGATGCTTGGGAGTCCATATTTTTTCCTTGCACTACTCTCTTTAGTTTCTCATGCTATGTCACTGCTTTAAATAACCCCTTCAAATTATCTCTATGTTTTGGTGAATGAAGTTGGGGGGCCTCTTAGTCCTCTCCTCAGCCGTTTTAGGTGAGCTTTTATTAGGAAGAGCAGCATGATGAAGGCGACTCAGTTCAGATCAGTGGATGACTTAGGTATGCCCAATGTTGCACTCCTGTTTCATTTACTTCGTGGTATGTGCACTTGGTGGACTAAGATATTGCTCTAGCATTTAAATATACAGCATGTGATCTGAAAAGCAGAAGGAACAGGTGACAGAATGGACAGAGAAGAGGTAAAAATGCTAAATGCATAGAGGAGTCAATAGGAATTCCATACAATAAACAGTTTCCTCACGTAATGTGTGTTTCCCATGTTTGCAGAGGTTGGATTGAAAATGAGTAGGAGCATCTATATATGCAGAGAGGGTATTATTTTACACACAATTAATGAGGAGAAGATATATTTGACTATTGTTTATTAGGGGTGGGCAAAATATTCTGCTCCTCCCGCGGAATTGGCGGAAATATAGCTACTCCGCTTTACTCTTTAACGCAGAGTTCTGGCCAAATTCCACCAATTGCCGCATGGCGGGAAACTTTCTTTCACAAGACTCCAAAATATGTGAGCTGGTTAGCACGAGCAAGATTTGGCATCCCAAAGTGCGATTTTCTAATGCAGGAAGTCGCTGGCGTTCGTGAGCAGTCACGGTCCGAGGGCTGCCACTCGAGTAGATTTGCTGCTGCTCGAGTAGATGGTCGACTCGAGCAGAAGCAGAGTCATCTCAAATGGCCGCACACTCTTGCACAGCGCATTGTGCTTCTTGCACCGATTTTCAGCACTGCTCGCACTGCTGGCACAAAATTGCAGCGCAAGCTGCATATTTTCCACCCGTTGGCGGAGTTTTGTTGAATTTCTCTTAGTTTTCTGCAACTCTGCAGAATTCCACGGAGTGAAACTCCGCGAGTTCCACCTACCTTTATTGTTTATGGACATATCTACATTCAGCATGCCACATGGGATATACTCTGTCTGTTGCACATAATCAATTATCTTGTGTGTTCACAGTTATACACATCTGTAGTGTCTAAGACTGCTAAGTGGTGGCAAGGACAAAATCCCCCATTCAACAGTGACTTAATACTGCCCTACCAGTGTGCTGCAACAACAAAACATGCAGCTCAGATGAAGTGGAAGACCACGCACTGGTTGTACACATGCAAACCTTGACCTCTGAGGCCTGGGGCAGCTCAGAGTCATAGATAGGACTATTGTGCTGCTTGTTTGTCTATGCGTATGTGTCAAAAACTGGACTCAGTGAATGTCTGTTCAATTTCCTTCTTCTTTATTTATTTTTATTTTCTGCGATTTTATATAGCGTGAACATTACCAAAAGGTGTCAGAGCACTTTACAAAAGAACCAGTTGTGTTACATAAGGACTTTGAATTACATGAGTTACATAAGAGATATAAACAGGAAAAAATTTGCAAATGTACAAATGGAGCGAAAGGAGGGAAATATTGCAAATGTACAAGTTGGAAAGTCACTCAAGGAAGAGATACAAAGGGATAAACTCAAAAATCAAATAGGAATGGTAGTAAGTACAAAGGTCTACTACATATTCTAGTGGTTAGAGATAAATATATATACAAATTGCAAATTCATTCAGGATTACAATTTAAGATCGATTAGGCTTGGACATTTACATATTACGTATTTACAGAGCAGGAAATGTTTGCCATCGTTCAGTCAGGTGTTCAGGTGGTGTTGCTCTCAAGGGTGGTGGTCTTGGGTCTGGAGGGATCCCCGAGTTAGAGATGTTCATAGGGGTAGAAGGCCGGGTGGTGGTGGGGGAAGCAGTATGCTGGATACCCAGGCTGATCTTGAGGTCATGCTGGGCTCCATCTTGTGGAAAGAGGAGGGCACTCAAGGGCAGGTGGAACTGTGCCTCAAAGTCAGGTCCCCCACTTGGCTCAAGCACCCGCAGTGAGTCCCCGGCCATCTTGGTAGCTCCTATCTAGCACAGCCAGATGCTAGGTGTTAACTCTGCCCCATTTTTCCTCGCAGGGCAAGACACTGCTTGTGTGGAACCCCAGGATCGCCCCAGCTGCCCAGTTCTCAGCTGCCACGGTCCCGGGGACGATCCTGCGAATGATCTCAGTCCTGAATGCGGAGAGGTGCTGCCGCCATTTTAGGGCCAGGCACCGTCTGGCACGGGTAATTTATGCCACCAAATCTGCAATTTAACTGCTTGAAATGGCACCCGCTATGGTCCCTCTATGCTGCTCGCTCTCTAAATCACCGCCCTGTGGTTCCACCTCACCCACTGTGAGTGATGCACGGCTCCCGCGTTGTTCGCAGCGCTCCTCACCTGGCTTCCTTGAATCCAGCGCCACTTCTCGCTGGTCAGTCCTCGCTTCCTCAGAGGTTCCTAGTGACTCCAACCCAACCTGAGTACTCACTATTGCTCAATGAGCCCATTGCGGCATTCGCGGCAGCCGCCATTTTGTTTTATTCTGCGGCCGCAGACTTCTCACTCCTCCGCAGCCACGAAAGAGATCAGCTTCTCAATATGCCGTCTCCTTTACTTTCACCAATGCCTCCGATTCATCCTCAGCGCCTTGGTGGTAAGGTAAGCGCTGCCTGCTAGCTCTCGTGCGCTCAGGATACAGGCATGGACTGGGAGCCGAGACAACTCACGTCCTTCCGGCCATCTTGCCGAAGGAAAGATGACTCCTCCAATTATCAAATATCAAAGTAGAGAGAAAGAGGAGGAAGCGCGGTGCTCGTTCGTCTCCCCTGGTCATAGATGTACTAAACAAAAAGAACAAGCTTAGAGTTGTGCCCTAGGATACCCAATCATTTGAGATATTGAAAATAAGCCTCCTTGGCAGGGAACCCAGTTGTTTTTTTAGAAGAACCCTCACCCACCAACTTAGTTAGTGGCATGCTCCATCATCGGGTTCCCAACCAGGAACCTGAGTGCCTCCTAGGTGTGCTTCGACGCCTGATTACAGTGGAGCTGGGTGTTTTTGTGTCATTTTTTTGTGAATAGTGGATACTGTGAGAGTGGTACCCAATCCTTTATTATATGGTCCATGGGATAGGGTTAAAAGGTAGTTACTTTGCTGTGAGTGAGACAATTGGTCTCGCACGTCTCCTCAAAAATATGTGAAAAGTGAGAAATTTTTGTGAGGTAGTCTACATGTTTCAGCCAATAAGTGTCAGGTTGAAAGGCTTTCTTCAGGACCCGTGGCTCAGTGTGAACCCTGAGCTCACGTAAACCATGCACACACACTAAGGTGTGTATAGAAGTGTAAGGTGCGTGACTGACGGATGTCAGCATCAGAATTTCTGTACTTAGATCACAAGCACTTCTCACGACAGATCCAGGCAGGAGGCGGTTCCTATTGTAACACTTGCATCAAGGCAGGCCATCTACGAGTAAACCTGTTAGTTCCTCTCTTCCTAGGTCTCGACCAAAAATTTGTCACAGTGTCATACTGTACAGTATAACACATGTGAAAGATGTAGTGTGGTCCCAGATAGGAGGAAAAGCACTAAGATCCTCCTTAGAGATCTGATAGTGCTTGAATGAAGATTGAAATTAATGTTGCAGTAGATGGCCAGGTACCAAACTACCCCTAACATCATGAAGAGAGAAGAGCTTAGCCAAAGATTCTATACAAAGAATCCAAAGGTATTCCCGATGTGAGAATCCAAAATAATGGACAAAAAATACAACAAGCTGGCAATGTAAAATGAGTAACACATTGCAACACATATTTCTCTTGTGATTGCCTCCTTTAAATATGGTTCAAACAGTAACTGGCATCACAGGAAAGACTCTTGCTTCATCTTGGATTGGGTCCTCCAATAGAGTTCTTTGGACCATGAAAAAAACTTTTCTGGAGATTATTTTATTATGCCTTTTCCCTGAGAAGCATGGCTTCAGCTAAAGATGACAAAGTCCAAATTTGACATCCATTGCCTATTGCCACATAATACAGATCCGCTGCTAACTGCACTGCCTCCAAGTGATCACAGAAGGCCCCTATGGGTGACAGTAATCACTGAATGTTGACAGAACCATCAGCATGGCCCATCATGAGAACACCCAGCTATGTGCTGGAAGCTACATCCTGCAACACTCCTGATAGGTTGATGTGCAGACACATTATATTCAAGGATGATCTTGAACGCTACTTCAGGAGAGCACAGTACCTCACCCTCTGCGGTCAAAATTTCTGAAGGGTGACTTGAGCATGCACTTAACATGGCTTAGTTCAGTACATGTACTGAGCTATTCATTTATTTAGACACTGTGCATGGACATTTGAACGTGGGGAGGAGCTGGAGAGAAAGGCCTTACACATCACCCCCTGCAAAGAAAATAGAGATAAGTGGATTAAAATTGCTTTCATTCACTCAACTTCACATTTCATTCATGCATGACTTCACAACTTCAAAACTGGTCATGTATAAAACAGGTTTAACAAATGTGGCAATCACTTTGATGTCACTTTCCAAGTGCATATGCATTCTCTTTGTGTATTTGCATTATGCACCAGTAACCACGTCAATGTAAACCATAGAAAACCGACGTGAAGTTGATGAGGGAAAGAGCTGTTATGTGTTACTCCGAAGGAGACAGCCTCTATATATATATATATATATATATATATATATATATATATATATATATATATATATATATATGTATATATATATATATATATATATATATATATATATATATGTGTGTGTGTGTGTGTGTGTGTGTGAATGAAGCAGCCCTGGCATTGCAGACTGCCTGCATTTTGATGGAGTGCCAGTGATATCATAATAATGGTGAGCTCTGTGGGTGGCTAAAGAGCTGCATGTATGCAATAAATGGCTCATAGCACACAGGGGAAATGAGCTATGGTACAAAATTCATATAACACCGATTGCCTGTTATGCAGTGACTGTGGCATAGTGATGTACTGCTGCATTCGACTGTGATGCATGCTAACATCTGTTGCAAGCCCTGGGATTAGCTGACTGTGAGATGTCACCCACGGCCCCACTAGTCTCCTGGAATGAAAGCGTGGCCAGAAGTAGAGTGCAGTCAGTAATTGATTCTCACACATCGCGTGGCTGAAGTTGATGTTGGGGGTAATAGATTTACAGCGGGAGAACAGGTAGGAAAGGGGTCTGTTGGAACTTTAACAGAGGCAAATGCACTAGGCCACAGGGGACATGCAAGTTCAGACATGAGTGTGCAGGGTGCGGACAGTCCTCACACCCCGAAAGTTCGTGCAGAGCCAAGAATGGTGATACGGGGGGTAGAGGAGGCGCCAAACAGGTCTAAAATCGACCGAGGGGCACCATTACCTACTCCTGTTGATATCATGGTACTGATCTCTTGGCTGAACGAATACCCTGATCATATCTCCGCCGGGGTGTTGCGAGACGGTTTCGCATATGGTTTCCGCATCCCGGCGGGGGATTTTCGGGGGGAGGCACAATGTAAGAACCAACTATCGGTTCAACAAAATACGGCGGTTGTACAGGCAAAGATTGGGAAGGAAGTGGCCCGAGGTCGGGTTGCTGGACCATATGCCATGCCACCAGTTGGCGATTTGGTTTGTTCACCGTTGGGAGTGGTCCCCAAGAAGGACCCGGGTGAGTTCAGGTTAATACACAATTTGTCAGCTCCTAGGGGTCTTTCGGTGAATGATGCGATTGACCCGGGAGTTTGTTCGGTGCGGTACGCTTCCTTTGATGAGGCCGTCGCCATTTTGAATCGCCTGGGGCCCGGAGCGCTGATGGCTAAATCAGACATCGAGTCAGCGTTCCGGTTGCTCCCGGTACACCCAGATGATCAGCGTCGATTAGGTTTTATGTTTCAAGGACGCTATTACATGGATAAATGTATGCCAATGGGTTGCTCCATCTCTTGTGCGTATTTTGAGAAATTCTGTAGTTTTTTGCAATGGGCGTTCACAAGAGCTACGGGCTTTACACAGGTTATGCATTACCTTGATGATTTTCTGTTTCTCGGGGCAGCCGGGGACACGGAATGTGCACAGGCTTTGAGGGGATTCTGTACTCTTATGAAGGAATTTGGCGTGCCACTGGCACCAGGTAAGACGGTAGGGCCATCCACTACACTCGAGTTTCTGGGAATTGAGCTCGATTCTGTAGAGGGGTGCTTCCGCTTGCCCAAAGAGAAGGTAAAGAAATTCAGGGCCTCGCTCGAAATGTGCCTCGGCGAGAGAAAAGTAACTCTCCATCAGTTACAACAGGCTGTGGGTCAACTTAACTTTGCCCTTAGAGTGATACCGATGGCTCGCCCCTTTTCCCGCTCTATCGCACAAGCCATGGTTGGCCTCAAAGAAGGGCACCACCGCACAAGACTGTCAGCAGAGGTTCGCCAGGATATGCGCATATGGCTGGCATTTCTGGCAGATTTCAACGGTCGTGTCGTGTGGACCGAACCGCCAGTTTCCTCGGAAGAACTGGGGTTGTGGACCGACTCGGCAGGGAGTGTAGGTTTTGGCGCCATATTTGGCAATCAATGGTCGGCACGAACCTGGCCTGTGTGGTGGCATGATAATGGACTCATTAGTAACATTGGGTTTCTAGAGCTGTTCCCCATTCTGGTGGCCTTGAAAACCTGGCCAGAGGGGTTTCGTGATCGCTCTGTGGTGTTCTGGTCTGATAATATGACCGTGGTTGAGTGTATCAATAATCAGGCAGCACGCTGCAAATGGATTTTGAGATTGGTGAAGGAAATTGTCCTGCTATGTATGAGACTAAACGTCCACTTTAGGGCAAGACACGTGCCTGGGGTACTAAACCAGGCAGCTGATGCACTCTCTCGTTCCCATATGCAGGCCTTCCGGGGTTTTCTGCCCTCAGCGGACTCGGTGGCGGCACCATTTCCCGAAGCTCTCTGGTCTCTCGGTGCCCCGGATTACAAAACCTCGTGGGAGAGAGTCTAGCACCCAGGACAAGGAAGGCATATGAAGGGGCGTTCCGTTCCTATTGGTCCTTTTTTGGGTTCAGCTAGGGGGGAGCACTGGGGGCAGGAGGAGTATGTTCTGAAATTTCTGGTATCACTACATCAGGCAGGCAGGTCAGTGGCTACGGCCAATAGGCACCGTGCCGCCATTTCCTTCATGGCGCAAGCTCATGGCATCCAGGACCCCACATCGTCCTTTCTGGTACAGAAGGCGCTGCGTGGGTGGCAACGCCTTGAGGGTCGTAGAGTGGATGAAAGGCACCCGATAGGTTTTGAAAGATTGTCCCTTTTAATATCCGTACTTCCTGCGATATGTTCATCTCAATCCGAGACGGTGCTGTTCCGGGCCGCTTTTGCATTAGCATTCCATGGGGCTATGCGGGTAAGCGAACTGGTAGCGAAGAACAAGCAGGACACGGGGGGAGGACTGTGTCGAGGACACATTCAAATTAAGGGCGAGACAATGGTGATCTCGATAGCCAGGTCCAAGACCGATCAGGAAGCAATCGTGGACAGTGTGGTAGTCCAGCGGATTCCGGGATCCCCCATGCGCCCGGTTAAATGCGTTGAAGAGTACTTAGCGCTGAGGGCGGCAGCATGGGGGGGAAGCTTGCTGAGGCACACCGATGCCACCCCACTGACGAGGTTTCAGTTTCAGCGGGTGTTGACAATGGCAATCGCGGCGGCGGGCTTGAACCCGAGCGATTTTGGGACCCATTCCTTCCGGATAGGGGCTGCTACAGAGGCTACAGCCAGGGGTCTGAGTGTTGAAAAAGTGACGCGGTTGGGGCGTTGGTCCTCAAATTGTTATAAGAGGTATGTGCGTTTGCACATGTTGTGAAGCTAATGTCATGCACTCACGCTTCTTGTTTCTGTTTGGTTTACAGTTTCGCGAGCAGGCTTTGCGGGGCGGACTGTGCAGTTGACCCGACACCTGGGGACCAGCGGTCAAAGATCACCGGCTGAGGAAAGAGTGGTGTGGGTCGTTGGCCACTCATACGTGAGGCGCGCCGCGGACGTATTCAAAGCAGGTGACATGATTCACATGGCTGGGGAATACGGGTACAGGGTGACCTTCCACGGAAGGGGCGGGCTCTGTATTGACCAGTTTCAAGGTTTCATTGAGGGACTGTTAGGGCGGACGAGGTCACCGCCATCTGTAATCATAGTGCATCTTGGGGGCAATGATTTGGTGACCATTGGTCGACGAGTGCTTCTCGAGTTAATTTTGTCCACAGTAAGTTGGTTAGCGAGAAGGGTTCCGGGGTGCACGATTGCATGGTCACACATGATTCCTCGGAAGGTGTGGCGGTGGGCCCTCTCTGTGCCTGCTTTGAACCAGTCAGTAAAGAAGGTTAGTAACAAATTGAGTAGTTTGTTCCGTACAGGTAAATTGCAGTGTATTCCACACGGGTGTATCCGGGGGGACCATAAGTATTTGGCGGATGGGGTCCATTTGTCCCGGGAGGGAAATGTCTTACTCATAGGAGACTTCTTAGCTTGGTTAAAGAGTTTACGTAACCATGACCTTTAGTAGGAGCTTTTGTGGGGGGTCCGGATAGCCGGTCAACTATCCGGCCTGTGGCGGTAAGGTCATGATCGGTGAGCAGTAATTGGAAGATCCCTAGAGGTGGGGCACCACCCATTATGGATGGGAGCGCCCGGGGGGAGGCGGCCATTGGCCCCTCACACGGGGAGGCGGTACCCTTCTAAGGATGGGACCGCCGAAAGGGAAGGCGGTCAAGACCCCTCCCTGGGGAGGAGGGGCTACAGGTCCCCTCCTTGGAATTTCCCGGGGCCAGGACATCCGCGACGGCGGATGTGGTAAGCAGTGTGGGGTGGGAGGAGGGTCTACGCTACCTTCTAGACACCTCACACGAGTCCTCGGACGACCACCAAGATGGCGTCGAGTAAGTATGGGCCCCCGTTAAGACAAGGGAAATTGGAAGTTGGCACAGAGGTACAGTCCTCTGTGCGCCCGCCCCTCACAAGTAAGCGGGGGAGTCTGGTATTAGGGATCTGACACCGGTTACGACCTTGCCGTTGGCCCGTAATGTTAGGATGTACAATTTGAATTTTGAGAAATGCATTTACAGGATGTTTTAGATCGGCTAGGAGAACCTTTGTATTAGAGATATGTTAAGGTTAGCCAATAAACATCGTAATGTATAAATGAAATTGTACATGATATGAAACTGTTATTTTAATGCTTTAATTTTGTTTCATATTTTAATAAATACGGCCGGGAGGGTAACTCCCTCCCGCCTTCCAAAAGCTCAAGAACTGTATCCGTCTTCCCATTCTTGGGGATTGTGTTGGGAGGGGGTGACGGGTATCCAGGCCATAATCTCAGGGGTACCCCCTGCAAGGCAAACCGAGGATCCCCCTACATTCAACTGCCACCCGTTTCCCTCATATTCAAGGCCTTCACCACTGCAATGGACACCACAATTAAACATGGTTTCACTGCCACAAATGGATCCAAATAGATCCCCATGTTCAGCAGTCAGAGTGACAGTTTTAGTGAGCATGGACCCCCCTTCTCGTCTGCGAGGAGGAAGACCCGAACACGTCTTGATGGGAGCAACGAGAGACGTTCACCCCAGGGAAAAGACCAAATAAAGCCAAGGGAGTGCACAAATCACCCGGAGAGACATGTAGATGCAAATCGTGCCAGAGAAGGAAGAGTTGTACACAGTGGAACAGTAGAAGTTGCATTAAAACTGTTTGGTGTTATTGATTAACAAAATGAGGTTTAAAAGCTGGTGTGGTGTGTTGTGGACAACAACATAAATCGATGTAGCCATTAAGAAAATGATCTTAGAAATCTGCTGTGTAAGGGATGGGCAAATGCAAATGAGGTAATTCGAAAAAAAGTAAAGTTTTATCATCATTACCTTTATCATTGGATTCAAACCAGTTTCTTCCTCCTATAACATTTTTCTAGACTTGTATTTTTCTTTTTTTTCAGTTTAAGAGATTTTTATTAAGTTTTAACAAATACAAAACATAGCCATACAATAATATCAATTAATATAATAAGATAAAACATGTGGCATAAAATGAATATTGACCAAAATAATGACTGTTCTAATGATTGTTTGTTGTACGAATATGACTATAAGGAAATGTATAGAGATTAGTGTTTTCATTTTTTGATTCTCAAAACTGATGATATCTTTGAATTAAGTAATGTAATTTTTGTATGAAGTTGTGCTCATAATTAGAAATGTCTTTCTATTTAGAAAATGTATCATGCAATGGATTTGCTTGTACACAATGAGAAATAATTGAATATTTTCCAATATGAAGATCTTTTGTAAGATATGTTCACGATTACATATTTCTTTTTTTAACAGACTTTTTCGAAATGTATCATGAAATCAATGTGTTGATACCTATTGAAAAACAATTGAGTCATATTGATTAATGTTAATTTTATAATCACTTCCCAGGGATTACCAGGAAGGGGTAATTGCCTGAGAAGAATCTGATATTAAATATTTGTTAGACACACAGAGCCTATATGTTTATACATGATTTTAGTAATTGATTTAGATATTTTGTTTATAATACAAATTTATTATTTTATATAGGGAGTTCTTTCAGCATTGAAAAATATCGTCCTGATGATGGTCTATTTGACGACTGCCCTGTAGACCGAAACGTCGACACTCCATCATCTCCTTAAATGCTGTTTTGACACTTACTCACAACCATTTTTTATTAACTAATTTAGGTTGTGCTCTTTATCATTTGGAGTTGATGCTTTTAGTTACGAACTGTAGAGAAAGTATTGTTTACCTCTGTTCATGACTTCTTGCTCTAATTAATTTGTCTGTATTTATCTCCCCAATTTTGTTGCAGTAAAATTTTGTTAAAATATAATTTTTGTTCTGTGTTCTCTCCTTTCCTTCCATTAATTTATTTACTTCTGTGAATTAAGATTGTTATTCTGTGGATACTATCGAGTGTGTTACATTTGTACAACTCATAAATCAGACCTAGCATCTTCTAAATAAGTCCCTTGTAGCATACTCTGACTTTAATTACATAGTGCCCAAGCCTACAAGGGTTGATTGGGTTTCCCCTGCCTACAACATAATAATGCGCCAACTTCCTCCTCATTTCAAAATTCTGACCAGTTATGCGTTTCTACTCAGGTGAGCTAGGTCAAGAACCTCAGTCCCGGGGCGGAAAATGAAATTTGGAGCCTAGATTCTGTTGAGCTGTATGGATTTGTCTAATTGGCCTGAGCACTCTAAGATGCAGAATGAAGGATTCAATCTGAAATCCTACATACCGAAGGGCATTGGAAATAATTTGGTGTTCGTAGTGCCTTTGGTGATTCAGTAGCCCATGCTTCTGATGATAACCACTCCTTAGGGCGTTGATCCTCCCTTCAGATCATATCTTGTAGTTACATGTTACCTAGTTGAACTACGTACCATATGCTTGGCTCCTAACTCCTTTCGTACACTGCTCCAGGAGACTCCAGACATGATTTATACTTGCACTCACTGCCTGAAATGACTCGCACTAGATAGTTTGAAGCAAGCCTGAGGGACATAAACCTTGGTGTATATCATCTCATTTGTTTCCATCTTTTTGCTAGTAACAATTTACAAAAAATATTTTATGAATCAAACATTTCTCTCAGAAATTCAATACACTGAAAATAAATAGCAACATAGAGAGTTTTTGCAGTTGATTGGTAACAGAATAAATTGATTGTACATTATATTTTATAGTACATTTATTTATTTATTTATTTATTAGTTGTTTAGAGCATGCAAATACTCGAGGGTGTCCTCGCACTAGCAAACAAATACACTCTCTACAGCAACTTGCAAACTCAATGGCTCCAGGCAAAGCATATGTAAACAAGTGAGTTTTTAGAGCCATGTAAAATTTTAAGAGATTCGGCTCCAGGCATAACTTGGGCAGCAGTTTGTTCCATGCCTGAGGTGTAGCCACAGAAAAAGCCTGTCTTCCCGGTCTTGCTTTACGGTATTTAGGAACAGTGATCAGACAAGAGGTTGAGCAAAGCAGTCTTGGAGGAATATATGTTTTAAACATATCAGATTTATACATAGACCATGCTACTGAGTAAAGGGCCTTATAAATCATACTTAGTGCCTGAAACAGGCATCTCATATGAACAAGTAGCAAGTGTAACTGGCCAAGTAAAGAAGAGATGCTGTCAAATTTACTAGTCCCAAAAATCAACCTAGCTGCATCATTCTATGTAAAGTGTGATCTCTTTTATAAAGTAATCCAGAAGTATACTTAAGTTATTATATTTCATGAATTTAGAATTTAAGGCAGTGCCAGAGAGGGATTGTAATCTGCAGCACACAACAGCATTCTGCAGCGCACACATCAAGGGGAAAAAAAGCCTCTAAAGATTATGTTTTGCTCAAAAGCAATCCTGCCCATAACCCAGGCACTCATGCAGCCTGTCACAAAGGAGCCGGCATTGGAGCTAGGCAGCACACAGTGTGCCAGCATTAGGAGGGAGCGGAAGTATGCCATACTTCAGTAGATACGACGTATTCCTGCTATCAATGTTCATACAGTGCCGCAACTTTGCTTGCTGTCTTGCATTGCCTGAAACATTAGCAAATCTATGCCATGGTTTTTAGGTCTGGGTTTTGACAGCTGTACTACCAAATTAAAAGAGTGGGCTTTCAATCCACCCCATCCTTTGGCTTTCGTTGACCAGCCTTATCAGCTGGCTTGAGATTGACAATCACGTCTCGGGTGAGCCTAGTCAAATATTCATCTCTCACCTACTGGTTGAGTGTATCCTTCCATCTCCTCTTGAGCACTTCCATCAAAGAGCATCAGGGACTACTTTTCAATTGTAGTGCTCTCTCTCAGCTCATGCTGGCTGTCTCCTTTGTGCCATTGTCTAATGTGCTAAAGTTGCATGCGGTAGCACATTAAACCCAGAAATATTGGCTTTGCTAGTGCCTGTTTTTTTTATTGCTACTCTAAGCCCAGTAAAAGAGAATAGTAACTATGATGAATCTAGAGAATGTGTAATATTAATCTTTCTTACCACCTGTACTTGACTGACATTTTATTGTTCCAAGGAAAGTGTGGGACATTATGTTTTGTACCTCTTTTACCACATCTTCATCATTTTAGCACACTATTTTTATGACTACTTGAGAATATATGTCCATATATACAAACTTACATAGCCCCCTCACTAACTCCTACAAATGTAATCCACCATACAGAAACTGGAGTACATCCATGGAATGATTTTCTTCAAAGCATAATACTAATAACCACTGAATTAACCACTAACCTTGGATTATGGAGCAGCATTCAGCCCGACCAAAAGCAATTCAGTACCTCACCAGAGCCAGTAAGTGCATATAAATGCAATTACAATACAATTTATTAGCAGAAGCTTTTGTCGGAAAATGGGTGAAAATTTTAGCTGGCCTCTGTTTTGCTTCCAATCCAAGGAGCAGCTCTTAATTAGGGAAACATATGCTTGGAAAAGGGAAAACACAGTACTTGCTGCTGTCTTGTGGTATAACTGTGCTAACTGTTCACAAAGTAACAGGGCAGTCCTGCTTCTTCTTACATAAATTCATGTTGTAACAGGAGGACGCCTACCCAAGAGGCAATGAGACCCGGTCGCCCTCCCCTTATGACGACCAACGTGGTACTCTTTTTAACATAGATAACTAGCATCTCCGTGTCCTGGCCATGACACGACTAATGGCTACAAACCCCTGAGAATCACTGGGTACGAGCTTTATCTGCACCCCAGTGCAGAGATTTCTTAGAGGCGCTTCCATGTACAATCTGTGTAGTGTGTACTGTTTGGGGTTACTCATTCATGTGAATGTGAAAGTTGCATTTGACAAATACTTGGACAGAGGTAGGACGAGGTATTCTCGCTTCCATCATCCCATTTAATTCAACGGAACATCCAAAATTCTCTTCCTTCTGTCCCTTCCATTCATGCGCTTGCCGTTACCACTCAGTGTCGCTTCGACCTCGACCTCCTTAATCTTCTATCTTTTGTTCCACTCCAATTTTCCATCTACCTCTACCTTATTACTTTTCTTTGATCATCTCTACCATACCTTCTCTCACATGCATCTGCATCTTCTTGCTTCTTGTATGGAGTTGTCACCTCAATATTTCCCTGTTCTCTCATGCCTGTTTCTAGCCTAGTATTGTTTGTAGTTCTCTCAAGTTCCTGTTTCTTACCTTGCTCCTTTTCTATTTCCATGGTTTACACCAATTCCACAACCCATCTTGCCACCTTTTATATGCCGATACACCCTCTCTCCTCCCAATCCACCTCGCAATGGACAGCTTTATACTCCCTCCTCCCTCCTCTTCTCTTTTGGTCTACCTCTACTGGTCTCCAAGTCATGCTCTTTTCTCTAATCCTCAATATGTCTTACTGTCTCTTTATTTTCTGTCCATTGGTTCCTTTCTCTGTCTATTTCCTTTGTTTTGTTATTTCTTTTATTTTTACGTATATACGTGCCCCAGTCTGTTTCTTTTCTTTTTGTATTTTCCACATTTTATGTACCTTTGCTCCATTTTGACACCTCTGATATTTCCCTCTTGATGTGCCATCTATTTTTTTCGTGCAGTTTACTAGTTACTTTCTTATGTTGGTTCTCAGCCTCCCTTTTATCTTCGCCCTGAAAGTTTTCTTCCTTTCTCACCTCAATTCTCTTTTCTCTGACATATTTTCCCATTTCTTTTTCTCTCAGTTTCATTGTTACTCATACTCCCATTTTCATCATTTCTGTATCGCCCTTTTGCTTGCTCACACTTTTTTGTCTCTTATGTGCTTTCTGATCCTTCTCTGTCACCATGTTGCTGGTGCTCCTACTCAGGGTGGAGGGCGCATGGATATCACTTCAACAGGATGCACAACAAAGACAGCGAGAGCGGATATATCTCAAGGAACAAACACAGCACACGTACACACCCCAGCAGTACAAGCTTCACTCAACCTCACTAAATGTGCTGCATCAATAACAGCTTTGCTTGCAAGCTTCACACAAACAGGTACAGCATAGTCAGGAGTGTATGATTTCCACACACAAAGAACAGGAAGCGGTAGTGCAACCGTCTTTCACAAAGAAGAAGTTCAGCATGGACCTAAGCAGTGCAAGCTTCCGTCACACAGACCATGTTTAGCACACAAGGACTGCACAAAGCAAGCACAGCATTATTAGAAGCTGTGCAATGTTCCTTCCCAGGCATTTTTATCACAAAGAAAAGGTACAACTGGGGCATCAACTGTGAACAAACCTCAGACACAAACCAGCTAGAAGGACTTGTGCAGGCCTTCCTTGCACAAAACAGGTACAACATGCTAAGAAGCAGTGAACGCCTTCTTGAGAACATCGGTGCAGCCAGGACCAGGAGCTGTACAAGCCATACAGAGACAAAATATGAAATGATGGGGGCAGCTTTGGGGCCCCTCACTAAACAGGTACTTCATGCCTTATCCACACACAACTAATAAAGAATGGGGAATAGACGTGTAGACCTTACTTAACAAAAAACTGATAAAAATGCCCACGTCGCCATGAACCATATAGGCATCTATGAGAGACAGCAGTCAAACTATGTCATTATGTCACAATTAAACAGTTCTGAGTTTTCCCAATATGGCTTAACAATCTGGAGTCTTTAAACACATACTTATACAGCTGAAGATACAACTATAAGTCCACAAGTCCCAGGCTGCACAGTTATTGTTGTTAGGAAGCTAGGAATATCTCAAAATGTCTGATTTGACATGGTGCAAAGGAGAGAGAGAGAGAAGAGTGTGTGTGTCTGTGAACAGACATTCATCTTCCGAGGTGATGAAATTAAACTGTGACTCCGAGTGCATGAGGGACCATATTACACACAATGGCCCAAGGGGGAAAACGGCATTTGCGCCCATTTTTGCATCCAGAGGCACTAAGGGGCATATTATTAAGGGGGTTTATCTCCGCTTTTTTGGCTTTAAAAGCCAAGAAAGCGGAGATAAAATTATCTCCCTATTACCTAGCTGTCGCTAACACCAGTTAGCGACAGCTAGTAGGAGATAGCGACCATCTTGGGCCCCACTTTTCATGTCAGTGATATTTATCACTAATGACATGCAAAGTGGGCATGCCAAGATGTTAGCGACTGAAAACAGTTGCTAACATCGCTATCTCCTATTACCAACTTTTGGAGATATTCGCGCTAAGCGCGAATATCTCCAAAAGCTAACACCTGCCCTGAGCAGTTCTTAGCCATGTTATCCAATGGGAGGTGGATAACATGGCTAAGAGCATTAGCTCGGTAATGCATGAATATCGCTGACTTTTCAGCGATATTCATGCATTGCGGCGATTTTTATCGCATTTGCGATAATCCTTGGTAATACCAAGGTTTATTTGCGGTAAAAATCGCCGCAGCTCAGCGGTAAATTTTTGTCTCTAACCAAGCAATAGCGATAATTATCGCTATTGCTTGGTAATATGCCCCCAGGTTATTACAGAAGGGACCACAGACACATCCGTGGCCCCTTCTGGAGTACTGATAGCGCTGGTGCACATGTAGCGCTAGCTCTATCTTCAGAGAGAGGGCGCTCCCTCCTTTCCAGGGGGCGTGGCCTCATGCAAATGAGGGGATTACTTTTACTCTGCACCTGTACCATATAACAGATGCAGGCACAGAGGAAATCATGCCCATAGGAGGCACTCCTTAAAGTGCGGCCCAAAAAGGTGGTGCACTGACTGTACACCCCCTGAAGGAAGCCCCCTTGATGGGGGAAATGAACCCCCAGACATCGCCCTGCAGGCGAGTGCCATCATGCATGGCACTCGCCTGCAGGGGGAATTTCTAACCCCTGTTTGAAGCGCAGGTTGCCTCGTGCACAGAGAAACATGGAGCGACTTTGAAGTAGCCGTTCTGTATTTCACCGAATGGTCTGTCCCCAGGTGCATACACTGTAATAGGGCACCCTGTCCCTGTTTGCACCTGGCACACCTGCATAAAGGTTGTCCATGGCATAAACAAGACAGTGCATCCTATATGTAATATGGACAAAGATACAGCTGGACTACCCTCTTTAAATCTTGATTTACACTCATCTTTAAAATACAGAGTTCTGAGCAATCATAATGCACATCATAGGGCAAGCCTGTCCTATAAGAAAAGGAAAATCATTCTCTTGTATCTCAGCAAAGCCAGATGATTTAACCAGGGTCGAACTCGGACAGAAATAGGCCCAGGCACAAAAAAGTGACTCCTTAAATGAATCTGTTATTTAAAAAAGTGGCCCACATTTTCAGATCAGGGCAGTTTTCACCTTGTAAAAGCACGCTGTAGAGGTGTTTTGCAGGATATGGGAGACGGCTACCAATAGTGCAGCAGGTGCAATAGCACCCAAGTCAGCTGTGGTAATGGCCTAGAGCCAAATAACTGTGGAGTATTACTGTTCAGTCAGTGGGCAGGAGCCCATACGCCAATTTTCACCAGGACCCATGACATTGCTATGGCACTAAATGCAGTTGAGCCTGCTGCAGGCAATATTTTATTTCAATATTAGGTAAATCATCAATAAAAACCGCCAACCAGAGCACAAAACAGGCCCACAAACAGACAAAACACCAGCCTAAACACTGAACTGTCAAACCAGTTTTCATCAGCATGCAGCACGGTGAGAAGCAAATGTAAACACACACTGTAGAAAACAGGCTAAGGACAGAAAGCCTACAGCCTGAGGACCAGGGTCGGACTGGGACAAAAATAGGCCTGTGCACCAAAATGAAAGTGGGCTTCATTAGCGAACCAGATACTTAAAAAGTGCCCCTCATTTGCAAATCAGGCCACTTTTGAAATTACAAAGACACGCTGTATTTGTATTTAGCAGGTTATGGGGGACTGTATGCATTTGTGTTTGCTACAGGCAATGTTTGTGGTAATATCAGGTAAATCAACAGTAAAAACCGGCCTGCCTGATTATGACAAGTCCATAAACTCCTACATACTTATCTGGCAGAGTAGCCCATCAGGCACCGCCTGATAGCAGTCCAGTCCAGTCCAACTGTGCTGAGGGGGCCCCCATCATATTAGGAAAGCTGGGGGCCCTCCTGCAATGCGAGGGCTGCTGAGGGTGTCTAATACACCTCTGTAGATCATCACCTTTCTGAGAAATCTCAGGATGCTAACCCGACTTTTATGGCCATCAGGGGGAGTTGGACTCCTCATTGGGGCACCTTCTTCATCTCCTGGACTGTATGCATTGGTGGATGAATTTCAAATCCCTCATACTGGACCCCTGAAGTTAAACATCATGATTACACTAAAGTCCTTCAATATTTAGGATGAAAGGCTTTGGCCAGATCTCTGTGGGACCATGCCCCCTGCCTAAAGTTTCTAGAAATTTGGGAATCTTGGTGGACATGGGTCCTACACTAGCTGCCCCTTCTAAATGCTGTTGTTTTTACTTGACACCTCTATATAGAAAATTTGCCTTCCTTTCATGCATATGTATATACACAAGTGGTATACCCAAATTCCTTTCATACATAGCATACATAATATCTGGTGCTTAACGCTTTAGTGCATTTTTCTAGGAAAGTCTTAGATAAGCTACAACATGTTAAATAATCCACGGCTAGAATGCTGTTTGGCCTCAAGATATGTGGCTCTGTGAGGGAACTGTAGTAGATAAATACTTTGGTTTCCTGCAAGAAAGAGAATAATTTAAAAACGACTAGAAGTTATGCATGGTATCGATCACACACCCAGTCCCAATGTTTTAACATGTAAAATGGCTCCTTACCAGCTGGCACTCAGCTTACGTTCTTCTGCCAACTACCTTTCTCAGTGCCTAGGTTCAGGCCAGTGGAATGGCAAAGCCTCCAGGGTTTCAGGAAGCAAACTCTGGAACTCTCTAGCTCTCCATCTTAAACCCAATTCCAGTCACTTACCTTTTAGGGAAAAACTGAATATCCGGTCTTCGATAAACAGCTATAATTTTTCACTTTCTCCTCCTAGCTTCCAACAAACCTCACTCTCAGCGCCAAGAGGCCCGTTGGGTGAATGTGCTTTATAAATACTCTAGGTAGATAGATAGCCTGGGCAGGAGGGTTAGCATGGGTGCTGCTTATTAGCTCCATCTCCTATTGTGCAACTATGCCCAGAATCAATTGAGAGTGAGTGACCTATCCCCAGCATGTCTTCCTCAAAGAGTTCGATTGTGTCTCTGCAGATTCTGTGTCTCTTCCTCAAATAGTTATTTCTTAGTTTGAGAGGCAGTGAAAGAAACACTGATGCCAACATTGCAGAAAAGTAGTTGTACCGGTGGCTGCCTTATGTGTTGATGCTGACCGCTGTGAGACTGGTTGGTGGCTTGATGAGGTGCAGTTTTTGAGGGAGGTGGTAGAGGTATTGTCAATAAGGTACTTTGCATTATCAGGAATGTATTTATCTTGAGATTTGCTTGTTTCATTGATTTATACTTAACGTTATATGTTTAACAACATTTGTGTGTGTGTGTTTGTGCGTGTGTGCCTGCGTGCGGGCATGTGTGTGTGTGTAATTGTCAATACATGTGATATCTTCCCAAGAAAACAGTTCTCCAAATGTTGTAATTATTTTTTGGGCCTCAGGTGTATGTGGATATTTAGTGATCCTGTTTTTTTTTTTTTTTTTTTTTTAACATCATTTTTATTGCATCACCAATATAAATGTACAGACAAGATATTCAGCAAAAATAGCATGACATAAACTGTGCCTATTGACGATATTCGATCTTCATCCGGAGGAATCACCCCGCTCTTGACGCAGGCGGTGCCACCTCTGTCGTGGTTTCGTACTTCTTACATTGTCCGACCGCTTCATTTTGCACAGGACCTTGGAATGCTTTTGTGATTTACACCCCTCCCCCTCCCCAAATTTCGGTGCCCCAACATCCCTCCAAACCAGCTTCCTACCCGCCCTCCCCCCGTGGTCGCGCTGCGCTTGAGTAACCATGTATTAGTGCCCGGTGTGTTGTAGGAGGAAGCAAACAATCGCTAAGGTGTGTTCTCCTGTATAGTGTTAGGGTCTGCTCCAGCTAGTTCGCTCTCGCCATCCTGCCCCTCGTCATCCACATCCCTGAGCGCCTGCACCATCACCTCCCATGCAGTCGCCCTTTCCAGAGCTTTCTCGTCATTCGACCTCCAGGCCATCTGGTATCGTAGGGTACTATCACACGCGGCCCATCTCAGACACTCCCCGTACCATCTTTTATACGTGGGCCCCACTCTGGACTTCCAATGTCGTGTGATCTCCCGCTTGGCCAAGATAAGCCCTAAATCTATAAATTTACTTGACATCGTGTTTCTAGGTGTGTGTGGGAACCAGTGAAGGATGCCAACTGCTTTAGTATACTGGATATCCCTGTCCGTCGCGCCGTTAAGGGCCCGCCCAACTTCCTGCCAATAATCGCCTAAAGAGGGGCAATCCCATAGCATATGACATAGATCCGCCCCCACTGTATTACATCTGGGGCAAGCAGCGTCGGTCGCCCCAAAGTACTGTTGGATTTTCCCGGGCGTGAGGTATGCCCTGTGTATAACATAAAAGTGGATCAATTGGAACCTGGCATTCCTCGAGCTCTTCCGCGCCCGCCTCAGCAGTTGCCCCCAGGTCGTGTCTGGTATCTCCACCTGGAGGTCCAGCTCCCACTTGGCCTTCAGGGCTGCCAAAGGTTGCAAGGCCTCCCGCTGCATCCTCGAGTACAGGCACGTGACGGCCTTAAAGGTCCCCGCCGCCATCATGGCGTACTGGCAAGCCATCGAGGTGCCTGGTTCCTGCAGCCCTTCCCCCCAGTGGGCTCGCATGGCGCCCGTGACTGCCGCGTGCAGCAGGTAGTCACCCCTCGGCAGGTCAAATCTCTCCTGCAGGTCCCGAAACGGCAGCAACACCCCATCTTCGTAGAGGTCACCCAGCACGTGTATTCCCGCCTCCTCCCACCCTAGCAAGCGTGACCAGTCACCTCCATGCGGGAGGGCAGTAATCATTCCCAGCGGTATTTCGGGGGCATACATAAGGCGGACACCCGCCCGTTTACGGGCCCGGTCCCAACATAACCGGAAAGTCTGCTCCTCGACCGTCAAATCTCCCACTCGGAGTTTCTGGTGCAGCGTAATATAGGCCAGAACGTGTCGCGGGGTGCCTTCGACTCTCGCGTCCTCGGGACCTCTGTATACTCTCGCCACCTCCTGAGTAAAAGTCTGCAGCTGCGCGGCTAGGTAATATCCTTCAAAGTCCGGCACTGCCATACCTCCCTCATCCTTGGGGCGTAACAGCGTGTCGAGCGCTATGCGTCTCCTACCCGTGCCCCACAGGAACGCTATGATCAGTGACCTCAGGCGTTTGAAAACCGAGCTCGGGATCCATACCGGCAGTGTCCTAAAATAATACAAAAGCCTGGGCAGGGCTATCATTTTAAGCAGGGAAATTCTACCAGCCAGGGAGAGCGGTAGAGACGCCCAGAAGTCCATAGATCCACGCAGGGCGTTAATACAGCGAGTTATGTTGCCATCCAGCAGGTCGGATGGGGCGTGGTAAACATAAACCCCTAGGTAATGTAGGCAGCGCGGCTCCCACCGGAGTTCCTGAGCAGTGAGTGGGCACGGTTCTCCCGGTCTCAGGGGAAACAGACAGGATTTAGGCCAGTTGACCCTCAGGCCCGATAACCTACCGAACTGCTCCAGTAGCCTCCGCGCCCCCTGAAGTTCGGCGCCGGCATCGGCCAAAAACATCAACAAGTCATCCGCATATAGGGAGATGAGGTGTGGCCTCCCCCTAAAAGGCAAACCTGCGTAGTGGCGGCCCAGTCTGGCTACCGCAGCGAAGGGTTCCATTGCCAGCGCAAACAGTAGCGGGGATAGGGAACACCCCTGTCTAGTGCCACGCTTAATCGGGTATTGTCTAGAGATCAGTGCACCCACCCGGACCCTCGCTACCGCCTCAGTGTAGAGGACCTTGGTCCACTGTATATATCCGTCTCCCAACCCGAAGCGACGCATCACCTCATACAGGTACCCCCATTCGAGGCTGTCAAATGCCTTCTCAATGTCAATGGACAGAACAAATGGGGAGACGGTGTCTGGCCAGTCCGCACCCATCAGTCTCGTGAGTCTACGGATGTTATGAGTGGTATTGCGTGTCGGTATGAAACCGCACTGGTCACCATGAACCAGGCCCGTCATGTGCACTAGCAATCTGTTGGCCAGAATTTTACTGAGGATCTTGTAGTCCGTCGTCAACATAGACAACGGACGATACGAGGACAGCGCCGCACCCTCTCTGCCCGGTTTCAAGAGTGGGATCATAAGGGCCTCGCACATCGAGCCCGGGAGTCGGCCCTTCTCCTGCGCCTCATTGTATACCTCGCGCAGCCGCGGAGCAAGATGCTCTAGGTATTTGCCGTAAAATTCGATCGGTAGACCGTCAAGGCCCGGGGTCTTGTTTCTAGCCATCTGTTTTACTGCACAACCTATTTCTCCGAGGGAGATGGGTCGCCCTAACTCTTCTGCCTCCGAGTCCTCCACTCGCGGCAACTCTAGCCCGTCCAAGAACTCCTCAAGCTCCTCCGTTCCTCCTGTGTCACCACTCAGATAGAGCCCCTCATAATAAGCTCGGAACTTGTTCAGGATCCCGGGTTGGGAGTGGCAAGGCTCCTCCCCTGGCTCCTGGATCCTCATGATCGGCCCTCCCCCCCGGATAGGGTTAGCAAGCCAGGCCAACATCGCCCCCGCCTTATCACCTTCCGCATGCGCCCTCGTCACGTATGCCTTATGGTCGAAGCTACGCAGCCGCTCTAGTTCTACCGCCAGCCCCTCCCGTGCCCCGCTAAGCCCCTCCTGCAGTTCAGGGTGATTCGGGCGCCTCTTCTCGAGCTCCCTCAGCCGTGTCTCAGCCTTATCTAAGTCATCCAACAGAGTCTTCCGCGCCCCTGCCGTGTGCCCAATACAGTGTCCCCGCACCACCACCTTGAAAGCATCCCATTCAACCGCCCTCGTGGAAGCTGAGCCACTGTTCTCCTCAAAATATCTCTCAATACGTTCACTCAGGGCCTCCCTGAACAACAATTCGTCCAGGGTGTCAGGTTGCAGGCGCCATGTTGGCACGCAGTTAACAGTCACCATCCATTCCAGAGACATCAACAGGGGGTTGTGATCCGATATCGTCCTGGCCAAGTATTCCGCCCCTCCCACCGTTGGAAGCACACATTCCGAACAAAGAAACGCATCCAGCCTCACATGCAAATCATGTAGGTGCGAGTGAAAGGAGTAGTCCCTAGTGGTGGGGTGCAACGCCCTCCATGCATCCGTGAGGGCCCAGCCCTCCTGCCATTCTAATCTACGCTTGGCGATCCTATGCACTGGGGACGCGCGTAGCGGGGGATGGGACCTATCTAGTAGCACATCCTCAACTGAGTTGAAGTCCCCCCCCAAGAGGACCGGACCCGCCAAATAACCCGCCAATTTGCCCGAGATGTTAGACAAGAAAGCGGGCAGGTCTACATTAGGAGCATACACATTACAGAGAGAAATCATCCTGCCTCTCAGCCTTCCTTCCACTGCCACATACCTGCCCTCTGGGTCTACCGACGACTTCGAGACCTGGAAGGGGACCCCCGCCCGTATCCAAATCAATGCCCCCCTCGCAAATGCTGAAAATGTCGTGTAGAATAACTGCCCCCTCCAGCGCCTTTGTAGAGCCGCCCCTTCCTGCTTATTTAGGTGCGCCTCCTGCAGAAACGCTATATGAACCCCCCTACGCTTGAGGTTAGTGATCCTGTTGGTATGTGAATTGGTGTCCCTGCCAACCTTTTTTGCTCTGCTTTCGGCGTCCTGGTAGTTATTCTTTCCCTCTATTGATCTGTGTATGAAACAATTGTAGTTTCTGGAAGCAGCCTGGTGTAGGCATTGATTCTTTTAGGGTTCTATACATTAAGGGGCAGATTTACAAGGCCCTTGCGCCACTTTTGCGTCATTTATAACATGGGAAAAGTGATGCAAAAGAAGCACAAGGGGCTTTTAAATCTGCCCCTGAGTATTTTCTATCAGACACATACGTTTTTATTGGCTCAGAAATTATTTTGAACGATGGAAAAATAGTGCTACTAAATAATATAGTAGGCTCTAGAGTACTGGAAAATTCTATTCTTCCTCAGAATTGTTTCTGAAACCTAGACCTTTTACCAGTATATTTGGAAGACTGTGTTCTTGAACTGTTTTGCCCCATTGTGAGTAGAAATATTTAAGTGGAACACATCCACCCCCTTCTAAAATAATCAAAAGAGAGTTAAATACACATTGGGAACCCGAAAGTCTAACTTGTGTTTAATGCAAGCTAGCAAGCAAGCAGCAAAGTAATTTAAAGCAATTGCCATTTCAACTGATCGGAGCTCTCACTAGAAAAAGGCCAGTTGGAGACTAATGCTACAATACATAAAATATATGACACTTTTTATTTATTTTTTCTCAATAGAAGTCCATGGAATCTAATCATGTGAAAGAAACATTATTTTTTAGAAACACATATCTAACGAGCTGGTGACAGGATCTTCTCCTAGGTATACACACACACATATATATATATAGATAACATAATAGCCCTGTATGACATAGGAATATCTGGTTATGTTTTCACAAAAGTATCACGCTAACCTGCTGCACCTGATTGGTGCAATTCACGTCTGTCATTAAATGTTTCACTAGGACTAACTATGGTTCTTGTGCCAGTCTGGGATTGGCATGGTACCAGCAGCACACATTGTCGGACTGAGGAAAATACTGTGTCAAGCACCAAAATTAAAGTGGGCTTATTTGCAAATTGTGTAGTAAAAAAGTGGTACATATTTGTAAATCGAGCAAATCTGAACATTTAAGACCTGCTAAATGGATGGTGTCTAAGGTGTGGGAAACCACAAGCATTTATGCTTGCTGCAGGTATCTGTGTAGTAAGGTTGGCAAATGCAGCAGTAAAATTCACTGTGTTCTTTTCCTATCAAAATGATTTAAATAACATGGACACATTCCTGTTCTTTTAGTCGCAAAGTCATATTAGACCTTTGAAGTTGCCTTCCATGACATAGTGGCATCCTGTTGGACTTGGCCCTCTCTGCAGGGTCACTCCCAAACCTTTTGCCTTTACCCTCCACTTTATGCTGAATTTGTTTTTTCTGGCCCAAGGACTTTGCACAACTTCATCACTGCTAACCAGTTTTACAGTGCATGTGCTCCCTCCTTAAAACATGTTACAATTGTCTTATACCCTATCGGCAGATTTAATTTACTTATAAGACCTTAGAAAAGAGGTGCTACTTGTGCCCAGGGCCTGTAAAATAAATGCTACGAGTGGGCCTGCAGCCCTGTTTGTTCTCAGCCACTTAAGTAGCTCTTCCAACATGGCTCAGGCCTGCCATTGCATCGTGTCCAGGCAGTTTTAAAACTGCCATTTCGAACTGACAAAAACAAAACTGTTGCCATGCTCAAATCTTCCATTTTAATATATATGTTAGCCCTAGGGAAGGCTCGAGACATCCCAGAGGGCAGGTTGCAGTGTATTTAAAAAGGCAAACATGTCCTTTTAAGTTTTACATGTTTTGGTAGGGAAAAATCCCTAAATTCGTTTTTCACTATTGCAAGACCTACATCTCCTGTAGGGTGACATTGAAGTTACCTAATTACATATAAAAAGCTGTAATTTCCAAATGGTAACATGTAGCCCCTTCATGTTTGGTGTCTTTGGAATTGTAGTTAGAAATCCCAAATCATGGTGAAGTAGGATTTTAAATTACAATTTTGAAAATGGCACTTTTAGAACGAAGATATTTTCCTGCCTTAGCCATTTAGGGCCTGTAGCTGACAGTTGGGATGTGTGTATTCCTCCTAGAAAGCCGCACACAATAGAGAGCATAGGTGTGCCTGGGTGGGCCATCACAGGCAGGGTGAGATGGGAGAGCTATATCCAGTCCTATTTACACTTGAATATGCTATGTCCTGCCTCCACACAAAGAGCTTCATACCCCTGTAGTTAGTTTGGAGCCAGGGAAGGCAAGGTGCCTGGGGACTTCAGAGGGAAACCTCTAGAAGCTTCTCTCCCACTTCAAAGGCACAACTGTGTATAAATACTGGACTTCAGACACCAACTCTTCAGTACACTTCTGGAGCTGTGGATACTGTGCTAGGAAGAAGGACTGCTGTTCAGCTGAAAGGACCGCCGCTCTGCTGGTCTGCTGCTCTGAAGCAACTGCTGCCCTGCTGTGTTGAGCTGCTGCCCTCTTGCCTGGGTGAGAAGAAAACTGGACCTGCAACTTCACCCTTGAACACAGGACACCAGAGTGACTCCAAGGCCCAGCATGCTGGCCTCCTGATCTGAGTCTCAGGGAGTTAAAAGGCTTCATAACAACCTGCACCAGCCCCTGGACCCAGCTGTAGTGAGTTCCTGACCTCCTTAGTGGTTTACTCAGATGAAAACCAGTTAGAGATCAACCTTAAAACAAACAAGTCATCACAATACACCAGTGCATTTCCAACAAGGACAAATGGCCCCTCAACTGATCCCAGATAGAAGAAGCAGCCACCTATGTCTACTTGGGGGTCAAGCTTGACTCTATGGCCACTTATTCATCAGAAACAGAAGTTATTAGAGCAATGGCCCAAAACTTTGCATTTTTGACCCTAGCGAAATACCTCAGGGGTCACAATCCTAAACCCCTAGTCACAGTAATTACGTGAAAACTGATCCTGACCCTATCATACGGTGGTGAAATAATCCTAAGTGTAAATGCTAGCCTACTGGACAAACTTGTAATACAAACTGATAAGAAACGTTTTCAGCTGCTGAGATTGCCATCGCCTGTCCAAGTCAGACTCGAATTTTGACTAGTAAGTCAATCCCTAGCCAGGTCAGGGGCCTTCATAAAATGCTGTCACAAACTGAGGAATGCCTCCAAGGACTCGCTAGCACATAATGTTTCGTCAGAAAGTAAACCTCAAAAGAGGGAAAAGTGGCTTCAAAAGGTATTTACAGAACGGCATTGAGATGCTTGGCTTCAGTGAACTATGACGGTCAGGCACAAGTGAGCAAGACTTTAAGAGACTTGTTAATAAAAGCATCAGGCTGAACAGTCAGTGAGAAGGCAAAATAACACTAGCCAAGCGAGCACAAGGATGGCAGCTGCTAAACTCGTACGAGGAGCAAAAGGATCAGTCCTTCTTTGAGTCCACCTACTCTGTGAATGTTAAGAGGAAGCTGATGTCAATGAAACTGGGGGTGCTCCCCACCCTAGACCTTAAGCCCAAGTGGCAGGAGGAAGGGCAATGGGATGATTTGAGGTGTCGCTTATGTCATCAGACAAAGGAAATATTGCTGCACATCCTCTGTCTCTTCCCCTGCCTTAACTATGCAGCGGAGGGCCTTGCTGTGGAACAAATTTAAAGCCCTAGGAAAAAGAACTTGCAGATCAGCCACTATGGAGACCTTAAATCCTCTAAACATTAAGCTGAATATTTGGCTGATGCAGTTTATTGACATTTTTAAACGATTAGCTAAGGCCAAAGACTCTGCTCAGTAGGGCCTTAGACACTCTGCCTCAGGAAAGTCTAAATGGTAGGCAGGGGGTGTGCACAGAGGGGCTCTGCAGGCGGGTTACTAGGGAGCATAATAGGTGTGCAGCAAGAAGTATAATGCTATACCACCTAACCCACCAAGCCCGGGGCGGCTAGGGGCCACATTAGGTGTGTAGCAAGAACAGCAATGCTCTTATCTCCTATCCTGTTAGGATTAGGCCCTGTGGTCACAAGCCTGTTATGGTGATATACTTTACTGCTCTAAGTACTTTGGCCACCAGATGGTGTGGGTATTCTTTAAATTTGTTGTTAAGCCCTTGACGATAGAGCCCAGGTCAGGAGAGGGAGTAGCTGCTTTTGACACCCTGACACTTTAGTACCCACCTTGCACCTTTTCTAGCACTATGCACTTTGTAAAAATTATGGTTAGGTCTCAACTTTTAAAAGTCGTATTATTAGTACCTACATTGCGGGGTTTCCCAAATCCCCGTTACTACATTGATGGATCTTGGGGAGGCCCTTCTGGCGAGCTTCGCTGCTTTGCACCCTACCATAGCTATGCTGGGTCTACTCTCGGCTTTTATAGGGATGGAGACAAGGGGAGGTCCCAGACGAGGCTTCTATAGGAATAGGTGTGATGTATTCATGTTTTAAAATCTTGACTGAATGGCTATCTCAAACGCATGACTTGTTTCTTTGGTTTTTATGTTCATGGATGTAATAAACTACATTTTATCTACTGATCTCCAAGTGGTGTCCCTCAGGTCTTGGACCCTTGGTGTAGCTCAGGGTGCGGAATCTAAGCTTTTAGGCTCTTTGCGCCAAGACCTCATCGCTCGCACCACAATTCAACTTGAAGCTCAGGCAGCCGCCTCTCCATGCTACAGCAGCACACAACCGCGATTCATGGCCTGCTCTTCATGCTATGCCGACAGTCTCCCACAATGCTCTCCCTACTCCTTGCGCCCCCTATATCATGAATGGGGGTCTTGGCACGGATTTGAGAAGGTAAACGTCAGCTGGATTAACCGGATGACTGGATCTGACCTGAGCTCCATTGCAGTTGGTCTGAAAGTGTGACTTTGACCCCGTCCAGTGTGACATGATATCCCGAGTTGGCGCCTAATTGTTTTTGGTGCAATTTTCACTAACATCTTAAACATTCATAACTCTGGTTCTACTGATTGGATTTCTGTTTTATTTGTATTGTTTTATTTATAAATATTTGCTTTATATTTCTAAGGTAGTGTGGGATCCTTTTGTTTGGTGTTTTGACTGGGGTACTGTTTGAAATGTTGCACAAATACTTTACACATTGCCTCTGAGTTAAGCCTTACTGTTCTATGCCAAGCTACCCAAGGAATGAGCATAGATTAATTTATGGTTTGCTTGTGGCTTCACCCTGAGAACAATTGAGGTGGCTGCTTGAGGAGGGTTTCACCCCTCTCAACCAGTAACCCAATGTCTTACACATCCACAAAGTAAGGACATCAGCCTCTGTTGGTGGTTTAAAGAAATGTAATGTAGTATATGGAGAAAAGTCGCACAAACCGGTGTGAAAAGCATATATAGCAATGGTGCCACCGCAGTTCCTATATGGAGCTGAACTACTTTACCTGAGTGGGAAAACTGGATGGGACGGAGAAGAGGGGAAGACCCTAAAAATGTATTATCTTTTCCCAAATCCTCAATGGTGCAAGCGGTAAGGTTAGAAACAGATATCACCTCTTGGAACATAATGGTCTGCACAGCTTTATTAAGATTCTGGCAGCGCCAGGGACTAGGGGCCCGATGTAGGTAAAACGCATTTTCCGATTTTAAAATACCGAATCGTACCGAATCGGTATTTTGAAATCGGAAAATGAGATGTAGATAAAAAAAAATCGGAAAAATACTGATTCAGTAGTAATCGGTATTGTGATTCGATACGTACCGAATCGGCATTCACCGAATCGGAATTTACCGAATCGGCTACAACCGATTCTGCAAATACCGATTCGGTAATCGCAATACACCCCCATGGCCAAAAGGCCCATAGGAACGCATTGTAAATACCGAATCGGCATTTACCGAATCGGTAAAATCCGAATCGGTAAAATCCGATTCGATAAATACCGAATCGGTAAATGCCGATTCGGCAAGCAAGTCAAACTGAAACCAAAGACATCAGCCAATGAGGTGGAACCACCCTCCCCCACCCTAACAGGGAGTGGCTACCCAGGCAGGTGCAACTCATTAGAACTTTCTGGAGAGGCAGCCTGAGCTGAGCATTCACAGTGAGCAGCAGTGGTAGCAGTATCCAGAGCACTGTGAAACATGGCTAGCAGCACTGAGAGCCAGAAGGCAGTGCACAAGAGGAAGGCAAAATTCAGCACCATGGAGCTGCAAGTGTTGGTGGAGGAGGTGGTGAGGGTACACAGGCAGCTGTTTGGGAGGCTGTCCCTCACTGTACCTGAGAGCACTAAGAGGAGGCTGTGGAGCAAAATAGGGGAGAAAGTAAACGCTGTTGGTGTCACCCCCAGGAGCCTGGACGACCTCAAGAAGAGGTTCTACGATATCCGCAGCCTCACAAAGAGGAAACTGGCAGAGCTGCAGAAGCAGGCAGGAATTACTGGTGGAGGCAGGAACCCGGCGCCACCCCTCACTGACCTGGAGGAACTTGTGGCGACTACCATTGAGAGGGAGAGTGTGGTGGGAGTCGGGAACCTGGATAGCTCAGCCAGAGCTACAGCTAAAGGTAAGAAGCATGCGCATCTTGACACACCCTACTAGACACCTCCCCTTTAGACCCAATGCACAGCCAAACCCCAGCCCAGTACTGCTACCAACAGACATGAGAAATGCATCATGGTAAATGTAGTCAGCAGAAGTAGGCAAAAATGCCAGTGCAGAAGCATAATTAAAAGAACTGTAAAACGGAATCAAAGTTTTTGAAATGATATGTGCAATGCTTTAATTTTAGTGACTGCAATACATCAGCACTCAGTTCACAAATGCTTCTTTATACATAGGGGCACCATCAGGCGGAGGAGCAGGAGCTACTCAAGCACCAGCACCAGCACCATCTGCCAGTGCGGTGGCAGGGCCAAGCACCAGTCTACCAGCACAGGAGGAGGAGGAGGATGAGAACAGCAGTGCCCTGGGAAATGAGGAAGACACTGGACATTCCCTCACATTTCCACACTCCCCCCGACTTTCTGGAACGCCCCCATTGCAGTTCTCCCCAGAGAACTCACCACGACAGAGCCACCCTGCACCTGCCACATCTCCTGCCAGGAGTATAATTGTAGCTCCATTAAACCCCATCGAGGGAGCAGCGGGTCAGGCCCCAGCTAGCAACCCAGTTATACCTGTGGCACCCCAGCCCACACAGCAGGGCAGCAGCAATCCCCGGAGGCGAAGAACATCCAGCAGTGCACTTCCAGCACGGGAGGGCAGCGTGTTTCAAGGGCTGGAGGGCAGTATGGTAAAGATCCAGAGGATGCAGGCTAAATCCATCTTGGCCTGCCAGCGCCAGTTGCGGGTGCATAACCTGCAGATGGGAGAGATGGCACAGGGGTTCAAGACATTTGTTGAAAGCAACAAGGACATTGCTACAGGTCTTGGGCGAATGACCACTGCCATCACGCAGCTCTGTACAAAACTGGATGAACACGAGCTCTCTCGCCGCAGGGATGCCCGCGTGCAGAATAGGGCTATCAACCGCCTTGCTGCTGCTACCGCCCAGCTATGCCAACGTGGGGCAAACATGGAGGCCAGCCTGACCCAGAACACGGCAGAGGTCACTAGGGGCATGGCTCGCATTACCACCGCCATGGAGGCACTTATCATTTCGAACGCTGTTGTTAATCCAGTCCTGGACCTGGGCGAGGCTGGGGACAGCAGCAGCCGCAGCAGCCCGGCCAGCGCAGTGTCTGAGCCGCGCCGGAGCAGCAGGCGCTCAGCTGAGGCTGCTGGACATGCAGAAGGGGGTGAGGCACATCCTAGTGGGGCTGCTAAGCGCAGCAAAAAATAAGACTGCCAGGGCGGGTGAGGCAACCCGGACAATTGACATTTAACCACTTTTTGTTTACATTTTCTTTTGTTGCACATCAGTGCAGTAACGTTGTTGCAACATGATTAAATATTTCTTTTCCTAACATCCATTGACCTGTCTGTACATCTGTACTCACTCAGAAATAGTTTTCTGTAATCTCCTCACGTCTGTATCTGCCATCACTTGGCGTAGACATCCCAGCAGGTTGTGTTTGTGGCACAGCAACGTCGTCGTCATGGTCCTCGTAGTGTGACAACTCCACCTCAGTGCCCTTCTTAACCGCAAGGTTGTGCAACATTGCACAGACAGCTATGATCTTGCAGCAGGTGATGGGGGTATACTGCCTTGCACCTCCACTCTTGTGCAAGCATCTGAATCTGCTTTTCCAGATGCCAAAGGTCCGTTCAACTACATTCCTTGTGCTTTTGTGGGCCCGGTTATACCTCCTTTGGCTGGGTGTAGAGGGGTTGAGGTAGGGGGTGAGTATGAATGAGCGGAGGGCATATGCACTGTCGCCTAGAAGGAAAAGGGGTACCATTACTCACATGCATACATGTATTTCACTTAGCTACTTTGTGTTATGGGGGTCTGATGATGTGTCTCACCTAGGAGGTATCCTTCACCAAATTCGCCAGCCGTCAGCCGTGCATAGATGCCGCTCTGTTGAAAAATGTAGGAGTCGTGGGTGCTCCCTGGGAATTTTGCGACCAGGTCTGTGATGGTGCACTTCGCATTGCAGATCACCTGAACATTGATGGTGTGCGTAGACTTCCTATTGCGGTATATGTATTCTGTGTCAGCAGGGGGGCAAATCGGAATGTGCATGCCATCTATACAGCCGATGATTTGGGGAAATTGTGCCATCTGGTAAAAGTCTGCTTTTGTTTGTACCAGTTCCGCGTGGGTTGCAGGGAAAGAGATGTATTGGTCCATCCTCTGTATCATGGCGTCAAGGAATTTGTGGAAAAACCTTGACAGGCTGCTCTGGGTCACCCCTCCTACTGCAGCTACTCCACTTTGATAGCTGCCAGACGCAAGCAGGTGTAGGCTGCATAGCACCTGCACGTGGGCTGGGATGGCGTGTTTTCCCTTGGGGTGGGGTGGTCCAACAGTGGTTTGAGGTCCCTGATGAGCTCCAGAATGGTGCCTGAGTCCAGCCTGTACCTCTGTAGGATCTCTGCCTCTGTGAGCATGAACAGGGTGATCCTCTGTCTGTAGACCTGTTCCTCTCTTTGCCATTCCCTCTCTCCTTCCTGCTGTAGCCGTAGCCGCCTTGCAATGACGTAAAAAGCCGCCATCCTGCAAGTTGCAATGCATTTTGGGTCTATTTTTATAGGTTGAAGTTGGTTACCACCTGATTGTAATCCATGGTAAATACCGATTTTGAGCCAAAATCGGTATTTCTATGCTTCCCTACATCTCTATCTTTGTCCGATTCGGTGATTTACCGATTCGGTAACTCTACCGAATCGGTAGTTTATCCGAATCCGAATTTTTCCGAATCGCTGTCTCTACCGATTCGATACATGGATCGAATCGGTATTTTTTCCGATGCGGTGTCACTACCGAATCGGTACATGAATCCGATTCGGTATTTTTATCGATTCGGTATGTTACCGATTCGTTCTCTTACCGATTCGGGGTATTTCCGATTCGGATTATTTCCGATTCGGTAGCCATTCCAAATCGGTATATATACCGATTTGGACGATTTTCATTGCCCTACATCTCGATGGCTGGATACCGATCGGTAACGGCCTACCTACATCGGGCCCTAGGTGAGGACAATAAAGTCTCACAGTGGTGCAGGAACAAGATAGTGAGGAGTGATCTAACATGAGCAAAAGGGGTAAGAAAAACTGATAAAAGGTTGTAAAATGTTGAGGCTTAAGATTAATCCCCTGACCCTACAAATTGAGGTTGAAAGGAGAGAACTTAGGTCTCTGGGCAAAGAAACCTCTTGAGTCAAGGACCAGGAGTATCTCAGGGATAAAAAATCAGTAGGCTCTATGGCTTCTTCATGGCAAAAAGAAGCCAACTTCCCGTACATTGATAGATTACCATGCCGAAGACTAGGAAGAGAAGTTTTAAAACTGGGAATTGGCATTAACCCCTGTTATACCAACCATGAAGTAAAAAGAGTAATGATCAATAGTAATTAATAGTAATGTAACTGTTCTCTGGGAACAACATGTGATTTAGTACACATTTTATTAGATTGCCAAATGATTTTAGATATACGGAAAGAAATTTTACGTCCAATTTTTATCACGTATAGTATAAAAAATAGGGCACAGGGAGCAGAACTTTTACTGGAAATGAAAGATTTAGACATAGCCTGCGCTTTGGGAAGGTTTATACAAAAAGTAAAAGAATTTCTGAAATGGGACAAGCATCTCAAGCTCGCTTGCCTACATGATATGGGTAGGATTCATGGTTGAAAAAGGATTATTGTTCTTACCTTGGAAGTTCAGGATTATGCATTTAAAGCTGTGCCCAGTGGGAAAGTTTTAAAATAAGATAAACGTAATTTGAAATGGGCCCAATAATGTAATTTGTTTTAAACTTATGATACGTTTAGGATGTTTTAGGGATGGAAGTTAATAAGGAATAATTTTAACTTGAATCTTATGATGTGGTTTTTTGGTGCAATCTGTGATTTTTATGATTTCTATGTTTAAGGACTATATAGTCCAAATAAACTTTGTTTTGAACCGAACTGAACATCCACAATCCACATTCTTCATTTCCCTAAATCTTGTACCCTAAATTTAGTTGCTCATACTCTGACAATTTCACCTGTACTGTCACCTCAGCTCTTTAGGTAACTGCGCCATCTTATTCTGCAGTTGAAAATGTAGGTAACATATTACAGTACTTTGAAGTAGGAATAATAGGCTTCCTTTTAAAATGATCGAAACTTGCTAGCAACAGATTACATACGTATGCAAAGTATCATATGTAATGTAATGTAATGTAAAATACTTTTTATATAGCGCATAAATCACCCGAAGGTCTCAGAGCGCTCACCATAACACAGGCAACAGACAGAGGATGCTTGGCAGAGATTCTAAATTAAAATAAGAATGACTAAAACAGCCAGGTTTTGAGAGTTTTACGGAATCTAAGATAGTTGGATTGGGCCCTGATTGATAAGGGCAGAGAATTCCAGATATCAGGAGCTGCTTTGCTAAAGGACCTATCGCCGTTTCTCACCGTACGCACTCTAGGGACAATTAGGAGCTGCTTGCTGGAGGATCTAAGGGCTCGCGTCGGTAAATGAGGTTTGAGCTTTCTTTCAAGGGAGGCTGGCCCTTGTCCGTGAATGGTCTGATGCACTAAGCAGCACACTTTAAATTGAATCCGTTTTCTAATAGGAAGCCAGTTCAAGGTCTTGAGAGAAGGAACAGATGGGGTACGGGGGGAGGTCTAACACCAGTCTGGCTGCGGTATTCTGCAGCACCTGTAGCTTTGTAAGGAGGTTTTTGTTTATGGAGGTGAAAAGGGACTTATAATGAGGCCTTGGACTAAGGCCATGCAGGACGAGAGGGGAAGCCACTTAAAAATTTTCCTCAGAGTACGCATCAAGCCAAAGCTAGTCTGCACTATTTTGTTGACATGTTCAGTCATAGATAGCCTGTTGTCGACGATCACCCCCAGGTTCCTGACCGATGGCCTGGGGGGAGGGCATGGACCGAGAGTGGTTGGCCACCAGTCGTCCGTCCAGAATTTATTAGCTGCTCCAAAAAGCACAATCTCCGTTTTACTGGCATTAAGTTTAAAAAAATTGTTGGTCATCCAGCTGTCTACATCGACCATACACTTTTGAAATCTTAATTTAGTTTCTGCGGGATCTGGACCAATGGTAATCAACAGCTGGGTGTCATCCGCGTAAGATACCGTATCAAAGCCATAAGCCGCAATAACTTTTGCCAGGGGGGAGACGTATAAGTTAAACAGCGTTGGGCTTAATATCGAGCCCTGAGGAACACCTTTATTGTTTTCCTGGTAGCTGGAAGAGTACTTTCCGACTTGCACTTTAGAACGCCTATTGGACAAATAACTTTTTATCCAAAGTAGCGCTGGGCCTTCGACACCAATCTCTACAAGCCTCTCCAGGAGAATGCGATGCGAGATGGTGTTGAAGCCAGCGGACAAGTCGAGCAGGACCAGTATGGCAGATTGTCCTACATCCAGAGTCATTCTAACATTATCTATGATTTCAAGAAGTGCAGTCTTGGTACTATGGTGTGCCCTGAAACCGGATTGGGAAGGGTCTAAGAGTTTATTATCCTCTAAGAAAGCGCCTAGTTGCTTATTAATCAGGGATTCCATAACTTTGCCAAACAGAGGGAGGAGTGAGATGGGCCAGTAATTAGGGAGAAGTTTAGGATCGGCCGATGGTTTATTAAGAATAGGTCTAATGGTGGCCTCCTTCCAGTGCATAGGGACAGAGGCGTGAGCTAGAGACAGATTGAGAGTTTTTGTAAGATCGGAAATCAGAGCGGGTGCAATTTTGGCTATAATCTGCGCAGAAGCAGGATCCTCCGGGGGAACCGGATTTAATGATTCTAAGGGTGGTTTCTACCTCTGCTTCCGAGAAAGGAATAAATTCATATAGGGCTACACTAGAAGGAATCAGATTGGAAATGACATCGATAGCAAAAGAAGCCGGCTGATTCGAAAGCGTTGGTTGAGGAAAACGTTTGTGTATAGCCTCTATTTTGTAATGAAAATGCACAGAGACAGTGTTAACCCAGTCTTGAGATAGGGTGGGAGATGGCTCACAGGAGGCTGGAATAGAAAATTCTTTCACAATTCTGTATAGCCTTTTCTGAGAATTCGCTGACTGAGTTATTCTGGCTTCCAGATGGGCTTTTTTGGCCATAACAATTTCTTTCATATATTCTCTATGCATCATTATATAGTGTTGTCTGTCGAAAAGAGCTTTAGTTTGCCGCCATTTCCTTTCTCACCTACCCTAACATCTTGTTTTGTTTTTTGCAAATGAGGAGTAAACCACAGAGAGGTTTTGGGCCGGGATCCTGAGGGCTTTAATGGCGCGATAGTATCCAATAATGTCACAATAGCGTGATCCAGATCAATAGCTGCAGTATTTGGATCAGTGAAGTCAGTGATCTGGGGTGCGGAAAAATGGGACATAAACGAATCTAAGTTAATCTTATTCCATGCCCTACTTAATTTTTTTTTAAGTGTTGCTGGAAACACACGGGTCATCAAATGTGTTAGCCCTAAGCAGGTGCTTTGCCCCTTAAGCCAGCCTAATATTAGTTAGAAATGCACTGCAGTTGGTCAGCGTTCCAATGGTGGTGAACTGTGGGCAAGTGGGAAGCGAGAGGTTTGAATCTTACCGCTGCAAATTGCCTTGCATTCTCCTAGGATGGATCATTTAAGCACTGTTGAGCTGGGTAATCAGTACTCCCATTAACATTAATACTAAACTTCACAACGGTGGTACCAAGTGGTAAGTAGAAACACAAGTTAAGGAAGATATGTGTATCTATATTGCACCAACCTTTATAATATAAAGGGCTGCTGTAAAGGGGCATTTCACTTTCAGGTGAGAAAAGCTTAATCTCTGGATTTCACTTACAGCAGAAGGGGCAATTCTGCCCCAGGCAAACTTTACAAAAACCCTACACATATTTTCAAGCTTGAGAGGTCTGCGACATGGTCCTGCAATCCTGACAAGTACTTTTGTTTATATCCTTGCAAACAGGGTCATAGCTTGGCCAATAATATTAGGGGGGTTCCCAACAAGCATGTGGTGTACCCAACTATAAAGGTAGTGGGTGGTCAGGGGCAAATGGGAGGGAAGGCCTACAAGCCTTTCACTGCACTGCTCAGTGACTAAACAATCTGACTTCACAGAAATAAATGAAGGGACCTGAATAAAGTAAACAAACGGCCATAGTGGGTGGTGATGGAAGTCCATTAACTATTGGGTGATACCAGTGTCAAGTGCACCTTGAAATACAGCATAAATAATGGAAATCATACAAGGGCAATGGAACACCCTTCATTAAGCACATATTCCAATGCATCCCCATACCTTCCCCAATTATCTTTTAAGCTTCAAGGCAAGGGTAGCTTACACTCACCACTTCTTTGACACCCTACTCACACGAGTTCCTGCTAAAAGCTGACATCTTGCCACGACTGCAGACCCTGCATGACTGTTGTGCAGGGGGACCTGCATACTATGAATCCAAATAAAACCAGTCTGTTTCTGGAATGGCCCAGCCTGGAACACTGAACCAGGGTATATCTGAGGCTCTCTGAGGCTCTGAGGTATCTATCATATGGCTCCACTTCTATATGTGACAAAAGTATCCAGTTATTACTCTTTAGCAAAAAAAATGTATTCTGATATTTATAGTATATTTAAAAAAATAAAATTCATCATCAATAGTGCTGTTGCTAATGGTGTCATGCATAACAGAGAGCTACTTACAGCTATTTTCTCAGAGTTTACTGGCCATATTTTGGAAATCTACTTATGATCTGGACCATGATAACCATAGTCCAAACAAGGGAACCTCTAGTGTTTAAACCATAAACCAAAGAACAGTGTTAAATAATTATTGATCCTTGCAGGTATTGAAATAAAATAGAATTTTTACCAGGCTAAACAGGTAATATTTTTAAACCCTGAATGAAGCAATATTAGTGCACAATATTTTGTCTCACAGCATTTTTCAGCCACAGAGGCCTTTTTACATCCCCACCAAGCTCAGCCTCACAATGCAATATTTACCACTGATCGTGACGACTTTGTAGCCAATAACAGTTTTCATGTTGCTATGTGTTAGTTCATAGTTTAATTGTAAAATAAAAAGTACGTGTCCCAGAACGTAGAGTGCTGTTGGTTAAATAATGTGGTACTCGTTGAAAATCGTCACATATAGCATGCTGCAGGTGTGGCTGTACAATAAAAGCAACAGCTCACCTTTTCACAACAATAGTGTGATATAGTGACAGTCTAGTGACAGTACCGGCTCTTGGGATGTGTCAAGACAAAAGCACCAGGTATGCATTATCAACTGACATATTCAGTGTATACAAATAATAAAGTTCCAACAGATTGGGGAGTGGCAGGTTGTCTGGAGAACAGGGCAGGCTCACAGCGGGGTCTTACGTCACGTATAATACGTTAGCCAGTCTTTCCTTGTAAACATCAACTTGCGTTCTGAAACTTGGAGTTTTATCAAAGCGTGAAATGGGCGGTTAGGTAAGCAGTCAGGACTGGCTAAGGGCGTTGTACCTGACAGGAACAACTTGAGATCCATGCAAGTTAGATAAATACAACTTGTTGGCGCAAAAGTAAGGAACATTAGCTGTGAAAAGGCATCTGCAGTTATGCTTCATACTCTGTTCGAAAGTGGTTTGCAAAACGCTTGTGAATTGTTTCATATGTAGATAATATTGCATTATTTAGTTAAACGTTTGCCACTGAAAAAATTCACAAGCATTTCCCAAATCACTTCTCAACAGAATGTAAATAGAAAAATAACTCATTTTGGTAGTGGAGACACATGACTTACTGTCACTCCAAATGTTCACAAGCTGCTAGAGCGCAAGTCCTTTGCTGTTCGTGTTAGGCCTTGGCTCAGTATAATTGGGCCTGACTGCTGGCATCTCAACTTTAAATAAAACATGCCTTGTTTGCTCTGCATTCTGCCCTTGACAGCACTGGCATGAATCGGTATAGCCCACTACAGCCAGGCAGGGATGCAAAGAAAGAATCCGACCAGTTAGATCGGCTCCGATGTGCAAACTTATAAGGGGTGTGTTCCACCCCAAACACCCCCCTAAAGATAGGCCCCTGCTTGTAATTGTGGGTCTGGTTCATGGATGCCATTTTAGATTATACAAAGCAGAGGCAGAGCACATGGGTGGTTGGCACATGCTATGCTGTTTTCCTTCCATGTCTCCTAGAATTAGGCCAGCAACCCTCTCTCACCGACGTTAATTAAAAAAGATTACAACTCAGCAAGTGGGCTGGCGATTAGCAGCAGCATGCATACCTAGTGTGACTTTGTGAAATATTTCTTTGTACTCTCTGAGCGGTGTTAAAAACCTAGGGCCCGACGTATCAAAGGATTTAACCCATTCTGTGTCTATGGGAAAATGCTTTAGTCCATATGACCCATCATTTTTCTTCTGTCCCAGAACACTATGGTACACAACAACTTACAATGTAACCTTCTGATTTCACAGACTGGCTTATGGAGGCACCTGAGGAAACTCAACTGCATCTCAAATTTTTTCTTGTGCATTACATACTCATGCCCACTTGTCCACCTGCAAGCCTAATCCCATGAAGACCAAGCAATGGTTAACAAATGACCTTTGCCAATTGAAATGCAATGGCAGAGCTCTGGAAGGATATTGGAAAAACACTATTTAATCGTGCCACTTGTAGAGTTATCCAAAGAGACGACAACTCAGCCTGCAACATGGTTGAAAACAGAATACTTCAAAGCCAAAATTACCACGGCAGATAAAAGGACTTTTTTATAGGTATGCGAAGATGCTAACCCATAACTTAATGACAAAACTACTGGTACCCTCAAATGAGCAGTGTGACAACCTCCTTGCCTTCGCCACCAACTGTTCTGCTGTAATTGGCCAGCACACCTCCCATGCTAGTACTGAGACATAACCTGGAAGTGCTCACCCATATGGTGTCTGTAATCCATGTGTCGGTGGGTTCAGGAAGTGTGAATCAAGTATACCGTGACAACAGATGCCATCTTTCAATATCAACTTGTCAAGAATGGAGATGTGGTTACATGCCAAAGAAGGGGTGGCAGAGCAAAGACGCACAAATCCGATAAATTGTCAATTTATAGAGAATTGGGATGGAAGCCAAGAGGAGACACTAAGTACTGCAGGAAGTGGAGAAATAGGCAGGGGCAGCTTGTTCGCAGTGGCAGAGGAGCGTCGCCCCGATGCTTCAGCCAGAAGTCGAAAAATAAAATGATATTGTTTTAATTTTTGGCTGCTGGATTAGTCAGCGTGTGTGGGGATGTGCCAGGGCAGGGCCAGGCAATGGGAGAGGGGGTGAAGTGATGTGATGTGCACTACTAACTAGGCATGTCTGTATGGCCGGCCTAAGATGGCCGGACAAACATACATACATGCCCAGTTAGGTTTCTCCAACCTGGTTGTACTGTGCAGCCAGGTAGGAGAAACAGCACAGACTCCCTGACCTCAGCGGAGATTCAAAACAGACCGCTCCGACCAATCACCGGGCTGCTCTCATGCAGCATGAGAGCAGTGTGGGGATTGGATGGGGGAGTTTGCTGCTGTCCCAGTGTCCACTAGGACCAGGAAGCAGAGTAGCTCCGAGGTGCCTGGCGGCAGAAGCAGCATGAAGTGCGTTTTTTATTCTCCCCCTCTCTGCACTCCTCCCCACGCTCCCTTCCATGCGCTTTGTGCCCCCACCCCACCACTGTCCATATATATTGTCCGCCACTGGAAATAGGTTGACTACAACTGCACGCAGAAGTCAGTTTCAAGTACTCTATAACAACAAAGATCCTCTTTATCCCAGCGGCATGTTCCTAGCTCACAACCCTGTTCACATCCTTGCATAATTCTTACTTCCTTTACTTTCACATCCTGTAATTTCGAAATTGCTCTAGTGTTAGTTGTTTTTCCTCATGCTTACAATATCTCAGAGTGCAGTAAAGGGGGGCATATGCGATGTAAGACACATGGCCTGTTCGCTTCTCTTGCCGCCACCTCACTTCTAATGTACACTCGTGCTGACCTCTGTCCTATGCGTAAACCCATGGTGTCTCCTACCTCTTCAAGCTATACTGGTGAGAACAATGCAGGGTGTAGTCCTCTGTGTCGATGATGAGAGTCCTGCCTTTTTAAAGGACCAGATTGATATTGATCCTCAAATACAGCTAGATTGCCAAAAAGATAAAGTACATGCAGAACCTGGCACAACAACTGGCCTCCACAAGTTGCTCTGTCTCTGGGAGTCTGTCTGATCACAGCTTAGTTACCAAAACCCTGAGAACTGACCGTGACCCCGGATAACGACAATCACACCCTGGGAGTTCCTAGGCATGCTGCTCACAAACAAAAAGCTATCCTGATAAATTCCCGGTTTTATAGGTTCCTCTGCTTTTGCACAGACACGAGCAGTGTGGGATATCTGTAAGAGTTTGTTATGACTCAAATGCAGGAGACAACTTAAAGGGCTACCGAGACATTTGCTTGTAATCCACCAGAGTGTATGCTTAGGAACACATGTGCAAGCCTTGCAATAAACTACATATTTAATGGCTGATTATCATTAGGAGGTGAAATATTACCTTGCTTTAAACATGTCAGCCCAGGCTGGGCCTGTTCATTTCTATGAAGTCATTCAATTGCAGGCAAATCTCGGTCTGAGTCAAATCTAAAATGTAGCAGAGTTGCCTCAAGGCTAGTAGGCCTAGGGGAGAGTCAGTCACATGTCAGGCTTACCTGACACGTACACTACTCTGTCCTAACCACACAAGCCATTTGGGGCCACTGGCTTTCCGGCATATCTCAACATTGCCATACAGAATAGAGTTTCTGTGTGTAATCTGATTACATGGGGAGGCATGAACTGCTCAGACCTTCTTTGTGGATTAAAGGTGTGGTGCAAATGCAAATTTTTCTGCTCTAGACAAAGCCAACAAAACTTGATTAACTACCAATCGGCAGAACTGTAATTTAATCAACACAAATCTAAACGTCAACACTTGGCCAAACACGCCTGCCTCCGCTCCTCCAGGCAGCAGTGATATTACACAACTGCACCACACCCGCCACTTGAGCAAACATAAGAGTACAGACAGAAAGTCTAAAGCGACAGGTAGTAAACGTGCAGCTACTATTCCATGAAGAGGCGCCAAGCTGTGCTTTGGGTCAAAAGAATGGAGATAATGAAGCTGTGGCCAAACAGTAGGACAAGCGTAATATATAGGAATATAGGTATGTAAGGGATAGGGTTAGGGTGGCCAAAGTGGCTTCTTAGTTAGGGTCAAATAGAGGATCCTACCTAGAGGGCCACTTTGAAAAGGTTTGTAACATCACACAGCAAATTTTCCAAGAATCAATGCTGTCCCCCATGAATCCTTTTTTGTAAAATCTGTTGAAGACTCTTAAATGGTACAAGGTTATGGGAGAATATGTGGGAAGAGAGGGCCAGGGGCCCATTGTTCTTTCCAAGACATCTTCACAAAAACTTGACATGGCATGGGGATTACATTCATGGAGAATGCTAGCATCTCAGAATTAGAAAGAAGTGGACATCTAAATTAATATGGTTTCAATTTAAAAAATGCTTTCCCTGCCTTCCTAGCCTTGATGTCCATAATCACGAGAAGAATCTGACCAAGATAGAATTTTGTGGCGATGTACTTGAAGGTGGAATGGTGAGGAGCTATTGATGATGCGGTCGGAATGGGGTGTTGGGAAGAGTTCTAAGAAAAGTTATTGTTTTAAATTTTAGCTGGAGGTTACTGTTGTGCAATTTCTTTTTCTTGCAATTAAAGAAGGTGAAGAAACTACTCTGGAGAGTGCGTGATTACTACAAATTTGCAAATGTCAGCAAACAGCAGCAACAGGACTGGATCAAGGAGGTGAACCTGGATTCCCTGGATTTCCTGGATTCCCACGTGGATACCAATTTTAGAGTGTACATCACCCTCGAGAACCATGTAGCTTGGCATCGACTGTCGCTTCTCTACAGAGTGAAACTGCTATTCCTCTCTCACCTGGAGGGAGGCAATACTAATTTGGCCCAAATCCCAGAGCCAATTCTTTTACACATCATTGTGCTTCAGGGGGTGGCGTGTCATATCAAAAGTCAAAATTTACACTTGCTTTCGTTCTCAGCTTTAAGACATGAATCATCTATACACCAATCGATGACTGCATCACAGTGTACCATGGGTACATAGTCAAAACATCTAGAGGAACACAGAAGTACTTGTGATCAGCAAATGCAAGAAAGAGGAGACCTGGTCTTCTCCTGTTGTGGTCCAAGATGTGGAGCTTCACGCCATTTAAATTTCGCCAAGCTTGAATACTCTTCAACAAAAAATAGGTTAAGACACTACTCTTCAGGCAACACCTCAATTCCGTGTAACCTCTCTGTTACTGAAGTTACCTTGAAGACTGCCCCTCAAAACCATCTAACCCCAGCCTTCAAACCCGGCCCACTCAAGTCGAACCTGGGCCCCATAATTTTGGACACTCACACTACTGTAAAATACCCATCCATAATTTGATCCACAACCTACCTTCCCTTCCTGTAATCCACTGCTGCCCACAGCCCCCATGGCACGGTTCTTGTAAATTTACTGATGCCACAGTTCCCCTCCATGAAAGATGATCAACATTCCTTGTTGGATCAAATGGGTGAGTAAACCAACTCTTTTCGGCGAATGTAACCTAACACATAGGCAGCCTACACCTCTCTGTCTCTAGGCCCTGATGTTCACAAAATGCAATCAGCTGTGTTGTATGGGATGGGCAGGCCAGAAGAATTTCTCTCAAATGTATTCGTCAGTGGTATTCGTGCCTCACCTTTGCCCTTAGGTGACTGATTTGCATATGGAAGGCATCTGTACGTGGGAGATTGGCATACGGATGCTGAAGAGAAGTTTCCCTTCCAGTGGATGAAGGTCATTGGAGATAAATTGGAAGAGGAGGTGGGTAAGTTATCAAAGACAGAAAGCATTTGTATGCAGTCTTGGACAAATCAAAAGAGACTATCAACTGGTGCAACTATCTTAGTACAGTCTTCATCATCCAGGTTTCAGCAGGCGAAGAACAGAATCAAGGAGCTTTCCAGATCCAGCCTCAGACAAAAGCTGCTATACAGCAAAGAATCAGTAGTCCTGACTATTTAGAGGAAAACAGTCAATTGCAAGTTGAAGTAGGTCTATCGTTTTCCAAGGACAAGTGGCTGTCATCTAATTCACATCAGTGGGCAAAAGAGGTGGCCTTGAATGGCAACATTCTTGTTACTTCAGTCGGGTTCTATGTTGGTCTTAGGCTCTTTTATGGAGGGAACTGTTCCTAATGCATTTGCATGATTCCTTGGTGTAGCTGTGAACAGATTGTGCTTCCTGCCCTGTTTCTTACCCCATCTTCACCAGCAGAGGCATATTTGACTTGCCTGAGTGCGAGAGAAGGATCTTGCTTATTTATTTGGGTATTTCAGCTCAGGACTCAGAGTAGGACGCAGAGTAATGATGTTGTATCCAAGGAATGACAGGAGAAGGGAATAAACTTAAGGATTAAGTTTAATCAAGAATTTCAAGTACAGCATTAGATCCATCAGAGTGCACATCCAACAAGCTCCAGTCTTCAACTGAAGAACAGGAGCAGAACATTCTACTATCACCTAGCAACTAGATGCTAGGATGCAAACATAGGAAAAGCATTAGCAAAGAAGAAACATAGGATATAACACACCTCCTTTCCCACAATAAAACAAAAGAAATAAAATAAAGAGATAAAACAAAAGATGAAACAACAGTTTACAATTAAACAACATTTCAGGTGATGTAATCATTCAAATATTTCGGTGTAAACTTAACTCGGGAAGATTTTGAACAGGAAGCAGAGACCTCAGAAGGACCTGAAGCAGTTTCACTTTTATCTAAAGAAGTCAAGTTATTGTCATCAGAACTGGTCAAAGCAGTGGATTGGAGGGAATCTCCCTCATGAATATTAAGATTGTCAAGGAATGATAGAGCGCCATCTGACACATTGGAGCTACATGAAGGAAGATTACATGGAGATAAAGTGTTAGGGTCAACAACATTGGGAATGCCGTTTGAATCTGAAACGTCAACAGAAGCAACATCTGAGCCCTTCACTTTTGAAACGGCCCTTTTACTCCACCACTTACCACCAGTAACTTTAACAGCATGTTTGCCAATCTGAACAATAGATGTCTCTGGATAAAACTTTGAGCCTTTGGCCTTACACGGTCTTCGGATTCTAACCTTGTCACCAACGCTTAAAGAAATTTCTTTTACATGTTTATCCAGATCATATCTGACTTTGGACTTGAGTTGAGCAGAGGCAACCTTATCTTTGACAAGATCCAGATCAACAACATCTTTACCTTGAGATGTTTTGCTAACAACCCAACCAGGGGATAACTCATTAAAGGATTGTCTCCCTCTTAATAAGAGGAAAGGTGTCACCCCAGTGGTTGAGTGTGGTGTGTTGTTGTACGACCAAACTCTGTCAAAAACAACATCCTGAACACAAAGGCTAGAAGAAATAGCTAGTTGGACTGCGTCCTTCAGGACACGATTCGCTCTCTCCACTAGGCCGTTGCCTTGTGGGGAGTACAAAGCAGTGGTAAGGTGTTTAATGGCAAAATTATTCAGAAAACTATTCATTTCATAAGATACAAATTGTACCCCATTGTCCGATACTAAGAACTTGGGAATCCCTTCGGACTGGAAAAGTCTCCTAAGACATTTTATGACATTATGAGTATTGGGCTCTTTTAAAAACTCACAGGTAATCCATTTGGAGTGATAATCTACAATGGTGAGTATGAATCTGAAGCCCTGATTTAAACCACCAATGGGCCCTAGAAAATCCATACCTAATTTCTCCCATGGACTGTCAGGGAAAGTGACGGGACACAAGGGTTTGTTAACAGTCCGCAAAGATTTCTCTGCATGAGAACACTCACTACAGCCATTCAAGAAGGTATCCACACAGATGTCCATCCCTGGCCACCAATAGTGAAGTCTCAATCTTTTTTTTGTACTTGTGATCCCCCCATGACCTTTATGAGCAATCTCAATAATCTTGTCTCGAATAGAAACAGGAGGAATGAGGGAGACACCTCTCAAAAGGAAATCACCCTCCAAACTTAATTCATCCCTAACCTTGGAAAAAGGAAGAAGATCCTTATCAACAAGATTTTCTCTAGGCCAACCTTCAGCAATATATTTTTTAAGTGTAAGAAAAGAAGAATCCTGCAAAGATTCTTTAACCCAATCAGATTCAGAAACCACATCCTTTGCTAAAACTAGTCCATCCAAAAGATTAACTACTACTTCTTTGTCGTCAAGGATAGGAGAGAATTTCAATTCACTTGAAGGACACCTGGACAAAAAATCTGCCGTGAAGTTCTTTCCACCAGGGATATGTCTCATGACAAAATTGAAATCATAAAGTTTTGAAAGAAGACGACTCAATCTAGGGCTAGCATTCCTTAAGCCTTTATCATTCCAAATAAAAATCAAAGGCTTATGATCTGAAATTAGTACAAACTCACGGCCCCAAACATATGTGGAAAAATGTCTGACTCCCCAAACACAAGCTAAAGCTTCTTTTTCGATGGTACTATAATTTCTTTCAGAAGGGGAGAGTTGGCGGGAAGCAAAGGCAACAACATTTTCAGTCCCACCATCAGCTTGACTCAGAACAGCACCTAGACCGGTATTACTAGCATCCACTGTAATGAAAGAGAGAGTGTTCCCATCAAACGGTTTGAGAGCCGGGGCATGTATGATCAATTCTTTTAAGGACTCAAAAGCTACTCTGTGTACTTCATCCCACACAAATTTGACATTATTCCTGGTAAGTGACCTCAAAGGCTCACTAACATGTGCAAAATTCTGTACAAATCTGGAATAAAATTCACTCAAACCTAAAAATGATCTTAATTGATCCTTGTTAATGGGTTGAGCACAATCACGAATGCCTTGTAAGAGATCATGTTTTGGAGCGATGCCTTTGTGAGAGATGGTATGACCAAGGTATTCAACCTCACTAAGAAGAAATTTGCATTTCTGTTTTTTTACAGTCATGCCATGGTCACTTAAAATACCAATAACTTGATCAAGTTTGACAAGATGTTCTTCCACAGTGTTAGTAGAGATCAAAATGTCATCTTGGTAGGCTAAGACATCACGAACTTCCCCAAACAGCTGAAACATAAGTTTCTGAAAAACTGAGGCCGCTGAGGCAAGACCAAAAGGTAACCTCAGATATCTAAACAGACCAAAAGGAGTGTTGAAAGCAGTTAAGTCTTTAGATTCATCACACAGCTCTATCTGGTGATAGGCTGCTCGTAGGTCTATAGTAGAGAAGACCTTTGTACCTCTAAGCTGAGCCAACATATCTTGAATACGGGGAAGAGGAAAACAATCTACCTGAATATTTTTGTTTAGAGCTCTTAGGTCTACACATAGCCTGAGTTCATCACAGTTCTTCTTAAGTGCGACTACAATTGGAGAAACCCACAACGAAGAGTTAATGTTTTCAATGACTCCCTCTTTACTCAGTTGTTGAAGATGGGTCTTCAGTCTTTCCATAATGCTTAGAGGGACATGTCTCACCTTATGAATTACTGGAACAGCATCAGGCTTCAAAATAATTTTATGTTCGTAGCCTTTAACTGAACCAAGATTGTCAGAGAAAACATTGTTGTATTTCATTATGATACTTTCTAGAGTAAGTTCTTCAGTAACCAGGGCATTAATATTGACAGAACGATCTAAAGAAATGGGATTTCTGGTACCAGGTCTTAGTACTAAAGGGAATTTGCCTTGATCTCTCCAACCCAAGACATTGTAACCTTTTTTTGAAACGTAAATTTTTGCCTGAACAGAACGGTCTTCAAAAGTTAAACTGTTATTAAAGAAACCCATTAAATCAATGACTTTGTCATTAAATGCAACAGTACGTATATCGGGAGGTAGAAGTAAATTTTTGTCCCAATGTTTAAGAAACAAGAAATCCGCAATAATGGTAATAGGGGATCCTGAATCTACAGTGACTCTAACAAGAATCTCACCAATTTTAAGATCACATACTGGATCATAGATAGATGGGTCTTCATGATCATCTATCATGTCAACGGATAACAAAATTTTTTTTACAATTTGTTCTTCACATGCATTGAAATTATCAGAATCAGAAACTTCAAGGTACATTGTCTTGGACTTGAACTTGCAAACTGTCGCAAAATGACCAATCTTTTTACAATTGGTACATTGTTTTTTAAGAGCTGGACAGGAAGTTGAATTGGCAAGGTGTAATTTTGATCCACATCTATAACAAATGGGAGGCTTGTCAGACTTTTTCCATTCAAGTTTAGGAGATTGATTACGTTGAGAATTATTTTTGGAGGAAGTAGACTTCACCAAATCTACATGTGAAGGTTTATTATTGCCTAATTCTTTGGAAGCAAAAGCAGATCTTTCTATACCTCTGGCTAATTCTAATGTTTCCTGTAAAGAGGGATTACGACAACATAAAATCCTTTCCTGAACTTTGTTATTAAAACAATTTACAACAATTTGATCCCTGAGATATTGATCAATAGGGCCTTCAAATTCACAAGTTGCAGCTAAAATTCTCAACTCAGCTAAAAATATATCAATTTTTTCATACTCCCTTTGTTTGCGTGTGTAAAATCTATGTCTTTCAACAATTACACTTGGTTCGTCCTTAAAATATTTTTCTAGACGAGTAATAGCCTCAGTGTACTCAGTCCAATCATCTGAGGGAGGTCTAACAATAGGGGGTTGATGGTCAAAGATTCTTTGACCCTCAGCACCCAAGGCACTGTATAACATTGCATTTTTCCTTGCAGCAGAAAATTTTACAGCATCTATGGCAATTATATAGCTATTAAAGGCTTTAAACCAATGAGACCATTTTATTTTTGGAGTACCTGGTTCTGGAAGGAAGGAAGAAGGAAGAACTGCAGTCTGTTGTGCCATCCTGGATAAATGAATAACAATATCAAAATAAGAGCTAATAAGTCATATTATTGTTTAAAATTGATAAATGAGAAAGTTAACTGTAGTAAATATGGAAAGTAACTCCAGAGTTAACTGTGTGTATGATTATATAAATTACGCAAGTAAGATCAAACTATGAAGTCAGCTGTGTGTATCAGCGTAGAAGATACACGTTGTAACAGTCTTATATTAGCTGTGTGTATCAGCGTAGTAGAAAATGCACGATACACATTGTAGAGAGTATATAATGTCAGCTGTGTGTATCAGCGTGAATAATACTTGTTGTGGTAATTATGCAGTGTCAGCTGTGTGTGTCAGCGTAGTAAACACACGTTGTTGTGAAAACAAGTATCGAGAGTAATGAAAGCTGTGTGTGTCAGCGTTGTTGGCACACGTTGTAAATGAGGAGAATATATGATATTAAGTAGATTGTAAACACTCAGTCTTTTAGCTGAGTGTATCAGCGTAGAAAATAAACGAGTAAATTACCTTGTATGAAGAGGTAACATCGGGATTTGTAACGACGATTTGTATTTATGGTCGCTAAGCAACCCAAAATGGCCGCTACGTTGTACGTGATGACGTGTTCAGACGTCAGTTCGTAGTCTGATGAGATCTGTTTAAAATTGAAATTTTGAGCGTAGGTTCGTAGGTAATGCTGACTTGACCACCTCGTCGCCAATTTATGTTGTATCCAAGGAATGACAGGAGAAGGGAATAAACTTAAGGATTAAGTTTAATCAAGAATTTCAAGTACAGCATTAGATCCATCAGAGTGCACATCCAACAAGCTCCAGTCTTCAACTGAAGAACAGGAGCAGAACATTCTACTATCACCTAGCAACTAGATGCTAGGATGCAAACATAGGAAAAGCATTAGCAAAGAAGAAACATAGGATATAACAAATGAGTATTACTGGTATATATTCTTGGCATTCTCTAGTATGGTGCTGTTCGGCTCATAAAGTTAAATTTTCCATCTTCACCCCTTGGCATCCTGAGTACAAGTTCAGTCGACTGCAAGCGATGCATTAAACATATGATTATTCAACACCTCCTCATTAAACACAATGCTTCCTGATTGTACCTGCCCAACATTTAGGGTGTTGGTTTCATACGATAATCTTAGTGCGTCCTAACAAATGATGCCCACGTGCACAGGACTGAGCGAACAACAATGTTTATAGCAAGGCACACTGCAAGTATCCCAGTTGATGCAATATAGCAGACCTAGGGGCATATTTTCAAGGACTTATCGCTAAGTTATCTGCACTTTATCGCAGCCAAAGTGGTGATAAATGTATTACCCCATTCACCAGCTGGTGCTAACAGCCCATATCACCAGTTTACCTCGGAGCCCCAACAGGGCCACAACACCCACCCCCCACCACTGCCAGGCCTGCGACCCCCTCCCCTGGACCACCACAGAGGCAGCACAGATAAAGACCAGCAGACCTTAAGGAAATGCACCAACCTCAGAGACTGAACACCAGAGAATGCCATTGCCCACTACAGGCTCAAAAGGGCTACCATCCTCCGCATCTTGACCAACATTGACCACGGGCTGACAGTACCAAATCAGCGGACAACCAACATCCCACCTAAGACAAAGCTGCTGGCTGTGCTGCACCTGTTGGCCTCTGGTACCTTCCAACCAACAACCGCCAGAGTCAGAGGAGTCTCAGAGCCAGCCTTATCCAAGTTCCTCACACCTGTCCTGGATGCCATCATCAGCTTGGTACCCCAGTATCTATACTTCCTCCACATGGCGCAGGAACAGCTGGAGACCAGGTAAGGTTTCTACACCATAGCTGGCTTCCCACACGTGTTGGGGGCAATTGACTGCACACATGTCCTACTTGTGCCCCATGCTGACACTACACACAATTACTCTAACAGAAAGCACACACATTCCATCAATGTGCAGGCAATAGTGGACCACCAGGGACTCTACACCAATGTCATCACCAACTACCCAGGCAGTGTGCATGATTGATACATCTTACAACAGTCCATCATCAACCAGCGCTTCCAGGATGGCACCTACGGAAATGCACTGCTTGTTGGTAAGTACCAAATGAACACACCACACAACTCAACTCCACAATCATGCAAATCACAACTCTGGGAATGCGCACGTTACAAACAAACATACAACATGCCTAATAACATGCCCACCCGTCAGACACAACAGCACAACTTACTGTGGGAACCTGGACCAGCCATGTACAAAAGCCATCAACGGCATGACACCTCAGGCACTCAATAGCAGATTGTGGGGAGAAGTGAGAACCAGGCATGTGCAAAGGAGGCAAGTGACCCATGAATGAGAATATATAGAATGCCAAGTATGGCGTGGATGTGATGGCCAGACTGCAGTATGCAGACCACACACATATCCATGTCGACATACACCGCTGGTGTATGGAGTGTAGTGGACAGTGGACGCAACCATGTCATCCCAGCCAGTGGGGAAGATCGCGGAAATGTAGCTTGTTATGTACCCCCCTGTAAGCATGAGCGGAGTGGACTGGCCCAGCATATGCCAGGCCAGCTTAGGGGTGTGAATAAAAAGCATGTAGCTCTGGGTGTGGTTCCCTTCCGGAATGCCCAACGTCTCTGCCAGGACAGCACCTCTCACCCCACCACGAGGCTGTCGCCGTCGCCATGAGCGGTGTTGCCTGCGAGCATGTGTGCCTGCTGAACCCCGGGCCGCTGGTCCCCAAAAATGTCTAGCCCACCCTTGCACACCCAGGCCTCACTGCTCACCTGCAGACACCGATGTGTGTCAAAGAGGGCCTACCACTTGCCGGTGTAATCTCCAAACCCGAGGCTCATGACCCCAGCAGCCTGATCAGACCATCACGGCCTCCGCGAGCAAGGCCCACAGTACTCCTTTCTCATTAACGTACTCCACTGGCATACACAGTGGACAAGTAGGTCGCACATTTGGAACTGAGTCTTGATTAGACTATGGCAGAGTTCATATTTTATGGCAGAGTTTATATCATTATACTCACTTTGACGTGGTGCCACCAAGTCTGTGTATAGCATTCCAACCACACTTGCCTGTGGTCCCTTGCGGACTACTGTCCTCGGACCACACTGCGCTCGAGTAGGTCACACATTTGTAATTGAGTCTTAATTTCACAATCGCAGAGTCCATATCATTGCACGCAAGGAGAGGTGTAAGTGGAAGACGTGTTTCAGTCAGAAGGAAAAAAGGATCATCGTTATGGAGGTGATCGAGCACTACCAACAACTGCTCTGGTGTCACAACGACATGTGGCTGTGGGCCCCTGCTGACCGCTGCCTCCGGCCTACACTGTGGTCGAATAGGTCACACATTTGGAACTGAGTCTTGATTTATTTATGGCAGAGTTTATATCATTGTACCAGCCTCATCCCAGACTGCATCCCCTCTCAGCTCCAGTGCCACTAAGTCTGTTCCCGACATTCATGGACACTCTCTGGTTGAACTTTGGTGGTGTCTGAGTCTATGGACTGGGGGTTGTCTTCATCATCATGCAGCTGATACCGACTCTGTAGCATTCCACTCCTCAATTTGCTGCTTCCCGATGGCTTCTGCCTCTGCATCATGCCCTGGAGGACTCCTTCCACTGTCCCCCGCAACCCTCAGCTACATTCACCTTCGACGAGGACCTGCTCTGTCCGCGTGCCCCTATCTCAGTGCACCACAAGTCACCGTCCTGTGGTGGTGTGCCTGTGCCGGCTGCAGTGCATCTGGGGCCACTAATGATGTGCAGCTCAAGTCAGGGACCCTGTCTGATAGGATATTGTGAAGAACCGGGCCTTTGGGCCTGGCGGTGCAGGGCACGCCTGAAATCTTCGAGTTCACCTGCCTTGTTGCACAGAGACACGGAATACTCTGTTGGCGTAGAAAACTAAGTTTATTAGCTGCAGCTAAGCACAGTTGTCCAAGAAGTACATCAAGTAGGTTCTGAGGAGACTGCCACTTTACTCCGTGGCTCACAAACTTTTATATCCAAAATACATCTGTCCAAACATGCACCCAATGCACAAAGTTTTAGCCAATCAGAAGAGTTTGAAAACAAGGTGTTGTGCAACCAGAATACTCCCTGTTTATATGTTGTGTGTTATCCAGCCCCCAGAGTTAATCAATACTGGTACCCATGGTTCAGTGTTGGAATGGCAGGACATGTCTGTATGCTTCAAAAGAATGGTTGTAAAATAGGAAAACACAAGGAAAGAATAGCGAAGGCCAAAAGATAAGATACGGCAAGAGAAGAATACTAAAGGCTAACACATAGTTGATACGGGGATTAGGTAGTCCAGACAAGGATTAGTTAGGCCGGCTGGTGTCTGAGATTGGTTTCACAACAAGGACGGAGGGAGTTTTCGACACGCTGCAGTCCAAAAGGCAGAGACACTTCGTTCATCGAGCAGCCTGTGTAAAGGCAACACAAAATGGTGGTGTATGTAAGATGGAGTCGAAATTAAAGAACCTCAGACTCTCCTTTTGCCATTACGCAGGCAATTCACAAAGACTCACGCTAATCTGAATCGATGTCGATGATCATGAGGTCGTCAAGCTGTTGCTGCAACATCATCTTCATATTCTCTGTTTTCTGTGACATGGGTCTTCGGACACACATAGTGGCACAAAGACCACAGATTGAGGGGCCACATTGCAAACAAAGGCAACACGAAAAGATAATGGCCAAAACTACTCCAACAAAAGTCAATACCTTCCATCCCCATGTACACAGTAATCCCCAAAACCATCCCATCAGAGACCAATTTCCTTCATCCTGGTGGATGGACTCAGCAATGTGGTGTCATTTAGAGATGGCCTGGTATACTGTAGGGGCGTTGTCAGGTATGTAAATGCAACAACTGGATCCGATCAATTTACAGACTCCACCACGATCTGCAAGAATGATGTCTAACACCATTCTGTTTTGTAATGTCATAAGGCGATCCGCCTGAAGCTCGGCAGTTATATTACCCAGTGCTCCGACAGTTTCATTTATTGTTGCTTCAACTAATCGAATGAGATACCTGATATTTCTACTATTGGCCATAGGGCCCCAAAATGGGAGGAATCCTTTAAGGAAGTCGCCTCCTTCTTGTCCCGCTGTGTCTTCCAAAGCAATAACCCCTCTACCGTACCTTGTCTTGTGATATCCCGAAGGAGCTGTATGTGTTGGAGGGTGGAGAAAACTATATAACAAGTTCCTGAGAAATGGGCTGGTAGCCATGTATCGGCTCTGTCATGGCAAACAAAATATGTTCCTTGAGACGCTACCAGTGGTGGAGACGTTTGGGATGCATAGGTATATGTGATGTTACAAGTGCTCTTTCCCAATTAGGCCTTAGGACTTTGACCATTTCCTTGGAGACATAAGTGACCTTGGTGGGGTACAGTATATATAGGTGGGGATCTTTTCCTTTTGGCTCTGTCTGTAAGACTAGTGACATAATGTGTAACATTCCAATCAATGTATGCTTGTCGTTCGTCAGTGGGGAATTCATTAAAGTTCTTATAATGTTTTGACATAGCCACTATTCCTTTTATTAGTGCGTCATGACCAACGTCAATTCCATCCCTATACGAACCAACAGGATGTCGATGTTGGTTCTCATAGGCATTGGCAAACATAGAGGTGTAAGCCCAAGCAGATCCTTTTAGGGAGAAGGGTTGAACTAAATATGGCATTCCTTTATCTGTATTATGGGGTAAAAGTCCACATACCCAGCAATCGGTGGTATTGATCACCAATTGATGCTGGTGTAACAATTGAATGAAGCAATTGTTAAAATACTCCATTCTCCTAATTTGCTCATGCTCTTGTAGCGTATGAAATTGGTTTGGGGAAGCAGTAGTGCGAAAAGGTATGGGCTGGGAGGTAGATATAGGTAAAGATGTTGGCTGCAAAGTGTGAGTAACCCAACCCACGCAAGCTAATAAAACACATAGCAAAGTTAAAACACATAGCACTACGCCACATCTATTAAATAATAATTTACAATATTTCTTCTTCATTTTGGTTCTTTTATCAATTTCTGATTCACCAGATGTCATCCCCTAAAGTGTTGCTCGTGGCAATCTTCCTATCTCACTCAGTTGTGGTATTAGCCGTCCTATGATACTGCAAGTCCTGCAGACCTATTGCCACTACTCAGGCCACAAACCAAGTCTCCTACCACGACCCTGCAACCTAACGTAGGATGAATCCAGTATCACATATATGATTCAGAATTTTCAAATGCAATTTAAAAAGGAAAAGGTTTCAAATGTCTTTTGCCACTCTAGGCCTCAAATTATATCTGTCCTCATTTGGCACAGCTTGGTCTTGAAAAAGTGTCTCTGGATCAGTTGTATCTATTCTGAGATGCAATGGTACAGCTTTTTGCAAAACGTCATCGTCCTCTTTCTCAGACTGAGTCCATTCTAGGTGTACATCATCAAAAGGTACAAACTGGGGGACCCTCTCCCCTTCACAATCACCTATACCTTCGCGGACCCACTGATCGAAAGGCAAAGGCAAGGGCACCTTTTTGCAGTGCACACCATGGACCCAGTTCTTTTTCCCAACAACTTTCACGGCTGTACGTGTCGTCAGCAAGACCCGTCTCGGCTCCCGCCAGCGAGGCTCCAAATTCCTCTTCCTTTGGAAGTTTTTCAGGCACACCCAGTCGCCAGGTTGGAGGGTATGCCCAGGATCCGAGGAAGCCTGCGGCAAGGTGTCTTGTACCTGCTGATGGAGAACACGCAATTTAGTGGTGAGGTCATGCAAATAGTCAATTATCATTGGGTATTCTATGTCAGAGTACTTTTTGGGTTAGGGACACCCCAGACATTAGCCGGGCATCCGAACACAATCTCATATGGGCTAAGTCCCACACGAGAATGAACAGCTGTTCGAGTTGACAAGAGGGCTAAAGGTAAAGCATCGGTCCAGGCAAGACCAGTGCTGGCTTGTATCTTCGCAAGTTTAAGCTTGAGAGTGCCATTATACCACTCTACCAAACCCGCCGACTGAGGATGGTTTGCCGCATGGAATTTCTGCTTATTACCAAGACCAGAACATACTTTCTGCATGATTTGACCAACGAATTCACTTCCGTTGTCACTCCAGACAATTCGAGGTAAACCAAACCTCAGGAAGTATTCTTTCAGAAGGACCTTGGCTGTAGACAAGGCAGTATTATCCTTTAGGGGGTAGGCCTCTATCCATCTAGAAAAGATACACACCACCACAAGGACATACCTTAGGTTATTGCATCCCTCCATATGAATGTAGTCTATCTGTAATACCTCAAAAGGATATGTTAGGAGAGCAAAATGGCCTGCTGGGGTTGGCGTCCCTCTTCCTGGGTTGTGCATCAAACAAACAATGCAATGTTTAACAAGATTGTCTGCACATTTAGGAATCCCTGCATTTTGCCATACCGGAGCCAAAAGCTTGCATATTCCTTTCGCAATGATGTGGGATGGACCATGCGCCATAGTTACTACTGGAAGTACATAGGCGTCTGGTAACAGCCAGCGTTGATGTTCCGACAATTCTATTCAACACCCCGTTGCATCCAACATTCCCGTACAATCTCTCCACTTCCTCAATTCTTTCTCTGTAGCCTCTTCCTGAATCATTTTCACACTTTCTATTGTGTCCTCACACATTCCTCCTTGACTGACCCATCTAGCAGATCCAGCAACATACATATGACTCGTCACATCTTTCGCTGTCTCTTTCGCTATCTGATTCGCAAAAGCGTTTCCTTCACCCACATCATCAATGATCCTCCTATGCGCACTACACACAGTGTGTAAAGCAAGTGATTCCAAAAGGTCATTCACTAACTGACCATGCTGTATTTTAGTACCATGTGAGGTAAAGAATCCTCTTTCCCTCCAAAGGCAGCCAACACTGTGGGCCACCCCAAATGCATAGTGGCTGTCGGTGAACACATTCACTCTCTTCCCTTTAGCCAATACACAAGCTCTAGTCAGAGCTATCAATTCAGCTGCTTGGGCTGAATTCTGCCTAATGCGTGCTGGCTCCACAATTGTATGCAAAGTGGTAACAGCATAGGCTGCAGTCGTTTCACCATTGGGGAGCTTAAAACACGAACCATCCACCCATAGGATCCCATCCGGGTCCAGGAGCGGCATATCTTTTAAATCAATCCTACCTTTGTCTCCTCCTCTGTACGGAGAAAACAATCATGTTCCTCTTGAATGTCTTTCTCTACTGGGATCGGTAACAATGTAGCTGGATTTAGGGTATTACATCGCTTTATGTGCACGTGACTAGCCAAGAGCGTCAGCTCATACCCCGATAAATGGGCGCTCGTAAGATGCTGAGTTTTTTTCCTGTTTAGAAGTGTATCCACTGCATGTGGCACCATGACAATAAGCGTATTGTCTAGCACCAATCCAGCAGATTGGCGAATAGAAACTGCTGCTGCTGCTGCTGTAGCTTTCAGACAACCAGGTAATGCTTTAGCTACAGGGTCTAATGTAGCCAAAAAATAAGCACACGGGCGTTGCTTATCACCAAATTGTTGTGTCAAAACTGACAACACACAACCTTCTCTCTCGTGCACATTAAGTGTGGAAGGCTTGCTGTAATCCGGAGTACCCAACACAGGAGCATAACACAAGGAAGTACGCACATCGGTAAACTTTTTCTGGCATTCCTCTGTCCAAGGGCGAGGTTGGGGTGTATCTTTAAGGGTAAGTGCTAACAAAGGTTTTGCTAACAAAGAAAAATTTGGAATCCATTGTCTACAGTAAGAGGTAATGCCCAAAAAGGCACGCACCTCTCTCTGTGTGCATGGTACAGACATTTGTGCAATTGCTTAGATTCTTTCCGGGGTCAATCGTCGGCCCTCCTTCGACAAGAGATGACCTAAGTAGGTAACCTTTTGGCGACAATATTGTAATTTAGAGGCGAAACCTTATGATCAAGGTCAGACAAGTGATGCAACAGTGAAACAGTAACTTGTTTACAAACATCCTCAGAATCAGCAGCAACCAACAGATCATCTACGTACTGAATAAGGGTGGCACCTGGAGGCAAAGTGAAAGCATCGAGCTGGGTTTTCAAAGCCTGACTGTAAATGGAGGGACTTTCACAATAGCCTTGAGGTGCACGCTTGAACCAGAAACTTCGGGCTCCCAAAGAGAAACCAAAAATATCTCTACTTTCCTCAGCAATGGCAATGCTAAAGAAAGCATTCTTAAGGTCAATGACCGAAAACCAGGCAGCCGAAGCAGGTATCATTGTCAATAAAGCAGTGATATCTGGGACGACAGGAAACTGGGGAGCAACAATCTTGTTGACCTCCCGGAGATCGATCACAAAACGATAAACAGGTGGCTGGGAAGAGCCAGTACGTTTAAGGACAGGCAGAAAAGGACTATTGCACACATTTCCTCTAGTCTCTTCAACTCTGTACTGAGGAATGCGAGGTAACCTAACATTGGACTTGAGGGTGACAACATAGGGTGGAATCTGCAAGAGACCAACATCATTGGGGCCTGTAGCCCAAAGAGTAGCAGGCAGGGATCGTAATTCAGAAGGGAGTTGGTCTCTAGACAAATATGTCGGGGAGGTCAATCTCTTACCTAAAGTAAGATGTACACCAGAAGGAGAACAATGCAGAGTCGCATACAGTCTCTTTAACAAGTCCAACCTCAACAAATTCTCACCACAACCAGTCGTTAAAATAAGCGGAGCCTCCAAATCATAAGGACCAATGGAGATAGGCAAAGGACAAGAAACTGGGTTACGAACTGGGGCGCCAGAAAATCCTACAGAAACATTTGTTAAGCCAGACAAAGGTGCCCCAGGGAGTTTAGAGTGGATGATAGAACTCTTCGTTGCACCAGTATCCAAGAGAAATGGCTCTGATACACCAAGCGCAACAACATCAACATAAGGCCCATTTTGATGCACTGGAACTGAAATGACTCCCTCACTTTGTCTACGGCTGTCCTAGCTAGAGAAACCCTGATTCTCATCTTCCATATAATAATCGTCATTATAATAATGGGCAGACTGAGTATTTTGCTGATCAAAATAATTCATGGAATTTTGAGGCAGAAAGGAACGTTGATCCTGGGACATTGTACTTCGCCCCCTCCCCCTAGGTGTTGACTGGAAGCCACCTCGGCCTCGCGGCCCAGGCGTACCACCAGCACGCTGCAATAAAATCGGGCAATTATTCTTGAAGTGACCTTCTTCCTTGCAATAGGCACATTGATTAAGACCCAGTGGAGGCCGTGGAACAAAGGGCTCAGGTTTCTGAAACACCTTCTGAAAAGAGTCAAACATAGCCGGCCGGGCTTTTATTTTAAACAAAGTAGCTTCTAAATTCTCTAAAACATCAGGCTCAAAACTACCATAATGTGGCCACTGTAAAATACCATCTTTCTTCGTATAGCGGACCTGTTAGGCCACCTCCTTTTGGCATTCCAACACCTGGTATTGGTATTGGAAAGCAATGTGTGCCTCTGTACAGTGTTGGGAGCCAGTAGTGGTGGTGGGTGCTTCCTGCTGTGTGGTCTGTGCAGGGGCTGGGCTCTCCTCTATTTAGCTGGGCAGCCCTGCTCCTGGAGGTAAGTTGCCTAAGATGTCCATGAGCTGTTCTAGAGCGTCGGTGTCAAAGGTGTGGGGATCCTCTCCAGCATCACTGATGAGTTGTCCGGTCTGTTCTGCTGGAGGTGTTGTTTGTCCCTGTGCAATGTGAAGGGGAGATGCATTTTGACACTGTGTTGACATGTATGTTGGTGCATTGTTCTAGTTTACATGTACATTGTGACTGTTTGGGAGGTGCTGAATACTTGATGTTGGACAGTGGACATTTGGACTGCATGACGGATGTAAGGTTGTACACGTACATTTTCATCTCACAGTTTCCTGCTATGTTAGATGTGATTGGCCTGTTCCTACGAATGAGTGGACCAAGTTGTGTCCTCTGTTCTGCAGTGTTAGTGTTGCACTTCGTACCACATTTTCATCAATGTGGATGTGCTGATATTGCTGTGTGTGTGCAGCATTGTGGGAGAGTCTCCCCTGCAGCTCTGATTTTGCTGCCCCTTATCCCTCCGAGGCAGTGTGCCTTTTACTTTTTTGCTTTTACAGTGCTGAGATGTTGGCAACTTGGGACATTTATGCTCTTGGACGGTTATTGTACTCTTGTGCATTGTTTGTCTGCAGATGTGTTGTTGATATCAGGGGTTGTTTGTGTACGTGGATGTGTCAGAGTGCGACCTGCTCCTTTCCGGATGTGGTCCACACTCAGCCACCTCAGTGTCGTGGCAAGCACAATGTCATGATGATTGTACTCTCACAGGTCAGCCATTCCGGCAACTTTTTATAAAGTGCTTGTATCTGTCAATTTAAAAAAGAGGGAATCAGTTCTTGAAGTGTGGGAGAGAGCAAAAAACAAAATTGCACTTTGATGAAGTACATGAAAAAGAAAAAAGTAGCTCTATGAATCCAAGTAGAGAAAGGACACAAGTCATTCAATCAGAACACATTAAAGAAGAAATGCTCCAGACGTGGGACACAAAAGAATAGGGAGGACAGCCTTTGAATAGGAAGAAGAGAAATGAGGTAAACAAGAAAGCCATCCAATCAAGAGCATTAGCTCTTCGACAACAGACAACTAATGGCTGTAAGGTAGACCTAAAAAAAGAGGTTTGTAAACAGCATCTTTTAGGGAAAATACTTATTAATAGCAGCAGTGATGTGGGGAGCCTTATTAATCTTTCACTCTTAGCAATATTTGGACGTAGGATGTCTTGTGGCACTATGATCTTTTATCAAATGTTTAATGTGAGTGTCCTCTGGTTGTAGAGGTTTAAAAACCTTGATGGTCTATGTTGGAACTGGGGTCACCAGTCCCCTAGGGTAGCATGGCACGAGCGGGTAGGCATCAGAAAGCTTATGTGTAAAGCAACCATGCAGCACACGCAACCACTGAGTCAGAAACCTGGGCACGCAATTAGGGACACCACTCCAGTGAGCTTATGTAAAAACTCAAGTTAACTTTATTAAGATAGATAATCAGGTAGATGGAGTAGGATCAGGGTAGAAGAAATTCATTATAACATTAGCTTTTCAGTTTACCTTTACAAATACATATGTTTCATTTCTCTGTAATAAATACTAGATGAATGAATCTTGAATATGCAATAAATATTAAATATTAGATAAATAAATATTTGAAGAACACAGGCCTGACTACCGCCTTGCTTTGAGTCAGCACCTGAAAGAAATACATTAAAGAGACAACCAAATAGCATTGCGTCTCATTGGTTCTGTGGGCATTTTACCCACTCCTCACCAAACAAGGGTGAGCGTTTCACATCTATAAATATGCAGATAGCTAACGGTAGGTTTTAAATTCATATAGCACTAAATAGGAGTAAAACATTTCAGCAATCAGGAATATGCATTTCATGCAACAAGGATGGCATCCCTGTAAGTAAACACCTCATTATGTAGACATCCCATTAGTTCTAACTAAACATGGCATTAGGCAGGAATGTAGAACACTTCCTAACAGATCAAGCCACATCACATTTATCAGAAAGTCAATAAAGGCACTTTCAAAGTATCAATTTACCACACTAAACAGTATTAGTAGTACATCTCATTAGCTCTGTAGTGCAATTATCATACTTTGCTTACTCAAATGCATCCCTCATCACAACATTACTTTAACTATTGGCAAGCTCAGCCCTTATTTTAGCTCAGGTAACCAGTGTCCTTTGAATGAACAACTTTGCAATTCTTCTACTTATCTTATCAAAGGTGACATTGGTAAATAGCACTTAATTCCGCTTCCCATAAAACCTGGCCAGGGATTCCTCATGGACGCTGTACTCAAGGGGGCCAGCATCTTAATTTATGGCACCAATTTATGGAGTAGAAGTCACTCCCCCATGTCTCTCCCTCCTTACTTGTTACTGGAAGTTGGGATTGTCCTGCTTCAGGCTCACCAGGGGAACAGCCAACGAAGGGGGTCAGGGATTTACCACTGAAGAGGCCCTCAGAGCTCGGGCCGGCTCCTCAGTAGGGCTCCCAAGCGGAGGCCAACCGGGGCAAATTGCTCAATGCTTCACCAGCCCCTCTCGGGCCTCCCAACACTCCCTCCCTGCTCGCGCCAGATCCGCAGTGTGGCGCTCGAGCAGGAGGGAATAGCAGATCACTCGGCGCTCCCTGGAGACCTGTGGCGCCTTTCCTCAGCGTCGGACTTCCAGAACGCTTCCTCTGCGGGCATGCGCAGTAGCGCTAGGCTGGCGCCGCCTCAGTCTGCGCTCGTTCGTAGAGCAGACACTCAACTCCTGGGCCTGCTCACTCCTCTGCCCCTCCTTCCGGGGAAAAACAGCCACAACCAGGCATGCGCGAAGCGCGCCAATTAGAAGTGTCTCACCGGGCTTTCCTCAGACCACCGGTTGTCACTCGGCCATACACGGAAGCGCGGAAAGCGCCCCCGGGGTCCCGCCCACGAGAGGAAGCCTCGCAAGGCTCCTCAGCCTCAGTGGATCCCGGGGTGGACTAGACTAATGCGCGAGTGGTGCCCCAGGGGTCCCAGTCACAATCCGGCGCCGATCTCTCCTGGCCACAGCTCACAGCAGATGAGAGGTAACTCTTGACGGGGGTAATTGTGTGAAGGGACAGTCAATAAAAACCAGGGCAGTAATCCTGGGCACAGAAGCGCTTCGCTGATGTAGTGCTGGTACCTAATGTCAGCTACCAGATGTACAGCGCCTCACAACTTCACAGCGCTTCGCAGGGGCATACAAGATAGCGCTTAGAGGCACTAATACAGAGCTTCTCCAGATGAGGGAAACAATACTATGCTTACTATAGGCAGTCAATAGCGCTTACTCTAATAGACTATAGCGCTTTCAGGGCACAGCAGATGACAGCCTTAGCGCTGGGGCCAAATTCAGGCAGTTCTGGAGGCTAGCGCTTCAGCAGTAGCTGACTTCAAACAAGGGCAGTTCACAGGTCAAGCCACAGAGCAGTGGCAGGTTAGCGCAGGAACCCCAGGTGGCGTCAGGGGGCACAGGGAGCGACACAGCGCCAATACCTGTTGGGTTCCTCAAAAGTCCTGTGGTGATTTGGTTTTCTTCTTGGCGGGATGTTTCTTGCGCCCTTAGTTTCTTGGTTACTGGTTCCTTAATTTCTTCTTGGCGCAGCTGTTTCTCGCGCCCTTGTAAATAGCAGTTGGGTTCTTGTTTCCTTGAAGGGGGTTAAGTTGGTGGCTGGTGTTGGATCTCCTCAGCCAATCCCCTCAAGTGGTCCCTGGGGGTTCCCTGTCGCGGGGCTAGGTCAGTGGGGGGGGAACAGGATACCTCAACACTTGTAAAGCAGCACACTAGGCCCTGTCATTCCAGCATCATAAGACCCTGCCCTGACCCCCACTGCCTATCCTCCTGCGTAGGTACTTCCCCAGGTCTTCCCCTCAGCTTCTCTCTTTCTTCTTCTCAGGAAAGTTCCCTCCCTTTCCTTTTATAGTGCCAGTTGACAGTTGGTAGTGTCAGTTGGTGTCAGTTGGTGTCACCTCACCTCTCCCAGAAGGTTCCAGAGGCTTCCGGAGGTTCCACCATTCTACCTGTGGACAGGCTGGCAGGCTAAGATGGATACCTTGCCTGAGGGTTCCAGCCAGCCCCAGGCTACTAGAATGCGCCCACTAAACCACACTGCTGCAGCAGTGGTCTGTGGCGGCCATGTTAGGGGTAGGAAGTACCTGTACTTTAACACTAGTTTTACACTACACAGGCCCTTCTCCACCACACAAGGCCTACACACTGTTGTTTCAATAGGGGCATTCTAAATTAACAGGGGATAAAAAGTGAAAAATTTCTGGGGAAAGGGCCAAGTCTCACAGTCTAGAAAACAGCTCATATCTGAAGATGTTCACCGATCTGGAGGTATTTACTATTTTCTTTATATGTTACAGAGAAAATGAATCAGTGAACATGTACAGCAGATGGAAGAGATGCAGGAGAACTTCCTGACATGCAACAACAAGCCCTTCAGAACTAGACAACTCTACAATTCATTTGACTTTCAGTTGTTATCTAAAAAAAAGTCCAGATGGAGCATGCATCTTCTTTATCTTCTATTTGCCCGTCTCCCTTCCCCACAACAGAAGGAGAAAATGGAACTTGCTGGTGGGTATCAGTGTTGGAGGCACATTAAAAAAAAGTAAGGGAACTGTGATGCTGTGCACAATGGGGACAGGGCGAGTAGGCTTGGAGGCGGGGTCAAAGGCATGGCTTAAAAAACTATTCAGTACGTTTTTTCAGTCTTTCGTCTTCAAGTATGTACACATAAATTAACACAGAGTTTAAATATAAAATAAATGCAGGTAAAGTTAGTAAGTGGGAAATGCACTATTTATTTTATTAAAACTCTATTGGCTAATGCTCTGCAGAAGTCTGTGTCCATAACCAGACAGCCACGGAATAGAATCCTGGTTGCAGCAGTGGAGAATAGGTAGGAGCTAACACAGGCCTCTGCAGCAGCCCCTGTGGCACAGGGGCCTGTGTTACGCCCCTTTAAAAAGCACACACTTCACAGTTCAGCTGGTAACTCCTTTCCAATACCCCTAAAAAATAATAAATCTGTCTCATCAGGAAGCATCACGTTATTCCATTAATCAAAGCCATTACTTGCTTACGAACTCGGTTCCATTTGCAGACTGACCAGTTGCACATATTTACATTTCTTTCTGTGAAGCAGGCACCTTGGCAAGAAGGCTTGTAAAGCTGTCTGCCTGCCTTTGGTTTCACAGCACGGGAGACTCCCTGCCTTGCCCTGCAGCAGAAGCATTTCAACTCTCGGAATTAACCGTTCCGAAACGGTTGTAAATTCACAAAAAATTGGGAACTCTTTTCCTCGAAGTGGGCGTACCCCTCCAATCACACCCACTTCGACCACTGGTAGGAACTTTCTTAAAGTTATAGACGCAATGAGCAGACGCCGGTATAAATCTGATGATGATTTCAGGTACTCATAATATGAACTTGGATTCATTCCCACAAACTTTTGCTGTGAGGACCTTATGATCTTGTTGATGTGCGGGAGGCTCCGCAGGAAGAGAGAATGGTGGTGCAATGGAACTGCCACCATATACCAGCCTATTCTGTATAGGATGAAGATGCAATGAAACAGGGAGGAACACAGAAAAGGAAAGGAAACACCCTTGAGAGCAATGAAAGGGCCGACTGGATAAAAGGGATCAAAAGGTAAAATATCCTAATGAGCTATAACACATTAAATACTATAAAGGCACACCATTTCACGGAGAAATTAAATGAAGCAGTTTTATTGCTGCAATTAAAAATTACCAAGAAACGGCATGCAGTAAACAGGAAAACGCTGGAGGGAAAGTATATAAATGCCAGCTGCTGCCAGCAACATCGTAAATAATGATTTAGGCACGTGCTGCAGCATCGCACTCTTATTTCCTCATTTCACTGGTTGAACACAAACTGACTTTCATTGGCTGTTTTCTCCCATGGTATTACGGAAATTGTTGTTTCTTTCTGCTAAACCTAGGTTGTGCTACCGACCAAACATGACTGGAATACAAGAGATAGAAATAATAGAATGAGACTAGTGAAAGTAACAGTACACAATACCTTAAAATAATATTTTCAGCCGAGTGCATACTTCATTGGGCATCGGGAAAATCAAGTGTGTAGGTTCAAAATACAAAAATAAGATTATGTAGGCTTACAGCAAGTTTTGGAGACACGCGATACAATGAGGCGGCCACCGCAACACGAAGGCGAGGAGGCGTGGATGGACGGGTCACGGTGAGTGGTGAGACGGGAAAGGAAACATAATCATTTTTTTTAAACGTACCTTTTCCCTGCAGCCTCTGACGCCTCAGACCTCTCCCAGCAGTCTCTGCAGGGAATGCAGAGGCTGTGCAGCCAATCCTGGTGCTGCTGTCATGCTAGGAGAACAGTGCTCGGATTGGCCTGCTCCGCCGCTCAGACATTGCCTGTTAGCCTGCTGCATTTCTTCAACCATTAAGTATAATGGGGTGACCCTGTAAACCTCAGAACCTGAGCGGGTAATTAAACAAACAACAATGGTTCTATGGGAAAAAACGGTTCAAATAAACATAGTACTTACTACATACATATAGTCATAGTATCCCAGGGAAGATATATGTAAAAATTATACACTGACCACAAATAAAATAATAATAAAAAATGATTTTAGTTATTCGATTTCTCAAATGTTTTTTTCAATTTTTCAAACTTTTAGTTTCTGTAATGAATCAGATATGTTGTCCAATGTACATAGAATACATAGGCTGTGAATATACAAAGTGTGAAGGTTATGACTGGTGACTGAGTGTTATACGTGACAAAACATAAATACATGAAACAGAAAACTTTTTCAAAATATCCAATATGCAGCACAATAGTCACTAGGAGATTTAAATTGTCCCTTTTCTTCAGTTGTGCTTTGTGCGAACTGGTATATGAAATAGAAAGTCGACGTTTCGACCATGAGGGATGTGCTGATTTATGCGCCTCTAAGGTGGGTCTTCATCAGGACTGGAGGGTTGTTAGACAGCCTTATTGTTAGGTGTAAGATTCGTCTGGTCTTCTAATGTTGATTGTGCATGTCAGCCGACAAGCACCTGGGGACTCACTGGTTCTTAGTATTTCTTGAAGGTTATTTTGCACCAGCCGGTGCAATGTGTTTTGAGTGTCTGCGCCAACCTGGCGATTGCTCTGGTGCACAGAAAAGACGTCCGAATCCTTAGCTTTGTTTCTTTGGCATTTCTCCAACCAGGCTGTGAAATAGTAGTGCGCATGTATGTTTGGCAGGCCTATGATGGTAGGCCAAACATACATGCACCCTTCTAAGTGCCACCACCGGCCTGTCATGGCCCAGCCCTGCCCAGCACACATGGCAAAGAAAAATAAAATTATATTGTTTAATTATCTTTTTTTTTCTCAGACTGACTCTGACGAGTAGGACGACGCTCCTCCGCCATTACGGAGGAGCCGCGGTGGATACAACGTGCAAAAAGTGTAGTGCCATAAATATGCATTATCCATTACATGCACATGAAGCAGCTTTATTCAAATCCCATGCAGAGTGTTAGATTTAGTTTGTTCTAATGGTTCCTAAGACACCATTTCGTATTTTCAAACCATTGACTACTCTTTAAAACCCAAAACGTATTTCTTACTTTATCCATTACATGCACATGAAGTAGCTTTATTCAAATCCCATGCAGAGTGTTAGATTTAGTTTGTTCTAATGGTTCCTAAGACACCATTTCGTATTTTCAAACCATTGACTACTCTTTAAAACCCAAAACGTATTTCTTACTATGGAGAAGAAGTGGAACCCTGCTTCCTTACATTCTACAAAAACTATTTAAAAAACTCCAGCTTGGCATCCGCCAGCAGAAGGGGTGGCTCCTCCGTAATGGCGGATGAGCGTCGCCCCACCCATCAGAGTCAGTCTGCTTTGTCCCTTTACTCTTAATAGCGTCACCGAAGATATGGTCTTTATTTTTGGCAGCTTCCTTCACTAATTGGCCCTCTGTTTTTAGGAGTGCCCACTGCATGCGAAGAAAGGTACTTTGTGGAGAGTTTCTAATCTGCATCAGTGGTGGTTTCTGAGTGAGGGCGTCAGGGCTCTGCCCCCTTTACTTTCGCACCCCAGGATTGACAATTGAAAAAGTGAAAAAAAACTGTTTTTATCTGTTTAAAAAACGAAAACATGCATGCACACACATACACTTCTAGATTGGAGCAGTGGCTGTTGTTGCAGGGATGACTGACAAGTCTCATGTCGATTTAAAGAAAGGCAGGCCACTGGGAAATTATATATTGCCAGTGATGGTCCACCAGTTCTTGGGTGGAAGGATCAAAAGATGTTAGATATCATTCTCAACCCGAATAGCAAAGAGCCAGTCTTGGTCTCCTGTGAGAGTGTGGACACTAAGAAATGAGTCCTAGAAGAATTTCCTGAGGTGTTTGAGAGTCGTATGGGGAAATTGAAAGGTTTCACCCATAGGATTCTTTTGAAGGAAGGCGCAATTCCCAAGATTCATAAAGCTAGGAACATTCCATTTATCATCAGGGATGAGGTTAAACAAGAACTAGACAAAATGTTGGCTAATAATGTCATTGAGCCTATTGAGTCTGCTGAATGGGTTTCGCCTTTGGTCGTAGCCCGCAAGTCCAATGGCCGTGCCCGTTTGTGTGTGGATTTGAGGCATCTCAATAATAACATCATTGTGGACCAATTTCCCTTACCTAGAATTGATGAAATGCTTTCTTTAACACGAGATGCGAAGCGGTTTTCCACTTTGGATCTTTCTTCCGCTTACCACCAGGTTGTGTTAGATAAGCAAAGCAGACATTTGACATCTTTTTGCACTCCTTTTGGGTGTTACAGATTCATTCGAATGCCATTTGGATTGGCATCAGCCGCTGCAGTATTTCAGAGGCTAATGACAAACCTATTCAATCACATACCTGAAGTGGTAGTATTTCAAGATGATATTCTCATCAGGGGGAAAAGTAAATCTCATCATGACATTTTATTGAGGGAGGTCCTATCTATCCTCAGGACAAATGGTTGAATTGCTGAGGGCAACAAGTGTAAATTTCCAGAAAAACATGTCACATATCTAGGGCATGAAATTGATGGTTCAGGTATTAAACCAAAAAGTTTATTGGTTGAAGCTATTCTGAAGGCTCCGTCTCCCAAATCAAAGGATGAATTGAGGTCCTTTTTAGGTTTAGCAGAGTTTTATGCTAAATTTGTGTCTTAGAAGCATTTACAAGTGTGGTACTCTGTGATGCATCAGATTCTGTTGTCATCGTGGAAATCTTTAAATAATAAGTACAAAAGAAACAATGGGTTAATGAAATATAATTGAATATAACCACTTCAAGAAATAACTGCTTCGTGAATGTGTCCTCCAGTAATACTTTGGACTTCCAACTGTCTTATGCTTGCAGAAAAAGAGGAGCTTTTAGAAAAATTTCCAAAGAAATACCACTACAATTGCGTCCAAATGCTGCCTGTTTCGAAGACTGTTCGGAGTTTCTCCAACGCAACTGGTTGTCAAGGAAACCCGAAACTAACAAATCCAAATTGGCCGCCCTGACGTGATGACGCTATCACGCTGCGTGATGCGTGATGATGCTGACGTCCATACACAAGATTATGAAGAGAAGTTCGATGGAGGGCTTCCTCGCGACTACGTTCGACAGGACGCTGTCGGTATGGAGGGCTTCCTCGCGGCTACGTTCGACAGGACGCTGTCGGTATGAATCCGTTAGGAGACGGCTTTTGAAGGTAAACAAAATGTTTATCACAGAAAATCCCAAAACATCGCTATTCAAGCGGAATTTTTTTCATGCGATTCTCATGCCTTTCCTCATGCTTTCTTTCGACGCTTTCACACGCTTTCCGAAATATCGATAACGCTTAAAGTTAGATGAAAATTACTCCTGGTAAGGGAAAAAAAAGCGGACATAAGGGAAAACGTGAAGTAGAGTACTTACAAGCAGAGGAGAAATTTTGCAGGCGATGAAAAGTTAAATTTAACACCAGGAAGTTATTGGATCTTTGTTAAAAATTCGGTTCTTCTTGTTTCAAAACCATCCTCAGTCGCCAGAATTGTAGTATCAATGTGAAGTAAAGAAGAAGAATCCAAATATTGAGTTGAGTAGAATTTATTCTTGAGCAAGAAAAGATAGATGCAGCTGGAAGCGGGTTCATCCAAAGAATGAATCCCAACAGTATTTTCATTGCACACATAGGAATGAACATTCATAACAAAACATTCTACAATACATAGGAAGAATTCCGTTTAAAGAAACATGCAATTACTACACACCCCACCCTTTCCCAACTCGTCACAAGGAGGTGGGTCCCACCATGTGACGTGTTGGGAAAGGGTCGAGTAGAGGCTGCAGGCAACCGGGAAGCTGAGTTAACGAGTCTGCGAAGTTTGTCATCATGATTTTTGAAGACACACTGCGCAGAATCTAACTGTCTGCTTCCCGCGCTCCTGTTATTTCCCGGACCGACTGGACACCATTTGCAGCTCCAGTCACTGTGTTTGACTGGCAGTGACAGCCAGTAGCTGAGGAGCAGCATTCAAGGTGGTGCGCACAGCAGGTACATTTCAGCATCAACTATATGCTTAAGGCTTCCCTGATCTCTTGACACTCCCGACGGTTCCCTGCAGACAGTGCATCCCCAACCCTGTGAGTGGACCAGGCACCAAGTGAAGGTAGGTAAGTGAAAAAAAAGTGGGCTCAGAAAAATGTAAGTATTGGCACAGAGTGACTCTAGGCACCAGCACACTGAATTTACTGCTGGATGCATTTGCAAAGTCACACAGAATCACGGTCACTCTGTCAGTGACAGTACTGTTAAACCAGAGTCTGGCCTCAGCAGCGAGTAACTTGAAGTGCTGCACGAAGTATTTCGTTTCAGCTCTATGAAAGGAAATTAGCTTGGCTGTGAAGTGCAAACCCCTGAGGGTGGGGTGTCAGGCGTGAAGCTATCACTGGCTATAAATCAGCAGCTGTGATCGCATGTGCCAGTCTTCAGAAGTCGATTAGATTAACACTAATTGCTAACTTCTACAGCATTCTTGCAGTTACGTTTTTTGTGGCACTTTTCTAAACTTGTTGAAGGTCAGTTGCAGTGTGTATGATGGCTTAAAAAAGATCTGCCAACCATGCGCTGGAATATCTGCTAGAACGACAATCAAGCTTAACCCCAAGCTTGGGCCACTGTTTGAAGACATGAGAGTTCATATCAGGGTGAAGGCCTGTCATTGGCAGTCGTAGCATGTGTGCTGTGAGCTTTCACAAATTTGTAAGACGTAGGGCCCGATTCACAGAACTAACTTAAGACAAAATCCTAAACTTACTAACATTTTCGTATTCACAGAAGGCACTTACTCATTTTGGTATTCACAGAAGACACTTACTCATTTCGGTATTCACAGAAGTTAGGAGTTCTTACTTTCGGACTCCTAAATGCCTTCTGTGAATACCGATAGTCTTAAAATTAGGATTTTTCTCAGTTTAGTAGTAGTAAAGTTGAGAAAAATCCTAATTTTAAGACTTTCGGTATTCACAGAAGGCATTTAGGAGTCCGAAAGTTACGAGTCCTAACTTTACTACTACTAAATTGAGAAAAATCCTAATTTTAAGACTTTCGGTATTCACAGCAGGCATTTAGGAATTCTAAAGTAAGGAGTCCTAACTTTACTACTACTAAACTGAGAAAAACCCTAATTTTAAGACTTTCGGTATTCACAGAAGGCATTTAGGAGTCCAAAAGTTAGGAGTTCTAACTTTACTACTACTAAATTGAGAAAAATCCTAATTTTAAGACTTTCGGTATTCACAGAAGGCATTTAGGAGTCCTAAAGTTAGGAGTCCTAACTTTACTACTACTAAATTGAGAAAAATCCTAATTTTAAGACTTTCAGTATTCACAGAAGGCATTTAGGAGTCCTAAAGTTAGGACTCCTAACTTCTGTGAATACCGAAATGAGTAAGTGCCTTCTGTGAATACCAAAATGGTAGTAAGTTTAGGATTTTGTCTTAAGTCAGTTCTGTGAATCGGGCCCTAAGAAACTTAACTCAAGATTACTCCATTGTTTGATGGGTTGCCTTCTATGCACTCACAGTACTTCATAGGCCATGTTTGTGTAAATACACTTTGTGGGTGGTTAGCTGGGCCAATTACCAAATTTTGAGATGTATATCTGTTTTTGGTCAGCTTTTGCCTGCTTAATATACTAGATTGACACGTCTGAAAAATACTTTTTACTTTTGAAAATAGTATATAATTTTGCTTTAAAAAAAGGAAAAGAAGGAAAACAAAGCAGTGAAGTTTCATAAACACAAAAAATGGAGAGCAATCACTTAAGTGACTGTGAGACCAACTCTTCTAGCATAGTATTATTTACACTAACCACTCTTGGGTCAAGAATAGGCAGTTATTACTTGAGTGGAGACTGATGTATTCACTGTGGGTTTCATCCGAGTGATCCTTTTCAGGAAACTGATATGGTTGCAGCTGTGCAAATTATACATTTTTATCCTCCTTTCTTTCTTGTTCTTTACCACCCTGAGTCGGTCCTTTTCATTTTCTAAAGCAAGAGTCTTGGTGCCAAAAGGGAAATGGTCCCCATTTGTTCTACTAACTTGAGGTGACAGTCTAACTCAGTTTGTAAGCTTCTGCTTGATATTACTGCTTCTGTGAATAAAATGTATCCATGTTCTCTCTTCTAAAGATATCAAAGTTATGAAGTTCAGGTACTTGGTATACATTAAAGACTATGAAGGGTCCCACACAACGGCGTGTACGTGGCCACCTTAATGGAATGCGGGCATAGCTTTATCTTCCAGATCTGTGCACTTGCAGGATTGCTGCTAGGCTGCGCATTTCTTAGTCACTTGGGACCATTTCCACTGCTCTGCCACAGAAGTGCTGCCTGAGCTGCATATTCCGTGGGACATTGGAACCATTTTAAGGGCTGTGGCAACCGCTCAAGTGGGTATGCAGGAGAACAGCTGTGTATGCTCCTGTACAGCTGCTAAGCCAGCTCCAGGGCTGTGTGATTGTGTACACTCCAAAGTTGCGATCACAGCACTCTACAGAATTGTTGCTGTCTCATTTAATTCTGTTTTTGCATTTTAAATGTTCTTGAAGTAGTTTCTCACTACATTGCTCCTACACCCAAACCCTTCTTTTAAAGTGAAATATGTGCTGAGAGGAGCCGCACAGCCTCTAAAAGCAGTGATTCCTACAAAATGTGCATCTCATGGCACAGTTCTTTGCGGTTTTGTTGCTTTAAATTGTCTATCTTTTACATTTATACCCAAACAATAATGTATGGATTGTAAATATGGTATTACTTATTTGTTTTTCACTCTGCATTAGCATTACAAGGTAGGCCCGGTGGTGCAGTAGTCGTGAAGAACATCTTTTCAATGTCACTCCAAACAGCCTTTTATTTTGTACAGGAGAAAAAGGGATTTCAAAGGAACCCCCACTTGTTTATGCTTTCCTTAGCTTTTTTCTCCTTCTTCCTCCCGGATCATCATCCCAAGGATTCACTGTTTGTCACTCTCAGCAATAATCCTTCCTCTTTCCATTACACTAAGGGTATGCATGGCAGGAGCAGTCCTGCTACTCTTTCAGAATGAGTCAGATGCCAATCAGGTGTCTTAACATCCAAGATTGGATCTGAGAGTGAGTCATTCCAGTATTGACTTACGAGAACCTGGCGTCTTGTTTTAGTCTAAGAGATACCATCATAACATTGCATTTAAAAAAAGGCTTTACCTGGATGTGTATTCAGTAAACAGAAGCTTCTGTGACCTCTCAGGATGGGCCTACTACAGTAGCTAACTTTAGTAACAATGTACTATGTGGAGTCTGAGTGAGGTGCCCATTCTCCATGCTTCCCAGGGAGAATCCCTCACTTGGTGGTCACCACCTCATGGTGCCTTAGGATGGTCCTCATTGAAAACTTGTTTGGAAATAGTCTACACTCTGTGGTGCCCAAGGTGGAGACGTGTGTTTGTTAATAAAGATTTGCACTGAAAACGGCCACTGGCCTCCAAAAAAATGTTGTGCACCCTTAAAGTGAACTCCAACGCCGTCTGCTGTGTAGCCCAGCCTCACCACTCTCAAACTTCACCAGCCACCACTGATCTGCATAACTGTACTTTTGGTTCCTGCTTCTTTTGCCTATCCAATCTTTCATATGTTGCCCTGTGGGAGATGAGTTCCCCTCCTATTACTGCCCTGGCGGCTTCCCAGAGCACACAATTGCCCACCTCCCCAGTGTCATTATCCTGGACACAGTGGCTCAGGGCTTTGCGAATGCGCTCTCTCACCACCGTAGGCCTGAGCGCCAGCTCGCCATTGAGCCTTGGAGTACAGATTTGTTGATATAGTTATACAGTGTCCAAATGCAGCCATACTGAGGCATGGTCCAACAGAATTTTTGGGTCGATTTTGGAATTGATTATTTGTGGGTGTAGGGCTCTGAAGGTGAGGAAAATATCTATGTGATTGTAGGAACAGTGCACGTTTGAGGAGTAGGAATAATCTTTTTCTCCAGGGAGTTGAGCTCTCTGTATGTCCTCAAGATTGAGGACATCTAGGCTCTGGAGAAGAGCTGTAGGGGGCGGGGATCAGTGGCAGGTCTGGTGGGCAAGATGTCTCCTCATCAGGATGGAGAATCACCTTGTAGTCACCTCCCAGTATCATGTGACCTTTTGAGAGGTGGGCTACCTTTGGTAGAAAGTCACCATAGAACGTCTTCCTGTCACCATTGGGGCCATAGACTGAGCAGATGGAGCGAGGAAGGCCCCAAGCCTACCCACAATGCACAACCAGCACTTTTTTAAGCCGCATGCATTTACACACACCCTGTTCCTATTGACCGCTGTAGTTTTGAGCATGTAATTGTTTATCTATTTCTTTTTAGGGGGCAGCAACAAAATATGATGAAAATTAGGAAGACTCACATTTTTAGGTCTCGCCTGTCGATGCGCATGCGCATCGAGCAAGCGAGACTATGGGGGCTTATCCACTCTTTGTCCAACTTGCAAGGAATCGTGGCGATTCCTTGCAGTGCCCGTGACTTTTAAGCTCAATGCGCATGCGCATTGAGCTTAAAAGCGCGTGCACATGCCCCCAGCCGCCTGCCTTGCCTACTCTCCCGCCCCCTCACTTCTTGATTTCACGGCCGCTAGGCCGTGCCTCCCCTACTCTCCTCCTCCTACTCTTGATCTTCACTATTTCTTATATGCTCTTCACATGTTTTACTTTTACACATGGCTTATGTAAACACCACTTCTCCTGGTTCCTTATCAAGACTCTGATGTCCGTTTACCAATTTAAAATGGCGGCCGTTTTTTCATTTTTTGTTTTACTAAATTGAGAACTATGATGCTGGCCAGCCTCTTTTTGTTCTTTGGCCAAGTGATAATCGGCAAACTATTCTATCAGATAGCGGCCGTTTTTCTCAGATTATCGATCTACTACCTTGTTGTAGGTCCGACTTGTGTGTACTATTATCACATACTAGCACATAACACTTGAACATTCTAAGATGGCGGCAGTTTTTCTTGCCAAACTCCAACAGGCTACAGTCCTTTTTCTAATGCACCCGAATCATTATTTAAGCACTGCCGGTCGTGTCCGCTTTACTGCAGCTGTTACGAACGCGGCACGATTCTTTGCCTTTAGAATTTCTAGGATCGTAAGCTTTCTGACTTTTGGTAGCTAAGCCTGCGGCATCGATATGGCTTGAGGGAAATGAACTAATTAATATAGATGTAATGCGCTGACGGCTAAATCGAGATTCAGCCATTATATAAATATTTTTACTAGTGCTTTTTCTCATAGCGGTGACAATTATATTGCTGTAATATTTTACACTCTCTTACCGCTTTCCAGCACGATGATGGCGGTGTCAATATTTTTCAGAACTACATTTCTGACAGCGTTCCTCTCTCTGAGTGCTAACATGCAGATACTTAATGGACTATGTTTCTAAGCATGTGTTTCATGATGAGTAATGCACAGATATATCATAAGAATTGTTCTTGACATCATAATGTATATTGTGCATTAGTATGCAATTTTTTTGTTTGTGATACAGCCCATTGATCAAGCTATGAGTAGTTTGAATGTGCAAATTTTATTTTACTCTGTATTGAAGGTGTGTTGAAGACTAGAATTCATTGCATGCATACAGGTTGTGCAAGCAAGTGTACCACCTAGATTTGATTGGAATTTTTGCTGGGGTTGGGTTCAATGATTGAACACTTTTCTTGAATATCAGTGAGAAGCCCATAGTATCTACATGTCTCACTACTGACAGTATTAGTTTTTCGCCTTTGCACCGTCACACACCTGAAAACTCACACCCCCTCACTCACCCTCACCCTCACACACCCTAACAATCACACCCCCTAACGCTCACACCCCCTAACACTCACACCCGCCTAACAGTCACCCCCTAACACTCCCCCCCTCACCCTCACCCCCTCACCCTCACCCCTCACACCCTCACACTCACTCCCTCAACACCCCACCCTCACCCCCCTCACCCACCCTCATTCACCCTCATTCACCCTAACACACCCTCACCCTCTCACACACCCTCTCACACACCCCTCACACACCCCCTCACTCACGCTATCACACACCCCCTCACACCCCCCCTCACTCACCCTCTCACACACCCCCTCACTGACCCTCTCACACCCGCTCACCCTCACCCTCACTCTCCCTCACACTCCCTCACCCCCTCACCCTCCCTCACCCTCCCTCCCCTCACCCTCACCCTCACCCCCCTCACCCTCAACTCCCTCACCCTCACCCCCCTCACCCTCACACCCCTCACCCTCACATCCCTCACCCCCCTTGACCCTCGATCCAAAGTTCCTCCTATGCACCCCTCTTCCCTGCTCAAAGAGAGTCAAAGCAGGCACAGATATGGAGCGTGGCCTCACTTTGATATCACCATGAGTACGTGAAATGCACTTCATAAGAAAGTAAAGTTAGGCCGTGCCCCTGCCGTGAGTAGTAAGCCTCCGCTGCCCCTCACCCACCCTCAACCCCTCACTCACCCTCAACCCCTCTCTCACCCTCAACCCCTCACTCACCCTCACCCTCACTCACCCTCACCCTCACTCACCCTCACCCTCACTCACCCTCACTCAGCGCAACCACAGCATCTTCACTAAATATATTTAATAAACTTTAAGCTATTGGCAATATAAAATAAAATCCATTTTATTTACGTATTAATTATTAATTGTTTTTTAAAGCCATTGATTTTTTTTATATCAATACATATAAGTCACATATAAGTCCCGTTAATACAAAACATGTTGCTTTACAAATGCTAGAGGTGTCACATTTACAAAAATTATAACTATTGGCTTTGTAAAGAAGAAAGCTATTAATTTAGCTATTTAGAAAAAACAACACATAAATAAAAAACAAAAAAATAAATAACACCTATAGCTCAAACTTTACTACTGCGAGACCTATTGCATTTCCAATGCTTGTTTTACATTGGTGCAAACTTTACATAATCTAGCCTGCGAATGTGTTACCAGCTTGTGTCATCGTAAATGACTCACTGACTTCTTCCTCATATCACCACTAAGATTTAGGCTCTAGAAATAAGTGGAATTTAAAAAACAATGATGCCGTTTTGTGTTTTAAAAAAAAATATATTTATTTATTTTCGCTTCTTTGTTGCAGTTCAGTTAAATTTTGGAAATTTCTGAGACACCAGTGTTTCTATGCTTTGAAGCTGGTTGGTGATGGTGGGTGGTGATGTATTACATTTTTAAATAAATCTGAGCATCACCTTGGGTTTGCAGTTCTCTGCAAAGTTTTTCAACGCCTCATCGTGGGAAATAAAGCACCATATAAATACAATCACAAATAAGTGCAATCATTCAAAATGTGCAACTCTACCGTACGTGTGGTTGTGGATGCAACAGATGTAGTCTAAGTAAATAAAAGCAAAGGGGCTGCACAGGGTACCTCCACATGGCAGTGCGGTGAGGTAGGATAGTATAAATGTTGCTTTAGACTAGGGTTATCACCTGGCCGTTTTTTTATCAGCATGACCAGTATTTTAATGTCCCTGTGTTACAAAAATTTGGAAAATCACTTAAAACCAGTATTTCTTCCTTTCATCAATGCATACTTTAAACAGTAAATTCAAGAAGAAAGCTTTTTTTAAATGTGGTCTACAGGTGCCATAATGATCTCTGACTGATAATTAAACCAAACAAAGACAGAAATGACATGTTAAAGTGGCTACAGACAACGTTTTATTAAGTTTGATTTAAGTAACATGTTCGGCCATTTTCAGAATCTTTAAAAGAGACAAATGGCTGGTATTGTTCTCTGAGAAAGGTTAAAACCCCACTGGAGACTAGTTGCTTTCAAATGGTGAGGACCAAACTGAAGTGGACTTGTGACATGCTGCTGATAGACACCCGGTTCATCGTGGAGAGTAAACAGCTATTATCTGCTGTAGTTAGTGTGTCGTCACATAAGTGGGCTGGTCAGACCCCATACGAGATAACGTTTTTAGAAGGGCTGCAAGAAGGGTGAAAAAAGTAGTGGGTCTCTTAAAGAGGTGTGGTCTATGTAATAAAAAGTGTGGCTTAAATACTCAAACTACATTTCGGTGATGATTCCCATAGTGTGCCACCCGACTGGTATGTTTGCTCCTCTCTGAGCTTTCTGTTATTGCATCCAGATATATAACACAACTGAGATACACCAAAACCCAGCGTGGACTACTGGCTTTGTCAATGATTGTAAACTGTTTAATACATTAGTAACTACAATGATTGTGTTGTAAATAATATTGATAATGCTTCAATTCTGAAATTGTGAGACTGTGAATTAAACATTGTGACGTCTGTGGAAGAGGCAGTGGTCTTCAGAGTGACTCAATCGCTCCTGTTGTTTTCACACTGTGTCAGACATGTGCACCTTTTTCCTTTTTTCTCTCCACATCTAGTAAATCTGCATATCTTATACCTGATCTCTTTGCCATTTTTTTTCACTCTCTCGTGGATGCACTCCCTCACACCTCCTTCACTTCACCATCCCTCAAACACACAGCGCACCCACTCACCTGTCAGCAATGCATTTTCTTTCACTTTTTGCTTGTTAATAGTTTGAAACCTTCGTGCCTTCTTCACACAGATTTGCACTGAAACAAAGTACATCTGGAGTATGTGACTAACACAAATTAAACACAGAAACAATTATCGCTATGTTGGTTTAGCGGCGATATTTTTATCGCCGAGCTGCGGCGATTTTTATCGCTTAGGAACCTTGCTATTATCAAGGTTTATCTCCTAAGCGTTAAAAATCGGCCGAAATGCATGAATATCGCTGAAAAGTCAGCGATATTCATGCATTACCGAGCTAATGCTCTTAGCCATGTTATCCACCTCCCATTGGATAACATGGCTAAGAACTGCTCAGGGCAGGTGTTAGCTTTTGGAGATATTCGCGCTTACCAAAAGTTGGTAATAGGAGATAGTGATATATTGGCACGCCCACTTTGCATGTCATTAGTGATAAATATCACTGACATGCAAAGCGGGGCCCAAGATGGTCGCTATCTCCTACTAGCTGTCGCTAACTGGTGTTAGCGACAGCTAGGTAATAGGGAGATCATTTTATCTCCGCTTTCTTGAGATAAACCCCCTTGATAATATGCCCGAATATTCTGGAAATAGCTGATACTTTTGGGGAATGAAAGGCTAAGTAAAACCTGTGGAATATAAACAGGTACTAAATCGCCAATATAGATTGCCTTCACTTTTATTACACCCACTGTTCAGTGTGTATTTGCTATTGAAGCTAAGGACATGAACATAGGGCCGCTAGCGACCCATTTCATTGTCTGCTATGAATTACTATAGCCTTATAGCCCGCCGTAGAGGGCTATACCAGCTATTAAAGGCCCTCTCCAGCGTTAAAGGCCCCGAGCCGAAGGCGAGGGCCTTTAACAAGGGAGAGGGACTTTAATAGCGGTATAGCCCATCTACGAAGGGCTATAAGGCTATTAGAACATTCTGTCACTAGAGGACAGAATGTTCTAACAAAAAAAACAAAGCCTTTTGGGAGCGTGAGGGGATTGGAATCCCCTCAGGTTCCCTGAAGCCTTTGTTCACAGCCAGAGCTGTGAACACAGAAACATTGGAATGCTGGAGCTCCAGGCTTATACCAGCCATTATAAGCCCAGAGCACTCCATTGTTTTCAATGGAGCTCCCAACATTCCAATGTTCTAATACAGAATCTGAGACCCAGAAGAACCCGGCCCAATAAAAGCCCTGATCTGTAAGACCCCATCCTTCCAGGTGGGCTCGCAGCTGTGTTACTGCTGACTTTACAGTCACCTTGGTGATGACTGGCAGGTTTGCTGTAGTTTTCTGAAAAGCCTTTGCTGTTTACTTTGCCTCTTTGTATGATTTCCATGTTGACATGTGTCTTAACAATCTGCCCCGCAGAACATCTGCAGAGATTTTCATTTTGTGACCTGTGTTCCACATAAGGGAACGTGTTCAGTCACGACGCTGCTGTTCTGAAGGAATGCCGTAATAAAAACAAAAAAACCTATAGCAACCGCACTGTAAAAACACACTGTTCAATGTAACGACGTGTGTACAACTGAAATGCGTGTTTGTTTATTTCAGATCTCTGGTCAGGGGCAACATGCCACCCAGCGGCAGACTCCGCCCTTGCAGCCGAGAGCAGAGAGGAATACAGAGGGAGGAAAAGGGGAGAGCAGCCCTGGGGTTAGAAAAGGGGAAAGTGCACAATTGAGGGAAGGCAGATACAACCTGGGTAGGAGGAGTAACATTACCAAATGTACGCGACATTCGATAGCAAACTGTAAAATAATATATGATTTGTCTTACTCCATTTATCCAGATAAGCACTTAACTGAATTAACCCGCAATTACGTGTTACAAGAGTACATCAGCAAAAAAAAGTCGGCATCCATGCAGTTTTACTTTATTTTGCAAGACTCGACAGCTAAAGATAGCCCGGTAAAGAATTGGAACCCCAGATTTTACCATGTTAGTCCATGCGGGCAAAGAGCTTGAGCGCCTCCAATTAGGGCTTGAACTTGAAGATTACCACGAGAATGTCCTTTTTCAGTGAAAGATCCAAGATGAGTTTTTACAGCACAAATTTGGAAATATGATTACAAAAAAGCTACGGTTTTGACCTGCTGTTCTGAAGAAACACGCAGGAAATTTGGTGCCCTGGAGCAACATTTCTTTGCAGCAAATGTCGAATATTGCTATTAGAAATGCCCTTTCCTTCCCTCCAGACTACATTGCACGAGCCAGCAGCATTGCAGCTTTCACACACAGAATCCACACAAAGTTGATGTGATAAAATGCTGCTGCAGGGAAATATGTTTAACAATTTCATGCACAATCGAAAAGCATATTCATAACTGTGTAGTTTGCAACAATGTATGCAACAAGCTGCAATTTAGTATGGGGGTCACCAAAATGACTCCTGGTCATCAGCGGTGGCACGCCCCAGCACAATCTAAGCACTGACTGATTCAAGGCATTTCAGGTTTTTTCCAGCTTTGCTTTAGGCATTTGACGGGAACCAGTTGCCAGTATGTAAGACTTCACAATTGTTTGAAAGTACTTGGAATTACCCTCGCTGTACTGAAAATACACTGACACTGTACTGTATGTATATAAACATCTGTTTAATAAAAATTATGAAATTAAAAAGAAAACTTAAGATCTCATGGCCCCTATGCACAGGTGTCACTTAGGGTTAGCAGCAAGTGAAAACTGGTACTGCTTTGGAAACCCTGTGCTTTACATAATCTGACTAATGATGTGTTTAAAGTAACTATGGGCTTGACAGACAGGCGCAGTCAGTCAGGATAGTGGAGGTCATTCTGATAGTGCTTAATTTGTAAAAAAGTTAGTGCCAGGGCACTCATCAGGAGGCCAAGGCCACTGCAGCCTACACCACCCATTCCCCCTACTAGCGATAACAATGACAGGACCAAACCAGCTACTAACCATCACACTCCTGCAGGTGTGACAGCTCAGACTATTCCAGGCCCCAAAGCTATAAGATTAGCAAGTCATTTTTAATGTATATTGAATTAGTAAACACCGGCTGTGCTCACTCTAATTCAGGCAAACAGCCCAAGTGGCAGACTGTCATAAGTGCCAGTGCTGCCAATTAAGTGCCGGTGCTGAGCACTGGGAACAACGGGCTCAAATTAAGAGCTGAGGTTATATCCTTGTCCCCTTGACTGACTCCTATCCACCATATCTAGAGACCAACACCAACCCTGCGATGATCTCTGTGCCTTCACAGGAGCCTGGAAAGGAGCGAAAGCTGCTGCGCATCTGCAATGTTTTCTGACAGCGGCGTACCAAACTTTTTATTTTTCAGCAGTAGCGGCTGGTGTGGAGGCAGCGTGGAGGGGGAGGGGCTACCATGGGCAGGTGGGGAGGCGGGGTGGTCAGGGAATACTTGAGGATCAGGCCACTTTTGGGAGGGCACTTCCTCATCCATGCCGATGGAACACCCCTAACCAGGTTCCAGTTGGAACGCGTAATGGTCACAGCCTTGGCCAAGGCAGGTTTGTCAGAGGCAGGGCAAAAATTCTCTAGCCACTGGTTCAGGATTGGGGCATCCACAACTGCATTCAGAGCAGGGTTGGGTGAGGAAGGAGTCAAGAGGGTAGGAAGGTGGTCATCCTCTTGCTACCAGCGTTACATCCGCCCCTAGGAGGGTTGCTGGGGCGTTCTGCTGTACAAAGTGGCTATTAATCTGTATCATATGTAATTGACTGCTACGACTAACGGTGAACGGGTCGCTGTATATATGTGTCAATCACGTCTTTCAGTGTGCAGTGTGCACTAATAAACAAAGTGTGTTAACATAACGGTGTCTAGTCCTCCCCCCCCCTTTTTAGTTGTTGTTTGAACATTGTCTTGTCTTCTTTACAGCTGACTGTTGCGTGTGGGTGATGGGCCATTCCTATATTCCCAGGTTGGAACAATGGGCAACATCCAAGAAATGGAACTTGGCTTTCGCGAGGACACAAATTCTGTGGTTGGGTGTTCCTGGAATGAAATGGGGTCACCTGAAGTACAAGCTAGAACAATGCCTGGTGGAAAGGGCTGGTCCTCCAAATATCCTCATTATTCACCTGGGAGGGAATGATTTGGTCACGCTGGGGAGAAGGGCTCTGATTCAGGCCATGCAGAGAGATGTGTCAGCAGTAACCAACAAGCTGGGGGCCACTGAGCTATTTTGGTCAGAAATTGTCCCTCGCAAAGTATAGAGGGGTGCTAGATCTCTGGTCGCGATAGAGCAGTCCCGCAGGAGGGTGAACAGGTCCATGCAGAAGTTTATGGAAAAGAGGGGCCTGGGATTCATTAGGCATGCACTCATACAAGACAGAACCGAAGGGTATTACGAGCAAGACGGGTGCACTTGTCCGGGTTGGGTATGGATGTTTTCCTCTTAGACAAACAAGAGGCTCTGATAGCGGCAGGTTGCAAGTAGCATGATGGGTGGGGGGGCTCTGGCATCGACGGGGGCCTCCTCCAGAGCTGTGGCGGAGTACAGGGCGATCTGGAAGCAGACGGGGACAGTAAGGGTACATCTGCGGCAGAAGGGTACAGTAAGGGTACCTCTGCCTTGGCAAAGTAAGGGTGCCTGAGCCAAGGACCAGGAGCCGAAGGAGGTTCCGAGAAACCGCGATGGCGCCCCGTTAGTCCTTTGGGCGGTCAGGGGGGCTGAACCGATCAGGGGTGTGCCACACCGCTCCGCCCTGACAGGGGGGGCGGGAGTATAACGAAAATGGTAATGTGCTGCACCATCAGCGCATCGACTCGCCGTGCAAGATGGCTTCTTAGGCATGCGGGACAGCGAGGGGCTGCCTGCTTTGGATCGCCCGTAAGATGACCCACCATAGCGTCATACCTGTGTTGTACGAAATAAACCTGCAGCAGTTCTTTCCCACAAATATGTCTCCTGAGTTTCTTTTGGGTGGGAATTGTAATTGTGTATTGTACAAGCGGGCGGGAGCGTATGGCCGTGTGGGCACTATGAACGCAGCGCACCAAACTTTTTATTTTTCAGCAGTAGCGGCTGGTGTGGAGGCAGCGTGGAGGGGAAGGGGCTACCATGGGCAGGTGGGGAGGCGGGGTGGGAAGCAGACTATACACATAAAAAAAGCAAAGAACCGATGCTCTTTTCCGTGTCCTCGCTGCCGCAGGCTCTGGATGCGATCTCCTTCCTCCAGGCACTATCATCAGCTCACTCGGGTGGAAAGGCAAGGACTTCCGCTCTAGTACAATGTGAAACCAACCAATCTTGGATCTGCGCTGCAACTACAGGATTGGCTGGAGCAGGCCAACCCAGCCCTCATTTTGAGGCCGGGGGCCTGCGTCTACATCCCTTTGCTGTTTCTCATCCTTGGGATTGCAGGCTCAGAAGTGCGCAGGTCAGATTGGTCGGCTGTAGGTAGCCAGCCAGTCTGACCTGCTCACTGGCAGGGGGCTGCATTACTAGTGCAATCGTACTGATCACCCCCCGCCACCCCTGCCATTGCGCTGTAACAGCAATAGCCCGGGACACATTAATAAAATGGTATTTATTACCATTTTATTAATGTGTGTGCCTGCTGCACTCGCAGCAGGCTGGGTGACGCTCCTCGACCATAATGGCCGCGGTTGTTCAGAAACAAACTTCAAAAACAAGAGTTTGTTTCTACGAAACAAAAAAAAACCAAATGGCCCCATAACCTTGAGAGCTTTCATCGTTACTCCAGCAGTCCCACTCCGTTAGCCATTGAAGTAAGAACATTATATGAAGGTTGTTGGTGGTCTATTGATTCGGGCATTTATAGCAAAGCTTTTAAAAGGAGAATTAAAATGTGATCGCAGCCTGCATTCACATCAGATACACTAAGGCCCCCATTAATGGGGTTTTGGCATAGGGCAGTGCAGAAAGTCACCTGACTACGCTGCCCTACATCAAAATGAAAGGGCAGGAATGCACCGTATATATCCAATACAGTGCATTCCTGTCCTTTCCTCCTGCGCTGACGACGCGTCAGCAGCCCAGTGTCAGTGCGAGCACCCTAGCACCATGGTGCAATAGTGCACGGGTGCTTGTGTTGTTGGCAGGATTGTTTTTGTGTAGGAGAGGCACCTTCCTGCACAAAAACAATCCATAGAGGTGTTTTCCTTCTTCTATGTGTGCTGCAGAATGCACAGCGTACAGCGTGGGTCAAGGTCAGCGTGGCCTGGAAGTGTAGAAGAGTGCCAAGATTTTATATGACTGCGCTGTGAGCCTGAAGTGACAATTTAAAGGACACAAGTGAAAAAACTGTTAAAGAACAATCGAAACCTTATTTTTTGATTATAACGATGACTTGGCAGAAATATGGACAATGAGGAGATGAGGTGATGCTCATCCACCCCTTACTTGGGCCAATGGGAGTGACAGAGGACGCTAAAAGTTTCAAATCTTAGATAGATAGTTAGGGAAAAAGGGTATAGAGGACGTTTGGAAATAAGAAAAAGAGAGCTTGCTTTTGAATTTATTTTCACACCACAACATGCAGTCGGACTGAGACATTTTTCCATGGTGCAAAGACTTTGACATTTTTCTTGACTTTAATTTTGATGGGTGCGGAGTACGGATGGGAGGGGAACATCAAGAAAGAATAGAGAGGCAGTTTTTGGGAACTTATCTGTCCTAACCCTGATGTCCATTTACTGAAAATCTTGGTAATATGGTTTTGACTTATTTTTCTGAACTATACTACTAATAAATGTAAACTGTTTAAAATTAACTTATTTTCCTTCAGGTTATTGAATGCTTTAGTGATTATTAAATTAAGGCTAAATAAAATAAGGTCATGCTAGGAGAGTAAGTCTCTAAATAAAAATTGAATAAATGGATAATTAAGCTGGTCCTGTTGTCCATTAGTTAACTTTTACTATCTGATCCATGGATCGAAATGGTGGGGTGTTCTAATGTTTCTAAAAGGTAAAACCATGGTAAATCTGATAAACTGCAGGTGTATATGGTGTATAAAATTTTAGGATTAATTAGAATGAAATAAGACACTCCGCTAAAATCCAGCATCTCCTCCTCTAGTCTTCACTTATCTTGGGAGCAGGGTGAATTGTGTGTATGAGTGACTCACGGTGTTTTGGGCCCCACCGATGAGTTAAGTGTGACAGCTCCTAGGAAACATGGTGATGGTTTGGAGGTTTAGTTTGGAGCTGCTCTGGATCATGAGGCAATGGGAGCTCCATGAGATACTGATAGGGTGTTTGGAGTTTTGAGGGAGCAGCATGGTCAAGGCAGATGCCCTTCTACTTCAGTGGGCACAATTTTGCCTTGCAGGCATTGCTGGTTAGGTGGAGCTCTTGCCAGGTGTGCTGCAGGCCACTCCAGTGTACCGTTATGTCTGCGATTTTCATCTGCACCACTTAGGAGAGAGCAAAATAAATTCCAGTCATGGCGATTGGGAGTGGTGAGTAGGCCAACAGCTTAGTTCATACTTCTGAGCTGTCTGTCGTTGATGGCATTGTCAGTGACTAATGGAGTTCGCCATGTTGAGTGTGTGCGATGAGGCTGTGCCTTGTTTAGAGGGCTGATATCACACTGTATACAAGGTTAAATGTACTTCTCTCTTTGCCATGTTACTTACACAAAGTTCCAACCACATATTCTGCTCCCAGCAGTCGTAAAAGACTTTATATAGGTGATGGTAGGATTGGAAAGATAACATCTTGGATTTACTGCCAACGTCCATGGGTTCTAACAATGCCCCATACTGAATATGTTTTAAGTGATATAAAGTTAGGGACAGGTATTACATTTAACCGTATTGTGCTCGCATTAAATGAAAAGAAATCACATTTGTTTGGATTAACTGTATTTTGGTTAATCTGGGTCATGAAGTGGATTAATCAGAATCCCAAGTGAATGCTTGCTTACTCACTTTGTTGCTGTATTATGCAAGGCAAATTCACATCAGAGAGAGACAGAAAGCACTACACCCATCTCAGAACAAGCCATCCCTGTACAGCCTGCCAGTTCCAGCAAGGAGGCTGTGGGTAAGTGGTTTAATGAGCAATCTATACAGACTACCGGCGAGACTCTGAGGAGGGAAACATTCCAGGAGCAAACTTCATGCCAAATAAATTGTACAGAGGACACCAACTTTGGTGAACACCTATCATGAAAAAATATACTAGTATAATACAACAACATGATCCATACCATCTCCTGGAGCTACAGCATTAGAGTACCCCTATAAAACAAGCACTGGCAAATCTAGTAGGTTTGGCTTTAAAATGCCAATGCATGCAAACTCAGAGATTCGCAAATGCTGTCCTTGTGTTTCATGCTCTAAGTGTGTTCAGCATGTTAAACCAGACCTATCCACTTTGCCAATGCCTAGAAAAAAGTGGAAACCAGATTGCTTTCTGTATAGAATGGAGTTCTGATGCTTTAAATGGTTTTACCCATCCTGTATTCATGTAGAAAGGTGTTGATACATAAGAATCTTAATGTGACAAACATTTTCAGGTGTAAAATAGACCTTCATGTATTCCGAAGGTGCACATCCTTGAGGGTGGAATGATACAGCAAGCAGCCAGTAGCTTGAGGGGAAAGTGAAATACTCCTGTGGGTGGAGTGGAAACCCATTCGATCTCTATTTTAAAGAATTGGTACCTATAGTTCTACCAGATAGATACACTGTTACGCCGGACATAAAACAGTAAATGCCATCAATCTGGGATCAAATGGTTCTATAGGTAACGTAGATGTGAAAATAGAATTTTACACAGAATGATATTGGATGCGGTCAACATCTAGATTCAAGATGAATAAACGCCCCCTTGCTACAAGGAGGGTTCAGAATGGGTCTTTCAACTGTGAATTACTCCTTCAAGTTCTGATCAACTAACAGGAATAGAGTTCTTTGGAAGGCGGATTTGCTGGTCTTTTCCCAAGCATTCAACCCTATTTAACGAGAACAGCGGTGGGAAAGGATAAAGAAGACCAGCTGCAGTGTTCGTTGTCTGCCCATGTTCTATACATTAAAACAGGACAACTGACCAGGAGATTTCAGATGAACACCGGACTAAAGCGAGGATATTTGTTAACTACTCAGTTAGTATGTAAATAATTGACAGGTGGCACAGAGACTCGATAGACACAGGAAGTCCACAAAATAACGATACACAATTTCAAATACTACTTTATGCTGATGATTCGGTAGTACAGACAAGAAGTGGAAATGCCATTTAGCTGGTAATGAAATGGACACTTTTTGGCACCCTTAGTGATAGTCATAAACAAAGAAAATTCCAAATCTTTGGCCTGGGGTCCACAGTGAAGAAAAGCTGCAAGCAAGATGTTTTACACATGTGGGGTGTGCTTTATTTATTTATTTAGTGTTTTATAGAGCGTTAGGGTATCAGAGCGCTTTACAGGGATAACATGTTGTATACAAGTATAAGATAGTCGAAAAATATAAGTAGGGGTAAATTAATGTTGTCTCTTTCTCTTCCAGGCTGGACTAAGCATACCGGAAAAAACAACAAAGAGAAAAGAGGCTACAGCAAACATCATACTGAGATTTTTACAATTAAGTACAGTGATGGGATGCTAAAGCATGGGCAGAACATCTACCAACCCAAATCTAGTGCGGTAAGGACACATAAATGATAGGTTCTGGTCTTAGTAACACCCTGTAGGCATGTCACAAACAAAATTTTGGGGAAAAACAACCCTCTCAACTCAGGGCAGTTAGAGGTGAAATGTGGTTTTGCCCAATATCATTAAGAGGAGCATCCTGACGAAGAACTGCCTGGACACAGTGGGAAACAAAGAAGTAAGAAGGTGGCTCTCCATAGCGAGACGCAACATGCTACCCGCTAATGAGTTCAAGGTAACAAGACACAAGAGCTCATCTAACATTTGACCAACACATTTAGACCATGCCACACCTGCTGTTGTCCTGTCAGAAGGGGTGGCTCATAAGGGCAAGGTATTTAGTAAGTCTCCTTACGGCAGCATAAAAGGAAAGATAGCCCTAATATCGATTGCATTGCCTGAAAGGCACGCCGAAGTCTTCAAAGCTGTGACAATTTCCCTTACGAAGTTCATGGACCTAGGAACAACGGAGGAAACACAGGAAAGTGCAGAACAGGCTTTGGCTGGCCAGGTAAACCTCAAACTGGGTTCCTTTCAACAAGTTTGGCAATTTGGAGTGAACCAAAAGTCACATAATGATATTAGGTCACTGTAGGGCGTGTGCAAGCTAGAAATATAGGACAATCTGTGCATAAAAACAAAATTGACCTGTTGGACAGCAAATAATTTTATTAGGAGACCACAAGGTGCACAGGACTATCACACTCCAACTGAATGATAGTCGAAAACAGTGAAAACCGAACCTAAACCTATGTAATCACTTTCTCCCTACAGAGCAAAAATGGATAAAGCCTACATCTTTTCACTCTCTCCTGGATATGCCTTTTAACTTGGCACAGGAAAGCAAACTGAAGCTTCCGGTCAGTGATTGCCCTAGCATTCACTAGCATAATAATTGCCATTATCAACTCCTTTTTTATCGAGAAAACAGTTTTTTGTCACATCACCATGGTTGGATTCTATTTCTCTTCACGTTCTAATTTTTTTCTTTATTTCTGCTTGCTTCTCCTTTTCTCTTTACTTTTTTTACACTAGGTATACGTTTAAAATGTTGCATTTTAACCTTCTTAGTTTGACCTGCCAAAGCCACGTAGTTGATTGCAAATACCCGAAAAACCCGAACCGCAACTAACGTGAATAAGTGTTTACATTGTGAATTGTGAACCCCTATATCTTGAGTTATAATTCGAAGTTTCTCACTTGACTTCATGCCCGAAGCAAACAAATCTCAATGTCAGAATTGTTTTTAATTTAATTTTATTTATTTTATTTTATGCATTTTTATATAGCGCGGACTTTACCCAAAGGTGTCAGGGCGCTTCACATTAGGAACAGAACTGATACATTAGGAGAACATTACAAGTGAACAAATTACAAAAGCAAATGTAAGTTACATGAGGCAAAAGTGACAATGTGCGCAAACATAATACAAGAGGTAGCAAACGGTGCATTACAGGAGGAAAAAGTGACATTTGTGCAGGTTACAAAAGCGTACAAAGTACAAGTAGAGGTATAGTACTGCAATATATGGCAGAGACTCAAACACAAGAACAAATGTTACTTAGGCAATGGTGGCACTTGTGCAAGTATCAAAAGCAAACAAAATGTAAGAGCTAGCGAACTGTGTGTTACAAGAGAAAAGTAAAGTGTGCATGTTACAAAAGTATCAAACACAGGTAGAAGGATAATACTGCAATAAATGGCAGAACACACTGGGAAGTCACTGCCAAGGTCAAGGAGAAAATGATTCACTATAATGGAAGGTCTTCCTTCAGATAATAGAGAGGGTGTGAATAAAATTTGGAAGTGTCTTTGAAGGAGGAGAACTTTGAGGTCAGTTTTGTAGGCCTGGGGGGAGGTGGGGGTCCGGAGCTGAGGCGGAAGTGAGTTCCAGATTCTCACCGGGTTGCTTGAAAAGGATTGGGCCATCAATCTTTCCTTCTTGAAAGTGGGAGGTTCCAGCAGTACATTTTCTGCATTACGTGATGGTCTAGTGCCTCCAGAGAGTTTCAGTTTATTCGCCAGGTAGCGAGGAGAGGCAGAGTGGAAGACTTTGTGGGTGATACAGGCAGTCTTGTAGATAGATCTTGCCTTGATGGGAAGCCAACGGAGGGTGGATAGCATGGGTGTGATGTGGTCGCTTCTTTTGGCCCCATAAATGAAGCGAGCTGCTGAATGGAGAACAGATTTAAGGGGGGACAGGTGGGATTTGGGGAGGCCAGTGAGAAGAGAACTGCAGTAGTCCAGTCTGGAGAGGACCAGCGATTGGACCAGGGTTTTAAGGTCTTGCTCCGAGAAGAAGCGACAAATTCCCCAAAGAAGGCACAGTTGGTATCGAGCTGACTTTGCAATGGAGTTGATGTGCGAGAATAGATTGAGTTTCTTGTCGAGTATGACACCCAGGGATTTTGCGCTGTCGACAATGAGGGGTTTATTGTTAAGTAGATTCATCTGATCCATCCATGATTGAACCGGGGGAGGAGAAAGTGAGGAGGAGAGAAGGAGGAATTCAGTTTTGGAGGGATTCAGAATCAGTTGATGTGTTGACATCCAGTTTTGAATGGAGTCCAGAGTAGCGCTTAGGACGGAGAGATCGTGAGTGGAGGCAACCTTGAGGTAGATTTGAGTGTCGTCTGCGTAGAGATCATAGTGGACCCCGGATTTACTTAGGAGATTTCCCAGTGGTTCTGAATAGAGATTGAACAATGTGGGTGCAAGTATAGAGCCTTGAGGAACACCTTGACCTACCGCCAAAGGAGATGAAAGACTGTTCGCTAGTTTGATCATTTGGTATCTATCAGAGAGGAAGGAAGCAAGCCATTTAAGCACAGTGCCCTCCATGCCCATTCTCTGTTGAAGAGTGTTAAGGAGAGTGTTGTTTTTGACAGTGTCAAAGGCTGCAGAAAGGTCAAGGAGAATTAAAAGACAAGACCCCCCCCAAATCGAGTGTCCGCAGCGCGTCATCAATCACTTGCAGCTGAATGGCAGCTGTGACAAATCCACTTGTCTCTAAAGCTGTATGCCCATATCAACCTCGAATCTCATTACTTATTGACGTTGTTTTAGAATTTTCTTTCACACTCACACGTTCATCAAAGAATAACAGCTTCTCTCTTATTCAGTGATTCGCAACAATGTGCAGATGCTTAATGTGACATGCATTTCGGGCCTTTCAACTAATGAACGGAGAGTTCAAAATATAATGTATTATTGACATATCAGAAGGAATATCAGTGCGTTCTTGACATGAAATCATACCATCTGATATTTTCTGGAACTCTTTAAATACCTTCTTGATGCGAAAGAGAAAGTTAAATTCAAAATCCATAGTAGAACAAATGATTTCTTTCTTTCTTTCTTTCTTTCTTTCTTTCTTTCTTTCTTTCTTTCTTTCTTTCTTTCTTTCTTTCTTTCTTTCTTTCTTTCTTTCTTTCTTAAGTCACCATGCTGGACAGTTTTCCAGAGGGAAGCAGATGATCCTGAATTAACTTAAGGTCCAAGGGGAGGTCTAATATTCCTGCCCATTCACTCAAACTGTTGAGGAGGATTTGATGGTCCATTGTGTTGTAAGTGTCAGACAACCAAAGAAAATCAATACTGTTGGATGGTTGTATCAAGGGCAGAGATGATGGCAGCACTGATGGTTATGAGTGCTGATTCTGTACCTTCCCCAGGCCTGAAACCATATAGCAAATCTTGATGAAGAGATTGTTTTCCTGTTGGTCTTAGGGTTGGTCAATGTCTTCTGTTTCTGTTTTTTCCAGATCAACAAGAGATTTGAAATTGGTCTGTAATTGGATAGTGTAGATAGATATGCTGATGGTTTTTAGTTGGGGGTGGTCACTAACAACCAGGGACAATTATCTGCTTTAAGGTGGAATAGATTAACTAAAGTAAATATGCTAATGTGGTTGGGTTTGAAAGTGTTTAGCATTTGCATATTCAATAAAATATATTTTTGATCTTCCATAGCTCTTCGAATTCCCAATTTGTCATTCTGTAACCCCAATTTGGAATTCTGATATTTATACAATCAGTTCATAAAATAATTGAAAAAAAGATCTTAGTATTGTATATTTAATTCACATTTTGAATATTTAGCGCCCCATTAGGATGACGGGCGGACTCTGTACTCCCGCCATCCCGTCGTAAAAATGGACCGCCCGCCATAAGGGCGGGGGTCCAGTGGGTGCTAATAGGATGCGCCCGCCACTGTGGCGGGCGCATCCTGCATCCTTAACATTGTGGCGGGCGGTGCACCAGCACCGCCCGCCACAATGTTAGGGTGACATGTTGTGCTCTTCAATGGACAACATGGCAGGCACCGAGCGGTGCCCGCCATGTTGTGCATGGAACGCGGTGCCTGCCATGTTGTGCATGGAACTGCAGGGGGTACCATAGGTACCCCCATGTGCACCGCCCACCCCCCAGAGTCCTTGGGGGCCCGCAAAGGGCCCCCCCTAGTATACTCCGCATGCCTTTCTGTGGCGGCACTGCCACCAAGGAAAGGCATTCCTAAATGCACAAAGTAATATGGCTGGCAGTGTCAAACAGACACCTCCACCATATTGCAGCCTTTTCCGCCAGGTCGCAAGTCGACCGGGCGGAAATGCGGCGAGCGGTCTTTCTGTCCTAGCGGACCCCCCAGCCATAATAATATGGCGGGGGTCTTTCGTACAAGGATGGCGGGTGAATTGCCCCCGCCGGCCCGGCGGGGGCAATCCGCCCGCCATCCTAATGGGGCCCTTAATGTTTATTATTTTTTATATGTCGACAGTCAATAATATTATATGTAAAGATAAAGACGCCTATTAGGTTGGCGGACGGACCTGCGGCCGTCAGCCACCCCCGAGGTGGAGGGACCGTCCGCAGGGGCAGCGGCGGTCCCTCCGGTGGAATTAGGATGTGACCGCCACCCTGGTGGTCACATCCCGTTTACTTAACATTGCGGCGGGTGCTGCTTTAAGCAGCACCCGCCGCAAAGTTAAATAAGCATGCTGTGCTTTTGCATGCACAAAGCGGCAGGCACCGCGCGGGGCCTGTCGTATTGTGCATGCAAAATCAGGGGGGTACCATTGGATACCCCCCTTCACCCTGGGGGCCTGCAACGGGCCCCCAAAGAAAAGACCGTATGCCTTTCCGTGGCGGCATTGCTGCCACAGAAAGGCATGTCCTAAAGCTCATCCTAATATGGCTGGGGGTGTCTGATAGACACCGCCACCATATTAGAGCTTTTCCGCCACGGTTGGAAGGCGACCGCGGCTGAAAAGCGGTGGACAGTCTTCCCGTCAGCCGATGACCCCCCAGCGATCCTAATGTGGCGGGGGGTCTTTTCATGTACCGCAGCGGTGAATCCGCATCCTCCGGGCCGGCGGTGGCTTCCGCCGGCCCGGAGGATGCGGATTCACCGCAATCCCAATCGACCCCAAAGTGTCATTTTCCAATGTGCATCTAAATAATTACAATCTACAAGGCTTATTGTAGGTTTTGTTTACTTAGGTTTCACATATACGAACTGCTGCAACACATTTATCCTCAGATAATGAAAAAGTATGAGAGTGGGAAGTGCAAAGTGATAGTGAAGGAATATCAACATTCTCCTTTAACTGTTTTTTATTTATACATATACACATTTACATATCAAAGTAATTATTTCAGACATCAGAATGGAGTGATCCCTGCCATGTTTGATTTGATTTGATTTATAGACTTGTAGAGCGGTCGTATGCCCGAGGGCGCCTTGGCACTGGAAATGGCGGGAATGCTGAAATTTGGCAAGTCCTTGTGCTTCTGACCTTTCAGTTAGCGAATAACCTATATTCTCATTCTCATATATCCTCTTTATGCTATGGCTTCCTCTATTTGAGTTATTTTCTTCTGCCTCTGTCAACAGCCACCTTCAAAACCCACTGTCCTTTTTTGTCAGCCCCGCTCCCTACATTCCCAGCTGGCAAAGGATGCCAACCTGGTCCTTGATTTTCACCGGAGGATTTATAGATTATCCATCTGGTCATGGCCATTGTCATACCCTCCACACAGGGCCTTCCTTAACTGGGTGATGCAGCCATAGACAAGTAATCTAATTAAGAAGTTTGGTGCTGAGGAACACAGGATCTTTCTTGCGTCACTTAACCCTTGGAGTCTGTTCCTTCATATTGGTGCATTGACACTCGCTTCATTTAATACAGTTCCAACAAACTCAGGGAATTATCTAAGTGAACACATTATCCAGTGTTCTCTCACTGGATGGATGAATTGCTTCTTTTGAGAAAGTCAAGCCTTTTACTCTACAGTGACTGCCCAATGTGAACCTTAGAATATCCCAAAGTCTGCCATGATAGATGGCTGACTGGTTATAACCCTACGCGCATGGTAGGATCATTTGATCAGTACATTGCTTCTGTGTTCATTACAAACCCAATATTACATTTTTACATTTTGTGCTGTGTACCAAACAGGCACTTAATTGTGGCAATTGTATTGGTACCAGGTTATAGCTGCATAATCCAAAATGCATGTAGGAGTTTGTCTAATACGATAGCCCACAATAAAAAGGCAGGAGAGGAACACTAGATAGAACAGAGCTTGGTTGTTTAAAAATGCAAAGCATGACATTGTCACATTAAAGTGAAAATATTACATCATTGAAGCACTGAAACAATTAAATAAAGCGGAATTTTATAAAAAAAAGTAACAAAATTACAAATTCAACCAATTTCAATAACTTTGAATTATGATAGATTGCTTGAGCCTACAATTATATATATTTATTTATTTATAACGTTTTATATAGCGCGAACTTGATCCCGAAGGATATCAGAGCGTATGGCCGAAAAATGATGACGTATTTTTAAATAATGGACATTTTTAAACTATTTACCCACATCTGTCATGCATGTTGTAATGTGCGACTGTCAAAACATATGTGTGGGAAGTACTATAAAACAGTTAAAAGTCAGAATCACCTTTGATGGAGTGAAAAGAAAGAAGTTAGTTATGCACACATTTTCTGGAATGTCATGTAGGTGGAAGGGATTAGTTGAAGCTTTTGCAAACGATACAGTTACATCTCATAATAAATGTGAACACACAGGACTGATGCTGTGTAAAAAGAGGATGCAGTACAGTCTACAAACTTTCTTTGCTAAATCCAAAAGGAATGTATAAAGATATAGGATTTCTGTTTCCTCGATATAATGATCTGAGAATTGGCAGTAACTGAGGTATTATAAATGCATTCCATTCTTCCCTCGTGAATTAAAATGGGACACTTTGATGATTTTAAATTGAGTAAATGGACATAATGAGATAAAGGGTAGACTGTGAATTTGATTAACTGCCGAGAAGTAAAAGATAACAATGACAATTTTTGCAAATAATTTCTGATATTAATTGAGGTGGATCTTCAATGCTCTGCTTTACTCAGAGGAGATCCTGCTTCTTCTATCCGTCTGTGGTCATCTATTGCTGCTGTGATGTCCATCATAGGGGATCTCCCCACCCGATCGGGTTACAAAATCAATTGGTGGAACAGCGCGGCTCTACCCATGACCAGAGCCACTTCCCATGCATGTGTCCATGGCTATAACATAAGGTGGGTTTAGGCCCATCTTTTGGGCAGTGCGACTGGTGCAGCCGCACTGGGCGCTGACATCAGGGGAAAGCTGTGTTTAGCAACAATGTATGATTGGAGAGATGAGGGGCACTTTTGCCTGGTGGTAGTGAGAAACTCTGAGGGGGTGGTCATGGAGTGAGGGGGTGCCAAAAATTATTGTTGCACCAGGTGCCGCCAGTGCAAATGCTGGCTCTGGGTGGGTTCAGAGGGCCTCAGAAACCAGGGAATTCGTCTCCTTTCCCTAAGTGAAAGCTCCCTTCTGGACTTCCTGAAATTGTCACATCTCAGTCTGTCTCTCTGGGTGAAAGACCAAACTGTGAAGGTGACGGTGACGCCTCATTTTCCTTACATTTAGCATGTTACCCTTTCTGGATACCAAAACACATCCTAGCATGCATTGCTTCTGATATGAGATCCTACACCGGGAATAGGCGCAAGCCCATGGTCCAACCATCCCCACAATGGGTTGCTATACCAGTGGGTGATCTGTGTCTTCTGATTTCTGGAGCTTTAGTACTATTTTGGGTTCACCTTCAGTGAGTTCTCCTTAACCTCCTGAATCTTGCATTGCCCTGTACCTCAACGCCACCAACACAACCATTGCTAAAACTCAATCTTGTCGGCATCTGTAACGATTTGGAAAAAGGCCCATAAATTGATGGATTGTTCCCCACTGCTGCACCACAAAGCCACACTGTGGCATAATGCAGATCTATGGATGGGTAGACAGTCATTTTATTGGGCATCCCAGCATGAGCACGGACTGTGACTGGTGGAATAAATATTTGATGGGTGGAGGTGTAAGTCATTGTTGTCTCTCCAAGAAGAACTTAGGCTTCGAGACATAGATCAGTTGTGGTTTCCCAAACATGGCCACTGTGTTTTTTCTACTTGCGGAGCACTTTCTGTGGGACTGCAAGTATTGCCCATCCGCCAAAAGCTGAATGCTCTGGGTAAATGCAGGGCATGGTATCTGGCCTGTAACGAGTTCTCATTAACATCCTACGCTCATGCCTGACCCTTGCAGCCACCAGATTTATCTGGCAACCATTACTGGGTAAGACATACTCCCCCGACGATTGGACAACCATGCTTTTAGTCCATAATAAGGTCCTTTAGGAGTCAAAATGAAAAATATGTGCTTTGGGATACTGAATGACTGGTACGGGTACCCGTGCATGCTCAAATGGGCTAATCTTCTGCCTCAAAACATCTGCTGGAGGTTTAATTATAACTTATTTCACATGTTATGGTCATGTTCAGGCCTTTGTGCCTATTGGTCACAGGTGTGGGACTGCTTCTGGCAATGCGACCACTCTTATCATGCCTTTCTCCCATGCATAGATTTCAGGAGTAGTGCAGGAGCGGCCCGTGTAGGTAAGAGCAGTAAGGCTGGGTGGAGGGGGAAACTCGACAGAAGACAACAAGGGAAAATTACATAAATAATTCATTTTCCCTTGTCATCATCTGTTGAGTCCCCCCACCACCCCACCTCTCTTATCTGCACGTGCCGCTCCTGGAGAAGTGATACCCCAAAGGATGTTGCATTATCCAATCCAGAACTAATTAATTTAGTGAGTGAAAGGAGTGGATGAACAAAATATTTGACAGAACAACCTGCTTCAAAACTTCTATACACCCAATAAGGAAGCAGAGTATGCCATGGATGAATAATGAAACAAAGAATAATAAAATACAACTGCCTTTTCTGTGGCACCAATGGCACACATCAAAATCTCCTCTACACAAAGACTCGATAGAATGTATTAATCCATCATCAAGAAAGCAAAAGGTGGTGAATACTCAAACAAGATGTCAGATACAAAGTATCCCACAAAAGAACTGCAAAACGAATTTCTGAATTTTACAGTCCTGGATGCAGATCTGAAAAGATGCCTAAGACTCAACATTCCTGAAAATCATGCAATGTTGCCTAAAACTCCAACATTCTGCAACGAAATTGCAGCAAAGTTGTCAATCCTTGACACAGACCTGGGCTGAAAGAATCACTCGAAAGAGATTTTCTAAAATACTAACCTCATTTAGGCAACTGCTACTTAAGGAATTATGGGCCATATGTATCAAAAAGTCATTTTGCGATTCTCAAATAGCGATTTGTTGCGAATTGCTATTTGGGAATCGCAAAATGCTATGTATGTAGGATTAGCAAATAATTTTGATAATCCTACATATTCCTCAATTGCGAATCGCAACTTGCGATTCGCCTAGAGGTCCATAGGAATGAATGGGGAGATATTCGCAATTTGCAATTCTCAATTAGAGAATCGGAAATTGCGAATGCAAAATCAAGGGTGCCAGGGTGCCAAAAGAACACCCTGTTGCACCCCTGAAATGTACATGTGTGCACATGTGGCACACATGCATGCCCTAAGGGCATGCATGTGTGCCACATGGCACTTTGAAAAATGCAAAAAAGTGCATTTTTCAAAGAAACCGCAAATTACCACCAACTTGAAGATAGTGGTAATTTGTGATTCCTTATGGCCAAATTGCACATTTTCTGTGCCTCTTACATTGCATTTAAGGAATCGCAATTTGCGATTCCTTAAATGCAATCGCAAAATAGGGAATTGCTTTTTTGCGATTCCTTATTTTGCGAGACTGTTACATCCCACTTACCTGAATTGCGATCGCGGGCAAAATTTTGTTTCATACATATGGCCCTGTATGACTTGGTGAAGGTCAGTGAAGAAGCTGACTCAAAATTGGACCCATGCCACCACAAACCTTCCAAAACAGCCTTGCATTGACGATGGCTGCAATGCCTGCAAAGAACATAATTAGCAACTCATCAGCCAGAGGAGCTTTCAAAGAAGAACTCATGACTCTTACAGACCCAAATGTTTCTATAACATGAAACCAATGACAAAAACATTGTGATACAAAATATTGCCAACAAATCTTGAGGACACTAATATCAAACTAACATACATACAATGTAAAGTACAAAAATAACAACCACAAAAATTTAGTGTACCAAAATATCATCATTACAAAGATATTGAAAATATTAAATATGTAACATTATATAAACTTAGAAAATATGTTAACCTTCAAAATATTACATTCTATAATATATACACATAATATAGGAAATATAGAAATACATTTTATAGCTTTAAAAAATGAAATATTATATATTTATAAGAATGAAAAGAAATAATAAAAATAATATGTAAACATACAATTATTTAATAATCATATGAAAAAACAGAAAAATACTTTGCAATGATTTAAAAACATTACAGAGTAAAATATTAGAAACGTAATGATAAACAATAGTTTTCATTATCATAAAATATACATTAATAATGACTATTACTCTAACATTTAAAAAGTAAAAATATATACACTAGAAATACTATAAACAGTAAAATCACTTAAAATTAAATCACAAACATTATGTACAAAAATAAAACATGAAAAACATATCATTCAATGCAAAAATACCTACTCTTCAAAAAATATACAGATAGTATATTACAAATATTGATAATAAATAAATGCAACTTTAATACAAAGAAAAAATAATTAAAATACTTACAATTCTAACACGGAAGCAAGAAAACATAGACATGTATTTAAAAAAACATTATAACTAATATTATATTTGCAACAATTTTGGCATAACTAAAAGAATAACATTATATACTGCATTCTAGAAAACTTCAGAAAAAGTGTTAGACTTTTGATGGAACAGATTTACTATTCCCGTTACAACCTGAGCAACAGTAGGACAAGTGATGAGATATGAAGGGCTGAGACTTTTTATTTCCTCTCCAACATGAACAACAATAGGTAAAGTGTTGGACTTTAAAGTGGGTAAGATTTTTTATTCCCACTCCAACTACAGCAGCAGTAGGAAACGAATTGGTCTTTGGAGGGGTCAGACTTACTATTTCCAATCATAAATTTAAATAAAATTATAACTAACTCAATACAGATGAAAAAAAAAATCTGATAAAAAAAGCAGATAACAAAAAAACCATAACAATGTATTCCAACATATATAGTGCCCCAAATCTGCGTGATATCTTTAAGAAACTTGAAAAACTGACTAAACGTGAACAGGCCAAGTGGTGGGAGCACCGCTCCCTGAGTAGATATCTCGAGGTCGACCGCATACCTAGGGGGCTACGAGTAATGCTGGCCCCAAGTTATGACCAACCCGACCCCGAAATGCTCAGAGAATGGGCCGAATGTAACTTGGATTCCTCTAAAAGACTGGTCCAAATCTTAGTACGCTATGCTGAATCAGATCGCATCAAAATACAGAAACAGATTGATGAGCTGAATTCAGAAATAGAAAGCTTGGGCGCTGACAAAGTGGCGGAATGTCAAAAACTAAGAGAGGAAATGATGGTCCGAGTACAAAAGGAGGAAGATACAATCATAAAAAGGAAACAATACAAATTCCAGCGCGATAAAAATGATTATCTTGAAGGGCGCATTTTCACATTTGCGTGCAAGTACGACGCCAGGAAATTGTCTCAGCCTCCTATGGCCCACAGGGCTTCTACTAATGATGGGGTCCAGAGAGCAGTTTCACCGGCCAGTTCATCTAATGCAGACCTGAGTTCCAACATCGACAGTGGTTCGGAATATGAGGCAGGCAGAACCCGGTCGGGGTTGGCGTTTACTCAGTTCACCCTGGCTCAAGAATTGGAGGTTGTGAGTCAGGACAGACGAGACACACTACGGCCCAGGGTGGACCCTCAAGCAACTACAAAAGCCCCAACGCAAAACGGAGAGAGCGCCGCAAAGCAAACGCAAGGCGCTATACCCAAACGCAAAACCTACAAAAGACAGTGGAGCAAAAAGCAGCAATAGAGGTGCCAGTTGCGACAAACTTCTCTGTCATCAATCTCACCCCGAAGAAACCTTCGCCTTTGGAATTAAAGACTCTTTCCATGGGGCTGTCCTTTTGTCCCCCAAGGAACTTTAATTATGCGGACACACGCATTGATTTATTCAGGTTCACGCGAAAGCTCAAACTAAGGAAACATTTTGCGAGTAACAAATCGCAAAAAACAGAAGTGAGAACTGACAAGAGCGATCTTAACAGTCCAGCCCTTATAGCCAATGATTTACCATTACTACAAGACTTAGACGGTTTGCGACTTGAACAATCTCTTTCACAGAGTCCTGGCACCCCTCCAACTGTGACTACGGGTGGCCTGACGAATTTCAAACCAAAGACAACATACACACCTCAGATGATGCATGATAACATTGACATTTTTCAAGAGGCAGCAGTTAAGGATATTAAGGCACTGTATGCACAAACACTGAAAAGTAACTAGTACAAAAAAAATTGCAACCGAAAATACACGGATTTGGTGGCTAAAATACAGAAATGTGGAAATGTAATTGTACGTCAATCGGACAAGGGAGGCAATATTGTTTTATGGGCAAGAGATCTTTATTTGGAGGAGGCGCTATCACAGCTGAATGATGTCTCGTGTTATAGACATTGCGACTTGTCAGCAATTAAGAAATCCCATACTACCTTTTATTCAATGTTGATGGGGTGGAGATCATCTGGCCTCATCAGCATGGATGAATTAAAGTATCTCAATAATGACCATCCCATTATGCCTGTCCTTTATTTGATCCACAAGGTCCACAAAAATCCTAATAAACCCCCTGGCAGGCCCATCATCTCTGCATGCAGGGGGCTTCTGGAAAAGACTACCATCTATGTGGATTCATTTTTACAGGACTTTGTGTGTGGACTACCCTCCTACATCCAAGATTCCAGTGACTTTCTGAGGAAACTCGGTGAATTACAATGGGATCCTGATTGCTTGTTAATCACGCTTGATGTTACGGCTCTATACACAAGCATCATTCATGCGGATGGTTTGAGTGCTCTATCACATTATCTGGGTCAACGTCCGATTGAATTGGTTGAGCATAATGAGATGTTACTGTCCATGATCAATTTCTGCCTGAATAACAACTATTTCATGGTCAATAAACAACATTACCAGCAGGTCAGGGGTGTAGCCATGGGGGCCTGTTTCTCTCCCAGTTACGCCTGTATTCATATGGGGTACTGGGAGAGACAGGTCCTCTATGGTGAACACTCTGCCATATGCAGAGATCACATCGTTCGGTGGTACAGATACATCGACGATGTTTTTATGATCTGGAAGGGGACACAAGCACAGGCAGAACAGTTTATTGAACAGTTGAATATTAACAACTACAATCTAGCTTTCACATCAGATATCAGTACACAACATGCCACCTTCCTTGACGTTGCAATTGAAGCCAGCAATGGACATTTGGAAACATCTCTGTTCAGGAAGCCCACAGCGGGCAATACAGTACTACATGCCCTTAGTCACCATCCCCCACATTTAATCCGGAGCATCCCTTACGGGGAGATGCTCAGGATAAGAAGAGTATGTAGCACTGAGGTCCAATGCAGTATAGCACAGAAAGCCAGTAAGCTTAGGTTTCTGACCCGCGGCTATAATGAGAACATAGTTGCAGCGGGTATACGCAAAGCCAATGCAATGCCGCGTGAAGTGGCCTTACTTCACAAAAAACACAAATTCCAACCGCAGCATCTGTGCAACAACCTGTCAGACTGATATGGTCATTTAACAGCCAACATGGCGCTCTCAGAAAGATCATCAACAAATACTGGGACTTAGTGATATGTGATCCGGTCATAGGAAAAACTATGCCCAAAAAACCGGCTATCACTTACAGGAAGGCTTATTTTTTGCAAGACGCATTGGTAAAATCTAGCCCTGAACTTGAAGTAAGGAAAGAATGGCTGGCAGGAAGCAAAGGGTTTAGAAAATGCGTTTCCTGTAAGGCTTGCACACATGGGGTGAACAAAACAGAGTACTTTACCCCGTTCTCCAATGTCCCATGTAAGATCAGTAAGAAGCTTACCTGCAAGAGCGATTTTGCAGTGTACGTGCTGGAGTGCCCATGCGGTCTGTCATATGTGGGCAGCTTTAAGCTGCAGGTACATAAAAGTGTCCTTCAACACCTCAGGGCAATTAACACCAACGACCCAGCATATCCAGTGGCTAGGCACTTCAGGGAACATCACAATAGCAATAGTACATTGCTGAAGTACTTTGTCATTGATTCTGTAGCACCCCTGAGAAGAGGTGGGGATAGAGATGCTGCACTTAGAAGATTGGAAACTAGATATATCTTAATGTTGGATAGTAAGGCACCGAATGGGCTTAATGCTTCGGAAGACTTTTACACCTGTCTTTGAATAAACTATTCCCCCTAGCAGACCCACTTTGTGGGGTTTCTCTATATGATCATTGGACAGACCAACTGACAGGTGCACATTGTGGCATTTCAATGTAATACCAGCTTGCCATTGTACTTGTTTTTTCAGATTGTGCTTCAGAGTATATTTAAGTTTGCTTACCCTGCCACGGTTTGTGTTAAGATGACAGACGTGGTTCAGTCTGTTTAACATCTAATATTTTCGCAACTAAATATATTTTTTGTTTAGTTTACACTACACCTAGCACTTTATTATTCTTTTTCATGAATTTATTCAGTTGGGTATGTGATTGTTAGAACACATATTAGCGTGGTTTTTGCACATTACGTTGGTTAGCCCACCATTGGTGCAGCATTGATGGTTATTCACTTTTCATGCATATAGAAAATTTGATTTTTTAGATGATTTGTAAATACATGTCGAACGTTATTTTATCAGATGTATGTATATATGTATATATCTAGTTGTAACAGAATACCTATGAATTACATTGGGACTGTACACAATAATACGTACTCTAAACATCTATGCTTCAATGGTGGGTTTAGTGATGGGTTCCTCCAACAGTCAAAATGGATTTATCCTGTAATTATGTTCTAACCCTTTGACTCCAGCGCATTATATATGATTAGCATTATGCTATTTTATTTTATCTATATGTAAATGGAATTAAGTGCAATACCATGCTTAGCGGGATTTATTCCAATACTTGTGTTCCTGTTTTCACAGAGCATTTGCATTTTAAATGTCATTGGAATATGTAGTATGTTTACTATTTTCATTGCGCTGTGATTCACACACCCATAATGATTGGCTTAGTCAATTGCACTAGCACTTTAAATTTCTGCCATCCCCCTTCGGGGTGCCATGTGACCAAGGCCCCTGGGAGGCTGAAATGTTATGCTGTCCGTTTGTTGCAGAATAAAATAACCTTTACTCACGGAGAAACTGGGTCTCCTGTTCTTTGGCGGCGCTGCGGTGAGATTAAGACTATGGCGTTGTTCGTGAGAACCTGTGTGGATATATATATATATATATATATATATATATATATATATATATATATATATATATATATATTGCAGCAAAAACGGCGTACCAACGAGCACTTAGAGGAACAAACACAGGAGTCAGAACAAGGTTCCAGAGAAAAAGGGTTCATTCATCCATAAACCTCGTGACGCGTTTCGCGCTTAGAAAGCGCTTGTTCACACAAAGTCTGCACCATTACAATCATGCTTTACGGGCATTCTCACTTCCGTGTCATGGACATCAACAAAGGACATATTTTTGGTCGCCATCTTTGAGTGGTGTAAAGTTCACATATGCAAAATTGTCAAAGCATATCAACCAATATCAATTCAATTATGTCACAAAAAGGTGTATTTGTGTAAATCATATAAAGTATTGAACACATTCAACAACATAATACGCTTGTTAGTGCGTTATGCCTGACATTACCGATATATGTGAAAACATTATAGTTCGCTTACTAGTGCGTTCTATCTATATTCAAATACAGTTTATGTGGAACAACTGGCGGCGAGATTGCCAATCTAAGTAGAATATATCTTTGTCACCAGTTACCTTACAATCATGGACATCAACAGAAAATTAATGTTCGTCATCAATACTGAGTCAGTTAAGATTCATATATGCACATCCTACATAACGGAGACATAATATAAATCTGTAAAATAAAATAAGATCATCTCACACATAATAAACACAATGCACGACTTCGCCACTGCGTTATGCTGCTACTTCATTGCACCATGCGTGAGACAAGTACCCGAAGAATTAATGCGCTGGTTAGTGCGCTACAGCCAAAGTACCATAAACTAAAAAATATAAACGCTGTATCTGGGTAACTGAACCCTGTCCTCTAAGAATGGGTACTGGTGCAAGTTGAGATATAACAATAATATACCAAGTTACATAGATAAATCTTAGAGTCATTAGCTACAAGATATGATATCTTCTTACGGCTACATTATGTATAAGAGCACGATGCAAACCCTTAGGTGGAATGAGTGAAGGACACCTATTCATAAGGTCCAAGTATCACACGTGTTATTTCAAAAGTCCAAAAATACTGTGAAAAACAAAATATGTAACGAAATAAAATTACATACATGGATGGAAAAGAAGAGGAGGAAGAGTCATGACGTTAGGTAGGGACACCGCCTGACACAAGCCTGTGGTGGGGGCCCTCACCTCCATCCTGCGTAGTATGGAAAAGAAAGAGAAAGAAAGACATCAGTACATTGGCAGTAAGCTGCAGAAATGCACAGTATATTATTCATATAAATGTCTACTCATTTCTTCATCCATATTATGGCCTTTAGGAGACATGGTGCATAGATTAATAATGTACTTGGACTCCCTCTGTCTCAGATGTAACTCTCTATTGCCACCTCTGGGACCCAGATTTACCTGTTCCACAATGAAATAGGATAATTTGGTGGCATCAGAGAAATGACAGGCTTCAAAATGATGGGCCACCGGATATTGTTTGTCATTTTTTGTGATGGCCCGTAGATGTTCCAAAATTCTTTTTTTGGCCATATGTTTCGTGCTGCCCACGTAAAGAAGATTGCATGGGCAGACGAGAACATAGACTACATAGGTGGTCGTACATGTCAGAAATTGTTTGATTTGTACAGTTTAGCAAGAGCTAGGACACCAGTATTCCTTCTTCATTTGACTGTTGTTACAAGCCTTGCAATGGCCACATGGATAAAATCCACACAAATCTACACCCCTTTTGGTTTTGAAGTTACTGATTTCATCATGCACCAGGAGATCTCTAAGTGTCTTGCCTCGTCTGTATGTGATACTAGGTCTGGCTGGTAAGCTGGCACCTATTATCGGATCAGCTTTCACAATGTTCCAATTTTTTTAAATGATCTTGCGAATATTGTCCGCATTGCCATTGTAGTTCATGATAATCCTGGTTACATTGTCTTGCTCTTCACTATCAATGGGGGAAGTAGTAGTTTTGGTAAATAGGCTATCTCGTTTGGCAAGTTTAACCCTGTCCTTTGCTCTTTGTATCACCCAATTGGGATAGCCTCTTTCCCTGAAGCGTTTGGACATGATTAGTTCTTCTTTCTGGTAATCAGTGTCTAGACTACAGTTGCGTTTGGCTCTTAGGAGCTCGCCATAGGGGATATTCCATTTCAGATTATCTGGATGGCTGCTCAATCCATGCAGCAGGCTATTGCCTGCCGTAGTTTTCCTATAGAGGGATGTTTGTATACAATTATCCTTAATCTGAACCTTGATGTCTAGGTAGTCAACTTCTACGTTGCTTATGTTGCATGACAGCGTGATGTTCTTAGTGTTTTTGTTCGGCTTTTCTACAAACGTTAGGGCCTCTGTTTTGGTCCCATTCCAGACGACAAAAATGTTGTCTATGTAACGTAGCCAAATTATTGTTTTGCCCAATTCTTCAGTGAGATTAGTATCATTGTGTAGATCATCTTCCCATGCCCCCATGAACAGATTTGCAAAACTTGGGGCAAAACATGTCCCCATCGCAGTACCATGCAACTGGAGAAAGATTTCATCATTAAACAGAAAAAAGTTATTAGTCAGGCAGTGTAACATCATGTCCAATATCATGGTGGTGTGCAACAAATATCCAATATTTCTTTTTTTCAGAAATCTAGCACATGCCTCCACCCCTTGTTGATGTTCAATAGAGGTGTAGAGGGAATTCACATCCATCGTAATCAACAGGTAGTTCGTATCCCATTTGATGTCTTTAAGTTTCTCAAGAAAGTCTTTGGTGTCCCTAACATACGATGGTAAATCCACTACAAAGTCTCTTAAAAAATGATCAACGTACCGTGAAACGTTCTCTAATACACTACCCCGTGAGGAAATTATGGGTCTCCCAGGGGGATCATTTTGACATTTGTGTATTTTTGGTAGGAGATAGAGAATGGGAAGTATGGGATAGTCTTTTTTGAGAAAACAGTACTCTTCCCATTCCAGGAGTCCCCTATCTTTCCATTCCCTTAATTTGTCCCAAATGACCACAACACTTGCGTTATATTCAGCCTTGGATGATAGTTTATAAGTTTTTGTACAGTTCAATTGTCTTTTTGCTTCTTTGATATATAGATCTCTGGTCATGATGACGATATTACCACCCTTGTCTGCTGGTCTAACTAGGATGGTATCGTCAGATGCTAGATCGATCATGGCTTTCTTCTCCGTTAGAGTGAGGTTATGTTTAAATTTTCTCATCTTACGGGGCCAATTGTTGCTTCTGAATTCAAGTAACTCACTCCCAACCACATCTTGAAATGTGTCGATGTTGTCATGATTTAATTTAGGGACAAAAGTAGACTTATTACGGAATTCAGTACTTTCTGTAAGATCTTGTCTTATTTCCATAGTGTCTAACATCATAAGTGTTTCAACAGTATCAACCGGTACATTGATGTCATTCTCTAAAGCATTCAAAGCTACCATGGTATCAATGTCACCAATAATAAGGTAATCTCTGGCTTCAATCCTAGTATTAGTCATAGAAAATGTGTTCTTAGTAGGTTTGAGTTTGTGCCATTTCTTAAGCTTCAATTTTCTACAAAATTTAAAAATGTCAATTTTACTCTCAGCATAGTTCATGGGGGTACTGGGACAGAAGGAAAGTCCTAAACACAGGGTTATTTTCACCTTGTTGCTTAACGTTTTTGAGGAAAGGTTAATAATGGTTTTTGTTTACCTGCTCTTCATCCATGATTAGTTCTTCTTGTACTGAGCCTTTTTGAATCCCATTTGCTCTGTTCCTCTTCCTCTGGAGTTTCCTCCTCCTCTGTTTGTATTTCTTCCTCCTCTTGTGTTGGTACCCCTTGGTCTGCCTCTGCGAGCGTTGCTGCTCATCTCCTGTTGTTCCTTTATCCTCGTAGATGATCTCGTGGCTTGCCTGTTTTCTTTGAGCATGCGATACTCGTCTAAAAAAGTCGTGCGTCTTCTAGGTACTGTTCCATCAGTTGACGTACTGCTCCCTTCTATCTCAATTGCATCTGATTCAAAGGAAGTGGCGTCACTGTATTCGTCGCTTTCTTCATCTTCTGTGACGTTAAGTGTGGCTGCTGCTCCACCTAATTTCTTGGCATCATCGAACAAGTGGTCGTATTTGCGGCTATGTGTTAGGATTCTACCCGCCTCATAGTCTCCACAATCTCGATGTAGTTTGTATTGTTTGCGTTTTTTGATGTCTTCTTCCGTTACCTTAAGTCTAGATCTCATTTCCTCAATGAATTTCGTAATAATTTCTTGTTCGGAAAATTTCTTAAGGTCTTCAGATAGTGTAAGAATTTCTTTCTTGATGTTTTCACGATCAGACCATGCATACTTCACCAAAATTTTTAACATGTTCATAGAGCTGGTGGTGGGGTTTTCAGACCATTCTTCCAACATTGGATCTTTCACTCAGGGGTCTGAGTGAAAGATCCACGCTCACATTATGGATGAGGAGAAAGAAAGGAGGGAAGCGGCATTGACGCTGTTTGCAAGAGCTCCAGGTAACAGCAAAACTATTAAACCCACTTCCAAAGCAGACAAAACTTTGACTGATCATCTGCGAAGATATGAGAAACTCCATAAACTAGAGATATCCAAATGGTGGGAGGCCACTTCTTTGCAAGATTATATTGACAAAAAGATGATTCCACGGGGTCTCAGAATTTACATAACACCCTCTTATGACTCTCCAGACCCTGCAATGTTGGAAGAATGGTCTGAAAACTCCACCACCAGCTCTATGAACATGTTAAAAATGTTGGTGAAGTATGCATGGTCTGATCGTAAAAACATCAAGAAAGAAATTCTTACACTATCTGAAGACTTTAAGAAATTTTCCGAACAAGAAATGATTACGAAATTCATTGAGGAAATGAGATCTAGACTTAAGGTAATGGAAGAAGACATCAAAAAACACAAACAATACAAACTACATCGAGATTGTGGAGACTATGAGGCGGGTAGAATCCTAACACATAGCCGCAAATACGACCACTTGTTCGATGATGCCAAGAAATTAGGTGGAGCAGCAGCCACACTTAACGTCACAGAAGATGAAGAAAGCGACGAATACAGTGACGCCACTTCCTTTGAATCAGATGCAATTGAGATAGAAGGGAGCAGTGCGTCAACTGATGAAACAGTACCTAGAAGACGCACGACTTTTTTAGACGAGTATCGCATGCTCAAAGAAAACAGGCAAGCCACGAGATCATCTACGAGGATAAAGGAACAACAGGAGATGAGCAACAACGCTCGCAGAGGCAGACCAAGGGGTACCAACACAAGAGGAGGAAGAAATACAAACAGAGGAGGAGGAAACTCCAGAGGAAGAGGAACAGAGCAAATGGGATTCAAAAAGGCTCAGTACAAGAAGAACTAATCATGGATGAAGAGCAGGTAAACAAAACCATTATTAACCTTTCCTCAAAAACGTTAAGCAACAAGGTGAAAAGAACCCTGTGTTTAGGACTTTCCTTCTGTCCCAGTACCCCCATGAACTATGCTGAGAGTAAAATTGACATTTTTAAATTTTGTAGAAAATTGAAGCTTAAGAAATGGCTCAAACTCAAACCTACTAAGAACACATTTTCTATGACTAATACTAGGATTGAAGCCAGAGATTACCTTATTATTGGTGACATTGATACCATGGTAGCTTTGAATGCTTTAGAGAATGACATCAATGTACCGGTTGATACTGTTGAAACACTTATGATGTTAGACACTATGGAAATAAGACAAGATCTTACAGAAAGTACTGATTTCCGTAATAAGTCTACTTTTGTCCCTAAATTAAATCATGACAACATCGACACATTTCAAGATGTGGTTGGGAGTGAGTTACTTGAATTCAGAAGCAACAATTGGCCCCGTAAGATGAGAAAATTTAAACATAACCTCACTCTAACGGAGAAGAAAGCCATGATCGATCTAGCATCTGACGATACCATCCTAGTTAGACCAGCAGACAAGGGTGGTAATATCGTCATCATGACCAGAGATCTATATATCAAAGAAGCAAAAAGACAATTGAACTGTACAAAAACTTATAAACTATCATCCAAGGCTGAATATAACACAAGTGTTGTGGTCATTTGGGACAAATTAAGGGAATGGAAAGATAGGGGACTCCTGGAATGGGAAGAGTACTGTTTTCTCAAAAAAGACTATCCCATACTTCCCATTCTCTATCTCCTACCAAAAATACACAAATGTCAAAATGATCCCCCCGGGAGACCCATAATTTCCTCACAGGGTAGTGTATTAGAGAACGTTTCATGGTACGTTGATCATTTTTTAAGAGACTTTGTAGTGGATTTACCATCGTATGTTAGGGACACCAAAGACTTTCTTGAGAAACTTAAAGACATCAAATGGGATACGAACTACCTGTTGATTACGATGGATGTGAATTCCCTCTACACCTCTATTGAACATCAACAAGGGGTGGAGGCATGTGCTAGATTTCTGAAAAAAAGAAATATTGGATATTTGTTGCACACCACCATGATATTGGACATGATGTTACACTGCCTGACTAATAACTTTTTTCTGTTTAATGATGAAATCTTTCTCCAGTTGCATGGTACTGCGATGGGGACATGTTTTGCCCCAAGTTTTGCAAATCTGTTCATGGGGGCATGGGAAGATGATCTACACAATGATACTAATCTCACTGAAGAATTGGGCAAAACAATAATTTGGCTACGTTACATAGACGACATTTTTGTCGTCTGGAATGGGACCAAAACAGAGGCCCTAACGTTTGTAGAAAAGCTGAACAAAAACACTAAGAACATCACGCTGTCATGCAACATGAGCAACGTAGAAGTTGACTACCTAGACATCAAGGTTCAGATTAAGGATAATTGTATACAAACATCCCTCTATAGGAAAACTACGTCAGGCAATAGCCTGCTGCATGGATTGAGCAGCCATCCAGATAATCTGAAATGGAATATCCCCTATGGCGAGCTCCTAAGAGCCAAACGCAACTGTAGTCTAGACACTGATTACCAGAAAGAAGAACTAATCATGTCCAAACGCTTCAGGGAAAGAGGCTATCCCAATTGGGTGATACAAAGAGCAAAGGACAGGGTTAAACTTGTCAAACGAGATAGCCTATTTACCAAAACTACTACTTCCCCCATTGATAGTGAAGAGCAAGACAATGTAACCAGGATTATCATGAACTACAATGGCAATGCGGACAATATTCGCAAGATCATTTCAAAAAATTGGAACATTGTGAAAGCTGATCCGATAATAGGTGCCAGCTTACCAGCCAGACCTAGTATCACATACAGACGAGGCAAGACACTCAGAGATCTCCTGGTGCATGATGAAATCAGTAACTTCAAAACCAAAAGGGGTGTAGATTTGTGTGGATTTTATCCATGTGGCCATTGCAAGGCTTGTAACAACAGTCAAATGAAGAAGGAATACTGGTGTCCTAGCTCTTGCAAAACTGTACAAATCAAACAATTTCTGACATGTACGACCACCTATGTAGTCTATGTTCTCGTCTGCCCATGCAATCTTCTTTACGTGGGCAGCACGAAACATATGGCCAAAAAAAGAATTTTGGAACATCTACGGGCCATCACAAAAAATGACAAACAATATCCGGTGGCCCGTCATTTTGAAGCCTGTCATTTCTCTGATGCCACCAAATTATCCTATTTCATTGTGGAACAGGTAAATCTGGGTCCCAGAGGTGGCAATAGAGAGTTACATCTGAGACAGAGGGAGTCCAAGTACATTATTAATCTATGCACCAAGTCTCCTAAAGGCCATAATATGGATGAAGAAATGAGTAGACATTTATATGAATAATATACTGTGCATTTCTGCAGCTTACTGCCAATGTACTGATGTCTTTCTTTCTCTTTCTTTTCCATACTACGCAGGATGGAGGTGAGGGCCCCCACCACAGGCTTGTGTCTGGCGGTGTCCCTACCTATCGTCATGACTCTTCCTCCTCTTCTTTTCCATCCATGTATGTAATTTTATTTCGTTACATATTTTGTTTTTCACAGTATTTTTGGACTTTTGAAATAACACGTGTGATACTTGGACCTTATGAATAGGTGTCCTTCACTCATTCCACCTAAGGGTTTGCATCGTGCTCTTATACATAATGTAGCCGTAAGAAGATATCATATCTTGTAGCTAATGACTCTAAGATTTATCTATGTAACTTGGTATATCATTGTTATATCTCAACTTGCACCAGTACCCATTCTTAGAGGACAGGGTTCAGTTACCCAGATACAGCGTTTATATTTTTTAGTTTATGGTACTTTGGCTGTAGCGCACTAACCAGCGCATTAATTCTTCGGGTACTTGTCTCACGCATGGTGCAATGAAGTAGCAGCATAACGCAGTGGTGAAGTCATGCATTGTGTTTATTATGTGTGAGATGATTTTATTTTATTTTACAGATTTATATTATGTCTCCGTTATGTAGGATGTGCATATATGAATCTTAACTGACTCAGTATTGATGACGAACATTCATTTTCTGTTGATGTCCATGATTGTAAGGTAACTGGTGACAAAGATATATTCTACTTAGATTGGCAATCTCGCCGCCAGTGGTTCCACATAAACTGTATTTGAATATAGATAGAACGCACTAGTAAGCAAACTATCATGTTTTCACATATATCGGTAATGTCAGGCATAACGCACTAGCAAGCGTATTATGTTGTTGAATGTGTTCAATACTTTATATGATTTACACAAATACACCTTTTTGTGACATAACTGAATTGATATTGGTTGATATGCTTTGACAATTTTGCATATGTGAACTTTACACCACTCAAAGATGGCGACCAAAAATATGTCCTTTGCTGATGTCCATGACACGGAAGTGAGAATGCCCATGAAGCATGATTGTAATGGTGCAGACTTTGTGTGAACAAGCGCTTTCTAAGCGCGAAACGCGTCACGAGGTTTATGGATGAATAAACCCTTTTTCTCTGGAACCTTGTTCTGACTCCTGTGTTTGTTCCTCTAAGTGCTCGTTGGTACGCCATTTTTGCTGCAATATTGATTCCGGCTGCTCTGCGGGATACGAGCCACTTCTCAAAGCATTTGGACTGCCAGCAGGAGCTTCTTTGTAAATATATATATATATATATATATATATATATATATATATATATATATATATATATATATATATATATATATATATATATATATATATATATATATATATTTGTATATATATATATATATATGTTTGAAATGTCATCAGTGATGTCACTGACAATGTCATGAATGATCTAATACGCGACTTCATCAGCAGTGCATTGCTGGGGCGCGAGTTATAGTTAGCTGAACTAAATATAACAGGGGAATTTTCATCATTTTGTATGAGTGAAATGTCCAACTAACTATAACATCCCTGAAACCTATGGCTTTTTCAGTGAATGTGGAATGTTTTTTAAATACTAATTCCTAACTATAACGTTTATAAAACCTATGGTTTTTTCAGTGAATATATATCGAGAGAAATTCGCCACAACAACATCCACTCTGCAGGGAAATTTCGAAAACTGACCCTTTTCTTTTGGTGCTATTCAGGTTTTATTTTATATGCCCCGCACCTCCGCCAAGAGGCGTTTCGACCTTCCAGAGGTCTTGTTCACATAACTCGCATGCGAAGTGCCATACCTCTTAAAGTGCAAGTGCAATAACTCGTGTACCATATATATATATATTCACTAAAAAAACATAGGTTTCAGGCCTTATATAGTTAGGAATTAGCATTTAAAAAACGTTTAAAATTCACTCAAAAAACTATACATTTTAGGGGTGTTATATGTAGCTGGACATTTCACTCATACAAAACCATTGAAATTGCTCCTATATAGTTAGTTGTACTAACTATATTTCACGCACCCGCAATCCACTGCTGATGATGTCGCATATTGCATCATTCATGACAAGGTCAGTGACATCACTGATGACATCTCAAATGACATCACTGATGACATCACTGATGACATCATCCAGTGAATGTGGTTTGCTTTGTTATTTAAATATGCTTTATATATATAGCAATTTGCATTGAAGAATGAGTGGATATATTAAAATAAATATTTGGATGGAGGATTTAGTAGCAGTGTAATTGACTGTTTACTTGACCAATTTATAGTGTCTCACTAAATATAGTGGATAGTGACTAAACTGTTTGAATATCTGTATCACTTTGTCAGTTGTTGTGTAAACAGGTACTCCAGTTGGTTACTAGCTATGTGAAAGTCTGTATTAGTTATTGATTAGTTAACTGAGTATTTATATGGGAGAGTGATAGTGTGTGTGGTTCGGTGGGTCGTGTGTGACTGCCCAAAGATGTGTGAATAGTTGATTCACTAGATATATGAAGTTAAAACTACATGCTCTAACAGTTGTTTGGGTGAGTGAATATCTTTATGGGTGTGGTTATGAGCAAATATATTTCTCAATGGTACATGTCCAACAAACTAGAAAAATAAAAGGCAGTGTATGTGTGAGGTTTTGTATATAAATAAGTATACATAAGACTCAATGATTGTGTGAGTAACTGTATGGATAACTTTATACTTGTAATAATGATTTTATAATTCACTAAGTATGACTTACTATCTAAATGAATAGAGGAAGTTGTGTTTGTATAAGTGTGTGGCTAAGTAAATATGTAAATATGATCCATTGTTTGCATAAGTGAGTAGGATGACTTCATATGTGAATTGGATGCGTGCTGGTGTGTAATGTCGATTTAGGTGTATAAGTATTTTTGATAGTGTTCTATTGTTCATTGACAGCATGTATGAGTGAATCTACAGGTAAGTGATTAGATGTGTGTATACATTTATGAATCACTGAGTGGGTTTTTAGATACTTGTATTGCTGTAACAATGGATTCAAATATCATACTCTGTATTTTACAAAGAGTGATGAAAGATTTTACTAGTGTATGAAAAGGTGTATGTGATTGTCACGTGGATGATGTCATCAGTGATGTCAGCAGTGATGTCATTTGAGATGTCATCAGTGATGTCACTGAACTTGTCATGAATGATGTAATATGTGACATCATCAGCAGTGGATTGCGGGTGCGCGAAATATAGTTAGTACAACTAACTATATAGGAGCAATTTCAATTGTTTTGTATGAGTGAAATGCCCAGCTAACTATAACACCCCTAAAACGTATAGTTTTTTGAGTGAATTTTAAAGGTTTTTTTGTATGTATGTATGTATGCATTTAATGCTTATTAAGCGCGACTGTCACCCGAAAGGGTATCCTGGAGCTGAGACTGTATCTAACCATCAGGTGAGGTGTATTACATTGCTCTTGGGAACAGGTAGGTCTTAAGATCCCTTTTGAAAGAGGGCAGATCTTGGCTACTCCTCAATGCCAGAGGTAAAGTATTCCATAATGTGGCGGCCGTGAAACTGAAAGCTCGGCCGCCCATCCTCACTCTATTAATCCTGGGAATCCTCACCAGGAACGCCGATACTACATAAGGCCTGAAACCTATGTTTTTTTCAGTGAATTTCAAAGGTTTTTTAAATGCTAAATCCTAACTATATAAGGCCTGAAATCTATGGTTTTTTCAGTGAATTTGCAAGGTTTTTTAAATGCTAATTCCTAACTATATAAGGCCTGAAACCTATGTTTTTTCAGTGAATTTCAAAGGTTTTTTTAATGCTAATTCCTAACTATATAAGACCTGAAAGCCCACCTGGAATCTCCAGCATGCGCCAGGGGACTGCATCGCAGAGAGGTGTAATGTAGCCACGCCCCTTTTTACACCTCTCTGCAACGCAGCCCCCGTGCATGTTTGAAGAGGGGGAACTAATTCCCCTTGCATACTGGGGGCCCCTGTGGGCCAACTAGCTCACCTGGAACCTCCAGTATGCGCCAGGGGGCTGCATTGCAGAGGTGTAATGAGGCTATGCCCCTTGTTACACCTCTCTGCAATGCAGCTCCCTGCCGCGTTTGCAGAGGGGGAACTAATTCCCCTTGCATACTGGGGGTCCCTGTGGGCCAACTAGTCCACCAGGAGCCTCCAGTATGCGCCAGGGGGCTGCATTGCAGAGAGGTGTAATGAGGCCACACCCTTTTTTACACCTCTCTGCAACGCGGCCCCCGTGCATGTTTGAAGAGTGGGAACTCATTCCCCTTGCATACTAGGGGTCCCTGGGGGCCAACTAGCCCACCTGGAACCTCCAGTATGCGCCAGGGGGCTGCATTGCACAGAGGTGTAATGAGGCTATGCCCCTTTTTACACTTCTCTGCAACACAGGCCACTGGCGCGTTTGCAGAGGGGGGAATAATTCCCCTTGCATACTGGGGTCCCAGGGTCATATCTGGCCAAACACCGATATTCCGAACGATTGAAAATGACTTTTCTTGAGAAACATTTGGATTTGGATTATCATGTCCTATACTTTGGAATTTTTGAAAGACTGACTTTGAGGATGCTATAACTTACTCAAGTCTGCCCGAATTCTGTGGGTAAAATTGATACCTAGTCACTTTGAATAAGAATGTACTATGATGTTTTGATACAAGAATTGGATAATCTTATTAACATCAATGATCGGATACAATTTACATGTCAGGCTGATAAAACAACAATAGCTTATCTGGATGTTCTATTGAAGATTGAACAGAAAGAAATCACCACCACATTGTATAAGAAAGCCACGGATCGCAATAATCTGCTACACTATTGAAGCTTCCACCAATCATCTTTGAAAAAGATCCTTCCAATTTCACAAATATATAGGACCAAAAGAATTGTTTCAGATTCAGTAGAATCAGACAGACAAGTAAAGATGATGTTGGAAAGATTCCATGACCGAGGGTACCCTCCTGAAATTCTACAAAAAGCAGAAGCCAAATGTGCTACTAAAACGCGGAGTGATCACCTACAACCTGTTCATAAAGTGGAATCCAAAAGGATGGTTGTGGTCTCAAAATATTCTACAAAGAGTCATGTGTTCAAAAAAACAATATTGAAACATTGGCAGATTCTGGCGACTGAGACAGACTTCAAAGGCATTTTTGAAGAGAATCCCAGATTCGCTTTTACCAGGAGCAGGAACATTCTAGATCTTCTAAAGAATCCAAACATGATTGAACCTATTATTCAACACAAAGGCACAAAGCCTTGTTTGAACTGCAACAATTGTAATGCCATCATTAAAGGAACAAAAATAAATCACCCACGGAGTGGGAAAGCCATAGATCTGAAAGTGACAGCCACTTGTGACTCCAAAAACTTAGTTTATTTGTTGAAGTGCCCGTGTGGCCTTGTTTATGTCGGGAAAACTACTAGAAAGATTAAAACCAGACTATTCGAACATAAGAGTAGCATCAGAAGGAATGATGAAAAATCGACAGTGGCATTACACTTCAACGAACGGAGACACAATTTTTCACAAATTGAAATTCTTGGTGTTAGAGACACTTGATAAAGATGTACATTTTGATCTGAATCGTAAATTACTGCAGAAAGAGAATGATTGGATTTTCAAATTGGATGCTTTAAAGCCCTACGGGCTAAATGACCGCACGGAATTCTCGTGCTATCTGTGATACGTATTTATTATTTAATAAACTTAAACATGTATGATGAATCGTTGAATGTTGCAACTTATGTTACATGTATTTTTTCACCCAGTCAAATCATGCACAGTTGCCTGTATTGTCACCAACTCACTGTTGTTTTATAATGATAAACTTGATTCATTGTACTATTCATCCACTTTTCGTTAACAAATTGATTTTTTAGATCATAGCACTCTGTTCTTTTAACCTTCCAATATGGTCGCTGCACACTTGCACGTCTTCACAGTATTTAGCATGACATCGTCTATTTCTAATTTTTGAGACCAAACGTTTTTAATGGTGGAAAGTCAACACCACGCTTCGGCGTTCCAAGAAGCGTTTGGCATTTGTATTTGTATTTATGTATTTAATGCTTGTTAAGCGCGGCTGTCACCCAAAAGGGTATCCTGGCGCGGAGACCATATCCAATCATCAGATGAAGTAGGCTACATTGCTCTAGGGAACAGGTGGGTTTTAAGACCCCTCTTAAACGAGGACAGATCATGGCTACTCCTCAAAGCCAGAGGTAAAGTATTCCATAATGTGGCGGCCGTAAAGCTGAAGGCGCGGCTGCCCATCCTCACTCTGTTTATCCTGGGGATCCTCACCAGGAACGCAGAGGAAGATCTCAAAGGTCTGGCGGCTTGATACCAGGAAAAAAGATTTTGAAGTGTTTTCGGTCCTATTCCGTGCAGAGCCCTAAACACGAGACAAAGAGCTTTTAAAGCGATCCTCTGCTGGACCGGTAGCCAATGAAGGTCGGCTAGAGCTGCAGATGAGGAAGCAGACCGTGGACGAGACAGAGCCAGTTTAGCGGCCATATTCTGAATCCTTTGCAACTTTAGGATCAGAGTCTTGGGAGCTCCCAGAAGTAGTGCGTTGCAGTAGTCTAACCTACTGAGGATGGAACTACGCACTACCTCAACTCTGGCTTCTCGAGGAAAAATTGGTAGAATTTTACGTAGGGCGCGAAGCAGGCCCATACATGTCACTGTCCTCCTGTTTACAGAAGCTGTAAACTGGGTTCAAACGAACTCCTAAATTACGAGCCGATTCTGCAGCTTCCACTGAGCCTGGGATGGAGGTTGGCCAAAAATCATCCAGTAGTGCACGCGGAAGACGGTCTAAAGAGCAGTGGAGCACCTCCGTTTTTGATCCATTAAATTGGAGTGAGTTGGCTCGCAACCAAGCTGCTGTGGCCGACATACAACGGTGAAAAGTGTCCCTTGAAATTATCTCCGATCCTTCAAATGAAAAAATCAACTGAGTGTCATCGGCATAATTGATGACTGATATGCCGAATGACTTTATCAGTTCAACCAGGGGTCGGAGATATAAATTAAAAAGGATCGGGCTGATCGCCGACCCTTGAGGGACTCCTTGATTCACCGGTCGTGTGGCTGATCGAAATGGTGGTAATGCCACAGCTTGTTGTCTATTGTCAAGATAAGATGTGAGCCAATTTAGAGCCAGACCGCTCACTCCCATGCTCCGAAGACGGCCAAGTAAAACCTCATGATCTACCGTGTCGAACGCGGCCGACATGTCAAGCAGCACCAAAAATGCTGACTTGCCCCTGTCAACACGCGTCCGTAGATCATCCAACACGGTGACCAATGCGGTCTCGGTACCATGGGCTGGTCTGAAGCCAAATTGGGCCGGATCCAGACAGGAGTTTGTTTCTAGGAAGTTGGACAAGGCTCTCGTGACCCACCTCTCAAGAATTTTTATCGCGAATGGTAAAAGCGAAATAGGTCGATAATTGGCCGCACAGGGAGGGTCCAGAGAAGCCTTTTTTAACAGAGGTGTTGCAATTGCCAACTTCCAGCTGTCTGGGACTGATGCTGTGGTCAGTGATTGGCAGCAGATGGAGTGAAGAGGTGGAAACAACTCATCTTGAAATGCCTTCCAGATCTTATGGGGCATAGGATCAAGTGGTGACCCTGAGGATACGCCATTGGCCAAAACGCGAAATTCCTCTAATGAGGGAGTAGGAAAACAGGACAACCGAGGGGAAGCTTCCTTGATGTTATCCAAGTGGTCGGAGGAATCCAGAGGGGGAGACATAGACGACACAGACTGTCCAGATGCTGTAAGACCAGTCAAGATGGTTCTGATTTTCTCCTGAAATGCGAGGGCCAGCGAGTCACATAATTCCTGTGAAGCCGGAGCAGCTGGCACTGTACGAGACGGGTTGGATAAGTTGTTAACCAACCTAAACAGGGTCTGTGATTTATTGGGGGCCTTCGCCAAGGTGTCTTCAAAAAACTTAGCTTTAGCACTTCTTAGCTGGACCTTACATTCCTGCAGGGTCGCTTTATACGCTGCCCTATCCTGCTCCTTGTACCCTCTCCTCCAGGTGCGCTCCGCCTGTTTGCAGCGGAGCTTCTGCTGTCCAAGAGCTTCGGTGAACCAGGCGTTAGCTCCTCTAGGCCTGTCCCTCACCCTTCGCAGGGGGGCCAACTCATCCAAAGCTGTTAGGATATGCTGGCAAAGGGTTGCATAACTCTTGTCAACATTACCCTCCACTGAGAAAGTTTCAGGCAATAAAGTAGGTTGACTCGGCTCCCTAAGGAGGCGATTCCATTGTTGATTAAACTTCATACCACCCGAATTACTAGGTTTCAATGGAGCAGGCATCACAAAGGACATAGTAATCAGTGAATGATCGGTCCAACACTGATCCACAACCTCTTCTACTATTTACGCGGCAAACTTGCTGCTTTATCGGTAAGCGTTAAATGTTTCTGAGGTTTCGATTTGAAGCCTTGGTATGATTTGAGGTAAATAAGGTGCACGCAACACTATTTTATTCTTACATCAGTTTAGAACAGCATGTTATTTACGAAAAGCACCCGTCCTGTGGAAACATTAACTCTGTTTTCCGGGGAAACATTACCATGGTTCAGTAACAAGCTAGCACCATTATTTCTGTCGTCTATGCATTACATACTTGATTTTGACTATCGCTTGATGATTTATGAATTAGGTTTTTATTTAAGATTTCACCATGTATATAAATTGCATTCATCTGAAATGGTTTACTATTACATCGTTGGTTGGTTAAAAATGCACCATATGTCGACGACATATATTATTGTAAATATGCTTGAGAGAGAGACTCTTATGATTGCTTAAATGAGTTGTTCTAGCTCTTGTTGCATATGATGTTTAAGTGTGGGTCCTCATCATATATATTAATTTACAGATTCCCCTGATGAAGTGCCTGATGGCATGAAATGCATTGGGACCTTGTGAGATTTGAATTCATGGATACAAATTGAATGTGATGTACAACATATTGATTTGAAGTTTGAGAAGATGGAATAAATATACCATTTGCAACTGATACCGGATGGTGTAGTTTTATGGAATACAAAGACTTGGTTTAAAAGTATAACCTCTTTAAAGTATCGCAGCAGCGATCTTTTTTCTTTAGTTGCGCCCAGAGGGCTGCCCCTGAATTCTAAGGGTCGCAGTGGTGATAAATTAATGATATTGACATATCACTAGTGTTGTGGACGTGCAGCACAAGTTTAGGGATTTTAGGTATGACAGGTTGAATGTATAGTGAGGATTGCCTATGAAATCGTAGCTTTGAGTATAGGGACTAGTGTGGAAAATTAATATAGTTTAGTGAACATTATCTACGCCATCTTGCCTTTTTCCGATGCCACACTTTTCGTCATGCACATCCGCCATATTTTAGCCGTTACGATCAGAATCACCCTCACGAAAGACCCCCACGCACCGGTCATTCCCACTCTCACATGCCTTGCGCGTAAGCAGCAGCCATTTTAAACACCATGGCCTCCCTGCCCCTCGCTGATAGCCAGCGCGTCTCTCCTCTCTCTCTCCTAACCTCGCAAGCATCCCCCGCACGCTGACAACCCCCCCCACTCTCTCATGCCTTGGGTCATAGACCCCTCTTCAGCGCAGCTCCGCCACAGAATCCCTTCCTTTTTCCCAGCGCGACACCTCCCTTCATTCCTTTCATGGTCTCAGATCCTTTTGATGCAAACCCCCTTTTCCTGCGTCCCCGTTTGTCTTCCTTATTCCCAGGCCACCACCTGGCCCTGCGGATACTGTTTATTACCCCGTACAGTAGGAAGCTTCCCCTCCCCATCAAAAGACCCTCGAGCCGATCAAAGCCTCCACCCTATGAGATCCGATCAACCCCATGCATTCCGTGAATCGGCGGAATGCCCTGCTGCGTGACAATCATCACCTGTTGTGACCGGGGTGGGGAATTCAACTGTAAATGTATGTGGGAACGGGCCTGTAAGGGAGATTCCGAGGATGTTCTTTCAAATATCAAAATGTGGCGAGAATGTGTTACGTGCAATAAAGGTCATAAACCCTAGTATAAGAGGCCAGGCCTCAGAAATGTGGTTAGAGCACCTCGTGATGATACTTGCTGTCTGAACTGATGTGTTCTCCTCCGGAGAGAATAAAATCCTAGTTTCCTGCCTTCCAGTCTCCAGCGCCTGCTTCTTCGTTGATTAATATTGGTGGGTCATAGAGGCGACACCGCCGGGCAACATAAAAGGGTCTTTGGTTACTGGTTGTCTTTGAACCCCTTTTTACAATTGGCGTCCCAAACGTGGGGCCCATCAGCGACTCGTGGATCCAGTGGGAGAGGTCCTGACGACAGAGTGAACGACTGCAACGATCGGAAGGTACCCTGTCCGATAGACCCTCGTCTGACAGCCGATCATCCGAACTTCACTGGTTCCGAACAGACCTCTCTCGAGTGATCTGCGGTCCTGACTGGGAACCATCAGGAGTGCCACGTGGATTACGAAGAGAAGAGGACGATCGGGCGCTGGATTCGGAAGACAAGAAACTATCCATGCGGTCCGGGTAAGGTCGTGTAAACACGACGAATTGCGAAAGTGATTGATAATTGAAAAGTGATTGATAATTGATGAGAAAATACTAGTATTACTTTTTGTTAATTTATTTGGAGATTCGCTGTCTGCAAATGGAGAAACAACAGGCTCTCCCTTTATAAACCGCGAAGGATAGGTACGCATCCGTCGGACCTATCTTTCTCCCCCACTGAACAATTGCCCCTCCCCCCCCCATTGATTAACTGTTATAGATTGTTTTCTGGAGATTCTCTGTGTGCAAACAGGGAAGATTAGGTCCCCTCTTTGCAGATAGTGAAAGGGTAGGTGACGCGGACCTTTGCGAGCCTACTTATTCTCCCCATTGACCATATTGATTTTTTATTTTTGACCTAACATTGATTGCTCAAGATTGGTTCATGAGGTATTCACTACCTGCAAACAACGTAGAATAGAAATATTCTGTCTAGTCTTTGCAAGCAGTGATAAGATAGGTAGTGCTGACTATTATCCCATTGTGATCCGTCATGCCTGTCTTCTCCCCCCTGGTTAGTAGCCTGTTTAGCCCGGACCGCTTATTAGAGGTGAACCATCCGGCTCCGCTGGAAGGCACCCCTAATAAGGACATGTTCATGAAGCATGGATTGATCGCTATAGCCTATAGTGAGCTGTGGCATAAATATACGAAAAGGGATCGAGAAAGTCAGTGGCCACTGAGAGGATCCTTCGATCTTGACAAAATAGAAACGGTAGAAATAGCCCTTCGTAGGAATAAAACAACACCTATTATGCTCGATAGTCTCGGTATGTGGCGCAAAGAAGCCACACGACGAAGGGAAAGCGACGAATCCAGAAAAGGTGAAGGGACACGGCGGACGACCCTCCAAACGTCTAGTAGGCAAATGGAAGGGCCAGCGATGGCACAGCTCCGAGGAGTAGACATGAAAAGGGAACGGTATAAAGGGATGTGTCGACAGGACAAACCCGGGACGCGACGACCCGAAAGTAATCCCCCGACACTATGCACAGGACGAACAGATTTAAAACAAAACCAATGTGCTTTCTGTAGACGTCTCGGGCACTGGAAAGCCCAATGCCCGACTCTACAAAGCATAGGTAAGAACGAAGGGTCGACAGAAAAAACAGGCCGGCAGAAAGGGAAAAGGCGCGAGATAAAAACCAATCAGACTAGTGCAGACGGAACAGATAGGACCACCCCATTTGATTATGCTCGATGGCATAGGTTTCGTCAGACCAATTTTAACGACATGTTAGAGTTCTGGGACTGATTGCTCTCTGTTGCTCCCCCCCACTCTGAAAAACAAAAACAATTACAGGCCAGTGTAAACAACCCCCGTTAGAGAAAGGACTCAAGGAAGCCAAAAACGTCTATTATATAACTTAGGATTTAATTACGGTAAAGAAAACACACAACCAACGGTAAATAGAATAACTAGTAGAACTCACTCTAAAACAAACTGTACTAATAGGAAAAATACAAAACATATTATGCTCACTCCGGAAGCCCTCGAAATGTAACAGTTCGATGGTCCCGCCCACCTGAAACACATAGCACGTGTGGGGCGGGGCCTGCCAGCAGCCATGGACCAAAGGAGATCACCGGCGGGAAGGTACCGGAGGCTCCACAAAGCAGGCAATGAAATGGTCTCCCCATACTGCCCTTCCAGGGATGGCGTCCCCCGGGCCGCGAGTAGGGAGGGGGCGGATGCAAATGGCCCCCTCCCTCGTATCTCCTGGTCCAGCCATCACGAATTCCTCCATCGAACGGATGCAGGGTGGGCGGGGAGGGAGAGGCGACACGGACGAGCCCTCTCCCGCCTCCGCAGGTAGGAGGCCTCCCTGCCCTGGTCCGGCGCCGATGTCCTCCAGCCGGACGACGGCCATATACCTGCGCTGCCCAGAACATTACAATGTCCGGTTGGTATATTTTCGCAGCACAGGACATACAATGTCCGACGGGCATACCTGAATAACACCGGACGTCCAATGATCCCCCAAGAGTCGGAATCAGGGGTGTAGGGTGGTCATCATGTGCACCCCTGATTCAAAGGGACGGCGTAGGATGCGCCGGGAGAGGGAGGCGGCACGGACGAGCCTCCCTCACCTCCCCAGATGAAGGCTCCACTGCTGCATCCTGGCGCCCCGAACCAAAATGTCCTGCTCCAGCAGCATGATGCTCTGTCATTTTCGCCACAAGAAGTTTCTTCCACTCCTGAAAGATACGACGGAGGGCGGCTGCCGCAGGATCTCAAAATGGCGTCTGGGCCCTCGGGAGGCGGGTCTAGGCCTCTGGAGTAACTTTGTCCGAAATTGCAACTCGGGCGCTTGCCCACCTGGGCGTAAGCCCCCACCATCGACAACCATCCCCTCGACTTTGAAGATTCTACCAAAGTCCCAAGAGCCCTCAGCCCCTTCAGGCTTCCAGTGGGGAACAGCTGCATTGACCACTAATGAAATAACCGCGGCACAGCAACAAGATGGCGGTGCTCTCGTGTCTGCATCAGCTTCCGTCTGAACCACCCAGGAACATTATGGGCTAACGAACTCGAGTAAGTTCCGGCTGAACATCAACATGACCCGGTAAGAAAGACTCTATCCCCCTCCCTCTCTTGATTGACGGCCCACACCACCAGCCCCTCTGTTAGCACAGTTTTTTTTTAACTGCCGAAAGGGACCCTGGTCCAACCGCCAAATCGTCGGAGACATTTTTTTTGCCCCTGATGCTACTTCCGGACTAAACCGGCCTCGCCCAAAATGGCGCCGGTATCAATAGGAACTAACGGAAGCCTCGTGGTGTTCCTTAGCTAATGAAACTTGATGTACTAAGATTTATATACGAACCTTTGCGCACTTGATGAAAAAGGGAGGAGGGTTCGCTTGACGAACATATGAAAGGGGTCCCGTAAAAATGTTGATTTCAATGAACGATTTATTTTGATATTTATTGTAACTGGTACATAACGTCGCTTATGATGCACACCCATGGTATACATCTAGGAAATGTGATTGCAATGAGCTTGACTGTGTTTCCATTTATGGACTGAAATGCCCCTGATCCCTCATCACGCAATGAAACGTTTTTAGTTACTTGCAAATAATTAATTGGGCCTTTTTAACATGTTCTTGTGCCGCGAAATAACCTCCCTACTGTATGTGCTTCCATCGTCGACATGTCCGACCAGAATATGATTGCACTCTCACATTTTACGTACTGAACGATTATGCAAATAAAGGTTTTCCAAACTATGAATAGGCATCACATGCTTTTGTGAATGTGGGAATTGGTGGGAGGGTTTTCTCTGTGCGCAACCGTTCTGCTCTTTTTTAAGGTTATCTGGAAAATGGTTGTTCGGCCCTGAATTGATGATCGAATCAAAAGGTATGATACGCTGCCTCCAAAATATGCAACTAAGATGTGTGAACTAACGTATGAAGAAGGACCTCGACTTCTGAGAATGGGTAAAGTAATGCGGTATGATTGTTAAAATGTTATAAAGGTATGGTGGTCGAAAATACTAAGGGACAGGGTTGACCGAAGAACTGATATGCCTTAGAACATCACAGCTTTGGGAATGATTTAAGGATCCTGATGACCAGATACATCTCCAAAACCGGGTACCTCTCGCTAGGCACCTCTGATTCCTTTTTTTGGCGTTTCCCTACACACGATCCATAGTGCCACCCTCGAACCCCCCCATGAACCACCTATCACACTGCCCGCCCCCTTGACTTCAGAAACCAAGACCCTAAGGATTATATCCCGAGGAGATAAGTACGAGTATGTGGTAAGTAAAGGACTTTCTTGCCCGTACATTTGATGTGCTCGAATGTTGTTCCCCCTTCCTTCCCCCCCCCTTTTTTTTCCTCTGCAGGTTACATTGGAGTCCCGATTAGGGCATCATAAGGGATCTGGAGCCGCGTCACGTCCGATGTATGAAAACGGACTAACGCTGCAAGACGACACAAAAAGACGCCCTACCCAATGCGCGACCTTTTTTACCTGATCTAATGCTCTTCCGTCCCAAAACTGCATGCTTTCTACCTCCTAACACAGACCCGAAACGACTAACGTTGGGTAACGCACTGAATAGCCCAAACAATACACGGTCATTCTCCATGTCACACGTGTACTGTCTGGCCTATTGTTACTCTCTCTCTCTTTCTCCCTCTCTCTTTCCCTCTCTCTCTCCCTCTCTCTCTCTCTCTCTCTCTCTCTCTCTCTCTCTCTTTCACCCCTCCACACTTTCCCTCTTCCTGGCGACTGGCACCTAATTGGCGAACCTGGTGCACCTCCTGATTGGCCCCAAATACCACAAGTATTTGCACAAATTCGTCCTAAATAAAACTGTATCGATGCCACCTTACTACCTCTCCTTTTCTGCTAAATATGGATGAAATTTAAATTGGCCAAAAGAAAAGGGACAGGTAAGACGACTACGGTTCCCTGAATTTGACCCACCGTCAGGGAGCTATTTGTCAGTGGCTTCTATGATAAAAATGTGTCTGTAGTAATGCGACCTTCCCATTCCAAATTGTCTCCATACCCCAAGCAGTAAGAAATAATCGAGACACCCCCGTCTTCCCAAAATGCCCCCAGTTTGGTATCAGCTGCCCTGAACGTGAATCTGAAAAACGCCCCTCCCTTGCTCCAATTCGCCGTGTTCCTATCGTTTCCCATAAGATCCCACCCGCCCCAAGGATAAGTTTAATAATGATCGCAAGCCCCCCCCCCCGAGTTTCTTTGTAGTGACCAAGTTGCGAGAATTTATATAGAAAGTTAGAAAGATGTGTGCAAGGTTAAAATTAGATCGAAAACCGAAAGAACTTGTTGCAGTAAACCTTGTTGAAAATAGGATGTTTTGATGTAATGGAGAGTAGTTTAGCGTATGTTCATCCCTCAGAAGGATGCCTATCAGACTATGGTGAATAGCACGTTGCACTTTTTGTAAGGTAACAAAGCCCTGAAGACCGGCCTAGCCTTGCAAGACTCGTACTAGGGAAATGGGTCTCTACCAGAAGAACTGACATCTACTGTAATAGACGAATGCAATGAATGGGTACCAGACCTCGTACCACGACAAATGAATGTAATAACCAACAAAAACACCAAAGAATTAGCCACAAAGGGAAGTTGTAGAAAATCCAGCTAATCCATCATCAATTGTTTATATGTTGGCTGCAAATCTCAATGTAGCGGATGTTTACCCCAGTTGCTTGGTGTTGGGAGAGAAATAGGTTTACGTAATTACCTTCTTCTGCAAAATCTCTAAAGACTGTCTTTTCGAACTCATTTAAGGGTACCACTGTCGGAGGAGAAAGAGACCGGATGTGGGAGCACGCGGCCTGACTGCGGATCGTGGAACCTCAGCGACGGAGGCCAAGGCGAGACCACAGCAGTAAGGAGTCGCAGGATGAGGCACTGTGTCAGACAAAGCTAAGGAAAGGGCTGACCTGAAGCCCCTGCTCTATGATCAACGTGTGCCAAAAAGTCCCCGCTCTCTGAACCTGGTTATGGACCCGCCTGTCTCAAATTCTCCGTCCTCCTGATCTGTTCCCAACTTGGCCCTGCTCCATCCCCTCCTCCTCCGACCTACCATAAGTACTGTTCACACACACACCTTTCCACCTGAACTTCCAAGTTCCACCAAAATCCTGCTGAGCTATCCAGAGAAGGGTATTCCCTGCGTCAAAAGGGAGGGAGCTCCGACTAAGTAGACCACGAACTATGTTAATCTCAGAACGGTGACCTAGAACTCCACCAAGGGTCGCCCCTAAAGAGAAGATGAACGAAGTATGTGGTTCTACCCACTGCTGAACGCCTCGATGATGATGGAAGCAACAGGAAATACCCACCACAGAGACTCAAGAAACAAACAGACCCCACAACTCAAAGGCTGTCGCACTTTTAATCACAATCCTTCCTCTGCCTCCTAATAACTATGCTCTGGGTCACGGAAGAAAATGCACCTGCTCCAAAACCGTAACGCATTTCTCCTATGAGGTCTGGCGAAACAAAACAAAGTGTACCCCTGCCCGCAGACCTCCAACGGCTCAATCCACATGAACATTCCTGTTGACAGAACGAATTGTAATCCGGGTGCTTAACAGTGCCAACAGAAGACGACGAAGACACTGTGAACTCTGATTTTTATTTTTATTATATCTCATTTCTCTCCCAACCACCATTGGACTGACTATGCTCTCGCCGAGTACAAAAAGGACTTACTTATATGATAACTTACCAGTTCCTATCCCAAATGACTATAAGTATCTATGATCTGTACCCAACGCCCTCGCTACATAATTCTAGTCTGATATTGCAATACTATGACCTTTTCTGCAACCAACTTAACGATGAACCCGCCTACTAGATGATGAGATTATTCAATGTGATGTTTATAATGTGATGTTTATGTACAGTTCATTTGCCTAAGTCCCCTCTCCTTTACTTATGACCGCTGCAATAGGTATAGATAGGAAATAGGCCAGCAAGATGTCTTGGAAATGTTAAAGGGAGGACTGTGGAAAATTAATATAGTTTAGTGAACATTATCTACGCCATCTTGCCTTTTTCCGATGCCACACTTTTCGTCATGCACATCCGCCATATTTTAGCCGTTACGATCAGAATCACCCTCACGAAAGACCCCCACGCACCGGTCATTCCCACTCTCACATGCCTTGCGCGTAAGCAGCAGCCATTTTAAACACCATGGCCTCCCTGCCCCTCGCTGATAGCCAGCGCGTCTCTCCCTCTCTCTCTCCTAACCTCGCAAGCATCCCCCGCACGCTGACAACCCCCCCCACTCTCTCATGCCTTGGGTCATAGACCCCTCTTCAGCGCAGCTCCGCCACAGAATCCCATCCTGTTCCCAGCGCGACACCTCCCTTCATTCCTTTCATGGTCTCAGATCCTTTTGATGCAAACCCCCTTTTCCTGCGTCCCCGTTTGTCTTCCTTATTCCCAGGCCACCACCTGGCCCTGCGGATACTGTTTATTACCCCGTACAGTAGGAAGCTTCCCCTCCCCATCAAAAGACCCTCGAGCCGATCAAAGCCTCCACCCTATGAGATCCGATCAACCCCATGCATTCCGTGAATCGGCGGAATGCCCTGCTGCGTGACAATCATCACCTGTTGTGACCGGGGTGGGGAATTCAACTGTAAATGTATGTGGGAACGGGCCTGTAGGGGAGATTCCGAGGATGTTCTTTCAAATATCAAAATGTGGCGAGAATGTGTTACGTGCAATAAAGGTCATAAACCCTAGTATAAGAGGCCAGGCCTCAGAAATGTGGTTAGAGCACCTCGTGATGATACTTGCTGTCTGAACTGATGTGTTCTCCTCCGGAGAGAATAAAATCCTAGTTTCCTGCCTTCCAGTCTCCAGCGCCTGCTTCTTCGTTGATTAATATTGGTGGGTCATAGAGGCGACACCGCCGGGCAACATAAAAGGGTCTTTGGTTACTGGTTGTCTTTGAACCCCTTTTTACACTAGGAGCCCGTTTTAAAACTCGCTGTGAAAAGAGTAGTAGGATTTTTCCAAGCCTGAGTGAAGGGTAAGGAAGCGTCGTCTATTCTTACTGGCGATTGAGGATTTATATTGGTAGGTTAAAGTCCTGCTGAAGATTTCATGTATACATGGTCAGGGTTTTTCCGTTTGAATGCGTATAAATGATTTTGTGAAAATAGCGTTGTCTATTTCACAAGAGTGAGTACTCGAATGATTGATAAAAACTATCACTTTATTTAGCGAAACAGACAAATGGTTTGTTTTCCTGTAGTTACTAATTGAATTTCATTGAAAAGAATTGTTTTAAAATGGCGCTGTGAAAATATTTTGTAAAGGAGGGGTGAGTTTGCGGAGCGGAGACAGTGAAGCTGCAGCGGCAGTATACGTCACAGGGTTCGCGCTGCGATTAGTTGACATACGTCACAGCTAGCGCACTGATTGGTTCATGTGACCGAAATGAGCTGTTAGCTGATTGGTCCTTTCTGAAAACAGTATTTCTATTGATTGAGCAAGGTAGTGACGTGGCTTAACCTGATTGGCTTGTTGGTGAGTTTCGCGCACGGATTGGCTAGAGTAACGGAACAACAAAGAAATACTTACGATCTTTCCCAAATTAAACAGAATAGTTTTAAAACATGAGTTATTGGTACAGAAAGGAGGAAAAGAAGCCTTCATGGTTTCAGTAATTGAAAAATGTATTTAGCCCTGATAAGAAAATTGAAACGTGAGGTGGAAAATTACTTCATAAGTACAAAACACCCGCAGCATATATGGAAGGTGAATATGGTTATCATGCTGTCCTTTGGTTTGAAAATTGGATGCAATATACCAAAGATGATGGTGTATTGGCATGGCTGGAAGATGGATCATTTAATGTTAAAGTTTTGAAAAACCTGAGAGAAAAAATGATGGCTCTTATGCCAAAGCCTAGACCTACTCAATTTGAAGCTTTAGTTGAATGGGAGGTTGAAATGATGGAACTTGAACGAGAGAACAGAGGAATATAAAGAGGCCCAAAATTAGACATAAATATGGAAACTCATCAGGATGGCAGATATGTATGATGGTTTGTACCCAGTAAGAGAGATGGTTACTGAAACATCAGGTCAAAAGATTACCCGAAAGAGAGCTCATCTTGATGAAGAATTAGATGATGCGGTTTTAAAAGAAATTTTTATTAATCCACCACCCTATCAGCCATGTTGTTCCCAGTCTACCCCGAGAGTTTCTTCAGGAACCTCTCCTAGTGCACCTCCTAGAGATGCTGATGAAAATTCACCCAGATTTTTAAGATTACCTGAAAGAGTAAGGTCAAGAAATAAATCTAATACTCCAAGAGAAAACAGAAATTATCCAGAGATTCAAGAGCAGAGAAATGAATTCCCGAGAAATGAAAAGAGAGCAGAAGGACCAGAAAACATACCAAATATTTCAGAATATTTAAGAGCAAAGAGGAATTAATACAGCAATTAACGAAAGGGATGGAAGCAGTAACAGTACCAGTAACAATTGGTTCTGTTGTACCAGTTTTTGAACAAGGAGAAAATAGACACTCAGCTCTGACTGTTCCATTAAATGCGGAAATTCAGAAAATAGCTGAAAAATGTTATTCAGAATTATCAGAAATACATCGAGAAAAAACAATGCCAAATTTTACTTTTAATCAAAGTTTGTCAAATGGCCAGATACCATCAGTTGCAGGATCTGATTCTGGATCTTAAGAAAAGAGTATGAATAAAACAGATTTAATACAGACTCCATTAACCCCACAAGTTCCTGAATCTAAACAACTTGATGTCGCAAAATTGAAAGCAGATTTAGAAGAATTAATTATTGGCACAATTGGAACTGACTGTTTAAAGCAATATCAGGATGATGAATTGTTATTTATCTGTAAGAGCATACAGTGGAAAACGAAAAACAAATATGATCAATTTGAAGAAGTGGCTGCTGAATTGGACATAGATTTGAGTAGACAGAAACAATTGCAGAAACATTACAGAGTGGATTTTTCTGAAAAAGACATTGAAAACCTAAATACCACAGGTAGGATAACCCATGTAAAAGAATTACTTGTGTTCCTAAAAAGATTAGGTGAATTATGTAAATGGAGAGTGAAATGGACAAAGAAAAGAGAAGAAAAAAAAGAGAAAGAGGAGAAGTCGTAAATGAGTTTCCTATGAGGGAAATAGCTGGCGGAGGTTATGTTCATGTTCCATGGACAAGGCAGGACATTTTACTCTTTACAAATGATTTTCCTCGGCTGAGAGAAAAGCCAGTAGAATGGTATCGTCAGGTAGACAGATTCATTAAAGTTTCAAAAGTTCTGTGGATTGATCTTGATGGATTCTTTGGCATTGTTGTCCCTTCAGATCTTTGGACAGAATGTAACATTTCTGTAGGTTGGCCCAAAGAAGAACCAGCTCGAAATAAAATAAAAGGTGCTCCTTCAGCTGATGTCATGGATTTCTATACAAGGTAATTGTGTGGCTGAAAAACAAGATTCCTCCAAAAGAAGTAGATTGGGTTAAAATTGACAGAACAAATCAAGAACCAAAAGAATCAGTACATTCATTTTATGAAAGATTACTGCTGGTATTTAAACAATACAGTGGTTATGAAAAATTAAGTGAAAAGGATATGAGCCATTTCATATACAGATTTGTTTATGGCTTGAGACCTGAAATTGGTGAGATGATTAGAAACGGAATTGTTGGTTGGCAATCACTAACAGTTGATGACTTTCTGAGAAAAGCAAAATACTGCAGTGATGAGATAGATGCAAAGCAGAAAAAGCTTAAGGAAAAAGCAATGTGGGCACAAGTGAAGGTAGCTGAACAGCAAATAGCAACCTTAGAAAATAAAAATGTTCAGCAGAATCAAGGCAAATTTAAGGGGAACTTTAGTAAACCAAAGTTTTATGTAAATATTGAAGAGCTTAAGCAGAAGCTCTCATGTTTTAATTGCGGTAAGATTGGACACTTGAAGCGTGAGTGTAAGAATCCGCCCAGAAATTTTAAAAATTCATCATTAAATCCACAGATGCAGAATGAGATAAATCAGCAGCAACAGCTACAGTGACAGTTAAATGAAATAAGTCAGCAGCAACAGCTACAGCGACAGTTAGTGAATCAGCAGAGCCAATTGAATCAGCAGAGCCAAATTCCACAACCGCCACTTCCAAATTGTGTGAATGCAAAAGGTTCAGTCCTGAGACGGGATTCTGCGGAGGTGAGCAGGTAAATAGATTGCAAAGAGTGAATGTGTCAAATGTTTCTCAATAATTTTGGTTAAAGGAAAATGAAGGCAGTGACTCAGAGGATTACTCATGACGGTGCCTGAGAGAGGAAGAAGAGTGTGTGCTTGGAGCCACTCTTGAGGTAGATCAGTCAGGTCCATTTGTAAATGGTAAAGTGAATGATGTAGAAATCACTTTTCTTGTGGACACTGGTGCTACCCGTTCTACTGTTAAATCAGTGGAAATTGAAAACCTTCCTCTCTCTGGTGAGTCCATCCAAGTAGTAGGTGTAGCAAATCAGCAGATTAAAACAGATTTAACAGAACCAGTTAATATAAAAATTGGAAATTACAAAGATAAACACAGATTTGTAGTCTGTAACAGCAGTCCTGTTAACCTGTTAGGGAGGGACATTTTGTGCAAGAGGAACTGCAAAATATATTGCTCACCGGATGGTATTGAGCTCCAAACTTTAGAAGAAGATGGTCTGTATAAATTAACAATGCTAAAGGTTGAGGAAGAAAATAAACTGTTTCCTGCTTTTGTTAAAAAACAATTTACCTGAAGAACTGAAAGAAGCAGTTAATCCAAAAATGTATGATTTATCTGGAGATGAAATGGGTTTAATGAAACATGTGGACCCAGTACAAATTACTGTAAAGCAAGGAATAGATTTTCCAAACATTCCTCAGTACAAAATGAAAGCTGAAACTATTGAGGGTGTCATTCCTGTGATTGAGAAATTCATAAAACAAGGTGTTTTAAAAGAAATCAAGAGCAGTCCATGTAATTCACCGATTATGGGAGTCAAAAAGCCAAACGGAACTTACAGAATAGTTCAGGACCTGAGAAAGGTTAATCAAATAGTTGTTCCTTGTTGCCCAGTTGTACCAAACCCAGCGGTAATTCTATATCAGATTCCGCATGATGCAGAATGGTACACGGTCATAGACCTGTGTAATGCCTTCTTTACAGTTCCACTGCATCCAGAGAGCCAACACATTTTTGCGTTCAGATTCCAAGATACTATATTAGCATGGTGTCGTATCCCTCAAGGCTATACTGAGAGTCCATCTATCTTTAATCAGTTGTTAAAGAAATCTTTAGAAGATCTAGATTTGCCTGGAAAATCAACATTGGTTCAGTACATTGATGATCTTCTAGAGGCTGCAAAAACACGAGAAAATTGTTTAACAGACACCATTACACTTTTGAATCGATTGGCAGATGAGGGACATAAAGTGTCACCTGCAAAATTACAGTTTTGCAAGCAAGAAATAAAATACCTTGGTCACAGAATTGCGAAGGGAATCAGCCAAGTGACAGTTGAGAGAATAAAAATGGTTCGAGCAATACAACCTCCAACAACACAGAGACAGGTCAGAATGTTTCTAGGAATGGTAGGTTATTGTCGTCAATGTATTAGTGGATTTTCAGTACTTGCGAAACCACTACAAAGACTGACAAAAGCAGACATAAAAGACCCGATTACCTTTACAAAAACTGAGTTAGAGGCTTTTGAGCAGCTAAAGAAAAGTCTGTGCGAAGCTCCAGCATTGGGAATGCCAGACTACGACAAAGAATTTGAGCTGTACTGCAGTGAAAGGGAAGGTTGCGCATTATCAGTTCTGATTCAGAGACATGGAAAGCTGAGAAAGCCAATAGCTTACTTTTCAGCTGTTCTTGATCCTGTTGCAAAAGCATTGCCAGGTTGCTTAAAAGCAGTGGCTGCAACAAGTGTAAGCCTTGAGCAGAGTGAAGGAATCATAATGGGGTTTCCTGTAAAAGTGTATGTACCTCATTTGGTTGAAACTCTCCTAACCAGAAGCAAGACACAACACTTATCGAGTAACAGATTGACCAAATATGAAAAGGTTATTCTGGGATCAGATAATGTTTCTATTGCAAGATGTGTGAATTTAAACCCTTCCACATTGTTGCCTGATGGTGTTATTACTGAAACCAAAAATGAGACTGATGTTGATCACGAGTGCGTGGATGTTTTAGATTACTGCACCAAACCTAGAAAAGACATAAAAGATGTGCCCTTGCCAGAGTCAGACTTTGTTTACTTTATTGATGGCTCCTGCCTAAGAACAGATGAGGGCATTCCGAGAGCAGCATATGGAAAGGGGCGACCACTCAGTCCCCCCGAACGTATGGCAGAGTACCTCGATCCCCCCGGGAAGCCATTTTGGGCGGGAGGCGCGTCTCGGCTGGTATGCCCGAAGCGGCGTAGCCGGGGCGCGCCCTTTCCCGCCCTAGAGTGGGCTGGCCTAGACACTGACGCGGCTGGCCACGCCCTCGGGGCAGGCAGGGGCGGGTTTACGCCCGCCCTGAAGACGGATAAAAAGGGACGCAAGACCAGAAGACATCCTCTTGTTCCTGTGCTCTGAAGCTGCACCTCCTCGCTGCACGTGAGCTCGAGACGGAACGAAGAGCCAATTTTGAGCGTTGTAATCTTTCTTTTGTCTTACAGATACTCTGTCGGAGAAATGCCCAAGAAAGGCGGGAAGAGAATGACGACCGAACAGATGGTTCGGGTCCTCATGAAGGAGATGACTGAGCTGAAGAAGCGGGTAGCGGAGAGAGACGGGGAAGGGGGGCCGGAGCGTCCGTCGGCTGGAGCAGCTCCGGGAGGAAGAGCCAAGAGGCCAAGGAGGGGACCAGCTGGGGGAGACGCCCCGGTTCCCTGTACCCCGCTCGAAGCGCCAACCCCAGTACCAGTAGAGGGGAATCCGATTCCTGTGGTGGTCACCCCGGTGTCCAAAGAGGATATGCCGCCCGAGCTGGCAGCACAACTTGCAGCGTGGTTGGGCGACAGTAGTGAGGGCGCCACGGCTGCTGAGGCCCAGGCGCTGATGAAGCAATTGCGCGAGAAACGGGATGCAGCCAAGGCGTCCGCGCCGGCTGCAGTAGTTGACAAGCCACAAGGGACGATTGCGACCGCAGATGCAGCGTCCGGTGCAGGTAAGCGGCCATTGCCGATTGCGAGGGATGAGTCAGCACCCTCTCGTAGAGAAAGGTTGGGTCAACATGTGCCTTTGGCAATTAAGGAGAAGATTTGGGCGGGGGAATACGTGAACATCTTCTCGTTGCTTGTTGATCATTATGAGGTGGAGCATGTTAAGGGTCAGAAAGATCTTATGCATCCGAGTGTTTGGCGCGCAAAAATGGCCGCCTTTAAAGTAAATGAGACTATCGGCAATTGGGGCAATGCATGGGGAATTTTTACGTCAATCTTGGGGGAACGTAGGCCCGAGTTGCTTTCCGAGTGGCCGACCTATCAGTCAAGAATCATGGGGTACTCGACATCACACCAGGGTAACCATTGGTTCTGCTACGATAATCTTTTTAGAAAGGCGAAAGAGCATAATAAAAGCTTAACCTGGGATTGTTATGATTCTTTGACATGGGATAAAATGAAGGAGACAGGTATGTTGAAAATGCCATTGGTAGGAAGTAATGTTGGCGAATCCTCCCGCCATTATGGGGGGACGCCCTTTCGGTCAGGTACGAGTACCGACGATTACTCGAGACCTGCCGGCAATACAGGAAAAAGGGGGTTCTGCTTCAATTTCAACAAAGGTAAATGTACCAGGCCCCAGGGATCGTGTAAATTTAAACATGAATGTAGTGGGTGCGGGTCGTCCCATCCTGAGTCCACGTGCAGAGCCAAAACGGGTGATAACGGGGGGAGAGGAGGCGCCAAACAGGTCTAACGTAGTCCGAGGGGCGCCTTTACCTACCCCGATTGATACCTTGGCGATGATTCCCTGGCTCAGTGAATACCCGGATCGTACTTCTGCTGGGGTGCTGCGGAATGGATTTTCGTATGGTTTCCGCATCCCGGTAGGGGACTTTCAGGGCGTGGAGAAGTGTAAAAATCAACTTTCCGTCCTGCAGCATACGACCGTGGTTCAGGAAAAGATCCGGAAAGAGGTTACTCGAGGTCGGGTCACCGGCCCATTTAGTGTACCCCCGGTACAGAATTTTGTTTGTTCTCCTTTAGGGGTGGTCCCCAAGAAGGACCCGGGTGAGTTTCGACTGATTCATAATTTGTCAGCTCCACGTGGTCTTTCTGTAAACGATGCAATAGACCCAGAAGTGTGTTCGGTGCGGTACGCATCCTTCGATGAGGCCGTAGCCATTTTGAATCGCCTGGGGCCCGGGGCGCTGATGGCGAAGTCAGATATCGAGTCAGCGTTCCGGTTGCTCCCGGTATACCCGGACGATCAGCGTCTCCTAGGTTTTATGTTTCAGGGTTATTATTACATGGATAAGTGTATGCCGATGGGGTGCTCTATATCTTGTGCCTATTTCGAGAAATTCAGTAGTTTTCTACAATGGGTCTTCACAAAGAAGACGGGTTTCCAACATGTAATGCATTACCTTGATGATTTTCTGTTCCTTGGGGCAGCCGGGGATCTCGAATGTGGCCGGGCCTTGGCCGAATTTTGTGTATTAATGAAGCAGTTTGGTGTGCCATTGGCACCAGGTAAGACGGTGGGTCCTGCGACTTGCCTCGAGTTTCTGGGGATCGAGTTAGACTCCAGAGAAGGTTGTTTTCGTTTGCCAACTGACAAAGTGTGGAAGTTCAGGGCAGCCCTGCAAGTGTGTCTAAATGGATCTAAAGTTACGCTGCATCAATTACAGCAGTTGGTGGGACAGTTGAATTTTGCCCTGAGAGTTATACCGATGGCCCGCCCCTTTTCTAGTTCAATTGCCCAAGCTATGGTCGGCCTAAAGGAGGGCCATCATCGCACGAGACTATCGGCTGAGGTCCGCCAGGACGTGCGTATTTGGTTAGCGTTTCTGGCGGACTTTAATGGTCGAGTCATCTGGAACAAACCAGCCGTATCCTCTGAAGAGCTGGGGCTATGGACAGATTCAGCAGGTAGCATAGGTTTTGGTGCCATCTTCGGCACAAAATGGTCGGCACAAAGGTGGCCGACATGGTGGCATGACAATGGTCTGACAAGTAATATTGCTTTCCTGGAACTTTTTCCCATTTTGGTGGCCCTGAGAACCTGGCCAGAAGGGTTCAAAGATCACTCTGTGATATTTTGGTCTGACAATATGACCGTGGTCGAGTGCATCAATAGTCAGGCAGCACGATGTAAACTGATTTTAAGACTGCTCAAAGAAATTGTTTTACTGTGTATGCAACTGAATGTGCTGTTCAGAGCAAAACATGTCCCAGGGGTAATGAATCAGGCGGCTGATGCACTGTCTCGTTTTCATATGCAGGCTTTCTCGGGTTTCCTTCCCTCAGCGGACCCAGAGCCGGCACCCTTCCCCGAAGCTCTCTGGTCTCTCGGTGCCCCGAACTTCGTCACCTCGTGGGAGAGAGTCTAGCACCACGGACGAGGAAAGCATATGAAGGGGCGTTTAGGTCCTATGTAGCCTTTTTGGGTACTGATAGAGAGAGGCTTTGGGGCCACGAGGAATGGGTAGTGAATTTTCTGATGTCCTTACGTAGGGCTGGGAAATCTGTGGCTACGGCCCAGAGGCATCGTGCTGCTATTTCCTTTGTTGCCAGGGCTCATAGTATCCAGGACCCGACAGCGTCTTTCGTTGTACAGAAAGCGCTGCGTGGGTGGCAACGCCTTGAGGGTCGCAGAGTAGATGAGAGGCGCCCGATAGGTTTGGATAGGTTGGCCCAGTTGTTGGCTACACTCCCTGCCACATGTTCATCTCAGTTTGAGGCGGTGTTGTTCCGAGCCGCTTTTACGCTAGCATTTCACGGGGCGATGCGAGTAAGCGAACTGGTGGCAAGGAACAAACAGGATGTGGCAGGGGGTTTGTGCCAAGAACACGTTCAGATCAGAGGAGAGGCAATGACGGTCTCCTTTGTCAGGTCCAAGACCGATCAAGACGGGATGGGTGACTGCATAATCATACGCAGGATTCCCGGGTCCTCCATGTGTCCGGTAAAGTGTTTAGAAGATTACCTAGCACGAAGGGTGGCATTATGGGGGGGGACCTTGTTGAGACACGCGGACGCCACCCCACTGACGAAATTTCAGTTTCAGCGGGTGCTTGCGATGTCAATTGCCGCTGCGGGCTTGAACCCGGGCGAGTTTGGGACCCATTCCTTTCGGATAGGGGCTGCTACGGAAGCTACAGCCAGGGGTCTTAATGTTGAACAAGTGAAACGAGTGGGGCGTTGGTCCTCCAATTGTTATAAGAGGTATGTGCGGTTGCACATGTTGTAAAGCTGTAATGACGTACTCACGCCTCTTGTTTTTGTTTGGTTTTCAGTTGCGCAAGCCTACGAGGCGGGGCGGACTATGCAGTCGACCCAACACCGGGCCAGCGGTCAGACATCACCGGCTGTGAAAAAGGAGGTGTGGGTCGTGGGCCACTCATACGTGAGGCGTGCCGCGGACGTATTCAAAGCAGGTGACATGATTCACGTAGCTGGGGAATACGGGTACAGGGTGTCCTTCTACGGAAGAGGCGGTCTCTGTATTGACCAGTTTCAAGCATATTTTGAGGATTTGTTAGGGCGGACGAGGTCACCGCCGTCTATAGTCATAGTGCATTTAGGGGGCAATGATTTGGTCACCACCGGTAGACGACTTCTCCTGGAGGCAATGCTTTCCACTGTAAGTTAGTTGGCGAGGAGAGTTCCGGGGTGCACAATTGCGTGGTCCCATATGATCCCACGAAAGGTGTGGCGGGGGGCTATTTCTATTCCTGCTTTGAATCAGTCTGTTAGAAAGCTTAATAACAAAGTGAGTAGGTTGTTCCGTTCCGGGACATTGCATTCTATTTCGCATGGCTGTATTAATGATGACAGTATGTATTCGGGGGATGGTGTGCATTTGTCTCGGGTGGGGAATGAGTTACTCATAGGAGACTTCTTAGCATGGTTAAAAACGTTAAAGCATGACCTTTAGGTAGGAGCTTTGTGGGGGGTCCGGATAGCCGGTCAACTATCCGGACCTGTGGCGGTAAGGTCATGATCGGTGAGCAGTAATTGGAAGATCCCTATGAGTGGGCGTCACCCAACATGGATGGGAGCGCTCGGGAGAGGTGGCCTTTGGCCCCTCAACGGGGAGGCGGTCCTGTCTAAGGAGAGGCCGCCGGAAGGAAAGGAAAGGCGGTCAAGGCCCCTTCCTGTGTAGGAGGGGTTACAGCCCCCTCCTGGGGAATTTCCCGGGGCCAGTGACGTCTGCGACGGCAGATGTGGTAAGTTGTGTGGGGTTTGGGGGGAGGTCTACGCTACCTTCTAGATACTCACACGAGTCCTCGAACGACCTTTAAGTGGCGTCGAGTTTATTGGGGCCCCCGTCAAGTCAAGGGAAATTGGTAGTTGCACTTGAGGTACGCCTCAGTGCTGTCGCCCCTCCCAAGTGGGGGGGGGGTATTTCTGGTTAGGGATCTTGACACCGGTTACGACCTTGCTGTTGGCCCTTAAACGTTAGGATGTACAATTTCAATATTTCAAGAAAATGTTTTGTAGGTTGTTAGTTCGGCTAGGAGAACCTCTGTATTAGAGAATCTGTTAAGGTTAGCCAAACATCGCAATGTGGAAATGAAATTGTACATTAATATGAAACTGTTTTTTGTTTTAATAAATACGGCCGGGGAGGGTCACTCCCTCCCTCTTCCAAAAACTTCAAGAACTGTTTCCGGTTTCCCTCCTTTGGGGATTGTGTTGAGAGGGGGTGGCGGGTATCTCAGCCATATGGAAAGGGGCGACCACTCGGTCCCCCCGAACGTATGGCAGAGTACCTCGATCCCCCCGGGAAGCCATTTTGGGCGGGAGGCGCGTCTCGGCTGGTATGCCCGAAGCGGCGTAGCCGGGGCGCGCCCTTTCCCGCCCTAGAGTGGGCTTGCCTAGACACTGACGCGGCTGGCCATGCCCTCGGGGCAGGCAGGGGCGGGTTTACGCCCGCCCTGAAGACGGATAAAAAGGGACGCAAGACCAGAAGACATCCTCTTGTTCCTGTGCTCTGAAGCTGCACCTCCTCGCTGCACGTGAGCTTGAGACGGAACGAAGAGCCAATTTTGACCCACCCACCAGCCCCTGAAGACAGCCAGTTGTTTGTAATAAAATGGATCGATAATTCTATTTCGTTTACAGGTTGTGGTATTATTCGTGTTGATATTGAGTGTGTAATAAAGTTGGTCGATTTTATGTATGTTTTGTGATTAAAGATATTCGGTTTTTAGTGTCCATTTATAAGCATGCTTATTTTGGTCATAGTGGCCAATGTATTGTTGGTTTAGTTAGCATTGTCGTATTTATTTTGGTCGGGCGGTAAGGTCATGATCGGTGAGCAGTAATTGGAAGATCCCTATGAGTGGGCGTCACCCAACACGGATGGGAGCGCTCGGGAGAGGTGGCCTTTGGCCCCTCAACGGGGAGGCGGTCCTGTCTAAGGAGAGGCCGCCGGAAGGAAAGGAAAGGCGGTCAAGGCCCCTTCCTGTGTAGGAGGGGTTACAGCCCCCTCCTGGGGAATTTCCCGGGCCAGTGACGTCTGCGACGGCAGATGTGGTAAGTTGTGTGGGGTTTGGGGGGAGGTCTACGCTACCTTCTAGATACTCACACGAGTCCTCGAACGACCTTTAAGTGGCGTCGAGTTTATTGGGGCCCCCGTCAAGTCAAGGGAAATTGGTAGTTGCACTTGAGGTACGCCTCAGTGCTGTCGCCCCTCCCAAGTGGGGGGGGGGGTATTTCTGGTTAGGGATCTTGACACCGGTTACGACCTTGCCGTTGGCCCTTAAACGTTAGGATGTACAATTTCAATATTTCAAGAAAATGTTTTGTAGGTTGTTAGTTCGGCTAGGAAAACCTCTGTATTAGAGAATCTGTTAAGGTTAGCCAAACATCGCAATGTGGTAATGAAATTGTACATTAATATGAAACTGTTTTTTGTTTTAATAAATACGGCCGGGAGGGTCACTCCCTCCCTCTTCCAAAAACTTCAAGAACTGTTTCCGGTTTCCCTCCTTTGGGGATTGTGTTGAGAGGGGGTGGCGGGTATCTCAGCCATATTCAGTCTGCACAGTTGCAGAAGTAGTTGAAGGTTCAACTCTTGAAGGAATTCGTTCAGCTCAAGTGGCAGAATTAATTCCTTTTGAATTGCATGTGAAAGGGCAAAAGGGAAAAAGGTTACCATAGTGACTGATAGTCAGTATGGATATGGCGTAGTCCATGACTATGGCCAGCTCTGGTCTCAAAGAGGTTATTTAACTTCTGCGGGAACACCGATCAGGAATGCAAAATTGATCAAAAGGTTGATTGATGGCATTCAGTTACCAGAAAAAAATTGCTGTTGTGAAATGTGCAGCTCATAAAAAGGGCGAAGACTATATTACTAAAGGTAATTCTTTTGCTGATGAAATTGCACGTTACTGTGCGAAAAACAATTTTTCAATTATTCGGGAAAAAGACAATGAACATATTCTGAACTCTCTCTAATATCCGTAGTTGAAACATGGCAGGGAGTGAAAGATCTACAAGATTAGGCAGATGATGAGGAGAAAAACACATGGCTAAAAGAAGGTTGCAGACAGAGGGAGGAAGATGAGGTTTGGGTTTACAAAGATGACAGACCTGTAATGCCAAATTGCATGATTGCTGACATGGCATGGATGTACCATGGTCCAGGACATTTAGGAAGAGACTCTATGATTAAGATGTTTAGGCAGACATGGTATAATCCAAAATTTAGGATTATTGCAGAATCACTTTGCTAGAGATGCTTGATCTGCTAACAGATCAATCCAAACAGAAAAACAGTTGTGAAAATGGGACCTATAGGATGGGAGGGTGGTCCTTTTACCAGGTTGCAAATGGATTTAATTGGCATGCCACCCCACAATAAACTAAGATATGTTCTTGTGATTGTCTGTCTGTTTACAAGATGGGTGGAAGTGTTCCCAACTCGTCACAATGACTAAGTTACTATGGCAAAATTGCTCTTAAGGGAGATCATATCAAGGTATGGATTTTCAGTCACTGTTGAAAGTGATCGTGGCACACACTTTGAAAACAGAATGTTACAATTGATTTGTGAAGCCCTGAACATAAAACAAAAGCTACACTGTGCATATAGACCAGAAGCATCAGGTGTTGTTGAACAAATTAATGGGGCAATTAAAAATAGAATAGCAAAAATGTGCCTAGCTACAGGAATGAAGTGGACAGATGCACTTCCACTTGTCTTAATGTCTTTCAGAAGCACACAAGATAAAAAGACAGGTCTAAGTCCTCATGACATACTTATGGGGAGAGTAATGAGACAAGCATTTATACCAGTTGGAAAAGTTCTAAGCATTAATGAAAGTGCCATTAAGGAATACTGTAAGAACTTATCTGACGTGGTAACTTCTGTATTCCATCAGGTGGGAACTGATGTGATTTCAAAAGAAAAGGAGCAAGATCATGATCTGTTAGCAGGTGACTGGGTAAGGACAAAAGTTCACCGAAGAAGAAACTGTTTAGTACCCAGGTGGCAAAAAGCAAGACAGGTGATACTAGTCACAACAAATGCAGTTAAATGCAAAGGTTTGAAAAGGTGGGTGCATGCAAGTCACGCCATTTGTGTACCACCTCCTGATAATCCTGATGAGGATAGTGACACAACAACTGATTCAGACTCTGAAGAAGAACCTGAAGAAAGTCCAGAATCTGAAGATCGACAAGATGGTCGACATCTGGAAGATTCTGATGTGGATCAGGCACTGAATGAAAAAGATCTAGAGATTGTGATTTTAGATTCAGAAAATGATGAAAATGTTCTAGAAGAATTAGCAGAAAAAGAATCTGAGTCAGAAGAGATTCAAGATCAGGAGAGTATTGAAAAGCAGATTAAAAACTCTGAAAGCAGTAACAAGAATTCTGAAACTGGGAAGTTAGAAGTAATTCCGGAAGAAGAAGAAGACAAATTACCGAGTACCAGCTACAAGGATGATGTTCCTAACCGAGTGAAGCTGCAGAGTAAAGAAGATCCTGGACATAAATTTGAAATCTCTGAGACAGATTCGGATGAGAGTGATGAAGAGTCTGGAATAAGAAAATTCAGAAAAAGGGCTTGGAAAGCTGATTGTAACGAAACTGAGCCTAAGAAGAAATTCATAAGAAAAGGAGATAATTGGCCAAGAGAAAATCTAACATTCAAATTGGTGAACAAGTCAAAGGAGCAGATTAATGAGATATCAAGTCAAAAGAGTGACTCTGATAAGAAAAGTCAAGCAGGAAAGAAGATTGAAGTGATCAGCAGTAGGGGAAAAAGACCATTAAAGCCAAATCAAAAGTACAAGTCCCCTGAATGGACCAATATTATAATACCACCAGTTGTGGATATCAGTAGTAGTAGTCAGGAAGATTTGTAAGAAACCAATGACATTGATTAGAGTAGTTTTCTTTTTGGTTGAGATTTATTTTTGCCATAAGGCTGAAGAAATTGTGTTAGCTGGAAAAACATTTTGATGTAAGACGCAAGGTCGAAGAAAAGTTGTTAGAGGGTTACTAAAAAAAAAAGAAAATTAAAAGGGGAGGTGTATATAAGTATTATTTTTAAATTTTTGTTTTGAATTTGATTTAAGTAAAAACTCTTGTTAAAAAAAAGAAAAAAGATGCCTAATACTGACAATTCAAGGTGTGCTATTTTTAGAAGATGCCGTAAAATGTCTTCTATTTGTGTGATCCTAATAATCTTGGTTTGGTTAATTTTGGCAGTCATCTTTCCTTCTGGGATTGATAAAGAGGATTATAAGGCTAACATGACAAGCAAAGCTGAATCTAAACCAGCTGTTCATGATGTTGCAGGCAAAACTAATAGAGTTATTGAGCACAAACCAGAGATCCACCAAGATAGATCTGTTGGTGATTTTTCTATTAATTCTTTTTCAAGACTCTTGTCAGAATATGTAAAAGTCATGGATGTGAAGGATTGCTACGTCTGTGTGAAGCTTCCTGCTTCAGTTTCAGAGGGGGTTAAGTATAACATGCTTCCTCTTACTTATGGCATTACATGCAGTGTTATAGCTAGCTTGTTCTATCAAACAGGTCGTCTGGAGTACTATTACTCAGATTACGACACCATTTTTGCTAACCTGAAAGTTGTAAATAGCTTAAACAAAGTTAGACCTGCTAAGCAGATGAGGGAATTATTTTTGGTGACTAATGAACTTACCTATGAATATGCTTACAAGAACAATTTAACTTGCAAAATGAGAGATGAAGAAAAATCTTTCCTGAAGTTGGTTGAGGAGAGAAGGACGATTTATAAGAGAAATGAGATGCTGAAACAGACTAAATCCAAATTTTGGCAGCTTGAGGATGAGAAGCTCAATGGTGGAAATAGTTATGCTGCTATTCACATAGATGATCCTGTTAGTGGGAAATTCTGTATTAGGAGAGATAACACATTATACAACAATTATTTTGTGGGAGCTAGTCAATGTGAGGATACTTATCGTATCATAGGGGGATGGGGATTTAAAGGTGGCAAAGATCCAATTTTCCCTGGAATTTATTTTGTTTGTGGGAACAAAGCCTACTTTAGCCTCCCAGACCATTGGTATGGGACGTGCTACCTTGGTTTAGTTTTTCCCAAAACTTTTCATGTGGACAGAAATGCAGAAGGTTCATTCTAAATTGGCAAACACCTGAACAGGTACAGGAGAGAAAGTTTTTCAGAAATCATGGGTGACATATTTGGTGCAATAATTCCTATGGTGGGAATAACCCTGAATGCAATCAAAATCAGAAAGGTTTCCACAATTGTAGATAGGTTGTCTACAGACACTGCAAGTGGTTTTCAATTAGTTAATACAGAACTTGTTGCCACAAGAAGCATGGTTATGCAGAACCGTCTTGCATTAGACATTCTGCTAGCAAAAGAAGGAGAAGTTTGTGGGATTTTACATGTCCAGCATTGCTGCACTTTTATCCCTGATAAGAGCCAGAATATAGAGATGCTTATCAAAAATATCACTATATTTCACTCAGAAATAGAACCTATGGAAAGTGACAATTTTTCAGAACGTCTGAGCAAAAGGTTTGAGGCCATTGGAAAATGGTTTAGAGAAATTGGCAGTTCAATCATTGGCAAAGTACTTTATCCTGTAATAATCATAGTTATAGTGACTCTTTTGTTAAAAATTAGTTGCATGATTCGCAAGAGAAAGAAGCATGTGAGGGAAAAGAGGAGGATTTACAAACTCAGAAAGGCACAGGAGAAGGAGATAGAAATGGAAGAATTTCAGAAAGCACAATATGAGAGTTGCAGACAAACTGCTGAGACAGGAGTTTAGAAATACTAACACAGAGAGTGTTCAAAATATGTTGTCGTCAAAAGTTAAAATTTTGGTACATTTTGGGTATTGTTTGGTGATTTTAAAATCACCAGATGAGGGTGTTGATGAAGTGAGATTGTGAAATAAAATGTGTTTTGACTCGCTAAGTTATACTCCCATAATGAATTAATAATATTAATGAGTTTATGCATGATTTGTACTAATTCAACCTAGTTTAATATGCATTCACACGAACATATGAGAATTAACATTTTGTGCTCTTTGTTGCATTTGCGAGTACGTTGAAATAATAAACCAACTTTGTCTATTTGTTTTGTCAACATTAATTGCGGCCGTTTAAATAATGGCATGTGCTTATTTTTTATGTGCTTTCGTCTATGTCGTGTCTTTTATGTGGCAAAGGCTTGTGGAGAATCCTGAGCCCCATTAAAAGAAGGTCTTTATAATTGCTGCTTAATTGTGCTTAAAGCTAGATAACATAAACTAATGGGTTAACATTAGTAAAGGGGGTGGGTAACAGAATGACTTTCATTATTCAAATTAATTAATGTTTTGTGTTTCTTTGCATACTAGTTCTTCGGAAAAGAGGCTTGAGGCCTAGCTTATAAATGGGTGTTTGGAATCCTGTCATGATGAGCCGAGCACAGCAAAATAATGAAAGAAAAGTTTGTCACATTCATAATCGTCAGTAAACAAAATATGAGGAACTGTGCAGGATGTGCTCCGTGTTGTATAAATTCCAAGGACAGGATGCGGCAGAAAAGCCAAGCTGAGGAAGCAGTGAACTGTTATTTAATAAGTTGTTGCAAAAGTCCTCGGAAGCTAATGTCGCTTGTGGACAATAGACAAAGAAAGGCACGATTTTGGAATGAAGAAGCAAATGACCTCATGTGGAGTGACGGCTGTCAGCCAATCAAATCGCTGGATGTCTTTAAAAAAGTATTCTTTTAGTTAGTTTTAGATAGAGAAAAGGAATAAAACTTGGCCCCTTGGGAGGAGCTTTGCGGGCTCGTTCCTGAAACCTGAAGGGCGTGAGATGCTGACGGACTTTTGACTCACGTAAGGGGAAAATGAACTAATGTCTTTCCTTTTAGGTTCTAATACGTTTAGTTAGGGAAATAGGGTTTAGGGAATGAGATTCTTTCTGCTTAAATACTTTTCATGCTGATTCATTTGAACTGACAGTCAAATGTGCCTTTACTTAATAAAATGATGCATATTAAATGCTAAATAAAGATTTCTTAACTAAAAATGCTCTTTATTTGAAAATAAAGTTAATTAAATAGATTTTAAGATGACAAGCTGGTCTTGCTTATTTTGAGTCTAGTTACCATCAGTTAATACATTGCCTAGGTGACTTAATTAAATGTTTCCATTTTAATAAACATGATATTGATAAACTGCAGTTGTATATAAATGTAAATAGTTTTGTGAATAGTTCCGATTAATTAGGTCACATGATTCAGTTGGCCAATTCTTGTCTCAGTCATTTATGGGCCTTGTGAAGAATTCATGATTAATGGTGAGTATCATGGTGTAGGGTAGTGCTTTTGAGACAGAATTTCTTTTGGATCACTGGTTAGCAGACTGCGCCAACACCCTTGCGCCGCTCAAAAAGTCCTCAAACACCCTGCACAGCGCCAAGGCCAGCTGGTTCACCCCTGATCTATAGAACTCCAAACGAGAACACCGCAAAAGAGAGAAGGCCTGGCGCATGAATCCTACAGAACCCAACCACATCGCACTCAAAGAGTACATCCGCAAGCATCACCAACTGATCCACACCGCCAAAAGAACCCACTTCAAAAACCGCCTAGACTACAACGCCCACAACAGTAAAGAACTCTTCGGCATCGTCAAAGAACTCTCAAACCCCCGGACCTGCTCCAACCAACCCCTTCCGTCACAAGAGCTCTGCAACTCCCTCGCCACCCACTTCTGTCGCAAGATAGAAGAAATTCACAACAGCTTCAGCCCCAAACAGACCGCAGACACCCACGAGCCTGACGGCCCGAGCAACACCAACCTCCTCCACACCTGGACCGTTGTCAACGAAGAAGTCATCACTCACACCATGGCCTCCATCCACTACGGATCCCTATCGGACCCCTGCCCTCACCACATTTTCAATAAAGCTAGCAACATCATTGCTCCTAACCTCTGCAACACTAACAACAATTCCTTCGAGTCAGGCACCTTCCAGAAATCTGGGAACACGCAGAAGTCAATGCACTACTGAAGAAGCCCAAGGCGGACCCAGACGTCCCGAAGAACTACCGGCCGATCTCCCTCCTCCCCTTCCCGGCCAAGGTCATTGAAAAAGTCACCAACACCCAGCTCTCCCGCTTCCTAGAAGACAGCAAGGCGCTCGACACCTCCCAATACGGATTCCGAAAAAATCACAGCACCGACTCCGCCCTCATCGCTGCCACAGACGACATACGGATCATGCTCGACAAAGGAGAAACCGCAGCACTCATCCTGCTGGAGCTCTCTGCCGCATTTGACACGGTATGCCATCACACCCTCCGCACACGACTCCACAACGTCGGAACCCGTGACAAGGCTCTCAACTGGATCTCATCATTTCTCACCGGCAGGACCCAGAGAGTCCGCCTTCCATCATTACTGTCTGAGGCCTCCAAGATCATCTTTGGCGTCATTCAAGGATCCTCCCTCAGCCCAACGCTCTTCAATGTCTACATAGCTCCTCTCGCCAATATCGCTCGGACACACCACATCAACATAGTATCATACGTAGACGACACCCAGCTGATCCTCTCCCTCACGAAAGACCTCACTACTGCCAAAAACAACCTACACAACGGAGTACACGCCGTCTCCAACTGGATGGAATCAAGCTGCCTCAAGCTAAACACCGATAAAACAGAGATCGTCATCTTCAGCTCCAACCCCTCAGCATGGAACAACTCCTGGGGGCCCAACTCCCTAGGCACCACACCCTCACCCACCACCCACGCTCGTAACCTGGGCTGCATCTTGGTCTCCACTCTCAGCATGACTCAGCAGGTCAACGTAATCTCCTCCTGCTACAACATTCTCCGCATGCTCTGCAAGATCTTCAAGTGGATCACCGTCGAGACCAGGAAAAACGTCACCCACGCCCTGGTCAGCAGCAGATTAGATTACGGCAACGCCCTATATGCAGGAACAATGGCCAAGCTACAAACCAAGCTACAACATATCCAGAACGCATCCGCCCGCCTCATCCTTGACGTTCCACGTCGTAACCACATCTCCCCCACCTCAGAGACCTACACTGGCTACCCGTACCGAAAAAGATCACCTTCAAGCTCCTGACCCAAGCACACAAAGCTCTCTAGAACACCGGTCCAGCCTACCTCAATGACAGACTTTCCTTCCACGCTCCCAAACGCCATCTCCGCTCCACCAACCATGCTCTCGCCACCATCCCCCGCATCCACCGCACCCCCAGCAGAGGAACATCCTTCTCACACCTCGCCGCCAAAACCTGGAACTTTCTACCACTTCAGCTACGCCAGACCCAGGACCTCCTAACTTTCAGGAAACGCCTCAAAACATGGCTCTTCGACCAGTAGCATCCCCTCTCCCCAGCGCCTTGAGACCCTAATGGGTGAGTAGTGCGCTTTATAAGTATACTGATTGATTGATTGATTGAAGCTAGCCTAAGGCCAATCTTATTTTGGAAGAGGGTTTGTGCAACTTCTAAACTGTCGTCTTACCAGTCGGGCTTCTCTGAGATAGTCCGTCTACCAGGAGCTGATGATATTCCATGGTTGAAGCATGTGAAGGCAACTTTGACAAACATTGGATCAGCATGTCTCTGGGACACCTCTATGGAGGCCAGTCTGATTTCCAGGGACCAAATAAAGAAAGCCTATTGGCAATATATATATATATTTTGTTCTGAGTTTTATATAGCGCAAACTTGACCCAGAGGTATCGGATATCAGAGTGCTTTACATGAGCACCAGTTGCTTACACAAGGACACATTCATTTTTGTTAGGCACAGGGAGATTAAGTGATTTGCCCTGAATCACAGGATGTTGAGAGTCATTTACGAGACTCGAACTGGGTTCCCCAGATTTGAGATCAACTGCCCTAGCTGTTAGGCTACATCATCTCCCCAATATAAACTTGGCCTACTCCACAGTCGTTCTAGTCTGGGTTCCCTGGCCGCGACATTCCTGCTACAGAAGGAAGGGTTTAAGCAAGAGCAGATTTTAGACAAAATACAGAAAACGCTTGCCAGAAAGCGTTATCTGCAGTTTAGATATGGGACCTGCCTCTCTCTCCTAATACAGTCAGTTGGGGCATACTTCTAGGCCTAGCACAGGACAATGTCCCTTTTGACAGAAACATTAGAGCATGTGCTATTCTTCTGTCCAGCATACTGTAGAGTCAGGAAACAAGCATTGGAAATGCAATAGGTCTCGAATCTGCGTGAGTTAGAGCATTTGGAATTGTAAATGACAATGTCTTTAACCCATGTGTTATGAATTGTATGTATGTGGTGTGTAGTGGAATTATGTGGGTTGGATTGGAATTGTTAGTTTTATTAGGAATTAGGAGGTGTGGAATTGTGTGGTATGAAATTGATTTGTGCAGCGGAATTATGTGGCATGGTGTGCAGCGGAATTATGTGGATAGTAAATATGTGTTACTGAGTGTATTGGGATTATATGGAGTGGGATTGTGTGTTATGGAGTGCCATTATGTGGAATGGTATTTTGTGCTGTGGTATGATTTATAGTGGAGTTTGTGTGGTGTGCTCTTGAATTTTGTGACATGATGTGGAATTGTGTGGTGTGGATTGGATGTATGTAGTGAGTGTAATTGTGTTGTTGAGATGAAATATGTGGTTTGGTGTCAAATTATGTGGTGAGTGGAGAACAGAGGGAGGGATCACATGAAAAAGATACATATCAGGGGCACAGTGGACAGTAGATGTGATTTAAGAAAAAAGTTTCTTCATGTTAAAGAAATACACTTCTTTGGCTTTTTAAAAGAGTATGCTATATTTTACAGGACCTTGTTACATAATTTACATGGCAAACATTTTCAGGGCTTGGCTCTGTGCTTCTGCGCTTGTAAAACCCGCACTTGAGACAAACAAACAAAAGCTCAACATTATTTAATTATGCAGCACAGTAAGAGTGAGTGCCTGGAGGTAAAGAGTGAAATGGAGGCAGCCATGAGAGCGACAATTAGGAGAAGGCTGGAATGATGGGAAGAGAAGTGACAGAGACGGAGAAGGACAAGGCAAATAAACTTGATTTTTTTTTTTTGCTAATGTGTACTTGGATTAGGAAGTTGAGCCCTGGCTGCTGGCGAATAGGGTAGTCTAAGGCACAAGGTTTCGAAATCAGGCATTATGTACTCAGCTCTCGTGCTGCTGATTATCATTCGTATTATCATAATAAAAGAGAGTAATTACACAGGCAATTATTAGCGCTTAGAATCGAAAGATGTGGGGTATGAAGAGCTAAACAACAAGCTATGAAGTAAACCTTCCTCGTCCCCCTTTTCCCCCTCACACTAAAATGAGAAGAGCTCTGAGTTGCCATGATGTGCACTATCGCCGCTGAGACATGCGATGCAATGAATGTGGTGGTCTGCATGTCGCAAGCATCCGCAGGGAGGGGCAAGGGTGGGCTCTTGACCCCCCCCATGGATCACCGGTCAGTCACTATTGACAGCCCCCACAGTGGTGTTGCAGGGCTGTCAATATTAAGAGCGTGAGAAAGCGCTTGCAATGACGGCCCTGCTTGATGAGCGGGAAAACTGCTGCTGATCGGCATGAGAGGTTTGGGCCTGGCTGCTCCCACAGCTTGAAGTAAGCATAACGTCTCCTGTTTTCTGTCTAGCTCTTCACTTGCTGAAAACAGTGACTCCAAGGCTTCCCTCTCTTTAAATTGCTTCATTCATTCTTTTGAAATGGATCTAAAAAAGAAGTAATACTTTTGCTGGAAACAGTCCCGGCTTTAGGTCGATGCGGGTGGCACCGGGCGCCAGGTTTGGGACGGGGGGCACCATTTGCACGTGTGCACCGAAAGCACGCGCCATTGTGAATCCAAATGGAATGTGCTTTCAGATTGCATAAACAAAATCCCGTGTCCGGTGGGGGGCGCAGTGCTTAATTTATGCCAACCACCAGCATGTTTTTTAGCACCAGCATTCTGCTCCTGCTACGGGCCATATTACCATAGAAAAATAACGTTCTATGTAGTTGCCCCAGCATTCACACCATTGGCTTTGGGGAATGGCCGGTGATGTTATAATCAACACAGCATTTCATTGCGCCTCAGCCTTGCCTACCTCTAATTTATTAACGGAAATTGGGGCGGGCGAACACTGTGGGACAGGCTGCCTGCGGTGGCATCTGCACTGTAAGAGTGATTTGAGAGAGCATGTGCAGTGGTATGGTTTCTACAGTGTGTTTTGATCTGAGACAGAGGGTGCTGTGGCCATATTTCTCAACCTGTGCTGCCTGTCTAAAGTTTCTTCATTTTTAAAGACTGCTTAAAGATGTCTCCGTGTTCCATTGACTAAGTACCCTCTGCTTGGAGCAGTCCTCTTGAACCCTTAGCAATATCGCGCCTTGGCTTCGCCACACTCCAATTGATCCCAGCGAGAATAGGTCTGGTGTCCTTTGTGCTTACTGGCAAATTGTGTGTATTGGTGAATGTGTAACAGGCATTTCTACACAGCTATAAAAGTAGCAATTGATGTGTTTTATGTTTTAGTATAACTGCATTGTATGTATGTGCAACATTTTGCATGTATGATTGTGTAATGGAGCACTGTGTTTGAGTTAGAATGACAGTGAGAGAGAGTGTGTGTGGCCGATTGCATGATACATCAGTGTGCAGTCCATAGTGTATCGGACAACAGATGTGTATGTGATAAGAGACCCTCGTGCCGGACTGCCCTCACAACTTGCTGTCTGTGACACTTCTGTACCTATGCCCAAGTGTCTGGAAGGAAACTGTATATTGGATTGTGTACAATAGTCATGCATGAAGCTCAGTATGAGTTGCAGCTTTTACCATGGCTGGAACACTTTCGAGCAGTCTGAATCTGTAGCCTTTTTTTGCACGTTTGAGAGAAAATTGTGTATTGCTATACGTGCTGCAAAGTATGACAGAAATGTGTTTGGAAAGATGGTTGTGGTTCAGAACAGTAAGTCTGTCTATTGAATGGCAAATCTGTGAGGTTGTGTCTCTGAAACAGCCCTTTGTATGCTTTGAATCTGTCACTAAAAGCACACATACCATGTTTCAATGCGATTAGTTTAGTGTTGCTGTATTTAGGCTGGTTGATTTTGGAGTAAAAAGTTTTTTACATCATCGCTGTTTTCATTTAACTTTAACTGGTCGGGCTCAATATTGTTGTCAACATGTGAAAGGCGTATGCCCAACTGATGGCTGGTGTGGTCATGTGATTTATGTCTCCTTTTGGTCATGTGTGGTATACATGTTTGAGACAAAGCCTTGTCTGTCACATACCTGACCATCAAGAAAACTCTGTGGGCCTCACAAGAGGTAAGACTTAATCAGATAGCAGTAAAACACAATGCATCTATCCTGGACTGCAATGTGGCATTAACCCAATGTACATAAAGTTTTCTAACTTGCCATTGTGCTCAGCAGCAAGCACTGTTGCTTGTAGTACCTGGCTTGGCACTCCCAGCTCTGTCACTCCAACCTCATGAAGTGTGTCTACACAGACTGCCAGGAAGTGCTCAACCTGAAGGAAACAGAATGGCACATGCATAAGAACTGTGTGCAGAGATCGCTAGCATCCTAAATGTATCTGTTAGCCCTGGGCATCTGTGTCCTAGCTTTAGCAACACCAGAAACACCAGAAAGAGCTGAAGCTACGTCATAACCCCCCTCCTCCCATCTACAGTACTTTTTAACTCTCACCACATCACCTTTTTATTGAGTGACCCCAAAACACAGTTTCTTCTCTAGAATTGGCATGGCCCCTGAATAACGTAAAATATGGCATCAAGCTTGTCCTCCATTTTCTTGCCACCCTACTCCTAGCTGAATTTAACTCCCATGTCTGTCAGTACTCCATCTGACCAAACCCCTGAACTCCATGTCCATCCTTAATTTTTGCCTTTTGGTCTCTGTCTCTGTTCTAAAGATGTGTGCATTAGAAGACATGTAGCCCTGGCACTTCCGTGTTCAATGACTTGCAGAGTACACCTAAACCTACCCATTTATCAGTCCCCTGCTTTCCTTGTTTCCGTTTTCCTGCACCTGGCCTTTACTCCTGCACTGAGATCTCCCTCTCTTGCTTTTCTACAGTCTCTAAAAGGGACACTCCTCTGTGAGTTTCTGTCCAAGTCGATAGATGGAATCAGTGATGGCTTTGGTACTTAATGAGTTGCTTTATTAATATTGTTCTAGACAATGTGGCTTAGCGAGGCTGAGCCTACTAGCTCTTAAATGTGACACAATCGTCCACTGTATCATCAATGAAAGGTTTGCTGATGTGGATCTCTCTAGAACCACATCGATCTGATTCAGATTTTGTTTTACGGGCCTGTTTTAGTTTTTTCATCTGTGTCATTGTAGTTGCCAGGTCATCTGCTGTGGAGCCTCACAAGATTTTTCTCCCCCCCCCCCCCCCCATGGGTTTCTTTGTTTATTTAGGCTCTTTGTCTTATTAGATTTTTTATTTATTTATTTATTTAATACTTGTGATCAATCATGTCGGAAGATGGTGATGAAGTAACATTTTTGCCCCCCCCCCTGTAAATATTTTGCGGACGCCCCTGGTCAGCCCCTGGTCACAAGTTCCAATACCAACATAGACGGCCAAGTCTTTCAGCACTCTGAGGTAGCTAAATTGGGTACCATTACATTGGGTAATATTAGCGCCTGTCCTTTACAGACAGAAATGGCAGGGGCGCGATATAAAGCCTTATATGTGGCATGTTTAATTAATCTCTGCTACAGACAGAAAAGCAAATGGTTATTTGTAAAGGGAGCTGTGAGTGTCAATACTTCAAGAGTCCCTGTAATAAGCGCACATCTGTTTAGTGTTTCAGAAATGTTATAAGACTAAAAATCGAATGGTATTTTTAAGCACGGAAGCCGCACATCTTGCTTGCTGGATAGGGCAGTCTATATTAGAATTTAGTTTAGGGCTCAGAAATCAAGGCAGATATCAACGGTTGGGTGCACACAGCAGAGCCATTTATCAGAACCACAGGAGTCAGCGAAAAGAGTCCAATGAACACAGATGACGGGGCTGCAGCGTGCACTGGTCTGATAGCATCCGGGATAAAGCTTCCCAGCGTGACCTGGAGTGCAGCAACATATTGCTGCATCTTTCAGTACACGTCGTGGCCTTGTTTTGGAGTGGCTGTTGCGCTTTTAAAATCTTCCTGAAGACACATGCTTCCCCTAAATTAAATGCTTTTTGCATGCATATTTGTAACTAAGTGACGTGCCACTCAGGTATTTTGATAAAGGTTGCCCATTAGGAGTGCCAGTCCAAATGGTCCCACCACCTGTGAAAATATGTGTAATTAAATTAAAACTACATTGGATAAAAAGGTAAAGTCTACGGGGAAAATAGAAAATAAATTTACATTACCGGTCACCCCATATTCCTGCCATCAGCCACTGTTCCCTCATGCCAGTGGTCTCCCACCCTTCCGAACTTGCCTCCTTTGCATGCCTGTGTTACAGGATTGGACTGCAACAGAAAATAGGCCTGGGCACCAAAATACAAGTGGCCATTATTAGTGAATAATGTGCGAAAGTAAAATGTAAAAAAAAAATTACATGAAGCACGGCACCCGTCTGTGAAGCGGGCGCAGTGCAACAAAAGAAAGTTTGTTTACACAGGCTATTAGTTGGAAAATGCAGCTTCACGTACGGGTGCAGCGCTTCATGTTAATTTTGTATATGCTTTACTTTCACGTAGATGCTGTACGTGGCCAAGACAGCCTCACACATACTCCACACTTCATCTTTAACAATGCTCATTAGGCGGACAACGTGCTCATACACAAGCATTGTTAAATCTGAAGTGCAGGGTATGTGCGAGGCTGTGTTGGCCCACAGAAAACGCCAAAAATAAACAAAAAGTAGTGCAGTGAAGACAAATAGATGACCCAAACAGAAAGGATCCACGTCGCAGAGGCAATCGCTAGGGCAGGGACAAAACGACCACACGGCGGGACAAATGTACTCTGTGCACCAACCTGAACAATTCAGTTTATAAAGACACACCAAGCAACCAATCAAAAAGTGGTAGGTGTGTTTCATGTTACAGAGGAATTACTAAATGCCTCGCAGAGCAGCACATGCGCTCTGCCAATTGGCTCGACCTAAAAATGGATGTTACCAATCTGCTGAAACAGCAGGGTTAGGGCGTTCAGGGAGGCATTGAGAATTTTAAAATCAGCCGCTAGTCAATGTGTGGTCTTTGGTGTCTCACGGTTTTTGTTGGCTATGTGGAGGGTCAGACAAAAAAGTATCTCAACAGGCTCTACCCACCACTCATGATACACTCAGTTTAGCTCGTGTGCTAGCTCCCTCTTTTAGTATCAAGTCCTATTTTAATTGCGGCCGGTGTCTCTGCTGCGCTGCTGCCCTCAGCCTCTGGAGAGCCGTGACAATAAAGTGCTGCAGCCAATTTTCCCTGATATCGCCAGCGGAAGCGGTAAGATTTAACTGCTGTGCCTGCGCCCTGAACATCCCACGTTGCGACGGACAGCGCACAGTGACACAGACCGGCTGTGGGCTGTTGTGAAGCGGAGAAGTGCCAGCCTGCGCCCAAGCCCGGCCGGACGACATTGCTGCCGCGCTGAACCTTGGTAAGACCGCACGGCGGGAGGTCGCTACCAAGAGCTCCGCTGTGCTGTTGCCGGACAAAGGGGTATGTGGAGGCCCTGAATCTCGATGATACAGCTGGACAACAGGGAACGCAGCCGTGAAGCTCCCACCCCCGCTGGTGCTGCAGACTGGATTATCGCTGCCTAATCCAGCGGCGGTGTGGATGTCTGGTGCCCTGCTGCTCTTTTTAACTGGGAACTGGGTTCCTGCATAAAATGTCACCCTAATGACAATGCCACCTCAGTGCCCCAGAAGCTCGCCATGGAGAGGGCTTGTGTGTTGCTGGAAGCAATAGAGTCAGGAGCATAGATCAGCAATAATCTCCAACCCTACGTCAGGTGCTAAATAACTTGGTCTTTGGGCCAACCATCTTGTTGGCCTCGACCGATTCCTGCGTGTACAACTAGCCTTCTTTCATTAGTCTGTCCAAACCTGCCATTGTTTGCCATCAATGCTGCGGCAGTCCTGGAGAAATGTGTCATGGGAGTGCTTTTGTGTGTGTGTCTGTGCTTGTATGAGGGGGTGTGTGCAGACGCACGTGTGTGTGTGTGTGTGTGTTAATGAAAGACTATGTTCACATTTCTTTGTGTCTGTGCATGTCTGTGGGTGTGATGATGTGGACATGTATTTGGCTTTTTTTTGTATTAGAGCATGTGATTCTATGTGTGCTTGTGTTTGTGTGAGCAGATGTTTCTGTATGTGTGCTTATGTCTGTTCGTGTGATGTTGTGTGCATGTTTTTGAGTGTCTTTGTATTAGATCATGGGAATGTATGTGTGCTTGTGTGTGTGGATGTTTCTGTATGCGTACTTGTATGCGTTCTCTGTTTGCATATGATAGTGTGTGCGCACATTTGTGTGCGCTTGTACATATCTATGAGTGTGATGGTGTGTGTGTGTGTGCATGTATTTGTGTACGTCCTTGAGTATTTTTGTTCTGGAGAATGTGATTGTATGTGTGCTTGTGTTTTTGATAGTTTCTGTACGGTGCTTGTGTATGTGTGCGTGTCTGTGTGTATGAGAGTGTGAGCGCATTTGTGTGTACTTGTGCATGTCTGTGCATGTGACGATGTTTGCATGTGCATGTATTTGGGTGTTTTTGCATTAGAGCATTGGATTTTATGTGTGCTTGAGTTCTTGGATGTTTTCTGTCTATGTGGTTGTGTGTGTGCGTCAGTGCGCATATGAGAGTATTTGCTCAAATTTGTTTGAGCTTGTGCATGTCTGTGAGTGTGATGGTGTGTGCACGCTGGATTTGATATTCTCTGGCGGCTGCTGTACTGGATATTGACTTTAACTGCCTGATCCCTGACCTTAGGATGACCACCAGTGTCCCAGTGTACAGTACAGTCCCCTGCCTGACCCCAAGATGGCTTCCATAGTGGCCCCCTACACGTTGTTTTACTTCCCTGGGACAACAATTGGACATTGACCAGACCTTGAACCTATCCCCTAACCTGCCTACACATCAGGACTTGGAATATGCGGAACTTACCCCAGACTCGGGAGACCTAGCGATTTGGCTGATGCCCGGTGGAGCTACCATTTAGCTAAAGAGGAGATGGGTTGTGGACTCCCCCCCTGCCGTCACCTACCCAGCTGAACCTTGGGCATATTTTCCCCTCGTCTCTACATCCTATCTTCCTCCTACCCCTTTACCCTATCCCCTTACGCTTCCGTGCTCCATTCACCTTGTCCCCTATGTTCTTTAAATGCTTTTCATGATACGTATGCAACTTTTAACTGATGTAAATTGCAGCATTATTGTTCCTCATGTAAGGCACTATGATTCCTTCGGGTCTATCCAGCGCTATATAATAACTCATTAATTAAATGAGTTCCCATTTAGTACTCTTTCTCTCTTTGTCTACCTCCCTAGCTCCTATCCACTCTCCCCTGAATATCTCATCTTGCTTGCTAGTCTACCTAGCCCCTGTCCTTTGTGCCCTTTGACTAAGCACTCCTTCTCCCGTTGGTGGGGAAAAATCCTATATTTATACTCTGGAGTCTCAGCGAACCCGCTGAGAGAGTCCACTGCGCCAAGGGAGCCACTCACAGCTGAGGTATGGTATGGCACCCCTTGCCAAAGCACTCCCTCTCCCCTTTTTGAGGAAGAATCCAGTATGCAGGCCTTGGAGTCTCAGAGACCCCTCTGAGGTAGTCCACTGCATAAAGGGAGTCTCCCGCAACTGAGATAGGGAAGTGATACCACTTCCCCTGGGATCACAGCTTACTGGACTTTGGATGTTGCTTTGACTCGTCTACCAGTTTGTGTCCCCGTCTCCCTTCCCCTCCTCTTTCCATGCAGTGTCCTTCACCCTCCCCTCCTCTTTCCCGCCTTGATTACCCGTCTACGTTCCCAGCTCCTTCTCCCTCCCCTGAATCTTTCCCCCTGCCTGCTTTTCCCCTTACATATTTCTGCTTATTGTTTATCTCGACCTTACAAGTAACTATGTTGCAATGCTCTAATAACTGTGTAACCTTTGTAACGATGTAACCTGTAACTATGATATGATGCGCATGAAAAGCCCTCTGCTACCTTCGGGCCTAGCCAGCGCTATATAAAACCTTTAGAATAAAATAAATAAATACTTGTACGTTTTACAGTTTATTTATTTTATTCTAATAGCAATTTTAATTTTTGTTTTTAAAATGTTATTGTAATGTAAATTAACTTTGATGGCACAATACAGAATAACGTTTTGTAAACAGGAACTGGATTAATCACATGGATGAATAACATCATATCTCACCTAAAATACAGTCAACATGTATTTTGTTGCCATAACTAATGGTGTGTTTTTCATTAGATGAGAACAATGTTGTGAACAAAATCATATCTGCATTGTGATTGTATTTCATACACATGACAAACAGCTTGATGATTACTTCTACTTTCTTGTGCACTAAGGTATATAGTACCCCCATACATAACTTTTGTCAATTTACTTACCCCAGCTGATAAGAAACACATTTTCTGCAGGCGATAAGAGTCCTAGGTAACAAAGAGCAGAACAGCTGCAGGTGCTGGATGCATGATGACGTCAGTAACAGAGTACATCTAAAAAAAAAATGACAAGACTATAGCACTGCTCATAAAAGGAATGACATAATAGATTTGTATATGAAGTCCAACAAACTGGTATCAACTAACTGCATGATAAGCAGTGTGGTCAACTGCAGCCATAATGCACGACCTCATCAATGCCACACCGCAGCACGCTACCGATCTGCAAACTCGTCCACACATCATCAGGGATAAAAAAACACTATACAAATAGCCATACCGTACCATGTACCTTTGCTTGACCAAAAAGTGATCATGGGTCTAATGGGGGGCTTTTTTTTTCCTAACAGAAATCCTCTACGCCCTTCGAGTACACACTGGTTTCTGGGCATTTCAACATGGCAAGATGTAACCACTATATTTGAATGAGCAACAAGATGGCGTGTAATCTGGCAATTACATTATAGAGAGACAGTCACAGTTTGTGACTACTGGTATCTTATGCTACATGCTAAACATAGCTCTGGATGGTAATAGTCATTTGCCGCTTGAGGGAAATGTGCAGTAAAATGTGAAATTATGGGCCAGATGTATCAAGATACCGTTTTGCGAATCCTAAATAGCGATTTTTTGCGAATCGCTATTTAGAATTCGCAAAACGGTATCTATGTACAAAATCGCAAATTTTTTGCGATTCCTTATTATTCTTTATTTGCGAATTCGCAAATAAAGAATAATTTCCAATGCATTCCTATCGGCCAAGAGGCCCATAGGAATGATAGTGCAATAATTCTCAAATTGCGAATTCGCAATTTGCTAATCACAATTTGAGAATTATTTCAAGGGTGCAGGGGTGTCTCAAAGACACCCTGCTGCACCCCTCAAATCTACATGTGTGTGCATGTGGCACACATACATGCCCTATGGGCATGTATGAGTGTCACATGCCACCCTTACAAATGCCAATTAGGGCATTTTTAAAAGAAATCGCAAATTACCACCAACTACAAGTTGGTGGTAAATTGCGATTTCTTAACACAAATTTGCAAACCAAAAATGTGTCATACATATCATTTAAGGAATCGCAAAATTTGCGATTCCTTAAATGCTATGGCAAAATAAGGAATCGCAAATAATTGCGATTCCTTAAATTGCGATTTTTTGATACATATCAAAAATCGCAAATCGGCCGTTTGCGAGTCGCAAAGGCTGAAAATCTGCGATTTTCGGCCTTTGTGAGTCGCAAAAGCCTTGATACATCTGGCCCTATAATTTTTAATGCTTGTATGTTTACAACTACTGATGCCCATGTTGGACTACTAATGGGAGGGTATTGTATTGTTTGTAACTACATGTTTCATTGCTGTCGCTCGTTTAGTTTTGCTTACTTGATGAGCACAGTTTGGGAAACAGAATGAGAAACAGTGGTCAATACCCACCTGGCCAGAGACGTGTCACTGTTGTATCACCCAAGGGACCTTCAAACAGAACATATTAGTCATTTCGTATTGTATGATTGAGGGCTCATGAAATGTATTTATTAATTTACGTTTTCAGGGTTTTTAATAAGTGCTGCTAGGCCCCTAATTGGTGGCCTCAGAGAGCTCAAGAAGTGTAGCAAAAGGGTGAATGGAAAGGATCCACCACGCAGAGACAATTGCTAGGGCTGGGACAAAACGCCCACATGGCGGGACAAATGTACCCTGTGCACCACCCAAAACAATTCAGTTTATAAAGGCAGACCAAGCAACCAATCAAAAAGCGGTAGACGTGTTTCATCATGTTAGATTTAGCAATGTGTTCCAAACAGGCCTCGTGTTATGAGGTTGTGTAATATCCCCACCAAAGAGTTCATACTAATGTAAACAGCTTGGCCGTGCAAATGCCCAGACCCGAGTGAAGGGTGGACCAGTCTTAGGCGTCTGATGGGTGAGACTGGGATGAAACTGCAAATAACTGCTCTTGGGACAAATGGTTTATCCAAATGTCAGGGTGAAACAATGTGCATCTGCAGGGGCTTCCTGAATTTGTGGTAGTCCTTCTCCAGCCTCAGGTGGATGGGTAGCGAATTCCAGTGGGATGGATCCTGGTAATGAAAGGAGAAGCCACTGAGTCTTTTTCTATGAACTGTTGGTGTGACAGAGGCCTCCATTAGCTGGTCTGAGACTCTAGGCCGGTTGGTAATAAGCAAAGCAACTTGTGATGTAGATTCGAGTGTGGTCTTGTAATACCATGAGGACAAAGCGTGTTTTAACCGGTGCCCTTTCTTTCACAAGGAGCAGTAGGGAGACCTGAGTGCAGGGGTAAAATGATCAGGGCGTTCTGCTCCAAATACAAGGTGAACAGCATAATATTCATTGTTGCTTGGTGAGGAGAGAGGGAGAACTCTCGGTAGAGGTCACTGCAGTAATCCAGATGGGACATGGCCCCAGGAAGGATTAAGGTGATTTTCTGCAAAAAGTGTAACAGATGCAGGATTTCCTTTCTGTTGGTGCTAAAATGGTTTTGGAAACTGAATTTACATGTTAGGGAAATAAGAGATCACTTTTTTAAAGCAAATTTTTTGACTTTTCACCATCTACATCCGCTAGTTAATGTGAGAGAGGCAATGGATAGCCTGGGTAGGTTGCCAGAACCATCTTTAAACTCTAGCTGAAGCGGGTTGCCGTTTGCGTACTTTGGTACCCAATCGTAACAAGGAAGGCTGTCAAAGGGGGCCATGTAGGCATTAAATAAGATGGTATGCTAGATGGAGCCTTGAAGAACACCACAGAGGATGTCAACTATTCTTGGGAGGAAAGGACACACTTTTATTTATGTGTATGGTTGTGCAGAAAGGAAGCAGCCATACCAGAGCAGTGCATGGGGGCGGATGCTGTCAAATGCAGCAGGAACAAATGAGATGAGAACGTTTAGTATAGACCTTCAACTACTTTTAAGGGTAGAAGGGGTGCTGCACGTCTCATTCATCCAATATCTATGGTTTACTAATTCCTTATTCAGTGTCATGAATTTCCTACACGAAGTCAATGTTACTTCTCAGACCTCTCAGTATCCTACCACACATTCTGTTTGTATTATTAGTTTAGATGATTTCGTCAGAGAGTTTGGAGGCATGTACAAAGGCCTATCATTGAGGGTGGGGGATCGATGAAGAGTTGGTTGTTGAGTGAGATCTTAGTGTACAAATTTCGAGAGAAGGGAACTTCGATTCTCAAGTGTTGGCGAATCTCAGAAGAATGGAAAAGATGATATCACAGTCGGCAAATGTAATGGATCTTGTGGCCTAGCTTAATTTATTCATAAATACATCAACTCTATTTAGGAGTATGTATTTATTTTGATTGAAATATCAAACAAAAGATAGCAAAACGTACTCTATTGGGTCATCATATGTTTCTTTAGGTAAATGTTCTCCTGAAGGGTTGTTGTGAAAAAAATCAAGTGAGAAAAGATGCTGACCCTGGAGAGGACATGGACAGGAGAGTGGGGATGGGGTTTCAGTCCACCAATAACCTTAGTGACGATTGATGACACTTGAGGGGCCACGGCAACAAGAGGGAATGGGTGTCTGTAATTGGCACTGTCTGGGAAGCAACAATGACCATCCCTCAAAAAAAGTTTCTGAAACGGACTCGAATAACTGGGGAGACAAGAAGCGTAATAGATCTCTTCTGCTCACACCCTCCACACATGAGCTGTAAACCAATTATGTGCAGAGGTTTCTAGAGCTTATTGTGTTAACTGTGCAACATCAGCTCTTCATTGGACAACGGTGCGAAAAACACTAGAATTGTGTGGCACATGAAGGCCACTGAGTGGGCTGGCAAGTTTGAGTAAGGGCTGTACGGTCATCTGTGGGAACTTCAAACAAGGAGAGGCAACAAAAACAAATATCATCACTTTTAACAATTATATTTTGATTCACTCCAGTAATTCCAGGAAATACTCCAGATTCTTGAATGATGAATACTCTCGTAGGAGAAACGCCTATCCACTATTGGTTTAAAGAACTAAAAACAATTGAAAAATCTTTCAATCTATGAAGAGAAATAAATAATTACCCTACTGGGCTGCGGAACCTGTTAGTCACAAGTCCACAATCTGATAACCCTGGCATGGTAATGTGATGACTAACGTCATCAATTGCTTCAATTCATAGTTCCATACCAGACATACAGAGAGCGCCATCTTGGAACATGCCAAGATTGTGCTCACCAATTTTAAATGACACAGACACGTGGAGAGCACCATCTTGGAACAGGGCAAGGTATAAGCTCACCAATTGCAAACAACACCTCTTATTGCAATATCAATTTAAGACCCCAAAAGTCACAAAGATCTCAGATATAAAGGTTCCAAACATGCTGTGTGCCAGGATTATTACGTTTATTATCGAAAATCCTACTTAACAGTTTCCACATTCAATACAGCCAATAAACTATAATAAATATTAATTCCAAACTAATTCAAAATAAAAGAAAGTTTCCAAAAAAGCAAGATTACGTGTGTCATGTCAGGTGTGTCAGAGCGTACTACAGGATGTATGTTGGTCAAAAAACCAAGGCCATTTTGTGATGCTGTTTAAAATCCTGTCAACCAATCACATTGTGAAACAAGTGAGCAGAGGCCTCTTGTTGAAATGCGAGTGGTATTGTCATCTTGAAATGATCTCTTATTAAGTCTGATTCTCAAGACCATTCATAGTATACAACAAAATATAATAGAAACAGCAAAATAGAAGAAAAGATTTCATTTTGGTCAAAACAAGAAATGCTAATTTATGGACACTTTGTAACCCTGTCAGCCACTCATAATGTGGATCAAGTTAAGTAGCCACCTTTTGTTTAAATACGGCCAGAAGCGCCATCTTAAAATGGTCTTTTGTTGTGTCTTATTCCCAAAACGATTTGTGATAAAAAGGGGTGGCAGAATACATCAACCACCCACAATCTAAAGAATTAATCACCCCACATGGCTAGTAGAAAAGAATTGTAGAATGTAAAGGAAAAGGGTGTGGTGGTGGGTGCGGGGTATAGTGCCATTATTGCACTGTTTTGCCCTCTTCACGCAACATAGTGCAGCAACTTTAGTTACCTCAATGAAAGAAAAAAGAAAAACAACGTTGGTTGCGATGCAGGATTGCAAGAAACATTTTTAAAGCTGCCTGCAGTTTTGAGGACCGAAACAACACTCTTTCCTCATTCTCTTTATCTTGCCCCCACTTTCTCCTCTTCAATCACACTTATACATCACCCAGGGTTTGATGTATTTTTGAGTGGAATAGAGTGATATACAAATTGCCATCTTCAATACCTTAAAATTTAGCGGACAGCCACATTCAATCACTAGTGTGAGGACATCACATCATACTAATCGGATCGGAGAGTTAGGTCCACCACCTCTCTGGGATATTACAACACGTAGGTGAAACAACCTGCCCATAAATCCCTGTGTGTGATACTATCGCACTCCAACAAGCCAGACACTCTAACCTAGCATTTGTGTGAAAATCACGAGACCAGCCAGAAACAAGTCCACCTGTTAGATGAGTGACGAGATCACACTGCATGGAGCAAGCAATCACACCTGACCAAACCCACTTTACTGAAGTGATGACATCACATCAATTAGACAACGAGAGACAAACGCTCCATACTGGTGTGTGAGGAGATTATAGGTAGGAGAGAGTGCTGGAGGAAATAGACTGCCTGTAACATCTCCCTTACGCACCCAGTCACGGAATCCCATTAACAGACTAACACACAATAGGAGGTTGAGAAACAGCTGTGTATGTAAGGGGGAACTATGCGCGGGAGGAGGTGCAGCAGTAGCATACCCACACGTGAACAGGCGGACACAGACAGTTCGAAAGTAACAAACCAGCAGATACAGGCCTAGAGCACTCCAGGAAACACTGTGCTCTGTTATGGGGCCCACAAATCATGTAGATCTCCAGAGGCCCCGATTGCTTACGTTTCTGCAGTGCGTAATTTTAGTCAGTGGTTGCAGGTCGGACCCACCGCAGTCGTTTTTGGGAACCAACACCAATTTTTCTTTAGCAGAGTTAGACCCAGAGCAAAAAAAGCTTAACAGAAAAGGGAACAAACAGAAAAAGAGAAACAGTAACCAAGAGAGTAAACAGGGGTGAAAAAAGTGCATGCAAGAATCAGGTAGAAGGGTGCTCGTGTAAAGCGCCCCAGCACCTAAGGGTCGAGGTAGCGCTAGTCCCTGGTTAGGGACCTAAGAAGCACGAGGTGGAATCAAGGCTATGCTGCTTCGACCATCGACAGCGATGACCGTGGGCACTTTTTCTTTTCTTAATTATTCGCTGCATTGCTACCTCTAATCGATTAACACATCGAAGAGGCAGCAGTGACCATCCGTCTATCCCTGTAATGCTGCACGCGGCGAAGCGCGCGCACCTGGAGGTAAGGTGGCCGCGCCTGGATGCGGCCATGAAGTCATTCCACGCCGCGCGCCTGGCTCGCTCAGCACAATGGGGCCTTGTGCGGGTAATTGCAGGCTTGCGGGTATCATTTGCCACAAGTACAGTAAGTGGAGTCTCGTGTAAACTTTCACGATGATGGCCCCCTCTCCAGCATATCTCAGAGCGGACGAGCTCCGGAGGGGCTCCGCGCAGTCTGCAATCTGGGAGCAAATCACAGTGCGGCCTGTCTCCTCGGATGGAGGGCGGAAAGGGGGGTGTGGAGCTCCGGGCCTTATCAAAGTGTGCACATCCTGTACAGTGCCGGTTCGGGGCCTCGAGGACTCTCGAGCTCTCCAGCGCATACAACTGGGAGAGGATGTGGCGTTACGACCAGACCTGTCTACTTTAGCGCTGGGAACCAGGTTGGAGTCTCGGCGTCGATTCTGGGAAAATCGCTTTAATCTTCACGAGCCTAAAATATGAATGTGTCCTTGTGTGATGTAACAGGTGCTCGTGTAAAGCGTCCCAGCACATTAGGGTCGAGGTAGCGCTAGATGAAACTGCAAAAAGAACATTGACATAAACGTAACGGTAACAAAACAAAATAGCAAATTCATAATATAGAATTACCAAAATAGAATTCATAATATAGAATTACCAAAATATCGAAGTCAAAATATAGAATGGACAAAATATCGAATGGACAGAATATAATGGTGAAAAATATCGAATTGAAGGTAAGTAATTTATTATCGAATAGTCATTTTTACCCCTACGCTATTCAACGCTTTCCCTACTGTTGCACTCTCTGGAGTGGAAATAGTAATTTTTACCCCTACGCTATCCAACGTTTTCCCTACTGTTGCACTCGCTGGAGTGGGAATAGTAATTTTTACCCCTACGCTATCCAATCAATCAATCAATCAATCATGGCATTTATATCGCGCACTACTCTCCCGGGAGGGTCTCAAGGCGCGTGGGGAGGGGGGTCTGCTACTGCTCGAACAGCCAGGTCTTGAGTTGTTTCCTGAAGGCGAGGTGGTCCTGGGTCAGCCGCAGGTGGACGGGCAGGGAGTTCCATGTCTTAGTTGCTAGGTAGGAGAAGGATCTTCCTCCGGCGGTGGCTCTCTGGATGCGAGGCACGACGGCGAGGGCGAGGTTCGCCGATCGCAGCTGGCGGGTGGGCGTGTAGAAGGTCAGGCGGTCGTTGAGGTACCTAGGGCCCAGGTCGTGGAGGGATTTGTGTGCGTGGGTGAGGAGTCTGAACGTGATCCTCTTGTTGACAGGGATCCAGTGTAGGTCTCTCAGGTGGCTCGAGATGTGGCTGCGTCGGGGGACGTCCAGGATGAGTCGGGCGGAGGCGTTCTGGATGCGCTGGAGTCTCTTCTGAAGCTTGGCTGTTGTTCCGGCGTAGAGGGTGTTTCCATAGTCCAGTCTGCTGGTGATGAGGGCCTGGGTGACCGTCTTCCTTGTCTCGGTGGGAATCCATTGGAAGATCTTGTGGAACATGCAGAGTGTGTGGAAGCAAGATGAGGAGACCGCACTGACTTGTCTGGTCATTGATAGGGAGGAGTCCAGGATGATGCCCAAGTTGCGTGCGTGGTCTGTTGGCTTGGGTGCAGCGCCTAGGGCTGGGGGCCACCAGGAGTCGTCCCATGCTGAGGGCGATGTTCCCAGGATGAGGACGTCTGTCTTGTCCGTGTTCAACTTTAGGCGGCTGCTGTTCATCCATTCGGCGACGTCTTTCATCCCTTCGTGAAGGCTCGCTTTGGCGGTGTCGGGGTCTTTGGTGAGGGAGAGGATCAGCTGGGTGTCATCGGCGTAGGAAATGATGTTCAGGTTGTGATTGCGAGCGATGGCAGCTAGTGGTTTCATGTAGATGTTGAAGAGAGTGGGGCTGAGCGATGATCCTTGCGGGACGCCGCAGATGACTTCGGTGGCCTCCGAGCGGAACGGCGGGAGGCGTACTCTCTGTGTTCTTCCGGAGAGGTATGAGGTGATCCAGTCCAGGGCCTTCCCCTGGATGCCGGTGTCGTTGAGTCGTTGGACTAGGGTGCGGTGGCAAACAGTATCGAATGCAGCGGAGAGGTCAAGGAGGATGAGTGCCGCTGTTTCACCGTTGTCGAGCAGGGCTCGGATGTCGTCAGTGGCTGCGATGAGGGCGGTCTCGGTGCTGTGATTGGCTCTGAATCCGGACTGCGATGGGTCGAGGGATCCGTTCGTCTCGAGGAAGGCGGCCAGTTGCTTGTTGACGACCTTTTCGATGACTTTGGCCGGGAAGGGAAGGATCCGCTGTTGGTTTCTTCAGTAGTGCGCTGAGCTCAGCGTGCTTCCAGCTCTCAGGGAAGGTGGCTGTGTTGAAGGAGGAGTTGATGATGTCTCGGAGATTGGGTGCGATGGTGGGGGCCGCTTTGTTGAAGATGTGGTGGGGGCACGGGTCGGTCGGCGATCCGGAGTGGATGGTGTTCATCATGCTTGTCGTGTCTTCGGGGGTCACCTCGGTCCATGTCTAGAGGATGGCGGCTGGGTGCGTAGGTTCGACCGGTGGGTGCGGGGGTTGAGCGCTGAAACTGTTGTGGATGTCGGAGATCTTGCGGTGGAAGTACGAGGCGAGGGAGTCGCAGAGGTCCTGCGAGGGGGTGATGTTGTTGTTGCCGGTACTGGGGTTGGAGAATTCCTTGACGATGTTGAAGAGCTCCTTGCTGTCATGGGCGTTCTTGTCCAGTCGTTCCTTCAGAGATTTCTTCTTTGTGGTGCGGTATCCAACACTTTCCCTACTGTTGCACTCTCTAGAGTGGGAATAGTAATTTTTACCCCTACGCTATCCAATGCTTTCCCTACTGTTGCACTCACTGGAGTGGTAATAGTAAATGTTATATTTATTATTTCATTAATTTTAAATTACTTTTAAGACATTTTAAAAAATTCGATATTTTGACTAACTATATTTTTGGAAAAACTATATTTTTGATTCGATATTTGTGTACTTACCTGTTTGTAGATAGGAATTCTATATTTTTGCATTCTGTATTTTTTCTTCGATATTATGGTAATTCTATATTTGTGAATTATATATTATGTCAGTGATCCAAACGTAACAGACACAAAATTAAAACACTTGAAAACAGAACCATCACCCTGAAAATTACACCAGATCTCTAGGTCTCTGCATTACTGCAGGCGGATAAATATGCTTAGGTCTTCTTAAAACAGGTAAGGCCTGGAAAAGACACCCATCTGCCCCACGTGAACCTCTCTATAGTTAAAACATAGGAATACCCCTGCACTCGGTGATCCTAAACACAGAAAGACTACAAAAGAACCACCCCAGACTAACATACATGTCAACATTTTAGAACAGGAAAAAGAGAGATAAAAAAAATCGGGAGAATGCATTTTTTCAATTGATTTCTATTGAAACCGAGGCAATTTCAAGTGGGAGATAGATATAATAAAGCTATTTTGGCTTCAAGAATCAGGAGTCTCCCACAAGATCGGGCCTATATTGGCATGTATGAGACTATTACCACAGATAAACCAAGAATTGCCACAGAATGTTACAAGATAAACCACAGAAGCACCACAGATATCAAACCTTTCCTTCCACTAAATGATTTCAAGCAGGTGGTCCTAGCACTTGTCTTGCCGAGTAAACGCTGCGGCGAGACTGGTTACAGATACTAAACCAAACACATATATCCCCAGTACTAAAATCCTCAAATGGCTGCCCTATGAAGCACACATTCAGTTAAAGATTGCTGTTATGACGCACAAAGCCCTTCACTTCAATACTCCCATATACCCGGTTCAAAAACTTTAACTATCCTGAGGGGTATCCTCTTGAAACATTAACAAAAAGAGAACTTGTCACAGAGCTTTCTCCGGTGCTGCCCCAAAGATATGGAACTCTCTTCTACCGGAAGTACGCAGTATCTCCTCAGTGACAGCGTTCAAATTGGAAGCCAAAAGATTCCTAATGAACAATTTCTTACCCTAAGTGGGATAGGCTCACTTGCCCGTTGTCATTGTTCCTACTACCACTCTACCACCATTTGTTACAGCTCTTCTTTACTGCATTTATAAATAAATAAATAGATAAATCAATATATTTATTTATATATAAAGTTTTATATAGCGTGAACAAGATCCAGAGGGATATCAGAGCGCTTTACAATATGATGGAAGGAAGGACATAAATGCAATATCAACATCAAGTGGGGGAAAAATCGCACCACATAGTCTTCCCACAGATAAACCATCCTTGAACTTCCCTTGTGCCCATGGCTGACAACAGATTAACTGCAAGAGACTCATTCTCTGAGCTCTCCCAGGCCATGCTTAATTAGTAAAAAAGAAAAGTGCTGGTACTGGAGCTCTGCCCAGAATTTTTTGTCTTGTGCATTTAGATGTCGGTAGTTTTAAATTCACCTCATGATTCTTTAATCCACTCCCAGCCGGGTACAAGTCAGGGGTACACATGGGCAAATGGTGTCCACTCACTATTTTCTCAGGATGGATGCAGTCCAGTCTGTCAATGAAGATGGCCTCAACTTAAATATGTTCAACTCATCCCAGTGTAATTTTTAGACACAGGAAAACATTCAGCAGCAGCTGCACATTGTCTGCTTTCGTTCTGAGCAGCAATGTACAGGGGTGGGGTGCTGGAGGACTTAGCTATTGTACTTCTGAGGTTAAGAGGCCATCATTCTTCCTTATGTTCGAGTATCCTGGCTTGGAGCTACCTGGCGCCTCACACCTGGCTGCTAAGTCAGTGGAGGGGAACCAAATGCAGACAGCTTAACACTTCACAGGTACTTAAGAGAGGCATGCTTTTGGCTTAGTTCAATCCCTGTATGTAAGAAATGCAGGGGGCAAGGGCTTGAAACTCTCCAAAGTGAAGAAAAGTGTTTTTCTATACAAACCCTCAACCACCAGGGTTACCCCTTGGTGGCATGCTTCATCATTGGGTCCATCCCGATCTGCTGGGGATCGGGTGTGCTATGACCTACGGCTACTTGAGAGCACTTATTGGTGTATAATACAATGATAAAGGAAATCTTACAAATGAGGGGAGTGGAGGATAAAGCTAAACTGAGGTAAAAATACCTGACTAGTAGGTCGATCTACTTTATTACTGCCCCTAGTCAGTATGATTAAAATGTAGGGGTTGGTTTGGAAAACGCGAGGCTATAATGAACCTATGTTTTCCTAGGTCAACATGTTTCGAGCCATGCCCCTATTGGCTCTTCTTCAGGACCATGGGAACCTTGGGCCCGATGTAGGTGGCCGTTTCAGGCCATTTACCGACCGGTAACGGCCGATTTCGGCCGTTACCGACCGGTAAATGGCCAATCGGTATGTAGGGGCCTAAATCCAAGGCCACATGTAGGTAAATCTACATTTACAGAATCAGTAAAATGACCGATTCGGTAAAATACCGAATCGGTAGTTTTACCGATTCTGTAAATTCCATATGTAGGTGGGATTCTTCTGAGTCCCAAAGGCCTTAACGAATCGGTATTTTACCATGAAATCCAACTTCATGGTAAAATACCGATTCCGGTGTGCATGCACATGTGTGCATGCACACCTATGCCATGTGGCAGGCAGACCTGCCCCTAGGGCTTGTATGCCTGCCACATGGCACCCAATCCTGTTTAGGGGGTGCCAGGGGGTGTCAAAGTGAGACCCCCTGCACCCTTGTGAAATTCGGTATTTACCAATTCGGTAAATACCGAATCGGTAAAGCCTATTGATTCCTATGGGCTTTGGAGCCCATAGGAATCAATAGGCTTTACCGATTTGGTATTTACCGAATCGGTAAATACTGACTTTTACCGATTCGGTAAAAGGGAACATCTGGATTCCCTACATACCCACCCCTCACATTTACCGATTCTTAATTACCGAATCGGTAAAATTCGGTAATTTTCGGTAATTAAGAATCGGTAAATGTTACTTACCTACATCTGGCCCTTTGTTCCTTTAGAGTCACTCCTATAGGTTCCTTAATAGGAACATGCTATTGTCATGCCGTGCAATGTGCAGAACATAAATATATATTATATTACCACCTATTTTGTGTCCTTCTACTGTTTCTCTGCGAAGATATGAAGGAGAGTTTAGGTGAGTCAGCCTAAGGCTGACTGACAATCATTTAGAAAATGCATTAATGAAAACACCATCGCGTGGAACTGTGCAATTGAAAAAGCATGAATAGGTGGACATTATTATGTGACATTCAACTAAAAAACTAACAAAACCACAACCTAAGGGCTGATAAATACGAAAGGGGGATCAGTAAAGGACCCACCTTTGGTTAAACCCCAGTTGAATATGCAAACAATGTTAATAAGCATAAAATGAAATGAAATGAAAAACGAGACCACATACATCTATGATGCTCTCATGTTACAACATGATCCCGCCTGGTCGAGGGTGGTCTGTTGTCACACTCAATACTCTAATGGAACTGGGAGACTGCTCCACATGAGTCAGCCATATCCAGTTCAACAACGGTCTATTTGTTGAGCCAGAAAACATAAGCGCGGGGCGTGGCTTGCGCGCCGGCGATAGAGGACGTCTCTCCCGTGAGCTCCGCTTCGGACAACCCGCGGATGCCGTGAGAAATCGTCAAAACCGCCCTTCGGACGGTTTTCTTGCCAGATATCAGTATCGGAAGGTGGGGACTCCACAATGAAGCACTTTGCCGACCGAAAAGAGCTCATTTTCAAGGACAATTTGTATTGGTAACTATCCCTTCGCTGCGCAACACGAACGGCCGCCATTTTGTATGCCGCCGGTTCGTGTGTTTTCTCTGCGCTGTTCCTGCTCTTTCTCCCTTCGCTCTGGCGCTACTTTGGCACTGTTACTGCATATGATCCTAATTCACTCATGAGCTGCTGTGGTTTATTTTTCACTTTTGACGCTACTACCGCTTTCCAATTTAAAAGCGCAATTTTTTCTCTGAGGTGGAACGACCGCCATTTTGTGCCTCTGGATGCCTGACCTTCTACTATTGCTCAAGGAATCTGATGAATGCTTCAGCGTCCCTACAAGTTTCTTGTTCTTCTGACCTCTAATGTCCATCGGTCTCCTCCAATACCTTAATGCACTGTCTATGCCTCCTTGTGAATGTCTTGGTGCTCTATTTCATTTAATCTGACACTCCATAATGCCATGACGGTTCGTCACAATGTCAAGCCTATGAGTTAGTGGACGCCTCCTGTTTGTCCTCGTGTGGCTGCTTCTTCATTCGCACACTGATAAATAGTGTGTCTCAGTGCCCTCTTTTTTGCCACAAGGTGTGCCCCTTTCACATTTGGGTGTCCACGCTCTATTTCATATTCAACAGCATTATTGGGCATAGCTTCCTTTCTTCAACCAGCATCATGGCAAATGTCTCTACTTCGCCGAAGTTATCGCAAACAGGAACAAAACCTAAAAGACAAAAGAATGACCCACCCTCCCCCATTAACTCTTCGACTAATCCTGTTCTGGATTCAATCCTTGAGGAGGTGCGTGGTCTTCAACCGTTTATGACTGCTACCAACGCTAAGCTTCAGCAGATCGAGGAGCGCTGGGTGGTCATGGAAAATAAGGTTTTGAACTTAGAACAACGTGTCAGCGATGTCCAAGACCTCTCAACCCGGATTCCACTTTTGGAACAAGAAATACACAAACTCAAATTGCACACCGAAGATTTGGAAAATAGAAATAGACGCAACAACCTACGCGTTTATGGTGTTCCGGAAAATTTGGAGGGGTCCGACATGGTCTCTTTTATTCGGAAACTTCTTCAAGAACTTTTGGAACTCTCCCCATCGACTCATCCTCTCAACATCCAGAGAGCGCATCGTCTTGGCCGTATCAATTCCAACGCAACCAAACCACGTGGAATCATCCTGCTATTGTTGGAGTTCACAGAACTCATGGCTGTTCTAAAAGCTGCCAGGGCCAAACGTCGTCTCCAGTGGTCTGGTCACAACATCTTCATTTCCCAAGACCTCTCTTCTGCTACCAATGCTCGACGTAAGGAATTCCTGAACCTTCGTCCCACGATGAGACAACTCAACATTCAGTATGGAATTCTTCATCCCTGTTTCTGTAAGATCACACACAATGGGCGTACCAAGTCGTATGATGATCCCCAGAAACTTCGAGACTACTTGATGAGTATCACACCGTCCACCATGGAAACTGCCAGCTAATGCCCTTTCGTTTTTCAATGTTCTTCCTCTTCTAACGTTACTGCTTTAATTTATATATCTTCTCTTACCATATCTCCCCTTTCTATTTTGTTCTAGACTCTCTTCTCACATCCTTGTGTTTATCCTTTCTAATATGTCCGTATATGGTTTGCTCGTGGGTCATGTCCTCTCTCTGGTGTACCCGCGTCTCACAAGTTTTGGTTACTGTTCTCTTTTCAGATCAAGCCTTTGTGCCTTGACCTGTTTTCTAATTCTATCTCCTTCTTTATGTATCTTCCCTCTTTCTTTCTCTTCTCTCTCTTTCCTTGCTTCCTTCTTCTCAAGCTAACTCTGCTGTTTTATTTACTTTTCCGTCTCTTCCTCCCATGCTATTTCATTTCTCATTCTCTTCTTGAAATGAGCGATCTCCCACTCCAATGTTTAACCGTTATTTTTTGTCTCCCCCTATATAGTGATCTCCCTGCTGTGTGTTGCCTCCACTCTTCGCCCATTCCTTCCTCCTTCCGACATGTGTAATTTTGTCTCTTGGAATGTTCGTGGTCTTGGTCATCCTGTCAAGCGTCAGAAGGTATTGTCTCATTTAACCAAATTTCATTCACAGGTTGTCTTTCTTCAAGAAACTCATTGCTCGGACATTGATTCCCTTAAATTAAAAAGACAATGGGTGGGTCAGGTTGTCTTTTCTCCTGCGGTCAACAAAAAAGGAGGGGTTGCTATATTATTTCACAAGGCTTTAAATGCACAAATTATCTCCTCTCAAAATGATGATGAAGGTCGATGGGCAATGGCAAAGGTTGTTATTCACAACAAGACGATGGTCTTATTGAATATTTATGGCCCTGTTCGTCCAGACCCCAAATTTTGGAAAGACATTAAATTGCTTATTGCATCCATTGACTGTCCTAATTTCATCGTTGCTGGTGATTTTAACCAGTGGTTGGACCCTTTTTCAGATCGTTTGTCTTCGAGTAAATTCCAACCTGATAAAACCCATAAGGCTTTCCAATCTGCCATTGCCTCTCGTCCTTTGTATGACTCGTGGAAAGTGTGTAATCCTTCTTTACTGGAATATACTTTTTTTTCTAATGTCCATCATACACGTTCAAGAATTGATTACATTATGATTAGTAAGTCTCTTCTTCCCTCCCTTCAAAAATCTGTTATTGGCTCTATTTTTATTTCTGACCATGCACCGGTCTATACTACCCTAGATCTATCCATTAGTCCCTCTAACTTTAGTCGTTGGAAATTTAACTCTTTTCTTTTATCTGATGCCACTTTTATGAAAAAATGTACTGAGTTTTTTAATGAATATTTTTCCTTAAATGACCCTGTTGATACTTCCATTCCTAACACTTGCGATGCTTTTAAGGCTTCTTTTCGTGCATTTACGATTACCTATGTTTCTGCCAAAAAGAAACTTAACAAACAAAAGTATGAAGATCAACTTAAACACATTAAAACACTTGAACATACTTATTTCTCCTCCAAATCCCCATCTGCCCTTAAGGACTTGATCCATGCCAAATCAGATCTTAATAAAATTATAACTAATGAAGCTTGTCATACCCTCCTTAAAATAAAATCTAAATATCATGGGGGTCAGAACAAAGCAGGTAAAATGTTGGCCAATTACTTGAAAATCAAATCTGAACGCAAAGCTGTCGGTCCAATTTTTAACGACTCACTCAACAAGCTAGTCACCTCCGATGGAGACATTGCTGAAGTTTTTCACAACTACTATCAAGCCTTATATACCGATGATACTCACCCTTCTGATGCTAACTTAACGACTTTTTTTGACGGCCTTCCATCCCCCCAGCCCTTCCTGTTGAATTTTCACACCTAGAACGTGAAATTACCCTCCAAGAGATTACCTCAGCTATTCATTCCCTTAAGAAATCAAAAGCCCCTGGTCCTGACGGCCTGCCAATTGAATTTTACTCCTCCTTTCATTCGTTTTTTGTTCCCAAACTCCTTCAATTATTTAATTCTTTTATTTTTGAAGCTAAGGCCTCTGGGTCGTTTTTGGACGCCCTCATTGTCATCATCCCGCAACCTGATAAGGATCATTCCCAATGTAAGAATTTCCGCCCCATTTCCTTAATTAATTATGATTGTAAAATTTTTGCTAAAATCCTTGCCTCTCGCCTTGATTCCATTATCCCTCGCCTAATCAACACAGACCAGGTGGGGTTTGTTAAGGGCAGACTTGCTGCGGATAATGCCCGTCTTTTTTCCAATGTCCTTTCTCACAGCAAAAATGTCAAAACCCCATTAGCAGCCCTTTCCCTAGATGCTGAAAAAGCTTTTGATCGTATTAATTGGCAGTACATGTTTCGAACCCTTACTTGGTTTGGCTTTGGACCAAAGTTTATAGCGTTAGTCAAACTCCTTTATTCCTCTCCTCGTGCCAGTATTTTTGTTAACAATCAATTTTCCAGATTTTTTTCTTTAACAAGAGGTACAAGACAAGGCTGTCCCCTTTCTCCTTTATTATTTATCCTATGCCTTGAACCCTTTTTACAACGTATTCGTTCTAACCCTCACATCACGGGTTTAAAATTCCCCTCTGTCGAAACTAAACTCTCAGCGTACGCTGATGATGTCCTCATTTACATGTCCAATCCTGAATCTTCCCTCCCTCCCTTTTTAGATGAAGTTCAGTTATATTCCTCAATATCAGGATATAAGCTCAATTTATCCAAAACAGAAGTGCTTCCCCTTAACTCTTTGTGTTTTCAATATATGTTTAATAATACTGATTTTGCATGGTGCCCTTCTAAAATTAAGTACCTCGGCATATGGTTTTCTTCCTCTCTAAAAGATACCCTTAAAATAACATTTGATTCGTTAATTAAGAAAATTCAATCCCTTCTGCAGATTTGGTCTCCCCTATTTCTTTCTTGGTGGGGTAGATTAGATACCATCAAAATGATGATTACCCCTCATGTTTTATATACAGTCTCTATGCTCCCCTTCAAAATCCCTAAATCCTATTTTTCCCGTATCAACTCAATTTGCACAAAATTTCTGTGGAATAGTAAACACCCCCGCATTGGATTGCATAAGCTGGTTCGCCCTAAAAATGAAGGTGGTGTTCGTTTCCCTGATTTTGGCTCCTACCATTCTGCCTTTCTTATCAAGCAATCCTTCTCCTTGGCATATGATTTCCTTGATACTCCTGTCCCTAAATGGGTGCTCCTGGAACGCTCTTTTTTAAAAGATTTCTCATTTCAACATGTTCCTTTCATGTCAAACTGTACCTTTATATCCAAGTATCCTATTTTGAAATATTGCCAATCTACCTTGCAAAGTATTTTTTCCTCTTCCCTTTCTCCTCTTCAATGTTTTCTATCATCTGTAGTTTGGTACAACAAATTTCTTAGATATAAAGGTAAATCATTTTATTTTAAACACTGGAAGGAAAAGGATATAATGTTTGTACATCAATTTTTTCTTGATTCTACTCTTCTTTCTTTTGTGGATCTACAAAATAAGTTTAACTTACCCTCCTCTTTTCTTGCTGAATATTCTATTATAGTCTCTGCTATTCAGTCTCATTTAACTTCGTTATCCTCTTCCTCTGAATCTTTTTCTTCTTTCACTCCTGTCACTCCACTTTACCCTCTTTTCTCTACTCAACAACCTAAAGCTGCTCTTGTATATTCACTTTTATTATCTAATTGTTCTGTTCGATCTAAGTCTACAGTGGAGACTGCTTGGGAAACTGATCTGGATGTCTCTTTTGACACTGAATTGTGGGATCGTATATGGTCTCGACTCTTCAAAGTTTCTGTTGCTGCACGCATTACCCAATCCTTACTTTTTATTTACCACAGAGTTGTTATTACACCGGTTACTATACATAAATTTTCTCCAACCTCCTCTCCTTTATGTTGGTCCTGTTCTAAAGACCCTGGTACTCTACAACACCAACTTTATTATTGTTCCCCAGTTTTATCTTTTTGGACTGATGTTTGGAATATATGTATGAAAATGTTATCTCTTTCTTCACAATTGTCTTTTATACACATATTTTTAGGTTCTTTAGCTGATGATATTGATATTAATACACCTTCTTCTGCTAAGTTGTTAGACCTTTTTATTGCACTTGCATTTAAAGTTATTTTATCGTGCTGGAAAGATAATTCTAAACTCTCGGTCCACACATGGTGGAATTATATATGTGACGAACATAGAATTTCTATTGCCTCTTCTACCTCTATCCCTTTGAAAATTAAATCTGACTTATTATGGCTTCCCTTTACTTCGTATCTCTCCTCCAATCCTCCTCTCTTACCGCGTTCTCCTTGTCCCTCATGATCCCTTACTTTTACTTCCTTTTTCTCCTCTCTCTCCCCTCTCTCCTTTTCCTGTCCTCTGCTTTCTTCCTTTTCTTTTCTCCTTTCCAATCCTTTCCTTTCTTCTTTCTCCTTTCTATCTTTTCATACCTTTCTTTTCTCTATATTAATTCCTGTAGATTGATGTCTTTTAATTATTATTACACTCATATGTACTTTTTCCTAATTTTTCATGACATGTTTCTTGTATCACTTTTTAATGCTTAATAAAAATTTCTTAAACAAAAAAAAAAAAAGAAAACATAAGCGCGAGTGTTCCGTCATTACACAACGCCCATGAACAAAATACCACTTAGGAAGCCGCATCTGCAATATGCGTCCCCTGGAAAAAGCAAAGTAGGTACAAAGGAAGGGGGTACGTCTTGATAAAATAAGTAATCACCCCCTATTTCTCTGACAGACATGCGGGCACTGCTTTAGTTTTCCGGCACATGTACCAAGAGCACCACTTTGCTTGAAATTTATACCATATCAGATATAGTTCTCAAATTGCCTAATATTCGTTCCCCTGCCTTCTCTATCCTCCTCCTAGAGTGTGAAAACAGACCACCCGCGACCCAGAGGGATCATGATTATTTTGTTTTATTTCGTTTATAGAGCTACTCTTCCAAATGTAGGGTGCCAGAGTGCTTTACGTCACACATACACATTGAAATACATAATATGTGTGTGTAAATCAATGTAGATGATGTGTTACATAAGACCTTGAGGGTTGCAAGGTGCAGGAGTCACAAATCCTTCACAGCTGACTGTGTTTTATTAGAAGGACTTCAATTTATGAACTTCAAGTAACAAAAGCATCTCTGTGTTAAAAGCAGTAACCCACTTACCTAGGTACATAAAGTAAAAATGTGTCAACTGCAGCTGCATGATGTGCTTTGCAGGATACATTAGCCCTCTGTGCTGCTTTCATTCAAAACTGGGACTAGACAAAACACTGATCTCTCCAACAAATATGTTAACTCCCAGAGTTTTCTTCCCATTACTATTATTCCCTGAGATTTACTAGACACACAAAGGTCTCTGCAGCATGTACCTTAACCCCATAAGATATTTTAAAAAGGAGACGTTGCACCCAATTAAACAGAGCAGGTTTATTGCCACATTTTCTCCACTGTGCGAATTTCTTTGTGATAGTTAAAAAAAATGTTTATAAATTGAGGCCCCGATTTTGCGTCACTTTTTTGGTACAACCCTGACTTAAAATCTCATTTGTTACATCTTGTTAGTCGCTAACTGTACTCATGATAGTACTGTTTAACAAATGTGCTAGGTGTTAAGAAACAATGTCACTTCTTGTAATGTCACTTCCTGTGAGATCATGGGTTGTAATTCCACTTCATGTGATGTCCTGTGCCATGATGTCACTTGCATACTGCCTAACTTTGTTGGTCCCACTTCTGTTTTAGGACTTGTGTGCTGAGTACCAAACACCCCCTGCCTCTTTATCTCACTCTTGTAGGTTCCTGATCTCAGTGGCATCTGCTCTTCTATGGCAGAGGAGTCTGCCCAAAACCGCAGGAAAGAAAAAATAAAATGATAATAAACATGTTTTATTATCATTTTATTTTTAATTTCCTTCTGAGTCTTTGGGGGCGGGGTAATGTGGGATGACAGATGCAGGAGGAGTGGTAGGGCACTGTTGTCAGTGTGCATGACGGTTTAGCCAGCCGTCTCAGGCCGGCTAAATCGTCTTGCACAATGAAGCTCTCTTCAACCCGAGCTGCATTGCCGGATTGGTGACAGCAGGCACTAGCTCCCAGTCTCACTGGGAGCACAAATTTGAGGCCCCTCGGCCAATTGTGACTTTGCTTTCATGCTGCCACCAGCAGCAGGAGATCAGTGTCACGATTCACCGCAGGGAAGGAGGGGAGCCTGTGCCCGGAGGAGAGGCGCAGAAGAGCACGACGGCCGGCTGCAGGTAAGTTTCAATTTGTATTTATTTATTTGTTGTCGTTCCAGATCCCTTCATCCCCTCTCTCCACTGCCCCGCCACTCTTTGTTAACACCTTCCCTACTGCCTGTTCTCTTCCTTTGTGATGATTTTGGTGCCTTTCTCTTTCTCCGTCTTTCCTATCTGTGTGTTTTACTTGTATTGCTACAGAGGCACAAGCTAGTGCCTTCACTGGAAAGTGCACATAACCTAGATTGACAGATTTGCTTTCCGCCTGATTAACTTAATCTGGTCTCAGGTTGCACCAGAAAATAAGTTATAAAGGCCTAGATGTAGGTAATAGCAAATTACCGAATGGTAAATACCGAATTTTACCGATTCGGCATTCACTATTCGGTAATTGCTATGTAGGTAAAATTTTCGGTAAAAATACCGAATCTGTAAGATTCGGTAATTACCGATTCTGTAATTTGAAGCCCATAGGAATCAACGGCAAATACCGATTCTGTAATTACAGAATCTGTAAAATTACCGAATTTGCAAGGGTGACAGGGTGTCACTTTGACACCCTGTTGCACCCCTATTTCTGGCTTGTGTGCCATGTGACACACAGACATGCCCGTAGGGCACAGGCACAGGTGTACATGCACAGATGTGCATGTACACTGGAATTCGTAATTTACCATGGAATAGTATTCCATGGTAAATAACAATTCAGTAAAGGCCTGTGGCACTGATTACAGTGCCACCTACATCTTGATTTACAGAATCGGTAAATTTACCGATTCTGTATTTTACCAATTCTGTAAATTTACCGAATCTGTAAATATACGGATTCTGTAAATAAAATGCCCCCTACATGCCAAATCCCAAATACCGGTCGGTAACGGCCAAAATCAGCCGTTACCGGCCGGTAATTGGCGACCTGCATCTGGCCCAAAGTGTATAAGGTAGTAGTTAAACTAATCAATAAATACAATTGGGAAGCCTTTGCATAATGACAGATCTATTAATTTATTCATGCGCAATTTAGCAGTAGAAGGACATTTATTTATGGTCTTATGCCCTGGCATGAAGTAGTGTGGCTCACTGGTTAGAGGCGGCAGACCCGAGAGCAGAGGACGGCCCGGGACCAGGGTTCGATTCCCGGCGCGGCAGGTTTCTGGACCAGGGTCAGCGGACTCGATAATTCTCTCGCCTCGGTGCCCACTCTGATCAGCGATCACACTCGGCAACTCTGGGCATTAGCTTGCCTCATCTTCTCTAACGGCCCCACCAGACTGCCGGGGATGCCTGGTCTCACCCTGGAGATACCCATTAAGGGACCATCTCTCAGGGAAGCCAGGAAGGGTTTCGCAGCGGTCGAAGCGCCTTGGGACCCTACGGGTAAGTAGTGCGCTATATAAATGCCAATACATACATACATACAAGTTGCTTTAATCTCCACTTTAAATGTTTTGTGAATTCTTTCCTTTTCCTTCTCCGTACAGCTCTGTCGTGAGCCTCTCAATGTTGAAATCACCCTGTGCTTCTCCACAGTCCCGTTTCTGTGGTAATGTTTGCTTCTCATTCACTCCCAATTCACAACATTTAGGAACTCACTGATCCTTACCCAGTCCTGCTGGTCGCTCCCAAATAACATGGAGGTCTGACTAGGCACAGCAAACTCTTTTCCAGATTGATGAAATATGATTGGGGGTTTACTGGGGGAAATGGAATTCAAGAACCCGGCGAATATTCTCAGTTTAGACTGAGTTCCCAAATGTCCAGGTATATTTCACTGGGATCTGGAAACCCAATCAAATGTTGTTTTGTTTTTTGCAGTGCAACATTTCTTGTTGCATTACAAGCCCTCGGTGGGTATATAAAGGGTCCGGTAGGGCAGGAAGAATTTCTTTCTTCTATCTGTGCGTAGCCCCACCTGCCAGCCTCTTACTGCATAGAAAAAAGACTTGACCTCAGAGTCAAACCCACCCACCGCCCCATCACCCCATCCTCTGCCACCATAGAGAGATTCTCCACCATCTTAAAGTCTGGTGAATCTGGAGGAAGTTTAAAAAGTTCCGAAACGCCTCAAAGCTCCAAATCAACTAAAAAATATACAGACATACCAGAGATCAGCCAAACGAGTTCGCCAAGCACTATCCTGAAACCTATCAACAGAGGAGTTTACATCCGGTTTATTAGTACACTGCTGTAGTTGCATTTCACTGAAATACCCCATCGTATACCAAAAAAGTGCCGTGCATACAAATTGGAGAATAAAAATCGGAGAATCTCCTTCCTCTCCGCGAACATTGCAACTAATAAACCATTACATCGCGACTCTCGAAGTCTCACAACAATAGATAAATAAACAACCTGTGCCCTTCACCACAGGTGAGCCACAAAGAACCACTCTGAGCCTCACAACAAGAGAGGTAAGTACACACCACACAGAGCCACCCGTAAGCATCACCAAGCGTATGCCAAGCAGAGCCACCATCTGAGTCTCACCAGCGTGTGTCTCAGGAACTACACAATACACAGAGCCGCCGTCTGAGCCTCAGGAAGTACACACCATACAGAGCTAATGTCTGAGTCTCAGGGACTACGCAGCGCACAGAGCCACTGTCTGAGTCACAGGGAGTACAACCCGCACAGATCCACCGTCTGAGTCTCTGGGAGTAAACACCACACAGAGCCACGTCTGAGTTTCATGGAGTACACACGACACAGAGCCACGTCTGAGTCTCAGGGAGTAAACACCACACAGAGCTACGTCTGAGTCTCAGGGAGTAAACACCACACAGAGCCACGTCTGAGTCTCGGGGAGTAAACACCACACAGAGCCACCGTCTGAGTCTCAGGGAGTACACAACATACAGAACCACCGTCTGAGTCTCAGGGAGTCCACAACATACAGATTCACCATCTGAGTCTCAGGGAGTACACACTGCACAGAGCCACCGTCTGAGTCTCAGGGAGAACACACCGCACAGAGCCACTGTCTGAGTCTAAGAACTACACAACACACACAGAGCCACCGTCTAACTCTCAGGGAGGACACACCACACAGAGCCACCGTCTGAGTCTCAGGAAGTACACATCATGCAGAACCAGCCACTGTCTGAGTCTCAGGAAGTGCACACCGCACAGAGCCACCGTCTGAATCTCAGTGAGTACACACCACACAGAGAAACCTTCTCAGTCTCAGGAAGTACACATCAACAGAGCCACCATCTGAATCTCAGGGAGTACACACCACACAGAGCAACCTTCTCAGTCTCAGGAAGTACACACCACAAAGGGCCACCATCTGAGTCCCAGGAAGTGCACACAACACAGAGCAACGTCTGAGTCTCAGGGAGAAAACACCGCACAGAGCCACCGTCTGAGTCTCAGCGAGAACACACGGCACAGAGCCACTGTCTGAGTCTAAGAACTGCACAACGCACACAGAGCCACCGTCTAAGTATCAGAGAGGACACACCACACAGAGCCACCGTCTGAGTCTCAGGAAGTACACATCATGCAGAACCAGCCACTGTCTGAGTCTCAGGAAGTGTACACCGCACAGAGCCACCGTCGGAGTCTCAGGGAGTACACTCCACAAAGAGCATCCTTCTCAGTCTCAGGAAGTGCACACCGCACAGAGCCATCGTCTGAGTCTCAGGGAGTAAACACCACACAGAGCCACGTCTGAGTCTCAGGGAGTAAACACCACACAGAGCCACATCTGAGTCTCAAGGAGCATACACCACACAGAGCCACCGTCTGAGTCTCAGGGAGTAAACACCACACAGAGCCACGTCTGAGTCTCAGGGAGTAAACACCACACAGAGCCACGTCTGAGTCTCATGGAGTAAACACCATACAGAGCCATGTCTGAGTCTCGGGAAGTAAACACCACACAGAGCCACCTTCTGAGTCTCAGGGAGTACACACCACACCGAGCAACGGTCTGAGTCTCAGGAGTACACACCACACAGAGCCACTGTCTGAGTCTCAGGGAGTACACACTATACAGATCCACCGTCTGAGTCTCAGGGAGTACACACCACACAGAGCCACCGTCTGAGTCTCATGGAGTACACACCACACAGAGCCGCCATCTGAGTCTCAGGGAGAACACAACATAAAGAGCCACGTTCTGAGTCCCACGGAGTACACAACATACAGAGCCACCGTCTGAGTCTCAGGGAGTACACAACATACAGCGTCACTGTCTGAGTCTCAGGGACTCCAAAACATACAAAGTCACCGTCTGAGTCTCAGAGAGTACACACCGCACAGAGCCACCGTGTGAGTCTCAGGGAGTACACACTGCACAGAGCCACTGTCTGAGTCTAAGAACTACACAACACACACAGAGCCACTGTCTAAGTATCAGGGAGGACACACCACACAGAGCCACCGTCTGAGTCTCAGGAAGTATACACCATGCAGAACCAGCAACTGTCTGAGTCTCAGGAAGTGCACACCGCACAGAGCCACAGTCTGAGTCTCAGGGAGTACACTCCGCACAGAGCAACCTTCTCAGTCTCAGGAAGTGCACACCGCACAGAGCCACCGTCTGAGTCTCAGTGAGTAAACACCACACAGAGCCACGTCTGAGTCTCAGGGAGTAAACACCACACAGAGCCATGTCTGAGTCTCAGGGAGTAAACACCACACAGAGCCACGTCTGAGTCTCGGGGAGTAAACACCACACAGAGCCACGTCTGAGTCTCAGGGAGTAAACACCACACAGAGCCACCGTCTGAGTCTCAGGGAGTACACACCACACAGAGCCACCGTCTGAGTCCCAGGGAGTACACACCACACAGAGCCACTGCCTTAGTCTCAGGGAGTACACACTATACAGATCCACCGTCTGAGTCTCAGGGAGTACACACCACACAGAGCCACAGTCTGAGTCTCAGGGAGTACACACCACACAGAGCCACCATCTGAGTCTCAGAGAGTACACCACATACAGAGCCACCTTCTGAGTCTCAGGGAGTACACACCACACTGAGCTGCCGTCTGAGTCTCAGGGAGTACACAACATACAGAGCCACAGTTTGAGTCTCAGGGAGTACACAACATACAGAGTCACTGTCTGAGTCTCAGGGAGTCCACAACATACAAAGTCACCGTCTGAGTCTCAGGGAGTACACACCGCACAGAGCCACCGTGTGAGTCTCAGGGAGTACACACTACACAGAGCCACTGTCTGAGTCTGAGAACTACACAACACACACAGAGCCACTGTCTAAGTATCAGGGAGGACACACCACACAGAGCCACCGTCTGAGTCTCAGGAAGTATACACCATGCAGAACCAGCCACTGTCTGAGTCTCAGGAAGTGCACACCGCACAGAGCCACAGTCTGAGTCTCAGGGAGTACACTCCACACAGAGCAACCTTCTCAGTCTCAGGAAGTGCACACCGCACAGAGCCACCGTCTGAGTCTCAGTGAGTGAACACCACACAGAGCCACATCTGAGTCTCAGGGAGTAAACACCACACAGAGCCACCGTCTGAGTCTCAGGGAGTAAACACCACACAGAGCCACGTCTGAGTCTCAGGGAGTAAACACCACACAGAGCCACGTCTGAGTCTCAGGGAGTAAACACCACACAGAGCCACCGTCTGAGTCTCAGGGAGTACACACCACACAGAGCCACCGTCTGAGTCTCAGGGAGTACACATCACACAGAGCCACCGTCTGAGTCTCAGGGAGTACACACCACACAGAGCCACTGCCTGAGTCTCAGGGAGTACACACTATACAGATCCACCGTCTTAGTCTCAGGGAGTACACACCACACAGAGCCACCGTCTGAGTCTCAGGGAGTACACACCACACAGAGCTGCCATCTGAGTCTCAGAGAGTACACAACATACAGAGCCACCTTCTGAGTCTCAGGGAGTACACACCACACTGAGCTGCCGTCTGAGTCTCAGGGAGTACACAACATACCGAGCCACCGGCTGAGTCTCAGGGAGTACACAACATACAGAGTCACTGTCTGAGTCTCAGGGAGTCCACAATATACAAAGTCACCGTCTGAGTCTCAGGGAGTACGCACCGCACAGAGCCACCGTCTGAGTCCCAGGGAGTACACACCGCACAGAGCCACTGTCTGAGTCTAATAACTACACAACACACACAGAGCCATCGTCTAAGTATCAGGGAGGACACACCACACAGAGCCACCGTCTGAGTCTCAGGAAGTATACACCATGCAGAACCAGCCACTGTCTGAGTCTCAGGAAGTGCACACCTCATAGAGCCACAGTCTGAGTCTCAGGGACAACACTCCACACAGAGCAACCTTCTCAGTCTCAGGAAGTGCACACCGCACAGAGCCACCGTCTGAGTCTCAGGGAATACACTCCACACAGAGCAACCTTCTCAGTCACAGGAAGTACACACCACACAGAGCCACCATCTGAGTCCCAGGAAGTGCACACCACATAGAGCAACGTCTGAGTCTCAGTGAGTAAACACCACACAGAGCCACGTCTGAGTCTCAGGGAGTAAACACCACACAGAGCCACCGTCTGAGTCTCAGGGAGTAAACACCATTCAGAGCCACGTCTGAGTCTCAGGGAGTAAACACCACACAGAGCCACGTCTGAGTCTCAGGGAGTAAACACCACAGAGCCACCGTCTGAGTCTCAGGGAGTACACACCACACAGAGCCACCGTCTGAGTCTCAGGGAGTACACATCACACAGAGCCACCGTCTGAGTCTCAGGGAGTACACACCACACAGAGCCACTGCCTGAGTCACAGGGAGTACACACTATACAGATCCACCGTCTTAGTCTCAGGGAGTACACACCACACAGAGCCACCGTCTGAGTCTCAGGAAGTGCACACCGCACAGAGCCACAGTCTGAGTCTCAGGGAGTACACTCCACACAGAGCAACCTTCTCAGTCTCAGGAAGTGCACACCGCACAGAGCCACCGTCTGAGTCTCAGTGAGTAAACACCACACAGAGCCACGTCTGAGTCTCAGGGAGTAAACACCACACAGAGCCACCGTCTGAGTTTCAGGGAGTAAACACCACACAGAGCCACGTCTGAGTCTCAGGGAGTAAACACCACACAGAGCCACGTCTGAGTCTCAGGGAGTAAACACCACACAGAGCCACCGTCTGAGTCTCAGGGAGTACACACCACACAGAGCCACCGTCTGAGTCTCAGGGAGTACACATCACACAGAGCCACCGTCTGAGTCTCAGGGAGTACACACCACACAGAGCCACTGCCTGAGTCTCAGGGAGTACACACTATACAGATCCACCGTCTTAGTCTCAGGGAGTACACACCACACAGAGCCACCGTCTGAGTCTCAGGGAGTACACACCAGACAGAGCTGCCATCTGAGTCTCAGAGAGTACACAACATACAGAGCCACCTATTGAGTCTCAGGGAGTACACACCACACTGAGCTGCCGTCTGAGTCTCAGGGAGTACACAACATACCGAGCCACCGTCTGAGTCTCAGGGAGTACACAACATACAGAGTCACTGTCTGAGTCTCAGGGAGTCCACAATATACAAAGTCACCGTCTGAGTCTCAGGGAGTACGCACCGCACAGAGCCACCGTCTGAGTCCCAGGGAGTACACACCGCACAGAGCCACTGTCTGAGTCTAATAACTACACAACACACACAGAGCCATCGTCTAAGTATCAGGGAGGACACACCACACAGAGCCACCGTCTGAGTCTCAGGAAGTATACACCATGCAGAACCAGCCACTGTCTGAGTCTCAGGAAGTGCACACCTAACAGAGCCACAGTCTGAGTCTCAGGGACAACACTCCACACAGAGCAACCTTCTCAGTCTCAGGAAGTGCACACCGCACAGAGCCACCGTCTGAGTCTCAGGGAGTACACTCCACACAGAGCAACCTTCTCAGTCACAGGAAGTACACACCACACAGAGCCACCATCTGAGTCCCAGGAAGTGCACACCACATAGAGCAACGTCTGAGTCTCAGGGAGTAAAGACCACACAGAGCCACGTCTGAGTCTCAGGGAGTAAACACCACACAGATTTACATCTGAGTCTCAAGGAGTAAACACCACACAGAGCCACATCTGAGTCTCAGGGAGGAAACACCACAAAGAGCCACGTCTGAGGCGCAGGGAGTATACACCACACAGAGCCGCCGTCTGAGTCTCAGGGAGTACACAACATACAGAGCCACTGTCTGAGTCTCAGGGAGTACACAACATACAGAGCCACCGTCTAAGTCTCAGAGAGACCACAACATACAGAGCCACCGTCTGAGTCTCAGGAAGTACACACCATGCAGAACCAGCCACTGTCTGAGTCTCAGGAAGTGCACACCGCACAGAGCCACCGTCTGAGTCTCAGGGAGTACACACCACACAGGACAACGTTTGAGTCTCAGGGAGTAAACACCACACAGAGCCACGTCTGAGTTCCTGGACTAAACACCACACAGAGCCACTGTCTGACTCTCAGGTAGTAAACACCACACAGAGCCACGTCTGAGTCTCAGGGAGTAAACACCACACAGAGCCATGTCTAAGTCTCAGGGAGTAAACTCCACACAAGCCACCATCTGAGTCTCAGGGAGTACACACCACAAAGAGCCACCGCCTGAGTCTCAGGGAGTACACACCACACAGAGCTGCCGTCTGAGTCTCAGGGAGTACACACCACTCAGAACCACTGTCTGAGTCTCAGGTACTGCACACTACACAGATCCACCGTCTGAGTCTCAGGGAGTACACACCACAAAGAGCCACCGCCTGAGTCTCAGGGAGTACACACCACACAGAGCTGCCGTCTGAGTCTCAGGGAGTACACACCACTCAGAACCACTGTTTGAGTCTCAGGTACTGCACACTACACAGATCCACAGTCTGAGTCTCAGGGACAACACTCCACACAGAGCAACCTTCTCAGTCTCAGGAAGTGCACACCGCACAGAGCCACCGTCTGAGTCTCAGGGAGTACACTCCACACAGAGCAACCTTCTCAGTCACAGGAAGTACACACCACACAGAGCCACCATCTGAGTCCCAGGAAGTGCACACCACATAGAGCAACGTCTGAGTCTCAGTGAGTAAACACCACACAGAGCCACGTCTGAGTCTCAGGGAGTAAACACCACACAGAGCCACCGTCTGAGTCTCAGGGAGTAAACACCATTCAGAGCCACGTCTGAGTCTCAGGGAGTAAACACCACACAGAGCCAAGTCTGAGTCTCAGGAAGTGCACACCGCACAGAGCCACAGTCTGAGTCTCAGGGAGTACACTCCACACAGAGCAACCTTCTCAGTCTCAGGAAGTGCACACCGCACAGAGCCACCGTCTGAGTCTCAGTGAGTAAACACCACACAGAGCCACGTCTGAGTCTCAGGGAGTAAACACCACACAGAGCCACCGTCTGAGTTTCAGGGAGTAAACACCACACAGAGCCACGTCTGAGTCTCAGGGAGTAAACACCACACAGAGCCACGTCTGAGTCTCAGGGAGTAAACACCACACAGAGCCACCGTCTGAGTCTCAGGGAGTACACACCACACAGAGCCACCGTCTGAGTCTCAGGGAGTACACATCACACAGAGCCACCGTCTGAGTCTCAGGGAGTACACACCACACAGAGCCACTGCCTGAGTCTCAGGGAGTACACACTATACAGATCCACCGTCTTAGTCTCAGGGAGTACACACCACACAGAGCCACCGTCTGAGTCTCAGGGAGTACACACCAGACAGAGCTGCCATCTGAGTCTCAGAGAGTACACAACATACAGAGCCACCTATTGAGTCTCAGGGAGTACACACCACACTGAGCTGCCGTCTGAGTCTCAGGGAGTACACAACATACCGAGCCACCGTCTGAGTCTCAGGGAGTACACAACATACAGAGTCACTGTCTGAGTCTCAGGGAGTCCACAATATACAAAGTCACCGTCTGAGTCTCAGGGAGTACGCACCGCACAGAGCCACCGTCTGAGTCCCAGGGAGTACACACCGCACAGAGCCACTGTCTGAGTCTAATAACTACACAACACACACAGAGCCATCGTCTAAGTATCAGGGAGGACACACCACACAGAGCCACCGTCTGAGTCTCAGGAAGTATACACCATGCAGAACCAGCCACTGTCTGAGTCTCAGGAAGTGCACACCTAACAGAGCCACAGTCTGAGTCTCAGGGACAACACTCCACACAGAGCAACCTTCTCAGTCTCAGGAAGTGCACACCGCACAGAGCCACCGTCTGAGTCTCAGGGAGTACACTCCACACAGAGCAACCTTCTCAGTCACAGGAAGTACACACCACACAGAGCCACCATCTGAGTCCCAGGAAGTGCACACCACATAGAGCAACGTCTGAGTCTCAGGGAGTAAAGACCACACAGAGCCACGTCTGAGTCTCAGGGAGTAAACACCACACAGATTTACATCTGAGTCTCAAGGAGTAAACACCACACAGAGCAACATCTGAGTCTCAGGGAGGAAACACCACAAAGAGCCACGTCTGAGGCGCAGGGAGTATACACCACGCAGAGCCGCCGTCTGAGTCTCAGGGAGTACACAACATACAGAGCCACTGTCTGAGTCTCAGGGAGTACACAACATACAGAGCCACCGTCTAAGTCTCAGAGAGACCACAACATACAGAGCCACCGTCTGAGTCTCAGGAAGTACACACCATGCAGAACCAGCCACTGTCTGAGTCTCAGGAAGTGCACACCGCACAGAGCCACCGTCTGAGTCTCAGGGAGTACACACCACACAGGACAACGTTTGAGTCTCAGGGAGTAAACACCACACAGAGCCACGTCTGAGTTCCTGGACTAAACACCACACAGAGCCACTGTCTGACTCTCAGGTAGTAAACACCACACAGAGCCACGTCTGAGTCTCAGGGAGTAAACACCACACAGAGCCATGTCTAAGTCTCAGGGAGTAAACTCCACACAAGCCACCATCTGAGTCTCAGGGAGTACACACCACAAAGAGCCACCGCCTGAGTCTCAGGGAGTACACACCACACAGAGCTGCCGTCTGAGTCTCAGGGAGTACACACCACTCAGAACCACTGTCTGAGTCTCAGGTACTGCACACTACACAGATCCACCGTCTGAGTCTCAGGGAGTACACACCACAAAGAGCCACCGCCTGAGTCTCAGGGAGTACACACCACACAGAGCTGCCGTCTGAGTCTCAGGGAGTACACACCACTCAGAACCACTGTTTGAGTCTCAGGTACTGCACACTACACAGATCCACAGTCTGAGTCTCAGGGACAACACTCCACACAGAGCAACCTTCTCAGTCTCAGGAAGTGCACACCGCACAGAGCCACCGTCTGAGTCTCAGGGAGTACACTCCACACAGAGCAACCTTCTCAGTCACAGGAAGTACACACCACACAGAGCCACCATCTGAGTCCCAGGAAGTGCACACCACATAGAGCAACGTCTGAGTCTCAGTGAGTAAACACCACACAGAGCCACGTCTGAGTCTCAGGGAGTAAACACCACACAGAGCCACCGTCTGAGTCTCAGGGAGTAAACACCATTCAGAGCCACGTCTGAGTCTCAGGGAGTAAACACCACACAGAGCCACGTCTGAGTCTCAGGGAGTAAACACCACACAGAGCCACCGTCTGAGTCTCAGGGAGTACACACCACACAGAGCCACCGTCTGAGTCTCAGGGAGTACACATCACACAGAGCCACCGTCTGAGTCTCAGGGAGTACACACCACACAGAGCCACTGCCTGAGTCACAGGGAGTACACACTATACAGATCCACCGTCTTAGTCTCAGGGAGTACACACCACACAGAGCCACCGTCTGAGTCTCAGGAAGTGCACACCGCACAGAGCCACAGTCTGAGTCTCAGGGAGTACACTCCACACAGAGCAACCTTCTCAGTCTCAGGAAGTGCACACCGCACAGAGCCACCGTCTGAGTCTCAGTGAGTAAACACCACACAGAGCCACGTCTGAGTCTCAGGGAGTAAACACCACACAGAGCCACCGTCTGAGTTTCAGGGAGTAAACACCACACAGAGCCACGTCTGAGTCTCAGGGAGTAAACACCACACAGAGCCACGTCTGAGTCTCAGGGAGTAAACACCACACAGAGCCACCGTCTGAGTCTCAGGGAGTACACACCACACAGAGCCACCGTCTGAGTCTCAGGGAGTACACATCACACAGAGCCACCGTCTGAGTCTCAGGGAGTACACACCACACAGAGCCACTGCCTGAGTCTCAGGGAGTACACACTATACAGATCCACCGTCTTAGTCTCAGGGAGTACACACCACACAGAGCCACCGTCTGAGTCTCAGGGAGTACACACCAGACAGAGCTGCCATCTGAGTCTCAGAGAGTACACAACATACAGAGCCACCTATTGAGTCTCAGGGAGTACACACCACACTGAGCTGCCGTCTGAGTCTCAGGGAGTACACAACATACCGAGCCACCGTCTGAGTCTCAGGGAGTACACAACATACAGAGTCACTGTCTGAGTCTCAGGGAGTCCACAATATACAAAGTCACCGTCTGAGTCTCAGGGAGTACGCACCGCACAGAGCCACCGTCTGAGTCCCAGGGAGTACACACCGCACAGAGCCACTGTCTGAGTCTAATAACTACACAACACACACAGAGCCATCGTCTAAGTATCAGGGAGGACACACCACACAGAGCCACCGTCTGAGTCTCAGGAAGTATACACCATGCAGAACCAGCCACTGTCTGAGTCTCAGGAAGTGCACACCTCACAGAGCCACAGTCTGAGTCTCAGGGACAACACTCCACACAGAGCAACCTTCTCAGTCTCAGGAAGTGCACACCGCACAGAGCCACCGTCTGAGTTTCAGGGAGTACACTCCACACAGAGCAACCTTCTCAGTCACAGGAAGTACACACCACACAGAGCCACCATCTGAGTCCCAGGAAGTGCACACCACATAGAGCAACGTCTGAGTCTCAGGGAGTAAAGACCACACAGAGCCACGTCTGAGTCTCAGCGAGTAAACACCACACAGATTTACATCTGAGTCTCAAGGAGTAAACACCACACAGAGCCACATCTGAGTCTCAGGGAGGAAACACCACAAAGAGCCACGTCTGAGTCTCAGGGAGTACACAACATACAGAGCCACTGTCTGAGTCTCAGGGAGTACACAACATACAGAGCCACCGTCTGAGTCTCAGAGAGACCACAACATACAGAGCCACCGTCTGAGTCTCAGGAAGTACACACCATGCAGAACCAGCCACTGTCTGAGTCTCAGGAAGTGCACACCGCACAGAGCCACCGTCTGAGTCTCAGGGAGTACACACCACACAGGACAACGTTTGAGTCTCAGGGAGTAAACACCACACAGAGCCACGTCTGAGTTCCTGGACTAAACACCACACAGAGCCACTGTCTGACTCTCAGGTAGTAAACACCACACAGAGCCACGTCTGAGTCTCAGGGAGTAAACACCACACAGAGCCATGTCTAAGTCTCAGGGAGTAAACTCCACACAAGCCACCATCTGAGTCTCAGGGAGTACACACCACAAAGAGCCACCGCCTGAGTCTCAGGGAGTACACACCACACAGAGCTGCCGTCTGAGTCTCAGGGAGTACACACCACTCAGAACCACTGTCTGAGTCTCAGGTACTGCACACTACACAGATCCACCGTCTGAGTCTCAGGGAGTACACACCACACAGAGCCACCGTCTGAGTCCCAGGGAGTACACACCACACAGAGCCACCATCTGAGTCTCAGGGAGTACACAACACTCAGAGCCATGTCTGAGTCTCAGGGAGTACACACCACACAGAGCCGCCGTCTGAGTCTCAGGGAGTACACAACATACAGAGCCACCGTCTGAGTCTCAGGGAGAACACAACATACAGAGCCACCATCTGAGTCTCAGGGAGTCCACAACATACAGAGTCACCGTCTGAGTCTCAGGGAGTACACACCGCACAGAGCCACTGTCTGAGTCTCAGGGAGTACACACTGCACAGAGCCACTGTCTGAGTCTAAGAACTTCACAACACACACAGAGACACTGTCTAAGTATCAGGGAGGACACACCACACAGAGCCACTGTCTGAGTCTCAGGAAGTGCACACTGCACAGAGCCACCATCTGAGTCTCAGGGAGTAAACACCACACAGAGCCACCATCTGAGTCTCATGGAGTAAACACCACACCGAGCCACAACTGAGTCTCAAGGAGTATACACCACACAGAGCCACCGTCTGAGTCTCAGGGAGTAAACACCACACAGAGCCACGTCTGAGTCTCAGGGAGTAAACACCACACAGAGCCATGTCTGAGTCTCAGGGAGTAAACACCACACAGAGCCACGTCTGAGTCTCAGGGAGTAAACACCATACAGAGACACGTCTGAGTCTCGGGGAGTAAACACCACACAAAGCCACCGTCTGAGTCTCAGGGAGTACACACCACACAGAGCCACCGTCTGAGTCTCAGGGAGTACACATCACACCGAGCCACGGTCTGAGTCTCAGGGAGTAAACACCACACAGGGCCACTGCCTGAGTCTCAGGGAGTACACACTATACAGATCCACCGTCTGAGTCTCAGGGAGTACACACCACACAGAGCCACCGTCTGAGTCTCAGGGAGTACACACCACACAGAGCCACCATCTGAGTCTCAGAGAGTACACCACATACAGAGCCACCTTCTGAGTCTCAGGGAGTACACACCACACTGAGCTGCCGTCTGAGTCTCAGGGAGTACACAACATACAGAGCCACCGTCTGAGTCTCAGGGAGTACACAACATGCAGAGTCACTGTCTGAGTCTCAGGGAGTCCACAACATACAAAGTCACCATCTGAGTCACAGGGAGTACACACCGCACAGAGCCACCGTCTGAGTCCCAGGGAGTACACACCACACAGAGCCACTGTCTGAGTCTAAGAACTACACAACACACACAGAGCCACCGTCTAAGTATCATGGAGGACACACCACACAGAGCCACTGTCTGAGTCTCAGGAAGTGCACACCGCACAGAGCCACCGTCTGAGTCTCAGGGAGTAAACACCACACAGAGCCACCGTCTGAGTCTCAGGGAGTAAACACCACACTGAGCTGCCGTCTGAGTCTCAGGGAGTACACAACATACAGAGCCACCGTCTGAGTCTCAGGGAGTACACAACATACAGAGTCACTGTCTAAGTATCAGGGAGGACACACCACACAGAGCCACCGTCTGAGTCTCAGGAAGTATACACCATGCAGAACCAGCCACTGTCTGAGTCTCAGGAAGTGCACACCGCACAGAGCCACAGTCTGAGTCTCAGGGAGTACACTCCACACAGAGCAACCTTCTCAGTCTCAGGAAGTGCACACCGCACAGAGCCACCGTCTTAGTCTCAGGGAGTACACTCCACACAGAGCAACCTTCTCAGTCACAGGAAGTACACACCACACAGAGCCACCATCTGAGTCCCAGGAAGTGCAAACCACACAGAGCAACGTCTGAGTCTCAGGGAGTAAAGACCACACAGAGCCACGTCTGAGTCTCAGGGAGTAAACACCACACAGATTCACGTCTGAGTCTCAAGGAGTAAACACCACACAGAGCCACATCTGAGTCTCAGGGAGTAAACACCACACAGAGCCACGTCTGAGGCACAGGGAGTACACACCACACAGAGCTGCCGTCTGAGTCTCAGGGAGTACACTACATACAGAGCCACCGTCTGAGTCTCAGAGAGACCACAACATACTGAGTCACTGTCTGAGTCTCCGGGAGTACACACCGCACAGAGCCACCGTCTGAGTCTCAGGGAGTACACACCACACAGAGCCACTGTCTGAGTCTATGAACTACACAACGCACACAACCACCGTCCAAGTCTCAGGGAGGACACACCACACAGAGCCACCGTCTGAGCCTCAGGAAGTACACACCATGCAGAACCAGCCACTGTCTGAGTCTCAGGAAGTGCACACCGCACAGAGCCACCGTCTGAGTCTCAGGGAGTACACACCACAGAGAGCCACTTCTGAGTTCCTGGAGTAAACACCACAGAGAGCCACTGTCTGAGTCTCAGGGAGTAAACACCACACAGAGCCACGTCTGAATCTCAGGGAGTAAACACCACAAAGAGCCATGTTTAAGTCTCAGGGAGTAAACTCCACACAGAGCCACCGTCTGAGTCTCAGGGAGTACACACCACACAGAGCCACCGCCTGAGTCTCAGGGAGTTCACACCACACAGAGCTGCTGTCTGAGTCTCAGGGAGTACACACCACACAGAACCACTGTCTAAGTCTCAGGGACTACACACTACACAGATCCACCATCTGAGTCTCAGGGAGTACACACCACACAGAGCCACCGTCTTAGTCCCAGGGAGTACACACCACACAGAGCCACCATCTGAGTCTCAGGGAGTACACAACACTCAAAGCCATGTCTGAGTCTCAGGGAGTACACACCACACAGAGCCGCCGTCTGAGTCTCAGGGAGTACACAACATACAGAGCCACCGTCTGAGTCTCAGGGAGAACACAACATACAGACCCACCGTCTGAGTCTCAGGGAGTCCACCACATACAGAGTCACCGTCTGAGTCTCAGGGAGTACACACCGCACAGAGCCACCGTCTGAGTCTCAGGGAGAACACACCGCACAGAGCCACTGTCTGAGTCTAAGAACTACACAACGCACACAGAGCCACCATCTAAGTCTCAGGGACGACACACCACACAGAGCCACCGTCTGAGTCTCAGGAAGTACATATCATGCAGAACCAGCCACTGTCTGAATCTCAGGAAGTGCACACCGCACAGAGCCACCTTCTGAATCTCAGGGAGTACACACCACACAGAGCCACCAGCTGAGTCCCAAGAAGTGCACACCACACAGAGCAATGTCTGAGTCTCAGGGAGTAAACACCACACAGAGCCAAGTCTGAGTCTCAGGGAGTAAACACCACACAGAGCCACGTCAGAGTCTCAGGGAGTATACACCACACAGAGCCACCGTCTAAGTCTCAGTGAGTAAACACCACACAGAGCCACGTCTGAGTCTCAGGGAGTAAACACCACACAGAGCCAACGTCTGAGTCCCAGGGAGTAAACATCACACAGAGCCACATCTGAGTCTCAGGGAGTAAACACCACACAGAGCCACGTCTGAGTCTCAGGGAGTAAACACCACACAAAGCCACCGTCTGAGTCTCAGGGAGTAAACACCACACAGAGCCACATCTGAGTCTCAGGGAGTAAACACCACACAGAGCCTCCGTCTGAGTCTCAGGGAGTACACACTACACAGAGTCACTGCCTGAGCCACACAAAAGGCATACTGTATGGAGCCACTCTTTGGCCCTCTCCAAGTACATACCACACAGAACCCTGCTTCGAACCTCGCTAAATATATACCACCGCATATAGACCACAGACTCGCCATCTGACACTCACCAGAGATAAAACAGAGACCTACTCTCAGAGCCTCACGAAGTACATGCTACAAAGAGCCACTCACTGACCCAGTTACTAGACATAAACTACAGGTCCTCTACCTGGCAAACTCCGTAGATGAAACAAAAGAGGCACCCCTGAGCTTCACCAGGACAGAGCTGACTCACACAAGGCTATCTCTGAGGCGGTGAATCCAGCCTTTCACCTTTGCCCTGAACTTTGCCATAGATACAGGTGAGGCAACACCCTCCCTTCTTAAAAAAGATATTTACAGACACCAGTAACTTAGAAAGTTATGGCAAAGACATGTGTCTCATGATAATGGTCCTTGTAACAGAACAGAAATGTAGCACCCGCCAGCAGCAGCCTCAGAGCTCCCTAAACCCCTTATTACAGGAGATTAAGATGAATTATATGAAATGCTTCTAATCCCTCCTTTCTCCTGGCCTCCCCCACACAGCGCAGTGACTGTCATCGCTCCTTTTTCCAAGGGCCTTTTCTGAAGTTTTGGATTTTCTCTTATGAAAGTTTCCATTTTAACCTAATCTTACACTTATTTCTCGGTATACTTCTGCCAAAGTGCCCTCCTGCTAGGCGAAGGTTCTTCACTCTGCTCTGGCTCGAATTGTCTACAGACCAAGACCCCCAGAAGGCTCCCAGAGTGAGCCGCAATGTGCCAAAGGCTTAATTATACCATGGATTTCACTGACTCCAATATAAGCTATGATGTTATTGGAAAGAAATAGGATGCCCGGAGGCCATCCAACCTCATAAAACAATGCTTGATTTCGGGTGTGGCTTTTTACCAATTACTGGTGTTTGTAGGTTCTTGGGCAGTAATTGATGGTATACCTGTCATAGCATCACCATCTTGGACCAATGGAATGGATTGTAAGGCGAGCGATTTTCATACGTTGGTACCTCACAACAGCATACCACGCAACCTAACTCACGTGAGTGTTAAGTAGCCTCGGAATAACCCTACAGGCGGTCCATGGGCAAAGAGGTTTAGGGGTGATGATAATAAGAGTGTGACGTCATGATCTTGCGGTGCTTTGCCTACTCAGTGTCACGTATGGTTGTTCTACCTGTTATTTTTGGTGTCTGTTGATTGCTGCATTATCACAAGGTCATGCGCTTTTCCAACAATTTATGAAGTGTAAATGAGAATCTTCATAAGGTGATGTTTGCATTTGCTCCTAAACAAGGTTCTGACTGTGTCAATGTTCACTGTGTCTTCTTGGGATTCATCCAGTTTCTCTTTTCTTCTGTTACCTTGTCCTCTGCGTGGCATGCAGCTGGATAGACAGCTCCAGCCGAACATTGCTGGGGATCTGCAGATGGACCCTCCATTGGCTTCCATGCAGATGCTCCAAAGTTCTGAAGATTTGGTTTGTTTCACAGTAGCTCCAGTTGATGAGACTGTGGATGAGGTGTAAAATAAAGGTTCCCGGATCCTTACCTGCTTATGGTGTCCTTCAACTTTCAGATTCCACACTTTTGTCCTTTACCTGGGTTCCCACTGTCTCTGACTTTCCCTAAGGCCAGGCCCCTGTTCTCATATCTCCTTGTATCATTGTTCATTAACTCTGAGACTTGCTGCACAAATGCCTGACCTGCGGACAGGCCTGATGGAACGAAACCCTTGGTGTGTGCACCTGCTGTAGATTCACCCCTGTTGTGTGAAAGGTATATTGGGTGTTTTTGATCAATGCTGCTTGCATGGCCGATTGATTCCTTTTGCATGTCTAGATCTGCAAACTGCTCTGTGCTGGTTGTAGTTTTTTCCAATAGAGGATGCTCTGAAGGCCCAGTGTGTCTCACAATCTTGCTCCAAACCCATGTGAGTGTGATCGGTGGGTACTGTGTTTCCGGTACTGTGTGCATGCTAGTGTCTCCAAGTCCCAGTGTGTGACGTGTCTTCATTGCTTCAGTGCTAGCATAGTATGTGCCTCCAGTGTTCTAGTGTCAGTGTAATCTAAATCTCACTGTTGTGAACTCATGAAGGGATGCATGGGGTATTTCTGTAAGAGAAATTAGTGTAGCTTTTGAAGCTCCTTATCTATGTCAGCCTAGTTCCTTGCCCCCATGTTAGTGTGTTAAAAACTCTACCTACAAGCATTTGCAATGCAATAGCTCAAACTTTAAATTGCAAATATTGTTTGTCAAAGTGCCCTCTGCTGCGCTTTCACATTAATGGAGGCTGCGCCCCTTTCTTTAGACAAGCCGCGTCTAAAGAAAGGGGCATGGCCGACATTAAAGTGAAACCACGGCATGGGGTTTTGATTAAAAAAAGCATCTTTTTGTCAAGTTGACAAACAAATGCTTTTTGTTTGTAAAAGCGCCCTATGCGGCGCTTTCACTTTAATAGTGGCTGCGCAAATAAATAACGAAAGAAACTTGGACGCTACAGTTAAAGCGGACCGCCATTAGTAATTAAAATAAAAGCAGGCGGCGCGCTGTGATGTAGTTGGTGGAATGGGGCAAATCATTGAACAAAATAGTGGTCACGGCCAAGATAAAGCAGATCGTGTAAAAAGACAAGTAAAAGGTCCAGTCATTGGAGGTTACAAATGCAGGCAAGGCGGTACCAAGGAAGGACTAACAAGCATACTCAGGAATGAAAAGCAACGGTTTTTCAAGGAACTGTAACAGGAGACAATTGAAAAGTTGGGCGGGACATGGGCGGAGCTTCAAGTCCCCACCTCAATACCACATGCCTCACAGAGCAGTACAGGCTCGCCCTAAAAAGGATACAGATACAGGCCTTTCTGGCTCCTAATAAATGAGTTTACCTGCAGAGTTCACCAGTAGAGAAGGAGTTGGGGGATGAGCTATGACATTGGCAATTTACACGTCTCATTTTCATAAGAAATTAGGTCCTGGTGGACTAAGAGACTAGTCACAAAAAGTAGTTGCATATTACATATCAACATTTTGTGACAAGTCTTTCATTTTGCGGTGCGATCTATGTACTATTTGTGAATCACAAAGTCTCTTGTTGCGGGCTGTACACATAGTGTTGGTGGCCTGCAAGGGACAGTAGGCACTATCCCTGCGTTTGTATTCACAGCTTCTGTTTTTGACAGCAGACTATGGGCCCGATGTAGGTAATTCTAATTTACCACTTCTTAAATACCGAATCATACCAATTCGGTATTTAAGAAGTGGTAAATTACAGGGGGGAAATGTAGGTAAATCAGAATCGGTAAATACCGAATCGGTAAGATACGGTATTTACCGATTCTGTAAATACCGAATCGGTATCCCCCATTGATTCCTATGGGCCTTGAAGCGCATAGGAATCAATGTGGAATACCGAATCGGTATTTACCGATTCGGTAAATTCCGATTTTTGCAAGGGTGCAGGGGGTGTCACTTTGACATTCCGGACTTGTGTGCCATGTGGCACACAGACATGCCCTAAGGGCATGTCTGTGTGTCCCATTGCACAGGTGTGCATGCACAGATGTGCATGCACACCTGTATTCGGTATTTTACCACCCAATAGGATTGGGTGGTATAATACCGAATCTGACAGGCCCTTGGGACTCAGAAGAGTCCCACCTACACAAAATACCGAATCTGACAGGCCCTTGGGACTCAGAAGAGTCTCACCTACACATGGAAGTTACCAAATCGGTAAAAATACCGATTCGGTATTTTACAGATTCGGTAAATTTACCGGTTCGGTAAATTTACCGAATCGGTAAAATAGGCCACCTACATCACGAATGACCATTTACCGGTCGGTAACGGCCGAATTCGGCCGTTACCGGTCGGTAAATGGCCACCTACATCTGGCCCTGAGTTCCTTAAAGGAACCGGTGATGCTTTTAAAGAGAAATCACATTTCGGAAGGCATAGGAAAGAACAAGCAGTGATTTTCTGGACTACGGTCTGTTCCCTCTGATGTCATCCCACATGATTCCCAGAGGACAGTTTGTTTAACAGGTTCAGCTTCCCCAGTCTAGATCAGATACCGGCCCTTTGGGGAGTCAGTAACTGTTCAATAACAGTAAATACTTTTGCTTTATCTATTCTGCAGTATGAATTCGGCAGCTTAGTGTGCACACTTCTTAAATAAACAGAAACATACCCTGACGTTTCCTTATACTATTCGGATTCCTGATTCAGCAGCAAACGTTCAGCTAAAAATTGTTCACAATCCACTCCCGACCAAGGTTGAATCCTCCTTCTTCACGCACTGCCTGGATTTAAACATTTGCATGCTGGACAATACCTTCCCAGCAAATCCAAGTACTGCTCTCATGTTGCTTACATTACTAAACTGTATAAGAGCAGTGCCAGGATTGGCTGGATAAGGCACACACAGAACTCAAGAGGAGACCGATGAGGATGTGTCTCTGGCCTCACAGTTCCCAGTTAGCATTGATTGTGGAAGCCTAACCTATGAATGCTAGGCTGGGCACAGCAAAAACACCAGCCAATCTGACATGCGCAGTTCAGTTAATAGTGCCCCAATCAGTTATGTCCTAACAGTAGCGAACACCCGCCTACTGCTTTGCTGGGAGAGAGCTCCATGGCCCCACCCTTAAAAGAAGCAAATAAATGGCAGCATGGCCGGTAACGTATGTTAAGGAAAACATTATTTATGAGTGTATCTGGAATGCAGTGGCAACCAGTGGGGGGGTCAATGCCCCAACGATCCTATGAAGCAGCCGCCCCTGGGTTTGCGATCATTCATATGTACCATACCAAATTGCAAAACGGCAGAACACCTCTCATGCCTCTTCCTAACCGCAGATTTGTATGGGTTGGTCAATCCATTTTGCGAGTCAGAAATTATTTTCTGACTCTCAAAATGTGTTTAACACATAACAAAAATCAGTTTTGCTGTTACAAACTCTGTGATTTTGCAAATCCCAGGGTTGATGATCGCAAAATGGGTTTGTACATTTGGCCTTTAGAGATCTGTGGAGAGCAGGCATATTGGGAGAGCTGAGGATCAACGGTTTTTGTCCGGTGTTCCCAGGACATCTTAGCTTAGTGCATCAGTACTGTCCTATAGAGAGATAAGTGAAATCTGCTATGCTATTAAAAAAATAGGCAGCAGAGAGCCACACGTGGGACGTGGACGCCAGATCTCGATTGCACGGAGCACAGCAGACGGGCTGAGCTGAGTAGGCTGAGCCGGGACGGCGGGTCCTAGTGCGGCAGTGAGCAGGATCTAGTGACCTACGAGGAGAAGAGGGGAGGAGGAGAAGAGGAGTCACAGCAGTAAGGAGGCAGTGAAATCGGTGTGCAGCTCCGACCTGGCGGCAGGCGAGAACTGGTAACCAGCGCCCGGCACCCTGCACTGAGCACCAAGCGGTGAGCGGAGAGAGGGGGGAAACAGCGGGCGCAGGAGCCACACGTGTAGGTGCCGTGAATGCGGAAGTCGTGAGCCGCGAGTTCTACGGGCAGCACTGGTGCAGGTAGGAGAGCTCAGGAGGGCTGCAGGGGGGCCTTGAGATCTGCCCGGAGCCCGGAGCCGAGGACATCGCCAAGGAAGTTGCCCAGGATGTTGCTGCAGGTGTTGCAGACACCGTGGGAAGCACTATTGTTTTAGCCCAGAGCCCTGCGACCTTTGCCTGATAACCCTGCTAAAGGATCAAACAGGCTATAGAGCCAAACCTGGGAGTGGCTCGGAGGAGCTAACTGGCCATCAGAAAAAAAAACAACCTTTGGAACCCCTAGGAAGGCACAGGGACATTTGGAGGGATTAAACAAGTGGCACTGGATGGTCGGTGGTAGGCCCTGGCGGGGGGTTGCTGAAAGCGCCCTTTGAGTGAAGCAGGGTTAGTGTTTTTTTTGTGTTGTGCCTGCAAACCAGTAGTAAAGTGGTAAAGTAGGAGATATTAACACCAACAACATCAATAACCCAAGGGAAAAGGTTAGCTACTAATAAATGCGTTCTGGCAAAGAGAGAACAGTGGGCTCTCCCAAGAAACGAGCTCGAAGAAATCAAGCACTCAATTCGAAAAAAAAGACCAGTGTTAAGACGCAAACAAATGGATCTACTCAGTCGCTAATTTCACCTATTGCAAGAATGTTCGAGAGATCAACAAAAATCCCACAGAAATTTGACTTTATGAAAGATCCTACAACTGCACTTATGACTATGCAAGCGGAGCAAGAACTAAAATCATTACAGTCCCCACTCATGCCAACAAATGGTACGAAAGGGGGCTTGGACTAAAAGTTGAAGTGGGAGCAGACCTAGACATCAAACCTAATGAAAACTCAGAGGGATTAGATCTTCGACTGGATTTACGACCGGAATATCCACTATATAAAATATTTGCGCATGAGACGAAAAGCGGAACAATGGAAAGTTCAGAGTCCTATAATTACCCTAACAATACACAGGCAGCCCATAACGAACCTGCGCTAATACCCGTAGAGGCCAATTTGGTTATAAAAAAGAATCAGGTTCAACCACACAAGGAATCGTTACTTAACCCAGAGCACCAAAATGCCCTGGATGAAAAAGAGTGTTATAAATTTTTGGGAAATCATCATAAAGATGAAAAAGGACGACCCATAGTGAAAAACTATGACTCACAAGAGGCAATTGAGCAGGAAAATATTATTCATCTACAGACGGAGAAAATACAAACACAAAAAAATGAAACAGAAGGCAATATACATCCATCTGTTGTAAATGGGCTAGAAACCAAAAAACTACTATTACCAACAAATGATTCCGCAGCGATAAATGAAAGCACTCCTATTAAAGGGAGACTCTTATCTCCAAAACACACATTGTCAATTACACATAAAAATATTCCTGATATTAAAAAAACGATGAAGATAACAATACCATTACAAATACCAATCAACTAAATTTCAAACACAATGTAAAACAAACAGGAAAAATGGATGCTGGATCAATATGGGACATACATTACCAAACTTCAGTATTAACTTTGGAAGCTTTAGCCGCACAGTCAAATAAAATGGATATTCAAATAGACATTTTGGGTCTTATGGCTAACACAGTTGCAGGTATTGAGATCAAATTATCCGACTTAAACAACCTAATAATAAAAGCACAAAAGGAAAAAACGCCAACTTGCATAGAATGCACATGTGCACCAATAATAAACAAACTAGTACTCATACGGAAGTTTTAAATACAATACTGGAGGACGCTAAAGAAGCTATTCAAAAAAAGAAAGCGGGTAATAGTAACGAGGACAGATACCAAACTAATAAAAAAACAACTTTACTAAACAAACAGGAGGAACTGACAAAATTGTCTATTGAACACAGTAAAATGACTAATGTGATTAACCAAGAGAAAACAAACCATGATATAAGTGAAACCAAAATAATAAAAAAATCAGGAGACTCTTCAAATAAACAGGACATGGAAGATGAAGACTTGGGAGCTTTTGAACTAACAAAAAGACAAAAAAAGAAACTGAGGAAAGCAAGAAACAGGGAAAAAAAGGACATTTTTACGCAATAAGAAAAATAATTAACTACACCGTTTAAAGAAACTGAAAGAACTCTAGAACTCAAATATTGTGGAACTACAAATTCTTTGGATCAAAAGAAAAAAAAGAATAAAACATCTAGTAGATGGGTCAACGTGATGCCCGGAACAAAAGCTGCAAAAAGCGCTGAAGGAGAAGAGAAATACTACGACATCTTCTCTAAACCATCCACAACCAGTTCCAAACAAAGACAGACCAAAAGAAACATCACTAGTTTAACTGAACCTTCCGACTTAACCATCGGTCTAAATGATGTCCAGCAAAAAATAGAAAAGGTAGCACAAACAATAAACAAAATTAAGGCTAACGGTTGCATAATAAATGATCTCACTCTTCCAGGAATTCAAATCAACGAAACACAGAGTATGACAGAGGGAAACAATGCAAGGCCGTCACAGGAGTTTGGAACTATATCGTCTAATGAAAATGACTCACAGAGGCACACGCGTCCATCAAATCAAATTGCGAATGACTGGCATGAAAAAAACTCGCTCAGTCAACCTATAACTTGTAACATACAAGATGTCCTCCCCGAATGGAAAGGAATGGGGAATACTGGACTAACGCCAAATTGCCCCATAAGGAAAGAAATAAGTGATGGTTTGACTTATGAAAAAATGCAAGATAATTTAGTTATTATAAAAAGAGGTCTGAGTAGGCAGATTACCTACACAGAAAACGGAAGAAAAAGGGACAATATAAGGGATGTAATGCCACAAAAAAAGGACCATACAACTAGTCCTTAAGCCACTATATGAATCAAGAGGCCCTCATGACATTCATAATAGAGGAAACATCCTCCGACTAATGAAAAATCTACCAACTCTTGCAAGAATAACAACAGAAGATATTGAAACAGAGGGCTTTCAGGCAAATCCTGATGGCGCACTGCCACTAACACTGATAACAGTACCCATCGGTCCAATAGCGGATTCTATCCTGAAAGAGCATGGATGCTTTCGTGATTGGGGTATATTGATTAGTCAATCCCAATCCCCGCCAACACTCTATCCGACACCCCTTTTAAACACTGGAAGCAATACAAAAAAACCCCAGTCCAGTGAAAGGAATCCAGTTTTCTCCATATTAAAAAATCCATTGGGGAAATCAAACAACGAAGTTAGATTCTGTTCGATACCATTAGAGAAAGAGAACACAAAAGAGGCAAACACACACTGGATTATGGAATCCCTCCATGGAACAAAGGATAACTGACAAGACCAAGTGCAAGATAAGGCAACTGCCTTTACAAAATTGAAGATATGTTCATGGAATATAAATGGGATCGGTGGACAAAGGAAGGAAGCTAAAATCCGAGGATTTTCAACTGAAACTCAAATAATATTACTCCAGGAAACTTGGTCAATAGACCCATTTATGTTGAAACATCACACAGGATACTTTGAACCAGCTGTTTAACATCAGAAATTTGGACGCCCCTGTGGAGGGTTAGCAATATTTGTATCAAGCGACCTAGAAGCAAAACATGAGTTAATCCATACAAACAACTCAAACCTTCTCGCACTAAAAATTCGCTATAAAGCTTGTAAAAGTATGCCTTATAAAACCTTGACTCTCGTAAATGTATATATACCACCAAAACGGACCTCAAAGAGTTGACTACTGCCCTAAATGATCTTTTATTGGAGCAAATTTTGGAAGACCCTCTGGCAGATTATATTGTAACAGGGGACTTCAATATAAACTTGCTAATGCCAATGGTACGGAGCGACTTTGTTCAATCGCAAAATCATCAATGGGCAATCCCTGACCCTATAATGGACCCTAAAACCGGTACTCGACAAAAAAAAATAGGGATAAACCTGGTGAAGGATATGGAAGTGCTGGGCCTTAGAATATTGAATGGTAGATTTCGAAAGGACTCCCCACCGGCTTCCTCATTTCATTCTAAAAGTGGTACTTCATGAATTGACTACACGCTGACGTCTTTATCTACCTTTAACAAGGGGACATCTTATACCTTGAATAAAGTTAAGGACAGTGAACATAGCCAGCAAATTATTGTGATAAATATATTGTGCCCAAAATCTGAGACCTTCCAGACAACTCCTGGTGAGATCTGCACTATTAATTGCAAGAAACTCATATGGAAATCCGAAAATTCGGAGGAGATCGCCAGATGGGCAAAAAAACTAGTGACAGTATCCATGGAAGAAGAAACAAGCATAGACCTCATGGAACGATGGGAAAATTTCACCCAAAAAGTAGTCACTAATAACACTAAAACAATAGGAACGCAAAGAAAGAAAGGTGTGAACAGCAATAAAATGGACGGCAGAGAAAATTATATCTTTCTCCCATATGCTGTAAGGAAATTGAGATGTACACGAAATCAGCTGAGGAGACAATTAATGAAGTCGCCTCATAACAACGAATTAGCTGCTTTACTGAGAAATACAAACAGCAGATTAAAGAATTTGATTTGGAATGAAAAAAGCAAAGCCAGACAAGATCTGTGGACAAAAATATTCCACGCAAGCACATTGTCAAATTCAAGAGAGTTCTGGAGACTAATTAATGGCCTAGCTCGACCGAATAAACACGGATTTGGAACCAGTCTATCCGGAGAACAATGGGTGACGTTCCTTAAAGTACATCTAATTCCAAACCAACCGTCTTTGATGCACCGTATGGTCGACCCAAGTTCCACAAAAGCTGATAAAGTAGGAGACAGTGAGATCCTAATAACCAAAAGTCAAGTAGCAAGCCTAATAAAAAAACAAAAAGACGGTGCCCCTGGACCAAATGGCATTCCTTTTGCAGTTTTCAAAGAAGCTCCTGAATTCTGGTCAAGCTATCTAACAGATATTTTTAATGAAGTTGTCCAGAGGGAACAAATCCCGAAATCATGGAAAGGATCGCTTATAACCCCCATATTTAAAAAAGGGAACTGGCAACAACCAGAAAATTATCGCTTAATTACCTCGCAGGACACGGATGCAAAGCTGTTTGCTGGAATTTTATTGGCGAAACTTACTGATTGGGCAAAAGAGAATCAGGTATTACCCCCAAATCAAAAACAGGTTTCGTCAAAGGCCTAGGTACGACCACAAATCTTTTAACATTAACAATATTAATCGAAAAAGCAATGTTAGCTAAACAACCTTTATATCTGTGTTTCGTAGACTTTAAATCTGCCTTCGATTGTGTTGATAGAGAACTTTTATGGGTCAAACTAACTAAACAAGGTATATCAGAAAACCTACTAAAGATGATTAAGCTCTTGCACTCCGAAACCTTGGTTAGAGTTAGGACGGGTAACGGCTCAACATTGGCCAAAATAATTCCAACAACGAGTGGCCTCAAACAGGGATGTGTGTTGGCTCCCTTACTCTTTAATTTATTTTTAGTTGACCTTACCACCGAATTAAATACAATTAATGCCCACCCCCCAAGGTTAGCTCAAACTCAGATATCGAGTCTACTATACGCGGATGATGTCATACTCTTAAGTTGTACAAAGGTGGGGATGCAACGACTGATTGATGGCATCTCTAAGTATTCTGAGGCAAACGGTATGCACATAAACAAAGCCAAAACCAAGGTGATGGTGATTAAAAAAAACAAAGGAACAACGCACGCACACAAATGGATCCTGCAAGGAAAAAAATTGGAGCGAGTAGCTGACTATAAGTACCTGGGAGTAACGTTCAATGATAACGGCAAGTTCGAGACTCAAAAACTCGACATTAAAAGGAAAGCAAACACCCTCATTGGTGCATTTAGATCAATTCAGAGAACCATTGGAGACTTGTCCTATCGCCCTCTATTAAAAACAATTGCAGCAAAATTACTGCCAACTCTAATGTATGGCAGTGAGGTGTTCAACTTAAAAGACGCAGACATCATTAACACCTCAGTAGCTAAAACGTACAGAATTTTATTTTCTCTTCCTAAGAATGCTTCTCAAGCCCAAGTGCGATTGGAATTTGGGCTAAACAACCAATGTTGTGCAAGGAAAGGGAACACAATGAAAGCGTGGAATAGAATAAAAAACGATCATGACAATGAAATGTCTTGTCTAATGTGGCTTGAAATAAAAAATAACCGGTCGCTAACTGCCAGCTCTTACTTAAATCTAGCAATGAAGAGTTTGGTATAACACCTATCTAGAACACCACTGTTGCGCAGGAAAGTTTCAAAAAAGCGGTAAATAAATTAACTGGTTATCTCTCCTTGATAATGGACAAAGACATTTTTGTTAAACGAAAGCACGCATGGCCAATTGTGAATGGCTTAAAAAAAAGAAGATTCAAACTCACCTGGAAACTTCATGGTAAAAAAAAAACAAGCAAGTTTTTATGAATGCTAGGTTTGGCCATTTTCCGGGCTTATACCACTTGGCACTATGGAAAAGATCAGACGAAAACTGCTTATGTAGACTATATAAGTCAGGTCAAGAAGCCATCTTAGACTTATTGTGTCTTTGTCCTGACTTGAAAGTGGAAAGAATAAGCACACTCAAGAAAATGTTTAATGAACGTGGTGTTAGGACTTGTAGGCAGGCACTAGTGGCAAGCTTAAACCCAGATGACTTGCCAATGAACTCAGCTTTTGTTAAATTTCTATTTATGGTCCAAAAAAAGTTGGAAGCTTGTACTTGATTAATTTATGAGAAGTGTGAATATGAACTTATTGAATTAACCAAAAATCCAATATTAATCCATTAACTTTTATATCAGATTGATGAACATTATTTGAACATATGGATAGTTTTTAGCATTTTTATAACTGCAAATGTTTTACCTGCTTTTTGTAAGATTTTAAGTAATCAAACAAATAAAACATTATTATTATTATTAAAAAAAAAGAAATATATATATATATATATATGTATGTATGAATATATATATATGTGTGTGTATGTATGTATATATATATATATATTCAATGAAAAAACCATTGGTTTTAGGCCATATATAGTTAGGGATTTGCATTTACAAAACCTTATTTTACTCGCATAAAACCATTGAAATTCCATATATAGTTATAAGCGCTAACTATATATCGCGCACCCGCAATCTACTGCTGATGATGTCACATATTACATCATTCATGACATGGTTAGTGACATCACTGATGACATCACTGATGACATCTCAAATGACATCACTGATGACATCACTGATTACAACATCCAGTGACTGTATGTTTCTGTAAAGTTAAAATATGTTTTACATATTGAAGAATGAGTGGATATATAAGTGTCTGGATGAAGGATTTACTAGGTGCATGACTGACTGATTGAGTGAGTGATTAAACGTGTCTCACTGAGTGCATGGGTTAGTGACTAAACTGTTTTAATTTGTGCATCATTATATCTGTTGTTCTACAAACTGCTGCATATGTTGATCAGTAGCTATATGAGTAACTGTATGGGTTATTGATTGGTTGTCCAAGTATTTGTATGGGAAACTGAGTGTGTGTGTATGGGTGGCTGGGAGGTGTGTGACTCTGTACATAGATGTGTGAGTAGTTGATTCACTATATGTATAGATTCAAAAGTGCATGTGCAAACAGCTGTATGGGCGGTTGACTGTGCATGAGTGTATTAGTGAGTGAATGGATATCTCAGTGCTACATGTCAAATTAAGTACATATGTAAAACACAGTACATGTGAGAGTTGACATCTATAAATAACTGTGCATAAGAGCCAGTGAATGTGTGAGTGGCTGTATGGATCATTGTGAACATGTATCAGAGATTGTATAAGAGAGTAAAGTAAATATGTGTTAGTATATGTTTGAATAAGTAAGGTGTGTATAACTGTATAGTTGAGAAAATGGAGGTGTGATTGATTTTTGGCATAACTGACTAGGTGTGTGAGTAACTCCATGGATGAGTGACAGTCTGTGACTGTCTGTTTACACTGATTGTATCTAAGGTTATATTAGAGTCTGAAGAGGTTCATGGTATTATCACATGAATGATATCATCAGTGATGTTATCAGTCATGTCAAATGAGATGTTTTCAGTGATGTCATCAGTGATGTCATTTGAGATGTCATCAGTGATGTCATCAGTGATGTCACTAACCATGTCATGAATGATGTAATATGTGACATCATCAGCAGTGGATTGCGGGTGCGCGATATATAGTTAGCGCTTATAACTATATATGGAATTTCAATGGTTTTATGCGAGTAAAATAAGGTTTTGTAAATGCAAATCCCTAACTATATATGGCCTAAAACCAATGGTTTTTTCATTGAATTTTCAAGGTTTTGTAAATGTAAATTCCTAACTATATATCCACTATAACCTATGGTTTTTTCTGTGAATTTCATTGGTTTTTTAATAGCAAATATGAAAAGCTTTAAAATGTCAAGTACGTGATAGATAAAAACATTTTCGTATTTATGCACGCTGATGTGCTTTGAACGCTGCCCCCCCCCTCCCCTCTTTTCTCTTAGTAGTACTCTCTCTTTGCAGATAGTGAACGGTAGTTAACGCAGGCCTTTGCCCCCGTTGTAATCCGTCGTGCCTGCTTGTCTCTCCATTTGATTGATTGTTATCCAAGCATTTACTGTTTTAGAATTGGTTCTCTTTGGATCATTCTCTATTTACAAACAAGCACAAAGTCGCAATACTCTGTTTAGTCTTTACAGATAGTGAAAAATCGTGTAAAAAAATAAAAGTAATCGAGGAAAATCAGTAGGCCACTAATTGGATCTCTTTTTGACCTCGCTAAAATAGAAATATTAGGAACAACCCTTCATGAGAAATACGAAAATAGTGAGATGAACTGAGCTCCACACCATGAGGGCTGCAAGACAGCTCGACTCCGTCACCCACCCCGCCCAAAATAACGACAAACCCTATGCAAATATTAAAAATATAGACAACACACCAGCAAAGAAACAGGGTAAAACATTTTATTAAATAACTATTTACATAACTATTTTATACTTTTTATTGCCCGATCCGGCTAGCTCAATCGATCGAGCATGAAACTCATGCACTCTGATAGCAAGCGTTGCTACTGATGCTATGCAGACCAAAACTGGTTTTCAGTTTGTACATTTTTCTAGATTTTTCAATCCAAGGTTGGTTCACTTTGTAGAACGATGGCTTCAGATTTTCAACATACGGTGTGGTGGCGCGGACTGGGAGGGGGCGCTTCGCTCCTGCCCCCTCCCCAAGTAAGATTTTCATACGTGAAAGTACGTTAATGGTTTTGGTCCCTGAGTTGCTTCAATGTCACTGCCATTCTCAAATGGCATAAGTTCTGGATGTTGGGTGCCAAAGTTAAGAGTTCTGAGCAGTGCTTGTAACACTGTCTGAAGCTTATTTCCACCTACTGCAGCTTCACTATTCTCAAAGTAAGTGAGTGTCGTTTGTGGACCTGACTGCATTAGAAAACAATGTGATATGTTACCTTCCTAAACAGCTTGACGGAGGCCCCTGAGGGGCGGTGTGATGGCCATGGACTCGGAGAAGACGCTTGGCTCCGACACCCTCCCCAAGTCTTATAGCACTGGTGTAGCCTGAGATCGCCCCCGACATAGGCGGCCGGCTCCCGGGGTCCGGCGGAACTTTTTGCCTTTTGATGACTCTTCAATTCTGGACCTTGTCCCACAATCCGTTTGACCTGAAGACACGCTGTAGTGGGGCGCCCCTTTACCGTTTCAGTTGCCATTCCGCCCGCTTTTGCTACACTGTGCCTCTTCCGCCATTCAGCTGTTTACCGCCCGCTCTTACGACTACAGCGTCTCGCTCATCATGTAGTTGAGTTGCTCCCGCTCTTGCGGTGCAGCGATAGGCGGCTGCCACAGGACTCTCAAAATGGCGGCCGGCTCTTCGGTTTTGGGCCTGGTCCACTAAAATGGCCCTGGGACACCTTTGAACTCGGACGCTTCCCTGATAGGGCTTGGGTCCCATTCTCGAAAGCGTCCCCTCAGCCGTGAAGATTCTACAAAAGTCTTGGGGGCCTCCGACTCCCGCAGGCTTCTGGTGGGGAGCGGCTGCCATGATTGCTCATGGAATGGCCACGACGGAGCTACGAGATGGTAGTGCTCTCATGCTGACGCCAGCTTTAGTCTGAAACATCCAGAAACACTGTAGACTACCAATTCGATCAGTTCCGGTAGCGCCCCAACATGACCCGGAAGAGAAGAACTTGCCCTCCCCTCTTTGACTGATGGTTCTTGTTGCCTGTCCCCTCTGTTGTCATTTAACAGAACTTTTTGGACTGCTGAAAGGGGTTGTGTTCCGAACGCTGGTTGGTGGAGACATTTTGACTATATTCTTGACCTACGTTGTCGCGTAATGCGTTATATGACACGCCGCGTTAGCGCACCCGGAAGTGATCCGAGGCGCGGCGCGCAGCGCGTAACGTAAGCATAACAGGTCATGTGACTTGTTAATAAAACTTTTCATTGGTTCATTTTACTTTTGTTATTTTAATGATGAAAAGCTTGGTCATATGACCTAAAAATTACGCTTTTTATTGTTTTCGAACATTATTTTTTTTTAAACATATGTTATAATATTCCAGGCTAATGTACTTTCCCGGAAAATTTACAACTGTCCTACAAGTAAAATATATTCCTTTTTCGAGAAAAAGGGCGTTTCTTCCTTCCATGACGGAGCCGTTGAGTAAAAGAGATTCGGCCTGCTGTCTTAGTCGCCGATACGCCTGATTATCAGATTCTTATCGATCACTTTATGTTGCAGAAATGAAAAACACAACTGCCCTTGACCATTTATCTTTACTGCGTTCCTACATATTATACCTTTTATCCGTCATGTAATTGGACTGCTTTATTTCACTTGCCTTTTACTGATTCGAAAACAGTGACTAAAAGTAAAAACTTTACCAATGTAAATACTACTACCGTGTTTTGTTTTAAAAACCTTTATTGTGAAAATGTCAGTATACAAATACGGGCCTATAACCACGTGGGCCGGCCACGGAGCAAACTGAAATCGTATATGATGAGGAGACATTTACACTGTAGAGGAACGTAACGAGCGGGCCATTAGGTTGCAAGAACAAAGGTGTCTAACAGTTGCGGAATCGGTGGACGTACATTTTGTAATTAAAATACGACAGGGCCACTTACAATAACATTTTCTAGATATACATTTGCGGGCAAGGAGTTACGAGTCCCATTTATACCGGCGCCATTTTGGGCGAGGCCGGGCAGGTCCAAGATATAGTCAAAATGTCTCCACCAACCATCGGCCAGACCAGAACCCCTTTCGGCCCTTTATGCTACAAGATGGTGTCTTCCATTCAGAAAATATTGTTGGCAGCATTTTGAAAGGAAACAGAAACAGCCGTTCTCCTAGTGAGTTTCACATTGTTACATTTAGGAAGAATGTTGAAGAGTAGTATGTGGAAAATCTGAAGCCATTTTTCTACAAACTCTCAATCAGACTTGGATAGAAAAAAAAATCCTGAAGAATGTACAAACTGAAAACCAATTTTTGTCTGTATAGCATCAACAGCAACGCTTGAGTCAGCTTTGTGTCAAGCCGCCATTTTCATTCAATCAATAGCGTCCCCCTGCACACATTCAGGGACCTGGTCGTGTCTTCAGATGAAACGGATTGTAGGAAAAGAAGCAGAAAGGAAAAGGAAAAAAGTTCCGCCGGACCTCGGGAGCCGGCCGCCTATGTCATGTGCGACCTTTGGCCACACCAGGGCAATAGTGAAGCTGCAGCAGGTGCAAATAAGCTTCAGACAGTCTTACAAGCACTGCTCAGAACTCTCAACTGAGGCACTCAACATCCAGGACTTGCCATTCGGATCTTGGCGCCTTGTGCTGGTTCCGACCTATTCACACATCGGTCCACTACTGACATCACCTCATAAGCCAACGGGGCACCCCACGCCGACTTTCGGTGCAGCATTGTAGGATGGCCACACCAGTGCGGCAACTTGCTGGACACAACCTCGGTGCCATCCGGATCTCGGCACGTTCGACTCACTGTACCGCAAGAGTGACCGGAACTCAGCTGGACACGCCGTCTTTCGGCGCAGCATTGTAGGATGGCCACACCAGTGCGGCAATTTGCTGGACACCACCTCGGTGCCATCCGGATCTCGGCGCATTCGAGTCACTGTACCGCAAGAGTGACCGCAACTCAGCTGGACACGCCGTCTTTCGGCGCAGCATTGTAGGATGGCCACACCAGTGCGGCAATTTGCTGGACACCACCTCGGTGCCATCCGGATCTCGGCGCGTTCGAGTCACTGTACCGCAAGAGTGACCGCAACTCAGCTGGACACACCGTCTTTCGGCGCAGCATTGTAGGATAGCCACACCAGTGCAGCAACTTGCTGGACACTAACTCGGTGCCATCCGGATCTCGGCGCGTTGTGCTGCCTTCGGCCTATTCGCACATCGGTCCGCTACTGACGCCGCCTCACGTGCCAACGGATTTTCTACGCTTTTTGTAGCCCTATGCCGCATAACAGGTCATGTGACTTGTTTATAAAACTTTTCATTGGATCATTTTACTTTTGGTTTCCTAAAGATGGAAGGCTTGGTCATATGACCTAAAAATAACACTTTTCATTGGTTTAGAACATTTTTTTTTCCCAAACGATGAAAGCCCCACCTTGTTTCTGGATCATTCAGACTGAAGCTGGCGTCAGCATGAGAGCACCACCATCTCGTGGCTCCGTCGTGGTCATTCCGCGAGCAATCATGGCAGCCGCTCCCCACCGGAAGCCTGCGGGAGTCGGGGGCCCCCAAGACTTTTGTAGAATCTTCACGGCTGAGGGGACGCTTTTCGAGAATGGAGCCCAAGCCCTAGCAGGCAAGCGTCCGAGTTCCAAGGTGTCCCAGGGCCATTTCAGTGGACCAGGCCCAAAACCGAAGAGCCGTCCGCCATTTTAAGAGTCATGTGGCAGGCGCCTATCGCTGCACTGCAAGAGTGGGAGCAACTCAACAACATGGTGAGCGAGACGCTGTAGCCGCAAGAGCGGGCGCAACTCAGCTGAATGGCCGCCACCTGGGGAGGCCCGTTCACGCCGCCTCCCCCACGCCCCCCCCACCCCCCCGGGCCGCCGCACGCAAATTTTCGGAGCAGCATTGTAGGATACCAAAACCAGTGCGGCAGTTTACTGGACATCACCTGGGTGCCATCAACATCTCAGCGCGTTCTGCTGCCTTGGGACTATTCGCACAACAGACCGCTACTGACGAGGCCTCCCCCCGCCCCACCCGGGACACCCCACGCCAATTTTCGGAGCAGCATTGTAGGATCCCAAAACCAGTGCGGCACCCAGGCGACATCACCTGGGTGCCGTCCAGAACTCTGCACGTTGTGCTGCCTTGGGACTATTCGCACAAAAGACAGCTTCTGACCATTGTTGCTTTTTTGGGTGAAAAATGTTTAAATGTTTTTACAGTTTTTGTTCCGTTCATTATAGTTAAATGTTAATAAAGTTTTAAAATCTAACTTTGTTGGAGTGCTATATATGTTTAAAAAATCGGGTGAATGGGGCCTTGAATCGGGTTATTGTCATGTGTGGGCTTTGCAAGTGTACTGCTACAAGATCGGACATTTCAAACTCAAATGCACGTTCTTTTTCTTACCTTTCCGAAGCATGGAACGCAATAGCAGGCAGAGAAAGGGTGATGCACGTGTTGAACACTGCCTGGCCTGGCAAGTTGCTGGCAGTGCCCCCCCCGCCCGCTCCTGAAAGAGGGCACACACACACCACCGCCCTGAGTACTTCACAAATCTTTAAAAGACCATGCGCTTGTTCATGAGGCTTAAATGGTTTATCACCCCTTCTAGAACCCCTGCATCGACCCTCTGACGTTTCCTGGAAAAATTAGCACGTAACACAATACCAAGCCCTGTCAGCTGAAACCCCAGAGAAATCATGGGGCATATTATCAAGGGGGTTTATTTCCGCTTTTTGGGCTTTAAAAGCCAAAAAAAAAAGAGATAAAATTATCTCCCTATTACCAAGCTGTCGCTAACACCAGTTAGTGACAGCTAAAAGGAGATAGCGACCATCTTGGGCCCCGCTTTGCATATCAGTGATATTTATCACTAATGACATGCAAAGTGGGCGTGCCACGATTTTAGCGACTGGAAACAGTCCCTAACCATCGCTATCTCCTATTACCAACTTTTGGAGATATTCGCGCTAAGCGCGAATATCTCCAAAACCTAACACCTGCCCTAAGCAGTTTTAGCCATGTTATCCAATGGGAAGTGGATAACATGGCTAAGAGCATTTGCTGGATAATGCATGAATATCGCTGACTTTTCTACGATATTCATGCATTGCGGCCGTTTTTTATCGCATTTGCGATAAACCTTGCTAATAGCAAGGTTTATGTGCGATAAAATTCGCCGATGTGCGGCGATAATTTTTGTCTCTAAACAAGTTAGAGACAAAAATTATCGCTAGTTGTTGGTAATATGCCCCCGGGTTTTTGATTGCAGGAATCGGGAGGCGGGAGACTAGCACTGAAATCAGTAGTCTCACGCCTGAATCGGGAGGGTTGGCATGTCTGGATACTCTACAGCTGGGGCCATAAACTACATCCGCAGGGCTAGGTGATAGCCTAGGTCCGGCCTGGACAATCGGACACAGAGGAAGAGGAGTGTCAGAGGGTGCGGTAGTGAATAGGGTGAAAGGGAGGTGTCGGGCGGGCACAGGGTGTGATTCTCAGAGAAGAGCAGCGCAGATGGGGGGAAGTATATGGCCCATGCATGAGAGAAAGAGCGGGGGTGACCAGTGCGTGGGGGAGATGCTTGCGAGGGTGGGGAGCCATGCTGAGGATCGGCGGAGTGCAGAGAGTGGCCCTGGTCAAGGCATCTAAAATGGCTGCCGTGCACGACAAAATTGTGGCATTGGACAAAAACGCAAGATGGCGCAGACAATGTTTATCAATAAGGATTCATTTATAACAAAATATTTACTCGCAGTGACAAAATGGTGGTCAACACTTCCTGATTTCCATCGAATCGAACGTTAACACACGTCACGCAGCAAAAAAAAAAAAAAAAAAGCTCACGCACAGAGCAGTTTTTAGCCATGTTATCCAATGGAAGGTGGATAACATGGCTAAGAGCATTTGCTGGATAATGCATGAATATCGCTGACTTTTCAGCGATATTCATGCATTGTGGCCGATGTGCGGCGATAATTTTTGTCTCTAAACAATTAAAACGAAGCACAAAATGGCGAATTCCCGTTTCGCTACCAGTTTGCGGCCCAGTTTGCGGCCCGTGAAGCGCTTCTACCGTGAAAAATCATTTTTTTTTTATTTTCCCCACGGGACCCTTTAATAACCCCAACAACATTCCTAGGGGGTCAAGAGGGGTATACCTTGCCCCCTTTCAATAAATTCCCCCTTCGTTTTTCACCTCTTCTTCTCTCTCGATCCTACCGAGAGATAAGATGGCGGCCGCTCCGGACTGTTTAGAATGTTGACAGACACCGGAGAGCCAATCAGCTTTCTGCGCGCAAAGTTCCGTTTCGCGAAAAGTAAGCGGACCGGATCGCTGCCCGGAGCGCTGTTACAGATATATATCTTGTTTTGAACGTTAATTTCTCAAAAACTACTGGAGCACATATATTGAGACCTAGCAAAGGCACATCGGGCTAACAGTCCCTACAATTTTGCCAAGTTTCGTGCAAATCCATTCAGCCGTTTGAGCTAAAAGTGAGTCCAACCGCCCTATGGAAAAATGAATGGGAAAAACGCGTTTTGGGACCCCCCTTTTTTCTCGGCCCCCCCTTGACGAAACCCCACCAAATTTTCAGGGGCTGCTCAGAAACAAAATGTGCCATTTTCCTGAAAATTTCAGCCGATTCCGTCCACAAACGCCAAAGTTATTAGACATAGAATTTTCAAAAATCCCATAGGGAAAAAAATCCTAACTATATATACCTACTGGCGAACGCCAGTAGGTAATATATATATATATATATATATATATATATATATATATATATATATATATTCACTGAAAAAAACATAGGTTTCAGGGGTGTTATAGTTAGCTGGACATTTCACTAGTCATGTAACTGGAAAACTAGCCAAATGTCTAACCTTTTTTTGGCAAATCCGTATTTCAACCTGAGGTCCTATAGAGAGATAAGTGAAATCTGCTATGCTATTAAAAATAAAAAAAATATATATATATGTATGTATGTATGTATGTATGAATATATTCACTGAAAAAACCATAGGTTTCAGGGGTGTTATAGTTAGCTGGACATTTCACTCATACAAAACCATTAAAATTCCTCAGTTATAGTTAGTTGTACCGGCTGTAACTCTTGCGCCCACAATCCACTGCTGATGATGTCACATATTACATCATTTATGACATGGCCAGTGACATCACTGATGACATCACTGATGACATCTCAAATGACACCACTGATGACATCACTGATGACATCATCCAGTGAATGTGGTTTGGTTTGTTATTTAAATATGTATTATATATATAGCAATCTGCATTGAAGAATGAATGGATATATACATATCTGGCTGGAGAATTTATTAGCAGTGTGATTGACTGTTTACTTGACTAATTTATAGTGTCTCACTAAATATATTGGATAGTGACTAAACTGTGTGAATATCTGTATTACTTTCTCAGTTATTCTGTAAACTGCTGCACCAGTTGGTTACTAGCTATGTGAAAGTCTATATTAGTTATTGATTAGTTAACTGGGTATTTGTATGGGAGAGTTAATGTGTGTGTGGTTTGATGAGGGGTGTGTGACTGCCCAAAGATGAGTGAATAGTTGATTCAGTAGGTATATAAGGTTAAGACTACATGTTATAACAGTTGTTTGGTGAGTGAATACCTTTATGGGTGTGGAGATGAGCAAATATATCTCTTAATGGTACATGTCCAACAAACTAGAAAAATAAAAGGCAGTGTATGTGACATGTGTTGTATATAAATAAGTATACACAAGACTCAGTAATTGCATGAGTGACTATATGGATAACTATATACGTGTAACACACGAGGTATGACTTACTATCTATATCAATAAATAAAGTGGTGTTTGTATAAGTCTGTAGCTGAGTAAATGTAAGTATGATCCACTATTTGCATAAGTGAGTAGGATGATTGCATAAGTGAATAGGATGTGTACTGGTGTGTAATGTCGATATAGGTGTATAAGTATATTTGATAGTGTTCTATTGATCATTGACAGCATGTATGAGTAAATCTATAGGTAAGAGATTAGATGTGTTTGTAGATCTAGGAATCACTGAGTGGGTTTTTAGAAACTTGTATTGGTGTGTCAATGGGTTCAAATATGGTACTCTGTATTTTACACTGAGTGATGAAGGGTTATACTAGTGTATGATGAGGTGTATCTGATTGTCACGTGGTTGATGTCATCAGTAATGTCATCAGTGATGTCATCAGTGATGTCACTGACCATGTCTTGAATGATGTAATATGTAACATCATCAGCAGTGGATTGTGGGCGCGAGAGTTACATTTTTAAAAAAAAATTTTTATTTATAAAGCGCACTATCACCAAAAAAGCATCCTGGCACTGATAGCTCAAGATAAGAACGGACAAAAAGATGAACAGGGACCAAACAGCCGACTAATTTTTAGGAAACAACCAGGTTTTAAGTCTCCTTCTGAAGACAAAGGGAGTTGGTTCCAATGTTTGGCAGCAGCGTACCCAAAGGTTCGACCACCAGCCCTAACTTTCCTAACTCTAGGCATTATGACAAGTTTTGCCACAGAAGAACGAAGGCATCTCGCAGGCGTATACCACTCAAAATTTCTCTGCATAGACATAGGACCCACCCTATGTAGGGCTTTAAACAATATGCAGAGAGACTTGAACTGGACTCTTTGTCTAAGCGGAAGCCAGTGTAGTTCTGCCATAGCCGCTGAAGAGGCAGATCTTCTAGGCCACCCTAAGGCCAACTTGGCAGCTACAGACTGGATCCTCTGCAACCTATCCAACAAAAATTTAGGAGACTTGAGAAAAAAAGCGTTGCAATAAGTCTGCTAAGAATGGTGCTACGAACTATCAAAGACCGAGCATGAGATGGAAGCAGAGGAAGGATCTTCCGCAGAGACCTGATAATAGCCAGACAGCAGGTCACAGTTTTCATGACATATGATTCAAGAGTAAGTTTGCAGTCAAACAAAATGCCAAGATTGCGAGCCTTCTTCACAGGTTGAACCATGGTCGAGGTGTATGAATATATTCACTGAAAAAACCATAGGTTTCAGGGGTGTTATAGTTAGCTGGACATTTCACTCATAAAAAACCATTAAAATTCCTCAGTTATAGTTAGTTGTACCGGCTGTAACTCTTGCGCCCACAATCCACTGCTGATGATGTCACATATTACATCATTTATGACATGGCCAGTGACATCACTGATGACATCACTGATGACATCTCAAATGACACCACTGATGACATCAATGATGACATCATCCAGTGAATGTGGTTTGGTTCGTTATTTAAATATGTATTATATATATAGCAATCTGCATTGAAGAATGAATGGATATATACATATCTGGCTGGAGAATTTATTAGCAGTGTGATTGACTGTTTACTGGACTAATTTATAGTGTCTCACTAAATATATTGGATAGTGACTAAACTGTGTGAATATCTGTATTACTTTCTCAGTTGTTCTGTAAACTGCTGCACCAGTTGGTTACTAGCTATGTGAAAGTCTATATTAGTTATTGATTAGTTAACTGGGTATTTGTATGGGAGAGTTAATGTGTGTGTGGTTTGATGAGGGGTATGTGACTGCCCAAAGATGAGTGAATAGTTGATTCAGTAGGTATATAAGGTTAAGACTACATGTTATAACAGTTGTTTGGTGAGTGAATACCTTTATGGGTGTGGAGATGAGCAAATATATCTCTTAATGGTACATGTCCAACAAACTAGAAAAATAAAAGGCAGTGTATGTGACATTTGTTTTATATAAATAAGTATACACAAGACTCAGTAATTGCATGAGTGACTATATGGATAACTATATACGTGTAATAGTGATTTTATAACACACGAGGTATGACTTACTATCTATATCAATAAATAAAGTGGTGTTTGTATAAGTGTGTAGCTGAGTAAATGTAAGTATGATCCACTATTTGCATAAGTGAGTAGGATGATTGCATAAGTGAATAGGATGTGTACTGGTGTGTAATGTCGATATAGGTGTATAAGTATATTTGATAGTGTTCTATTGATCATTGACAGCATGTATGAGTAAATCTATAGGTAAGAGATTAGATGTGTTTGTAGATCTAGGAATCACTGAGTGGGTTTTTAGAAACTTGTATTGGTGTGTCAATGGGTTCAAATATGGTACTCTGTATTTTACACTGAGTGATGAAGGGTTATACTAGTGTATGATGAGGTGTATCTGATTGTCACGTGGTTGATGTCATCAGTAATGTCATCAGTGATGTCATCAGTGATGTCACTGACCATGTCTTGAATGATGTAATATGTAACATCATCAGCAGTGGATTGTGGGCGCGAGAGTTACATTTTTTTAAAAAAAATTTAATTTATAAAGCGCACTATCACCAAAAAAGCATCCTGGCACTGATAGCTCAAGATAAGAATGGACAAAAAGATGAACAGGGACCAAACAGCCGACTAATTTTTAGGAAACAACCAGGTTTTAAGTCTCCTTCTGAAGACAAAGGGAGTTGGTTCCAATGTTTGGCAGCAGCGTACCCAAAGGTTCGACCACCAGCCCTAACTTTCCTAACTCTAGGCATTATGACAAGTTTTGCCACAGAAGAACGAAGGCATCTCGCAGGCGTATACCACTCAAACTTTCTCTGCATAGACATAGGACCCACCCTATGTAGGGCTTTAAACAATATGCAGAGAGACTTGAACTGGACTCTTTGTCTAAGCGGAAGCCAGTGTAGTTCTGCCATAGCCGCTGAAGAGGCAGATCTTCTAGGCCACCCTAAGGCCAACTTGGCAGCTACAGACTGGATCCTCTGCAACCTATCCAACAAAAATTTAGGAGACTTGAGAAAAAAAGCGTTGCAATAAGTCTGCTAAGAATGGTGCTACGAACTATCAAAGACCGAGCATGAGATGGAAGCAGAGGAAGGATCTTCCGCAGAGACCTGATAATAGCCAGACAGCAGGTCACAGTTTTCATGACATATGATTCAAGAGTAAGTTTGCAGTCAAACAAAATGCCAAGATTGCGAGCCTTCTTCACAGGTTGAACCATGGTCGAGGTCGTGGCCAGCCAGAAGTTACAAGGCAAGGCAGAGGGAATTCTGTCCCTCGGACAGTAGAGCACCTCTGTCTTATCTGCATTAAATTGCAGCGAGTTCTCCTTCAGCCAGATGGCCGTATCACGCAGGCAGTTATGAAACACTTCTGTCGATATTGATTGATCTCCCTCAAAGGAGAAAATAAACTGCGTATCATCGGCATAATTAACAATGTTAATGTTATGCTTTTTGATGACAGTGATCAGAGGTTTCATGTAGAATTTAAATAAAATAGGGCTGATGGCCGAGCCCTGCGGTACGCCGTGCGAGATGTTTGAGTAGGTAGATTGAAAAGAGGGAGGGATACCTCTTGCTGTCTACCCCCCAAAAATTACCGAAGCCATCTCAGGGCTGTTCCCCTCACCCCAGCCTCACTCAATCTCTTCAGCAGGATCCCATAGTTGACCGTGTCAAAAGCGTCAGACAGGTCGAGCAGAACCAGCACAGCTGCCTGCCCCCTGTCTGCCCGCATCCGAAGTTCATACATCACAGTCACAAGAGCAGTTTCAGTTCCATGGCCCGGCCGAAAGTGCTACTCACCATTCGTTCCACGATTTTGGCTGGGAAAGGCAGGACAGAGATTGGCCTAAAGTTCTTAAGACACTCCGGGTCAAGCGAGGGCTTCTTTAACAGAGGTGTCACCACTGCTTGTTTCCACCGTGCCGGGACCATGCCACTAGACAATGACTGATTGCAGATCAGTCGAAGAGTGGGGAAGAGCTCTGCCTTAAATTCACTCCAGATTTTATGGGGCACAGGATCAAGCAGAGATCCTGAGTGGACACCACTGGCCACCCTATCAAAGTCATCCAATCCTAGGGGCACAAACTCAGAAAGACAGTTGAGAGCCTCGCCTTCTGCACAGACAGCGTCTCCACTGACACTAATCTCCGAATCCGCCACCCCGAGGGTTGTTGACCCCCTCCCAGATCCTCAATATTAGTTTTAATTTTATCATGGAAGAACCTAGCCAGGTCCTCACAGAGCTCTTGGGAGGGTGGTATCACGTTCTTAACACACTCAGGCTGGTCAGGCTGTTTAAGAAATTTAAAATGCTTCTCGAGCTGTTAGGGGCCTTTAATATCAAGGAGGAAAAATAATCTGCCTTAGCCATATTTATCGCTTTCTTATATCCCGCAATCTTAGACTTCCACATAGTCTTATCAACTAACTATAACTATAACGGAGGAATTTCAATGGATTTGTATGAGTGAAATGTCCAGCTAACTAAAACACCCCTGAAACCTATGGTTTTTTCAGAGAATTTCTAAGGTGTTTTAAATGATAATTCCGAACTATAACAATAATAACATGTCTGAAACCTATGGGTTTTCCAGTGAATTTCAAAGGTTTTTTAAACGCTAATTCCTAATTATAATGTTCATTAAACTTACCTTTTTTTCTATCTTTTTTAATTATCAACCCATTCTCAACCTAGTAAAAACTGCAAATATTACCACTCTTCAATTGATTCCTTCCTCCAACAAAATCACCACAAACCAGAACCACGTTAATAATATATAATCTAGGCGTTCCCTTAGAAAAAAAACAAAAAAACACCACTTCCCCATATTTTGACGATTTATGGCCGGGTTAACCTGGTTAAAATGGTTATTCTGCCCAAACTAACATATATATTCAATACTATACCCTTAACTTTCCAAAATAAAGTTTTAGGGAATATCCAGGGGAAGATAGGTAGCTTCATCTGGGCAAACAAGAATGCCCGGTTCTCATGGAAAAAACTAAAAAGGAGTCTGTTAAAGGGTGGAATGGCGCTTCCGGATGTTCTTTGGTATTCTTTCTCCTTCCAATTAAAAAACATCCGCACTCTTTAAACCACCCCAGACGAATCTCATTGGGGTCGGATATTAAAGGTGATGCAAGATCTAGAAGGGGGAGGCCCGGGTTTTTTGTATATATATGGGTCCCCAAGATTCTTCAAAAAAGTCCGTCTGAAGGTTCTAAGATCTGCCTTGACGTTGTGGTGCAGACTGAAGCGATGTTGGGGTATAAAATACTATTCAGATCTGGCCCCCATCTGGGACTCACCTGGCACGCCAATATGCTTAAAGGACAGTCTTTCTCAGGCTATCAGGAGTGCAGGAGTAGCTACCTGGTCAGATCTTGTTACGGCGGAGGGTGTTCTTCCCTGGGAAGTTTTGCGGGCTAAGATAGGGGATTCTTTTTCCCGTTTTAAATACATTCAACTTCGCTCCTGGTTTGTTACAGAGAAAGAAAATATAGGGGGAAAATGGGAAATTGAGGTCGCACTCCATTCTGATGGTGTTAGGAAGAGAGAGGTAGCCCTTTGGTATAGAGAATTGTTGAATTCGGAAGAGTCCACAGCCACGCCCCTAAACCAGGTTTGGAGTGCATCTGTCTTTGAGGCCTCTGCCGACGAGTTCTATGAAAGATCTTTTAAATTCTTATATAGGTATGTTAAGTCGGCCTCATTGAAAAAGAACCACTATTTTGTATTAAATAGGTTGTATTTCACGCCAAAAAAAATAGCAAAGTTTGTTTGTCCCTCCCCTTTATGTCCAAAGTGTGATTCAGCAGAGGCGGATGATATTCACATGTTCTATGATTGCCTGGTGATTGGTCCCTTTTGGATAAAAGTAGGAGAGACACTGGACAGTGTATTAAAAGTAAATATTGGTCTGAATGGGGTGAGGGTAATATTCGGGTTGGACTTGGAAATTATTAACGAGCTCAGTGAGGAACAGATTGCTTTATTTTTTACTCTAATTATTATCGCTCGCAGAGAAATTTGCAGGTTATGGAAAGACCCAGCCCCCCCACTATATGATAAATGGCTACAGTCTGTCCTAAAAACTGCACGTCTCGAGTTGGGGGCTATATATAATAGAAATACTACAGTTTGGCTCCCACTTTGGGAATGGGCACTCGAGTTGAGGTTGGTATCCGATTCCGAGATTGTCCAATGATTACACCGGACCCCGGGATAAAGGGGTAGCCAGGTTGGTTCAGGTGCAGCAAGGACCCTGACCCTGGGTGCACAAGAGAGAAGAAAGGGTTGCTGGTGTCTTTCTTTTGCAAGTACCAAAGGTGAGATGAGGACAAAAAAAAAAAAATAATAAAAAAAAAAAAAAAGGTGTTTTAAATGATAATTCCTAACTATAACAATAATAACATGTCTGAAACCTATGGGTTTTCCAGTGAATTTCAAAGGTTTTTTAAACGCTAATTCCTAATTATAATGTTCATTAAACTTACCTTTTTTTCTATCTTTTTTAATTATCAACCCATTCTCAACCTAGTAAAAACTGCAAATATTACCACTCTTCAATTGATTCCTTCCTCCAACAAAATCACCACAAACCAGAACCACGTTAATAATATATAATCTAGGCGTTCCCTTAGAAAAAAAACAAAAAAACACCACTTCCCCATATTTTCAACAACAAGCAAAATCTGCAATGGTACCTAAAAAAACAGGCAATAGTTCCACTTACCACTAGCAAATTAACATCAGCATTTAAGTAGTGTGAGGTCGTTGACTAGGTAGTGTGTGAATTACATCCAACTAACACCCATATTTGAAGACGAATATGTGATAGAGGTACTAATTATGCAATTGCGATACCTAACAAAATCACAACACCCAGTGCCACCACCATTCCAACCACCCCTCCTGACCCCTCCCCCTCTAATACCTTAGAGGCAGCGCAAAACAGGACAACGGACCTTCCCAAAATAAAATATCCCCTCAACAGCACACTAGCTGAATGTTCAGAGATGTGGCAAACAATTATGTATAAGGGAGGGAACTCGCACATCAACAATAATTTACACAATGCCAAGACTACCGGAGATATGCTATACACAGCTCACTATACAAACCAAAAACTTTTCAATGTGTAGATATACTATTGATACGTGTAGTGTACTGCACAGTGGACGCAACCATATTATCTCAGACACAGGGGATTATCTCGGTCATGTAGCTATGTTGTCCCCCCCCTTGAAGCAGAAGCGGAGTGGGCTGGTCAACGTACGCAAGTCCAGCGTAAGAGTATAAATAATTAGGCTACACCTTGGGCGTGGTTCGCTTCTGCAAAGAGAAAAAACTCTGCCACTGCAAAGGTCCTCACCCTGCCACGTGGCTGCCACCATGAGCACGTGCCTCCTTGACACAGGCCCATTGCGAACTCAGCACCACAGCACTGCAGACTTATGTCTGTATCGACTACTGCCTTTGATCTACACTGCGGACAGCAGGGTTTACAACTTGAATTCAGCTTTGGATCTACACTACGGACAGCATTGAATTTAGCCTTGATTTATTTAAGGCAGAGACAATTTACTCTATGTCCTCAGATTTTGTTAAAGGATGTGACAAAAAGCCTTCCTCGATGTTTGTGTTGACTACTACCTTCATTCTACACTGCGGGCAGCAGGGTTCACAACTTCAATTCAGCTTTGCATCTACACTACGGACAGTAGGAAATTCAGACTTGATTTATTTAATGCAGAGACAATTGTACTGTATATGTTCAGACTTTTTAAAATAACTGACAAAAAGCATTCGTCGATATATGTGCTGACTACTGCCTTAGATGTACACTGTGGAGAGTAGGGTTCACAACTTGAATTCAGCTTTGAATCTACACTACGGACAGTATTGAATTCATCCTCGATTTATTTAAGGCAGAAACAATTGTACTTTATATCCTCAGATTTTGTTAAAGGATGCAACAAAAAACATTCCTCAATGTCTGTACTGACTACTGTCTTCGATCAACATTGTGAGGCTCACGATTCAGGTAGAATGACGGCTGCACATGACGCAGTCCAGAAGGCAGGAGACATTGCACCAGTGCGACCCGCCTGAACCACGAATCATTGCAGGGTGTGCACACGCTCAGTTCTTCAGGTACCACTAACTCACTACACCACAAGTCATCTTCACGTGGCGTTATTAATGCAGAATTCACTAGGCAAAAAACATTGCTAACAGTGCGGCCCCCCGGACCACACATCATCGCAGATTATGTACACACTCAGTGCCAAAGGTACTACTAACTCAGTGCTCCATAAGTCATTGCCACATGGCCGTATTCAGGCAGAATTCAAACAAAGTATAACGTCCCTCAACCCTACACAATATCCCTTTAGTATCCTTCCTTCAAGAACTTCTTTTATATCAGTTATAGGTTTAGTTCAATAATAAAATTCACTGTGCAAGTGCAAAGGAACACTGAATAACAGTCTACAATGCAGATAGCACAGGTAACAATTTGAACTATAATATCCCTGAAACCTACACATTTCAACAATGTATCCCATATATGTTTAGTCTTTTATTTGAATCATGATTACAGATGATGCAGTCCAGTAGGCAATAGACAATGCTTCCAGTGTAGCCCGTTCAGACCATGCATCATCGCAGGGTAAGCACACGCTGAGCACCAGACGTCCTACTAACTCAGTCCACCATAAATAATTGCCACATGGCCTTATTAAGGCAAAATTCAATAGTCAAAAGACATTCTTAACAGTGCGATCTGCCTGGAGCACGCATCATCGCAGGCTCCACACAAACTGCCCCTACCTCAGTGCACTACAACTCAAGATCCCTTTACGATACAATATTCTGTGAATTATTTCATATGGAGTTCTCCTACCTTTGTACAGCAGAAGTCATAATCCATTTTTGATGAAATATCTGTGTATGATATCATGATTACTATTGTCCTTGTTACCAACAGCAACATAATAAAATGGTGTCGAGCGCACATGCCTGTACATACTTCAACTATCTATCTGAGTTTGTGTATTTATTATGTTTGTAAAATGCTGCTCTTGGACCCTACCACATTATATTGTGCTGTAAACAGCGTATGGCAGTAACAAAAACTTCGGTTATATAACTTTCTCTCGCTCATTCTACTAATACGAACGTAGAAACTGGATTATTACAATACTGCAAGCACATTATATAGTAAATTTATAAGTGCATGCTATTGCTCAAGTTTTTCTTTTTGTAGCATATTTATATAGTGCGAAGTGGACCCAAAACTATGTCAGCGATTTACATGAGCACCGTATTTACCGAACATTTTCAGGCACGCGTAGATTACGTCATTTGTCTACAATAACAGATGTGGACACGACTCCGAGGCTCGAATACTGACTCCAAGCACCAAGTTCGACAGTATACCCGAACGACCACATACGTATATATATTAGCTGCCCTTCATGTGCCCTTCATGTGCCAAAAACTGCAACCTATAGCTTTCATAGCCCTGTATTACTACAGCTACAACACTCCACTGAATGTACAACAAACCTTTATATTAGCAAAAATGCGTCATGTCCACCATCTTTTATGTATGGAACTATGCATGAATGTAGGGTCATTGATTCCTCATACCTTCCATGTTGGCCATGTTGTGGGACTTCACACACATAATGACACATTTCTGTTTAAACCCGGGTGACTGCACCACTACAACACGGACACCCGCATCGCTTGATTTCTCAAATAGCTCACAACGGAGCCATGCCCATAGCTCCGGAGTCATTTTTCACATCTTCGCGCAGCACTGGCACACGTCAGGCCAGCCCACTCCTCTTACACTTACAGGAAAACACAACAACGCTACGTGTCCCAGATTTTCATTGTAGTGATTTGCTAGTTCCAGATCTAGTTGTCAGAACAGCACACACACACATTCCCTCATGGCTGGTGCACACCCACATCACACCCATCCAGCACAAGCGTCACAACACACGTGACCCTACCAAGAAAAAATACCGGGCGCACGTGCTCTTCGCTATTTTAGAGTTGCTCCCATCCCAAGCGCTTTGATGGCCCATCCTAGTTTTTCAGACGCTTCATGTAGGCCCGAACCACCAAACAGGGGGGCCCACTACCACCTGCGTGGCCTCTTTGGTCACTGAGTTAGTGTTACCGCAAGGACTGAGCCTGCGATGATGATGCGTGCACAAGTATGTCCCTTTCCATAGCACAATCAAGACGCAGGACCAAATGTAAGACTTCTTGGTGGCAGAGCGGGACTGCATGATGTAGAAGGTGTTCTGTCCGCAAAAAGGTGAGCAGTGAGGCCTGGGTGCGCACCAGAGGGTGTAGCTGCGATACAGCAGACTGGATAGAAGAAAGTGACACAGCGATTTAGGCGTACGCAGTCCTACATACCCTATCTTATTGCATTTGTATTTTTTTTCCAATAGCAGGAAAGTTTTATAGTCAGTCAAATGTCCGTTGCTCTCACATGGTAGAGAAGTAGATGAGTATTTATTTTTTTATACTATATACACAAATTTACCATCTTACTTTGACAACCTTTCCTTTCTCAATTCATTTAGCACTCGCGCCTCCGTTGCTGTGCGCAGGACAGCTCGTGCCTTCGTGAAAGTGCACAGCACTGCTCACGCAGAGCGAGACATTTTCTATATGAAAAAACGGGGACATGAACCTAACCTACGAATCTCACGCGCTCACGATTGTCTGTTTCCTTCCGTGCTAAACCATTGGCCTTTGCGTGCGACTTATTCTAAAACACTGCACGCATTTGGCCAGAGACGGGTGCATTGCTCCATCCATGGCCTATTGTTATCTATTACGCGTTTCCTGCGCGTAATTGACTTCAATAGCACATGAGGTTTCAATTATCATGCCCAGACACGGGCGTGATGATTGAATCCACGTGTACGACTGCGCACCACTTTTTTTCTATAACCGGATGGAAAACATTACTACTCTACTAATTGTTCATAAATCGAAGCCCTTAAACAAGTTGGAACCGTACAAATGGCTGTATTTTTAATGGTGAAGGTAAGGTGTGTGAAAGGGCGATGTTATTCTACTCCACATTAAGATAGTGGCAATTACCAATCATAATATCTTTCTTTTATTATCTTTTAGATGTAGAGCTTCAGGGTGCACTATGTCCCGGCACGTGGTGGAAGACACACCGGTGACAGAAAGGTGAGCTGCGAATATTCTTTTTAGTCACTCTCTCACTTCCTCTCTCCTTTGATGAACAAATGACGCACAATCGTATCTACCTTTTTATCTAACAGGTTGTGTTTCACAAATTGGTGTCCCCCCAAACACCTCCAAAGCTCAATGTTTAAGGATTCTGCGAGGATGCGTGGCCATCGTAACAATGCATAGGAAGGTTGCTTCGACACGTGGTGGACTCTCTTTAAAACACGCCAATGGCACATGGTGAGCAGAGAAGCTTGTTTTCGAAGCAACAAAAAGTCACCTGTGGGCGGAGAGAGTGGATAGTGTGCAGCAACTTGTGTGCGTAGGAATGTACAATCAGTGGGAGTGGAATGGTTGCAACAGTCCAGGTGCGCAGGAAAGGGCACTCACCTCCGGACACTAGGAGTCAATGGTGTGCGGCTGTCTAGGTGCGCAGTAATGAAAACTCACCGCAATGTAGTGAGAGTGCATAGGGTATAGCACGCTGGGAGGAAAAGAGCGCACAGACACCTCCTTGCAGTGGGAGTTGATGTAATACAGTAGCCTGGGTGTGCAAAGGCGTAACACAGAAATATACATGTGCAGTTGTATGTACTTTGCAATCACTAATTGTATACTATCTTTCAGATCACTAAACTTGAAGGTGCACACACTGGAGGCAAAAAGGTGAGCTGCAAAGATTTTCTCCACTATCAACACTACCTCTCTTGCTTCATCTATTACTTTCTCTCTCACACTTTCAATGTCTTTTTTTTCTCTTTCTCTCTCTCCCTCTCTATCACACTGTGTCTCTTTTTCTTGTCAAGTTATGAACGCTGTTGTCCACACTGCAGATACATAAATCAAGGCTGAATTTAACACTGTCTGCAGTATAGATCCAAAGCAGAATTCAAGTTATGAGCTCTGCTAAAAGCAGTATTTGCAAAAGGTAAGCAGAGCGGCCTAGATACACAATGCCTTCAATTAAACGCACTGCGAACAAACAATATTGTCCTGCATAATGACGTGATCTCTCACCTCATTCTGTCTCATCTCTGAATCATTTTAAAGACCTGCTGGACCATACTGTAGATCTGAGCCAGCAGGCACTTCCCTACAGACACCTCTACAGAGCGGGCCTACGAGAGGGGTGGGATGTATCAAGCACACTGCACACGTGCGAATTAGCAATATTGCCAAGTCTTATGTTAATTTGTGATCTTTGACCTCATTCAGTCACATCTCTGTCTCTTTTTAAATACCATCTATACCAAAAGATATGCCTAAGCCTGCAAGCAGCGCTGCCCTACAGTCTCCTATTGAGGGTGATTCTGTGGGAAGGGTGGGGTGCCCTACCCTGAGTGTGAATGTGAAAAAAACAATCTTGCCTTTCTATAATCTCTCACCTCATTCAATCACATCGATCTAATTTTAAGGACTTATGCTTCATTTTTGTTTTGCAGGTTACCTACGCTGCTAGCACTGGAGGCCATCTCACATTTTGTTTATTATACTGTTATATTAAAGTTACATTTATATTTGTTTATTTCTGTTTTAATAAAAGTTCATTAAAAAAATGAGTGTATACATCTTATTTTTCTGACAGCATTTGACTATTATTTACTGTGATAATCATCTTTTTTAGAGAAGATTTTAAAATGAAAACTATTTAACATTACAGTGCACCTACAAAACATAATGTAAGTAACTCTTAGGCACATAAATCCTGAGTAATTAGACAACTACAAGAGTTCTATAAGTGTATCACTTTATAACAGCATACGTTCTGTCAGTCTGATTACAAAACAAATAAGGCACTATTTTGCACCACCGAGGCTTCAGAGACTGCTGAGGCACACCCTGCATATTAAAATAAAGATCCTGAGTATGACAATTCCCGGACTTAAGTTGCCTCGAACTCCTCGAACAATTAGTAAATAATTCTCGGGAAGGTGGCTGTCTCCTAGACTACAAAACTTCTCTCTACCCTTCTGCGCCCAATTCACATGTGACATTAACATAGTACTTGGGGACATATTTATAAGGAAGCCGTTAAAATTATACCCCTTAATTTGAAAAAGAATAACTTACGGGGCTCAAAGTTTTACTAAGAAAAGAATGATGTTTATAACTAGAAGTGAATACCGAGGCTAACTCTTTACCAACTCTACCAGAGGATGTAGCTGCGATAAACGGTTCCTATGGAAAAAAATTAAAAGTCAAGCTCACTTACTGTTTGGATTAGCAACATTGTGTGCTGAACTTGTGACCTGTGTGCTCAATTGAGTGTTCCATAAACTGTTACTATGGTAACAGGCAGTAAGCAGTTTGGGGGTAGGATTCAAAGGTGCTGGCTGTACAGAAACAGTCATATTTACCCAAAGTCCTCTACATAACACTGGAGAAAGCAAACAGAGACAACAGAACACTGTGTACATTAGAAGAAAAAGAAGTACACAACTCTTTGAATTAACCTCAAGAGAGAACTTGAGCAATAGCTACTGGCGTTACAAAACCCCATGTTCAATTTGCCTACTCTGTACTCAATAATGGGCAATTCTTTATTGATCCCAATCAGACACTGCTGCTTCACGTTTCTCAGTGTGCACTTCACTAAATACTTTGTGGCTATTTAAAAGGAAGACAGGATTGTTGACATTCCAAAACTTAGTGGCATATTTACAAGGATGGCGTTAAAATTATCGCCGCTTTAGTGACAGCAAACTGTCGCTAAAACGGCGATAATGGACTTGAAAATCCTTTGTTGTCTTACCAGAAGATTTTTTCAACACTGCTGTTTGCTATGGCAGGGTGCGAGTCGAAGCTCCCGCCCGGCCATAGCAAACTTGGTTTGAATTGTGAAAGAGAGAACAGGGAAACCTGCTCCACTCTTTCAAAATGCAAAGCAGATTGCTTTTCCCCACGGGGCGCTGCATATTAGCAGGTCCACGTGTGGAAAAGTAATGGCACCTTCAGAAGGACGCGGGCAGTTGGCTAGGACCATAGAGACATTGGGGCTCCACCCACGGTACCCAAAGCTGTATATACACCGAAACATTAAAGAAGGCGATATAATTTTCACCACATTTTTGCCTTTTTTAAAAAAATGCTGCAAAATGGCCCTTGTTAATATGCCCTCAAGTTTGCTATGACAGAGCTGGAACCTCGACTCCCACCCTGGCATACCGAACAGCAGTGTCCCGGAGGAAGGCACCCCAAAACAAAACAGGAGTCGGTCCTGGGGAGTGGTGTTCCCCAGGGCCCTCGACTGCTCCAGAATGGGGGCCACGCGGCCCCTCTCCCACAATTTAAAAAGCTCCAGAGGGTGGTGATCACAGGGGCTTAGAGGGATCTTTGAGCGCTTTGACCCATTTTTTTGAAAGCCCCAAAGAGTAGCGACCTTTAAGCCCCCCTACCCAAGAATTTTACAAGGGGAATACCTTTGAGCCCCCCCACCCATTTATTTTGTAGCACTGAGGGATGGCGGTCCCCCGTCTACAGGGCCCCTCTGGACCCCCATCAAATTTAATATTTCACACCCCGGGATTTGGCCCCCCAGGTAGCTAATTCTTAAACAAGCACAGGAGCCCGCGCTTCGGTTTTATTTTTTTTATGGTGGATCCATGCACCCTGCTCACATTTCTCCTTTTAAAAAAAATAAAATAATTGGGGGGGCCCTAGGGGTCCTTGTGGGACCCCCTAAGCAAGTCTAGAGGGTCAAAATATTTCTGAACGGATTTGCACCATTTAAGCAAAAGGCACAAGTCTGAACCAAGGACTACCTCTTCCCCAAATTTTGTGTCATTCCGTTCAGCAGTTCGGACTGTAGCCGCGATGAATGGTTCCTATGGAATATTGCATTGGGAAAACACGTTTTGGTACCCCCCTTTTTTCTCGGCCCCTGCTTCACGAATCATCCCGAGACTTTCAGGATAGGAGCGGACTGGAGCACCGTACTAGTTTTTAAAATTTCGCGAAGATTCATCAACCGGCGCCAAAGTTATTACAAATAGAATGTTAAAGATTTCCTATGGAAAATAGGTCCTAACTATAACTACCTACTGGCGACCGCCAGTAGGTAGTATATGTATATATATATATATATATATATATATATATATATATATATATATATATATATATATATATATATATATATATATATATATATATATATATATATATATATATATATATATTCACTGAAAAAACCATAGGTTTCACACCAGTTATAGTTAGGAATTAGCATTTAAAAAACCTATCAAATTCACTGAAAAAACCATAGGTTTAACACCAGTTATAGTTAGCTGGAAATTTTACTGACATAAAACCATTGAAATTCCCACGTTATAGTTAGTTGGACTCACTATAACTTGCACGTGTAATGCACTGATGACACCATCCAGTGAATGTGTGTCTTTCAGATAAATAAATATGTTTTATATATGTATGTTAAGGTCGATGGAAGAATATTTGTTTAAATTATTGTCTTAATGGATGTTTTTTTTAAAAAAAATAATTGGATATCTGCCTTATTAAGAGTATCTTAGTGAATACATATATTAGCGAGTGAAAGTAGGTCAGTCTCTCTGTCATCAGTGATGTCATGAGTGATGTCACTGACCATGTCATGAGTGATGTAATATGTGATGTCATCAGCAGTGCATTACACGTGCAAGTTATAGTGAGTCCAACTAACTATAACGTGGGAATTTCAATGGTTTTATGTCAGTAAAATTTCCAGCTAACTATAACTGGTGTTAAACCTATGGTTTTTTCAGTGAATTTGATAGGTTTTTTAAATGCTAATTCCTAACTATAACTGGTGTGAAACCTATGGTTTTTTCAGTGAATTTCATAGGTTTTTTAAATGCTAATTCCTTTCTATATCGAGTTTCTAACCTTTTTTTTTTTTACAAAGTTTTTTTTTAAGTATTCATTTTTTTAATATATTTTTTTTCTTTTGCGCTCTGGATGCGCGCTCCGGGAAGCTTTCAGCTAAGCTCTCCGGTAAGATTTCCGGTAAGCTCACCTGAAAGCGCACCCAGAGCGCTACTGTCGTTCGTGAAAAAAAATATGAATGAAAAGTTAATAATATTGCAAAACATTTCGTTCCATACAAATAAAATCCGTTTTTTTTTATAAGGAAAATGATTATGTATTTCTGTAAAAGTTTGATGACGTCACTTTGGCGCGCAACGTAAGTGCCCTCGGAAGCGCCTACGATCGCGCCGCGTAAACGCACCCGGAAGCGCCCAAGATCGCGCCACGTTTGCGCCCCGGAAGCGCCTACGATCGCGCCGCGTAAACGCACCCGGAAGTGCTCCGGAGCGCGCTGCGTAAGCGCGTCGGGTCATGTGACCCTAAAATAACACTTTTCATTGGTTGCTAACAGTTTTTTTTACAAAGAATGAAATCCCCACCCATTTCCTTCACTATTGCTTTGTACTTGGAGAGAGCAAGAGCTGTTCTGTGTACTATCTTCATCTCCTACTTTCCTGATCTACAGCAATGGCTGCAAGAGAGTCATCCAGCAGTGATTCAGAGGCATTTGTAGATGAGGACCCTCCTAGGCAGAAGAAAAAAATCCATTTCATCTGGAAATTTTATAACATCCCTGAAGGAGAAAAAAAAGTCAACGCTCCAAAAGTAACCTGCAAAATATGTGGTAGTACTTTATCCAGAGGCAATCCTCTGAAAAAATATAGTTTTGGAAATGCCAATTTAATCAGGCATGTCAAAAGAAAACACCCAAACAACTTTGCGAGGGAGAGTGTCAGAGACCTGGCATGGAAATTACCCACAGATGGCAGCAGCACCTCCACTGGTGGAGCAACACCTTCGGGACCATCCCGTAGAAGAATGGTCCCTAACATACAGCCAGAGTTTGCAGGCATCAAATTTCGGTGCACGGAGTGTGACGAACTGCTCTGCTATGGGGAGCAGAGTGTTGAACTCATTGCCCAAAAGAAACAGCAACACCGCTGCCCTGACAGTCCCTAAATTTTCACATTTTTTTGCTCCTGTTGAGCCGTTTTGGAATCCCTGTTTTTTGTTTTTCCCTTGACAAAAATCCCAAAAAATTATAAAATTGTTTTAAAAAGCCAAAAAAAGTTCAAAAAGTTCAAAAAACACAAAAAAAATATAAAACAACAAAAAGAAGAAAAAAAAAAGTTCATTTTAGAACTACCTCCAATTTCTAAATAAAGGCTTTTTTTTTTTATAAACTGTCATCTTTTTCCCTCATTTTACGCTCCCCGGTGCGCTACCTGGTGCGCGTACCGGGCGCTTCCCCCGCGCAAAACGAAAAAAAAAAAAAATTTTAAATGCCCCGCGGGGCCCTTTTATAGCCCCCACATCAAACCTAGGGGGTCAAGGGGGGGTCTACCCTGCCCCCTTATGGTCATTTCCCCCTTTGTTTTGGCCACCTCTCGTGTCTCGATCCTACCGAGACACAAGATGGCGGCCGCTCCGGACTGTTTCGAATGTTTACAGACAACTGAGAGCCAATCAGCTTTCTGCGCGCAAGTCCCGTGTCGCGCCGGGAGCGCACTCCGGTGCGCGCACCGGAGAGCGCCTATAGATATATATATTTTTTGGAACCTAAATTACTCAAAATCCACTGCAGCACATATCTTGAGACATAGCAAAGGCACATCGGGCTACCAGTCCCTACAATTTTGCCAAGTTTGATGGAAATCCATTCAGCCATTCGGGCTAAAAGTGAAATCGACCGCCCTATGGAAATTAACATGGGGAAAACGCGTTTTGGGACCCCCCTTTTATCTCGGCCCCCGCTTGACGTATCCCCCCCAAACTTTCAAGGAAGAACCGGAGCTCGACGAGGCCATTTTCAGGAAATTTTCAGGCAGATTCGTCAACCGGTGCCAAAGTTATTCCAAATAGAATTTTGAGATTTAACATTGCAAAAAATCCTAACTATAACTACCTACTGGCGACCGCCAGTAGGTAATATATATATATATATATATAGATATATATATAGATATATTCTCACTCCACTCCTTAAATTCAAAAGAAATATCCACACTCGCTGGGACGTGTGCAAGAAAGTTTATTTCTTAAAAGACCAGCAGCAACAGAAGAGTTTCAGCGAAATGCTTTTTTCGATGTTAACAGCACCATGGAAACGCCATGTTTTTAAACACTTCTCATTAGTACAATAAAACAGTGGAAGGACTTGCACCTATGCTCTAACATCAGTGCCATTTTGAAACAGTATGTTTCCTTGAAAATATATATGCAATTCGACTTAGTATACGTGAAATATTTCACTCGTGCATGGGTCGTACAGGTATATTTCAAGATTAATTGATTAAACACACTTGTGAATACAGATGAGTTTTTTAATCATCATACCTTTTAGAATTCCCAGTCTGATTCTGCATATTTACATATATATGTAAATCATGACCGCATATCGATTATACCATGTACGTGATACCCTGAACACAAATTTTATCTCACTGTGGATCGGCTTGTGTCCCTTTACTGGTTATTATTTCTAAAAAACGAATCACATTTTATCAAACTTGTTCAAACTTTACGTCCTACTTCATGAGGCACTCCATTGATATTACATTTTTCTACTAATTCAAATTACATCAGAGTTCAACAAAACATTTCACTAGTAGTTCCAACGTCAGTTAAAACTGTTTAAACAACCCTCCCCCTCTCTTCAACACAGTTACCAGTTATCATAATAATAATCAAAAATCATGACTCTATATTCACTGCTAGTTCCTCCCCGCTATTCAGACCACGTGGGTGTTTAGAAAGTAGATCTATTATGTAGCGGGACTCGAGTCTCCGCAATTTGCGGACTCTATCACCCCCTCTAACATTTAAAGGAACAGAATCTAAACCCAAAAATTGCAGTTGGTTACGGTCACTCTGATGTTTCCCTGCCTGGAAGCTGGGGACCCAGTGGACCCCTGTCCCCAGTGCCCGGTTCCTCTGATGGCTTGCAGGACAGGGGCTCATGCACCCCGGGGCCTGCCGGACCGAGCTGAAGCCCTGGGCCCGGTCCCAGCTTCCGAGCCCTAGCCAGGCCAGGGAGAGCCTCCCCGAGCCCCGGTGGACCCCCGTCCCTAACGCCCGGACCCTCTGATGGCTTGCAGGACCCCGGGGCCTGCCAGATGGAGCTCAAGCCCCAGGCCGGTCCCAGCTTCCGAACCCTAGCCAGGCCAGGGAGAGCCTCCCCGGGACACAGTGGACCCCCAGACCCTCTGATGGCTTGCAGGACGGGGGGATCATGCACCCCGGGGCCTGCCGGATGGAGCTCAAGCCCTGGGCCTGGTCCCAGCTTCTGAACACTAGCCAGGCCAGTGAGACCCTCTCCGGGCCCCGGTGGACTCCCGTCTCCAGTGCCCAGACCCTCTGATGGCTTGCAGGACTGGGGCTTACGCACCCCGGGGCCTGCAGGACATAGCTCAAGCCCTGGGCCCGGTCCCAGCTTCCGAGCCCTAGCCAGCCCGGGTAGAGCCTCCATGGGCCCGGACGGACCCCTGTCCCCAGCACCCAGACCCTCGGCCGCAACCAAGGAGGGTTAAGCCCAGGCCACGTCCTCTCCCCGACGGCCTGCCCGGGGAGCCCATCTTCCTCGTCTATTCAGCCCCCACATAGTGGGGGCTTATAGAATTTTGGGGAAGGACAAAAATTGGAGTTAGCCCAGCCGCCAGCCTGCAGGGCCATCTGGTGACCTGCCCAAAGGGCCATCTGGTCGTGCAGCCAGGCGACCAGATGGCCCGGGATGACCCACCGCCCAGATGGCCTGGGAGGGTGCCGTACCCAGTCGCCCTTGCAGTCCGGCGAGAGTCACCGGACGCACCAAGGCAGCCGCTCTGGAGGTTCCTTCCTCCCGGGGCTGCTGCTCACCTCCGTACCCGACTTGCCCGGGAGCAGCGGGAAGGGGAGGCCATCTGGTCACCCTCATGACCCTCAAGGGATGGTG